>NC_135233.1:282122435-282773571 GCF_051348905.1 Ranitomeya variabilis | reverse complement strand
TTTTCATCAATGTCACATGACTGTGTATAAAAAAGAGCATGCTAGAGAGGCAGAGTCTCTCATAAGTAAAGATGGTAAGAGGTTCACCAATCTGTCAACAACCGTCTTAAAATTGTGCAGCAGTTTTGGAAAAATGTTTCTCAACATAAAATTGCTGATACTTTGAATATGCCGTGATCTACAGTACACAATGTCAACAGACTCAATGTCAACAGATTCAGAGTTTCTGGAGAAATCTATGTGTTCCCACGGGACAAGGTCAAAAGTCAATACTGAATGCTCGTGATCTATGGGTCCTTAATTGCCACTGTTTTAAAAATACAGATGATTTTGTAATATACAGGTCCTTCTCAAAAAATTAGCATATAGTGTTAAATTTCATTATTTACCATAATGTAATGATTACAATTAAACTTTCATATATTATAGATTCATTATCCACCAACTGAAATTTGTCAGGTCTTTTATTGTTTTAATACTGATGATTTTGGCCTACAACTCCTGATAACCCAAAAAACCTGTCTCAATAAATTAGCATATTTCAACCGTCCAATCAAATAAAAGTGTTTTTTAATAACAAACAAAAAAAACATCAAATAATAATGTTCAGTTATGCACTCAATACTTGGTCGGGAATCCTTTGGCAGAAATGACTGCTTCAATGCGGCGTGGCATGGAGGCAATCAGCCTGTGACACTGCTGAGATGTTATGGAGGCCCAGGATGCTTCAATAGCGGCCTTAAGCTCATCCAGAGTGTTGGGTCTTGCGTCTCTCAACTTTCTCTTCACAATATCCCACAGATTCTCTATGGGGTTCAGGTCAGGAGAGTTGGCAGGCCAATTGAGCACAGTAATACCATGGTCAGTAAACCATTTACCAGTGGTTTTGGCACTGTGAGCAGGTGCCAGGAAGCATGAAGTGCTCCAAAATCTCCTGATAGCTAGCTGCATTGACCCTGCCCTTGATGAAACACAGTGGACCAACACCAGCAGCTGACATGGCACCCCACACCATCACTGACTGGGTACTTGACACTGGACTTCAGGCATTTTGGCATTTCCTTCTCCCCAGTCTTCCTCCAGACTCTGGCACCTTGATTTCCGAATGACATGCAAAATTTGCTTTCATCAGAAAAAAGTACTTGGGACCACTTAGCAACAGTCCAGTGCTGCTTCTCTGTAGCCCAGGTCAGGCGCTTCTGCCGCTGTTTATGGTTCAAAAGTGGCTTTACCTGGGGAATGCGGCACCTGTAGCCCATTTCCTGCACACGCCTGTGCACGGTGGCTCTGGATGTTTCCACACCAGACTCAGTCCACTGCTTCCTCAGGTTCCCCAAGGTCTGGAATCGGTCCTTCTCCACAATCTTCCTCAGGGTCCGGTCACCTCTTCTCGTTGTACAGCGTTTTCTGCCACATTGTTTCCTTCCAACAGACTTACCATTGAGGTGCCTTGATACAGCACTCTGGGAACAGCCTATTTGTTGAGAAATTTCTTTCTGGGTCTTACCCTCTTGCTTGAGGGTGTCAATGATGGCCTTCTTGACATCTGTCAGGTCGCTAGTCTTACCCATGATGGGGGTTTTGAGTAATGAACCAGGCAGGGAGTTTTTAAAAGCCTCAGGTATCTTTTGCATGTGTTTAGAGTTAATTAGTTGATTCAGAAGATTAGGGTAATAGGTCGTTTAGAGAACCTTTTCTTGATATGCTAATTTATTGAGACAGGTTTTTTGGGTTATCAGGAGTTGTAGGCCAAAATCATCAGTATTAAAACAATAAAAGACCTGACAAATTTCAGTTGGTGGATAATGAATCTATAATACATGAAAGTTTAATTGTAATCATTACATTATGGTAAATAATGAAATTTAACACTATATGCTAATTTTTTGAGAAGGACCTGTAAATCAGTTGAATTAGTCTGCAAACTGCATATTATGAGGATTGAAAATGAATGAAGGAGTGAAGATTGCAAAGTGAAACAAGGGCACATTATAAACTAAATGTAGCCACTAACAAAGGTAAAATAATTTTTGCATGCCAAAAGTGTACATAGCATTTAGCGCTAGATTTGTGTGAATGGAAGCCTTTGGTTGGTGTTCTTTGAATACCTGTGACATGCACTCACATCTATATATATAATTGTCTAAGGTCCACTTCCATCTGTTTGTCTGTTTATCTGTCACGGAAATCCCACATCGCTGATTGATCGCAGCCAGCTGGGCGCAACCAATCAGCGACAGGCACAGTTCGGCCACGAATTGGCCCCTCCCTACTCCACTCCAGTCAGCGCCCACATAGCGTTTTAGCAGTCCGTTAAATGGGCTGCGTTAGACCGCGGCATAACCGTTAACGCTGCCATTAACTCTGTAAGTGTGACCAACTTTTTACTATTGATGCTGCCTATGCAGCATCAATAGTAAAAACATAAAATGTTAAAAATAATTTAAAAAAAAATCATTGTATTCTCACCTTCCGGCGTCCGCAGCAGCCTTTCCCGCTCCTCGTGATGCTTTGGTCCCAAGAATGCTTTGCGGCAATGACCCCAGATGATGTAGCAGTTTCGCGAGACCGCTACATCATCACGGATTATTGCCGCAAGGCATTACTGGGAATAGAGCATCGTGAGGAGCATCGCTAAAGGCCTGGGCTGGATCTGGGGGCCGTCGGAAGGTGAGTATATAACTATTTTTTATTTTAATTCTTTTTTTAACAAGGATATGGTGCCCACATTGCTATATATTACATGGGCTGTGTTATATACTACGTGGGCTGTGTTATATACTGCGTGGGCTGTGTTATATACTGCGTGGGCTGTGTTATATACTAAGTCGCTGTGCTATATACTACGTGGGCTGTGCTATATACTACGTGGCTGTGCAATATACTACGTGGCTGTGCTATATACTATGTGGCTGTGTTATATACTGCGTGGGCTGTGCTATATACTACGTGGGCTGTGCTATATACTACTTGGGCTGTGTTATATACTGCATGGGCTGTGTTATATACTGCATGGGCTGTGCTATATACTATGTGGTTAAGAAACACAGCGAGCACCTCTAAAAACCACAATTCAGACCACAAATAGGAATAAAAAATCGTAATATATCCCAAGGGGTTAGGGTGCACTGTGAAAAACTTCAGTAAAGAGACTGAGAGAAAGGACCGAACCACCCAGCCACCACAGAATAGGAAATCACTAGGAAGTATCACACCATTAGGATCAATAATAAGCCTTTATTAAATCTATTGGCAATTCATACATAAAAAGTTTTATAAAAATTATACATGTGAATAAAATATAACTGATATAATAACAGAAATGCAGGAGATTTTATCTGGTATCCCAGAACCCCTAAATAATGAAGGTAGCAGCCCACCAAGGATAAAATTATCTTTACTCGCTGTGTATATAAAAAAATGAACTAACTAAAATTAGTATAACAGTGAAATAAGCTGGTCAAACCAGACAAAGTGAGGCTAAATATCCACTAAAATATTAAAATTAATTTATGAAAATCAGTGCAAAACCTCATAAAAATTTACATGTATTATTGTCCATGAACAGCAAAAGTGCTAAAAAATAAAAATACACAAAAATTGTATAAAAAATCCATATAATGACCAAGTGTAAAAAATTATATCAGCATATTTCAAACCAACAACTAAAGTGCATAAAATGATTTGAGTGCAACAAAATAAAATGGGAATGTTGCAGTGGTATAACTAAAGGTTATGTTCACTTGTTATATATAAAGTGACTAGGTGCAGGAAAGTGATTATAGCACAGCGAGGTGGATGGGAATGATGTTAGTTTCACCGCATACATATGTGTCCAAGTACACTGGAAATCCGTGGGTTAATACCCCTACAATCTATCAACTCACTATATAAGTAGATACCCACATGTAGTGGTTAATAGCTAGTGGGTAATTCGGCGGTCATGATATTGCCGCATGCAAGCTTTCCGTATATATGTAGGCTAGTAATTAAATGGACAAATCTGACGAAGAAACATATTCGAAACGCGCGTCGGGCGCACGCAGGTTCTGGACTCGGCCCCCCTGAAGGTAGATCATCTGCGGTAATGATTTGTCCATTTAATTACTAGCCTACATATATACGGAAAGCTTGCATGCGGCAATATCATGACCGCCGAATTACCCACTAGCTATTAACCACTACATGTGGGTATCTACTTATATAGTGAGTCGATAGATTGTAGGGGTATTAACCCACGGATTTCCAGTGTACTTGGACACATATGTATGCGGTGAAACTAACATCATTCCCATCCACCTCGCTGTGCTATAATCACTTTCCTGCACCTAGTCACTTTATATATAACAAGTGAACATAACCTTTAGTTATACCACTGCAACATTCCCATTTTATTTTGTTGCACTCAAATCATTTTATGCACTTTAGTTGTTGGTTTGAAATATGCTGATATAATTTTTTACACTTGGTCATTATATGGATTTTTTATACAATTTTTGTGTATTTTTATTTTTTAGCACTTTTGCTGTTCATGGACAATAATACATGTAAATTTTTATGAGGTTTTGCACTGATTTTCATAAATTAATTTTAATATTTTAGTGGATATTTAGCCTCACTTTGTCTGGTTTGACCAGCTTATTTCACTGTTATACTAATTTTAGTTAGTTCATTTTTTTATATACACAGCGAGTAAAGATAATTTTATCCTTGGTGGGCTGCTACCTTCATTATTTAGGGGTTCTGGGATACCAGATAAAATCTCCTGCATTTCTGTTATTATATCAGTTATATTTTATTCACATGTATAATTTTTATAAAACTTTTTATGTATGAATTGCCAATAGATTTAATAAAGGCTTATTATTGATCCTAATGGTGTGATACTTCCTAGTGATTTCCTATTCTGTGGTGGCTGGGTGGTTCGGTATATACTATGTGGGCAGTGCTATATACTACGTGGGCTGTTATATACTGCATGGGCTGTGCTATATACTACATGGCTGTGCAATATACTATGTGGCTGTGCAATATACTACGTAGCTGTGCTATATACTACGTGGCTGTGTTATATACTACATAGCTGTGCTATATACTACGTGGCTGTGCTATATACTACGTGGGCTGTGTTATATGCTACGTGGGCTGTGAGACTCTTTTGCCCGAGGCCCCCAAAAACCTGGAGCTTGCCCTAGCTTCACTGATTGGTCGCGCCCGGCCGGCCGCGAACAATCAGCGACAAACAAAGTCCGGCCACGAATTGGCGTGGGATTTGAACCACGCTTCGCTAATTGGTCGCGCCCGGCCAGCCGAATCCTGTGTATTCATTGCATTTTTCTGAAATCTTCATGAATAAACTACATACATATTCTAGAATATCCGATGCGTTAGAATCGGGCCACCATCTAGTGCTTCAATAAGCATAGCACTGTTTCACCTGGAATATTTCTTTAATATTAATTGCAAGGTGGAAAAAGATGTATTTCTTAGACTTCACAGTAGAGGTCATCCATGCATTGTATAGACCTAATAATGCAGGAGAGGAAGAGCTGGACACTACACAACCGTATTTAGAATACTGCCATATTGCCTCCTTGTTTAAAGGTTCAATATTTCAAAAGGAAAAATGAAAGGTATTACTAAAGCCATGTTTTGTCATATTTTAATGCTACTTATAGACTTTTCTCATGCTGCACCAGTTCTCTGGAATGTACTACCCCACACAATCCAGTCAATTCCCAGTATCTACAGTTTTAAGTATACCCTAAAAACACAACTCTTTAGGCAAGTCTATAACATCACCTCACTAAACTAATTCTTCGCAATCATCCCCTTCTACATTTTCTCAGAATCTGGTCCTTTCTATCGTAGGTTTGCACACACTCCATGCGCTAAGTAGCACTTTGATACTGGTGAGTAAACGGTTCATGCAGCTTTAAATCAATTCCCTTATTTATTTTGATGGCTGGACCATATAATAGATGCAATTTTTACCTTTTGCGTCTTCTCTATCTCCTTATAGACTGCAAGCTATTGCGAGTAAGGCTGTCGTCACACTAGCAGTATTTGGTCAGTATTTTCCATCAGTATTTGTAGCCAAAACCAGGAGTGGAACAAATAGAGGAAAAGTATAATAGAAACATATGCAGCACTTCTGCATTTATCACCCACTCCTGGTTTTGGCTTACAAATACTGATGTAAAATACTGACCAAATACTGCTAGTGTGATGGCAGCCTGACTACTACTATTACTTAAATTGCTGAATTATCTCTGTATGTAATGTCATCGTTTGCTTGTAAATTTACCCTCTAAATTGTAAAGTGCTGTGGAATAAGTTGGCACTATAGAAATAAAATTATTATTTGTTAGATTTCTCTGCATACCATATTATTTAATGACAAGTAGGAAGATAAATAGGAATACAGTTCTAATTAGACTAGAAACCAGCAGTTCGCCTCTGAGGTCATCACGTCATAGTCCAACTGAACTACCAATTCTATGTCTGCAACAAAAGAGACATGTAAAAAGTATATTTGACAATTGTATTACCTTATGAATACACTTAAGGGCTCTTTCACACATCCTGATATTTCCAGTACTGGAAAAACCAATACCAGAGATATCCGTGTTCGTGTTGTAGTGCAGTGCTCATTTTATGTGTTGGGGGACACTTGCTTGGCAATGGATTTAAGGCACACAGGAACATTTTCTTGCTTAAACAGTCCATGCGGTTCATTCTGTCTCATAAACCACTGTAGGCCATGTTACACATCACAGACCTACCACCTGTCAGTCCTATGTTCACGGGGAAGCTGCCTAACTGGGATCACTATCCCAGATGATGACTTGCTCCACAGGCCACCCGACAATTCCAGACCCTCAGAAGGTTGGTAGCTTCCCTAATGCAGTGCCGTCACAGACTCTGTAGGTACATGGTCTCACCCTGTGTTCTTCAGGAATCCGGTCCAATCGCAGGACCTTCCAACACAGAGAGACCTGTCCTCTTTCAGGACCTTACAACACAGATCATGTGACCACAACAGAGTCACATTGTGTAGCTAAAGCCACCCCTATAGGTGTAAGGTGTGTGTGGTTAGCCAGTCCCGCCCAGCTCTCCGACTAACCCTGTAAGCCCGCCTTTATAAGCAAAAAAGGCTCGTGGAACTACAGGTCCCAGAGCAACATTTCAGGCTTACAGCGCAGAGGACCTCCTCCTCTGCAAAACATACCGGCCATTTACAAAAATGCCGGTCACTTTCTCACAGTGTGTACATGTGTTTAATACGTGTGGAAACCGTGTGCCACCCGTGTGCTGCCCGTCTGCCGCATCAGTATCACGCGTACCAGGGCCTGGAAATCAGTGGATCTGTTCACACTGTTCCCCGGCGCCAGGTGCTGAAGACAGCTCACATCATTGTCCTGCTTAGAGTTGAGCGACTTTTACTTTTTTGGGATCGAGTCGGGTTTCGCGAAACCTGACTTTGTGAAAAGTCGGGTCGGGTGAAATCGGCTGATTATTGCGAAAAGTCGGGGGCCGACTGAAACACGAAACCCAGTGCAAGTCAATGGGGAATCAAAGTCGGCAGTGAGTGGAGGACAGGAAAACACCTACAGTGCCCATTTTAATGCCAAAAACATCAATTCTTATTACTGAAGCTTGTCAATCTTAATTTACTTTATAATAATAGTTAGGCATTGAAAATTGGGGGTCATTTGGCTAAAGTTGTGGGGGGGTAGGGCTGGCTCAAGATTTTCGTGGGCCCAGGAAATGCGGAATACTTCACGGCGGTGGAGCAGGGAGAGGTAAGTATTTCAACTTTGCAAGTGCTGTGATCCTGAGCAAGCAGGGGAGGGCCCACTCATTGGCATTGGCACTGGCACAGGGCCCCTCATAGTACGGCGGTGTGTTGGACGGCGGGTGGCGCCTCCCACCGGCAGAGACACTTTTGCGTACTATGAGGGGCCCTGTGCCAGTGACGTCGCCAATGAGTATGCCCCCCCACCTGATGAAGGAACCTGCACTTTCATCTGCACATTCCTCGTTGTCCCCGTGTAAGGTGGTATAGTATGCGGGAAGGGGAACCTTACTTTCAGCAGGGTCAGATTCTGGCTGTGTAGAGTGCAAGGGGAATGTAGTGGTCTGGGTCAATGTACCAGCAGACTCATCTAGCAGTGGCTTGGCAATGGGCAGGATGAGGAGGAAACACAGATATAGGCCCAAATAATAAAGTGGGCTAAATGCAGTTCAAAATTGGTAACAGGACTAAACAGGCGGCATTGCTTTGTTCATTGGAGGACAACTGTAATGAGCGGCAGACCCAGTTAGTAGGCCCAAATAATAAAGTGGCCTAAATGCAGTTCAAAATTGGTAACAGGACTAAACAGGCGGCATTGCTTTGTTCAGTAGAGGACAACTGTTGTGACGTGGTGGTTAGGAGCACCCGAAGTGACCTGATGGTTAAAACAGAAAACCTGGGACAAGCTCTGAGGAAGTGGTAACTCTACTGACCGCAATCCCTAATCCTATCACACACTAGAAATAGCCATGGAGTGTACCTAACTCTCCCTAGACGCCTCTTCACAGCCTAAGAGCTAACTACCCCTAAAGATAGAAATAGCAGCCTACCTTGCCTCAGAGAAATTCCCCAAAGTAAGGTAGCCCCCCACAAATATTAACTGTGAGTTAAGAGGGAAGTGACAAACACAGGAATGAAACAGATTTTAGCAAAGGAGGCCGAATCTTCTCTAGAAAGACAGAGGATAGGAAAGGGAACTATGCGGTCAGTATAAAAAACTACAAAAACCACGCAGAGTGTGCAAAAAGACCTCCACACCGACTCACGGTGTGGAGGTGCAGCTCTGCACCCCCAGAGCTTCCAGCTAGCAAGGAAATATCATAATAGCAGGCTGGACTGAAACATAGCATGTACTGAAAAATATATTCAAAAACCAATGCACAGCAAAATGACTAGCAAGGACTTAGCTTCTGCTGGAGTAGTCAGGTCAGCTGAGAATTCCAAGAGAGATCTGAACCAGTACTGAGACATTGACAGCTGGCATGGACTAACGACCTGGGCAGAGTTAAATAGGGAAGCCAGCAGCAGAAATAAACGAGGGCAGCTGGGAAAGCCAACCTCAAAGATCAGCAGTTCCACTCAAAGCCACCAGAGGGTGTCCAAGGACAGAACTCACCAAAGTACCATTCATGACCACAGGAGGGAGCCCGAGAACGGAATTCACAACAGACAACTGTAATGAGCGGCAGACACAGTTAGTAGGCCCAAATAATAAAGTGGGCTAAATGCAGTTCAAAATTGGTAACAGGACTAAACAGGCGGCATTGCTTTGTTCAGTGGAGGACAACTGTAATGAGCGGCAGACACAGTTAGTAGGCCCAAATAATAAAGTGGGCTAAATGCAGTTCAAAAGTGGTAACAGGACTAAACAGGCAGCATTGCTTTGTTCATTGGAGGACAACTGTAATGAGCGGCAGACACAGTTAGTAGGCCCAAATAATAAAGTGGGCTAAATGCAGTTCAAAATTGGTAACAGGACTAAACAGGCGGCATTGCTTTGTTCAGTGGAGGACAACTGTAATGAGCGGCAGACACAGTTAGTAGGCCCAAATAATAAAGTGGGCAAAATGTCTGCCAAAAAATTGTTCATAAATAAACAGGTGGCATAGCTAGGTACAGGGGTGGGCTCCTCTGCTGAGTAGCAGACAGTGGTAGTAGGCGCAAAGTATTAACTGGTCTAAATGGAGGCCAGGGCCCCTGTATATATTAACTATCATCTATCATTTCAACAAATTTGTATCTCTCATGGGCGGCGGTACTGGCACAGGGCCCCTCATATTACGATGGTGTGTCTGATGTTGGTTGTGCACCACCACCGTCAGAGACACTTCATTGTACTATAAGGACCCTGTGCCAGTGCCGTCACCCACGAGAGAGTGTTCCCCCCCAGCTCGAACAGTGCTCTACCACTTGCAATACTTACCTCTCCCTGCTCCACCACTGTGTAGTCTGTGCTGTTAAATCCTTCAATGGCACTGCCAATACAAATTTGTTGAAATGATAGATGATAGATGCACCACCACCACCAACACCACCATCAGTACCAGCTGGCAACCTACGCCCACGGCCTCTTCCACCTCATTTTTTGGAAAATCTAACCAAAATAACAACCGTTATATGGTTCTATAAAACAAGGTAGAAGGTGTATATAAACTTGTTGAGAATTTAAATCTCCCTTTTTTTGGGGGGAGACAGAACCAAAACTCATGCCCAGTGTATAAAACAACACAATGTAAGTGGCTGAAAGTGGCTGGCTGATATATGAAAAAATACAAGGACTGTAGTGCAATTTCAATCTCCCTACAATGATCTCAGGACAAGTATGGCAGCAATAAAAAGGACTGCTGCACACAAAAGTGTGGACAAATAAACAAGATAACTGTGCAGAAAGGAGCAACAGGATGTTTGCTTTTAAAAAAGCAGTTGCACAGTAGCGGTGCAAACAGCAATGCAGCTATCAGGGAGCCTTATAAGGCAGCCTAATAAGCTACAGAGCTGATGAACAAAAATATAGCCTCCACTGTCCCTGCAAAAAAAAGGTGGTGTTGGACAGTGGAAATCGCTACAGCACAAGCAGTTTGGGGGTTAATCTTCCCTCCCTAACTATATCCCTTCTTCTGATGAAGCTGCAGCAATCTCTCCCTATGCTACGATCGGCAGAAGTAAGATGGCGGTCGGCGTGCACGCCCCTTTATAGCCCCTGTGACGCCGCAAAAAGCAAGCCAATCACTGTCATGCCCTTCTCTAAGATGGTGGGGACTGAGACCTATGTCATCACGCTGCCCACACTCTGCGTCCTCCTTCATTGGCTGAAAAATGGCGCTGAATGCGTCATACGAAACGCGACTTTGGCATGCTGATCGCCGACCGCATGGCCAATCCCACACTAGGATCGGGTCGGGTTTCATGAAACCCGACTTTGCCAAAAGTCAGCGATGTTTGAATTTGTCACTAACGCGACATTCCTAGCAGCTCATTCTCCAGTGGTTTTCAGCCTGGACAGTCACATCTTGGCACCATCTGGGTTGAAACTATTTATCCCAGACATGGATTATAGTGTTAGACAGATTGTCAGACAAGTGAGGGATATTGTTTTTTATTTTAGTTTTATTACAGGAGACAAGGGTTTCAGTGGAATGGATGTTAAGTAAGTATCTTTGTGTTTTATTATCTTCAGTTTTTTTTACAGGAGACCATGGCTTCAAAGAAATGGGCATTAGGTGAGTATAACTGTGTTTGCTATGTTTAAATAAAATTGGAAAATGGTATTTTGTTTTTATTTCAAATAATAGAATATATAGTGGCTGTGTGTTTATTTACAATGTAACTATAGGATTAGTAATGAATAGATGTCTTATAGACACCTCTCCATTACTAAGTTGTTGGCTTGATGTCACTGGAAAATACCAAGGGGACATCAACCCCACAAATATGAACCACGCTTGTCATTATAAAAGGGCAAGTGAGAAGCGCCAGCCAAAGCCCCAGAATTGACTACTTTTCTGGCGCAACTGCAGGCTGTTATTTTTAGGCTAGGGGCCAATATCCATGGCCCCTTACCAGCTTAAGAATACCAGCCCCTGCTGTCTGCTTTAGCTTGGCTGGTTGTCAAAAATGGGGGGACCCAACACCGGTTTTTCCTATTATTCTATTAAATAAGGTTGCAGCTCAAAGCCTAGCTGGTTATCAAAAATACAGGAAACGTAATGCTATTTTTGTAATTATTATTATTATTTATTTATAGGGCAGGCAGCGGCTGATGAATACTCCCATCAGTCGCCAGCTGCTCTCGCTGTTATTAGTGGCAGCAGGCGTAGGCTGATGTGATGGGAGTAGTAGTCCCATCAGCCGCTGCCTGCTCTCGCTGTTGTTATTTGAATGCAACTCTCAACATTTCCCCTGCTCACGCTGATTGCATGGCGAGCAAGGGACAATGATGAGAGCTGTCTTCAGTACCCGGCACTACGGAACAGTGTGAACAGTAGCGCTGATTCCCAGGTGCTGATGTGTGTCACACTGATGACACAAGTGAATGTCATCCATGTGTCATCAGTGTGCACGCGTGCGGGACATTTTGCGGACCATGCTGCTAGTAAAAAAAAAAACATTTTCAATTGAATGGGTCTATGTGTGTAAGTATCTCTGGTATGTGTGAAAACTGTCACCACACATACCAGAGGTGTGAAAGAGCCCTAAAGCGGATTTTTCTTAGAAGACATGTATCACTTATTTAAATTATATATGATAAATGTCTGATCTCTGGACAACTATCACAGGAATACCGCAACGGACCAGGGGGCCATCGGTAGTTCAGTGTTTGGAGATGACGGTTGGAGAGTTTTTCTGGAGATTGCTGTGTGGAGTTGGATTGCGTGCTTATCCATATTCTCTCACATTTGATTTCCCATTTCGATACCTCCCCAGTTTTCCACTCTGTTGTGTTATGAATGTGTTTGTATGATTGTAGTTTTATTTTATCCCTGTCTGTTTACCCCTGACTGTCTGGTTAGTGGTTTCCTTTACACTTCGGCCCCTCACCTCCCTGGGTAGGGGAGAAATCAGATGAGGGTTAATTTAGGAGCATAGTTAGGTACGAGACCCAGGCGTCTTCTCCCACCTGGGGTAATCCGCGGACAGGGTTAGACTATGGCGCCCCTAGTTCGAGGGATCAGGTAGGTGCCTACAGTCCCTTGTCACTACATGACAACAACCCACTTTTGGGACCCTAAGTGATCACCATAGGGTTAGGGTCACGCAAATGTTTTCTCTCCATCCAAGAAAAATGGTCCTATTATGCTAATCAGATTCTGATTAGAGTGGGATCCTTTTTTTCAGAGGTGGAGAGAAAAAAAAAGTTTCTCCACGTTCTTTATGATTATTATTATTATTATTATAGCACCATTTATTCCATGGCGCTTTACATGTGAGGAGGGGTATACATAATAAAAACAGGTACAATAATCTTGAACAATACAAGTCGCAACTAGTACAGGAGGAGAGAGGACACTGCCCGCGAGGGCTCACAATCTACATTCAATCAGTCCATGAAAATCGTACTATACTCAGTCTGATATTTTGCACGGATCCACAGACATGCATTGTCGATTTTGATATGACATTAAGATCAAAATCAGACATGTCAAAGATTTTTTCCTCGGACCACTCGGTTAATGGAAAAAGATCAGACGTGCACAGCCCCATAGAATAACATGCTATCCATCAAAACCATGAATGACACTTGTCCGATTTAAATGGCTGTATTCACGAACCCTAAGTGGGGGAAATCTAAAGCCCTTGTATGAATTTAATGCAGTCAGAATTGAATGGAGCATCGTAGTCGTGCTGCCGCTCGGTTCATTGTCTATAAGATTGAAAGAGGTACAGAGCTTGGCTTTCTTTGCCAGTTCCCTAAACGTGAAAGAAACAACAGTAGTCATGTGTCCCACCATGTACCTAAATTTAATCCTGACCGCAATGAGAAAAAACTAGGCATTAAGACCATTATTCTTGCTGGCGTCCCAGTGACATTACCCCTAAATATCAAACATTTAACACAAATACTATGAATAGGTACTAAATGTAATTAATGGGAAATCCATTTAATTAGCAAGATTTAGGAAATACATTTTAGGGTGACTTGATAGTCTTCATGCAACCCCATCCTTTGTGCATACTGAGCAATGGGGGGGCTGAAAAAGTAAAGAAAATAAATACCTTTCCTATATTTTAAAATGGTTCCATCTTTCACTTCTATACTTTCCTCATGAGTGATATAGAGGTTACACTGTTGCATGATCAGAGAGTGCTGTATGCAGCTACTACTTCTTAGTATAATGTAGGTTGTGAAAAGAGGTGGTGGAGACGCTCATGTACCTTGTCTCTCCTTACTGCTGTTCACCTGTGTCACATGTGGCACCCTGATGTTTTATTAATGCTAATGTAATGTGCAGTCCCCTAATGTTCATTAGTGTGTGTCATGTACTGTAACATGATGTATTGTGCTTTAGCATAGGGATAGATTAGTAAGTAGTGCAGGACCATACGGGGATTAGATTAGTCAGATATAGGCAGCATAGGGGTTAAGCAGATGGGAGGAGTCACAGAGCAGAGCAAAACAGAGCAGGGGGTATAGTACAGATACTTCCTGGTTCTGCCAGACGCCAGAGCAGGACATGTGAGAAGAGTATTACAGGCCGTAGGGATAAAGCTGTTTCAGTAAGGGGCCCCGGGCTGAGAATCGTGCAGGTGGTCACCAGCTTATACAGAACCATTCCAAGGAAGGATTCGAAGCCAGGGGCTGGGATTAGGAGGCAACTGAGTCGGCGAGCTCATTACCCTATAACTCGCAGCTGGACCAAGGAAACGGTAGTAAGTTGGTGGGCCTGGAGCACGAGTGGGACAAAGATTGTCCAGAAGAGGGACAGGAATTGTGAAATAATGGGTCAGAGATTGAGCAAGCGTGAGACAGAGGCTGCAAGGATACAAACAGAAATGACAGGAAGAACTGAGTCTGCCTATACGGCAGGGAAAGATAAGAAGATGCCTCTGTGTTTGAACTGTGCTGTCTGTGAGATGAATACGCTGCTGTTTAGTATAGTTCAACTGTTGGAAAAAGACCTCATCTCTAAAGTGATTTGTGGAGCTTATGAATGCGGAGCCGACATGGCAGCAGCTGAGGGGAATCAGACAGCCTGTGAGTGTGCTGTGGTGCATGCTGCACATGCAGTACAAGGGACTTTATCTTTTCATGTACATGGTGCCGGGGTGCTCACTGACTTGTTACTTTTCCACTCATAAGGTATCAACACCCATCCCTATCCTCTTCCCTTCCCCCCCCCCCTTTGACACCGCTATGTCTTTGTCCTCCCTATCTTGTCTCCGGCCACTACCGGCCTCTACGTTCCTCGTATCACGTTCTCCTTTTGTCTCATATATGGGTCCTGCTGGCTGGTATTGCGCACGCGCAACGTGATCCTATCAGGCATCGCGGTGTGCGCATGCTCATTTTACCTCACGGACTTCATGTTCTTCCGGCCGCTCGACGGCTGCAATGACGCGATGTGCGCCTTCTGGCCCCCGCTCCTGTGTCCCACATGACGCTCCACAAAGTGGTATGCAATTTTCTTCATTTGGCTAGCTATTTATACCTTGTTATGCGCGCCTTTCACCACTTCCCCTGACGAAGCTGCTGCGGCAGCGATACGCGTGGGGTCAGCTCCCGCCATACCCACCTTTATTTTTGGGCTATTTGGCTTGTTTTGCTCCCTGGTCCATGGGGATGCAAGCTGTGCCGTGAAACCCTCTGCCACTAATCCCTGCCATTTGCTGCGGGTTTGACTGGACTGATTACAGGTTGTATTCACTTCCATTGTGCAGTTTATGGTTACTTCTTTTGACCTAGGGACTATCTATAGTATGGTCACCGATTTTGGGTGCTTCAGTCTTTAGGTACACTGTCCAGGTGTATACACATATTGGTCACGTGTAGTGTTGAGCGATACCGTCCGATACTTGAAAGTATCGGTATCGGAAAGTATCGGCCGATACCGGCAAAGTATCGGATGTAATCCGGTACCGATACCCGATACCAATACAAGTCAATGGGACTCAAGTATCGGACGGTATCCCTGATGGTTCCCAGGGTCTGAAGGAGAGGAAACTCTCCTTCAGGCCCTGGGATCCATATTAATGTGTAAAATAAAGAATTAAAATAAAAAATATTGCTATACTCACCTCTCCGACGCAGCCTGGACCTCACCGAGGGAACCGGCAGCGTTCTTTTCTTAAAATGCATGCGTTTACTTCCTTCCGTGACGTCACGGCTTGTGATTGGTCGCGTCGCCCATGTGACCGCGACGCGACCAATCACAAGCCGGAACGTAATTTTAAAATCATCAATGCCTAGAATTAGGCATTGAGGACCTGAAAATTACGTCACGGCTTGCTGTGATTGGTCACTTCGCGGCCACATGGGCGGCACGCGACCAATCAGAAGCCGTGACGTCACGGAAGGAAGTAAACGCGCGCATTTTAAGCAAGGAACGCTGCCGGTTCCCTCGGTGAGGTCCAGGCTGCGTCGGAGAGGTGAGTATAGCAATATTTTGTATTTTAATTCTTTCTTTTACACATTAATGTTGTTTCGATACCGATACCCGATACCACAAAAGTATCGGATCTCGGTATCGGAATTCCGATACCCGCAAGTATCGGCCGATACCCGATACTTGCGGTATCGGAATGCTCAACACTAGTCACGTGGCTTCAGCCCTAACAGACATTTCATGCAGGATTATTGATTGTGTGCAGATAGGGCCATGTATATGTCTATATGACACTGTCGGCATTGATATGAGACTGTATTGACCATGGGGTATGGTGTGTGGATTGATTTTGATACTATGTTTTAAATGTTTTTAATGTGCTTTTTTGAGGTGTTGAATAAAGGTGTTTTTTCATACATATAAATACATATATTTTGTCTCAATAATTGTGGTAGTGCATACCATATTAGTCCGTCTTTTCTTGGTTGACAAAAGAGCAAGACGGCATGCCCGGAAGACAATCGCCATTACCATGTGAGATACCTGTCTGAATGCAGCGGTGGAGTATGCCGTTCAGTGGAGGAATTGACTAGCCAGAAGAAGTGATCGAGAAACCGGAAGTCGTGGAGAGAGAGACTGTCGCGGCTGTAATCCCAAGTTCGCGTTGCCGCACAGGAGGACCTTCAAAGCCGGCTGCAGTTGCGGTGTGTGACACCAATCCTCACCCCAGTCCTGGGCACGAGAATTTCGGTCTGTAGTGGGAGTGAGTGAACAGAAGAAACGGCAAGAGTGCCGAATTTTAAATGAGCTGCAGTGCCCCGGCGGAGGAACCATGTCAGGCTGGATGACACACTGCCCTACAGAAAGCCAGAGGGCAGAGGCACCCTTAAATAAATCGGTGGCCACAGTTGGGTCACAGGAGCAGGAGGCTCCAAGTTTGCTGAGCCGGCCATTGCCAGAGGAAAGAAGCTGGAGGAACAGTGATGAGTCCTCCTCCAGTGGGTCTTTAGGCCACAGTGCAGTCCACTATTTCAGCCGCAAGGAGTGAGGGCGGCCCCTTTAAGAAGAAAGTGTTGTGCCGGTTGCACCAAAATATGTGAGACTGTTCCGCTTCTCTGGAAGGGCTGTGAGCCTTGGATGGTACGAGGACTGAGTGTCGGTGGTGACCCGTATTTTTACAAGTCAAGTACTGTTGATTTTCTTTTTCCTCCCCAAGTTTTATTTGTGCATGTTTGCGTACCCCCTGCTGGATTACACGACTGAACCCTGAAGAGCTTAATCACCCTTGGAAACGGGAATGGACTGTGTGCGACTGCTTTAAATGCGGAACTGTTTTAACCATGAACTTTACCTGTTTTAACCTTGAACTGTTCCCTGGTAAAAGCAGCCCACCTGTTGTTGTTAAGGGACCATACTCCACTAAAAGGAGGGAGGGGGAGAACCTGAGCAGAAGGACCCAAGGAGCGAGCCGGGTCAGGACTGAGTGTGTTGTGAATTCCGCTCTTGGGCTCCCTCCGGTGGTTGTAAGTGGCACTTTTGTGAGTTCTGCTCTTGGGCTCCCTCCGGTGGATTTAAGTGGAACTGCTGCTCCTTGGATTTAGCAGTCAGCAGCTGCTTCCACTGATCGTTTATTCTGGCTCGGCTATTTATCCTGGCTCTATCCTTCAGCCAGTGCCAGTTGTCAATGGTTCCTGGTTGGATTCACATCTCTGCTTGGATTTTCCTGATATTCTGTCCAGTTCAGCAAAGATAAGTCCTTGCTTTGTTCTTTTGCAGTCCACTTGTTGTGGACTTAAGCTTTCTGCACTTTCTATGTTTTTTCTAGTCCAGCTTGTCTCTATGGATTTATTTAGTTAAGCTGGAAGCTCTGGGAAGCAGATTTACCCTCCACACCTTTAGTCAGGTGTGGAGATTTTTGTAAACTCTGTGGTGGATTTTTCTAGTTTTTTAATACTGACCGCACAGTATTCCGTCCTATTCTATCTATCTAGCTAGACTGGCCTCCTTTGCTACACCCTGTTTTCATTCTGCATATGTCATTTCCCTCTCCACTCACAGTCAATATTTGTGGGGGGCTGCCCTATCCTTTGGGGATTTTCTCTGAGGCAAGATAGCTTTCCTGTTTCTACCTTTAGGGGTAGCTAGTTCTCCGGCTGTGACGAGGTGTCCAGGGAGTGACAGGAACATCCCACGGCTACTGCTAGTGTCTGTGTTAAGATCAGTAACTGCGGTCTGTATAGTTACCACCTGCTCAGAGCTAGTCACATGTCGCTCCTTAATCACCAGTCCATAACACCCAAGGCGGGAGGACTGGTCCATGGGCCCGATTGGTTGTTGTGCGACACTGTATGTGTCTGAATCCCAGGAGCAAGGGGACTAAGGTCAGTCAGACCCGAGTTAAAAGAGGCTTGAACTTTCTGTTCCAGGGCTCCAACAGAATGGAGCCGAGGGTTGACCCACAAGATAAAGACTGTGCTAATTGTATATATGTTTTTTTTTAAAAGAGAATTCTAACAGTATTAAGTTTACAGGTGCCGCCATGGTCAGGGATGACCACAATTTAGGAGGGAGGAGTGTAAGGAGGTGGCAAGGACCCTCATGTACCTTCTCTCTCCTTACTACTGGTCACCTGTGTCACATGCGGCACCCTGATGTTTTATTAATGCTAATGTAATGTGCGGTTCCCTAATGTTCATTAATGTGTGTCATGTACTTTAATGTGATGTATTTTGCTTTAGCTTAGAGATATATTACTAAGTAGTGCAGGAACATACGGGGATTAGAACAGAGGGGCACATTAGAGATGGAGAATAGGATAGATAAGAGTGTTAGTTAGATACAGGCCCTATAGGGGTTAAACAGATGGGAGGAATCACAGAGCAGAGCAGCACAGAGCAGGGGGTATAAGACAGATACTTCCTGGTTCTGTCAGATGCCTGGGCACCTTGCCCAAAGGCAGGACATGTGAGCAGAGTATTACAGGCTGTGGGGATAAAGCTGTTTCAGTAAGTGGCCCCAGGGCTGAGAATCGTGCAGGTGGTCACCAGCATAAACAGAACCATTCCAAGGAAGGATCCGAAGCTAGTGGCTGGGATTAGTGTTGTGAATTCTGCTCTTGGGCTCCCTCCGGTGGTTGTAAGTGGTAGCGCTGCTGTCTCTGAATCGCAGCAATTATCAGGTGTGTTCACTTTTTGCAATTTTGACTGGGCTATTTAGTCTTGCTTCACCCTTTAGTCAGTGCCAGTTGTCCATTGTTCCTGGAGGATTCACATCTCTGCCTGGTCTCTCCTGCTTTGCAGTTCTTTTCAACAAAGATAAGTTCTGGCCTTGATTTTTTGCTGTCCACATGCTGTGGCCTTATTGTTCAGTTCTTTTCCATGTTTTTTGTCTTGTCCAGCTTGGTCTGTATAAGGATTTGTTTAGCCAAGCTGGTATCTCTGGAGATGCAGATATACCCTCCATATCTTTAGTTAGCTGTGGAGTTTTTGTATTTTCTGTGGTGGATATTTTCTAGTGTTTTAATACTGACCGCATAGTACTCTGTCCTATCCTTTCTATTTAGCTAGAAGTGGCCTCCTTTGCTAAATTCTGATTTCAGTCTGTGTATGTTTTTTCCCTCTCCTCTCACAGTCAATATTTGTGGGGGGCTGCCTATCCTTTGGGAATTTTCTCTGAGGCAAGATAGTTTTCCCTTTTCTATCTTTAGGGGTAATTAGTCCTCCGGCTGTGTTGAGATGTCCAGGGAGTGCTAGGTACATTCCACGGTTACTTCTAGTTGCGGTGTTAGGTTCAGGGTCTGCAGTCAGTACAGGTACCACCTTCTCTAGAGTACGTCTCATGCTGCTCTTAGGCCACCAGATCATAACAGTACAACTGGCCAACAATGAGTTAACCGCATCTCAGAAGAAGGGAAGGAAAGTGCTGAGCCATTTTTTTTTCTGTAGTCTGTTGTGTTTTTTTTTCTTCCCTCTTTACCTCTGGGTGGCTCAGGAGTTCGGCGCTGATATGGATGTTCAGGGATTGGCTTCTCGTGTGGATCAACTTGCTGCTAGAGTACAGGGTATTTCCGATTATATCGTTCAGACTCCAGTTTTAGAGCCTAGAATTCCAACTTCTGATTTGTTTTTTGGGGATAGGTCCAAATTTCTGAGCTTTAAAAATAACTGTAAACTGTTTTTTGCTCTGAAACCCCGTTCCTCTGGTGATCCCATCCAGCAGGTTAGAATTATTATATCTCTGCTGCGTGGTGACCCCCAGGATTGGGCATTTGCCCTGGAACCTGGGAATCCGGCGTTGCTTAATGTAGACACCTTTTTTCAGGCGCTTGGGTTATTGTATGACGAACCTAATTCAGTGGATCATGCTGAGAAGACCTTGTTGGCCCTGTCTCAGGGTCAAGAAACGGCAGAATCATATTGCCAGAAGTTTAGAAAATGGTCTGTACTGACTAAATGGAATGAGGATGCCTTGGCGGCAATCTTCAGAAAGGGTCTTTCTGAATCCGTTAAAGATGTTATGGTGGGGTTCCCCACGCCTGCTGGTCTGAGTGGTTCTATGTCTCTGGCCATTCAGATTGATCGGCGCTTGCGCGAGCGCAGAGTTGTGCACACTATGGCATTGTCTTCCGAGCGGAGTCCTGAGCCTATGCAGTGTGATAGGATTGTGTCTAGAGCTGAACGACAAGGATTCAGACGTCAGAATAGGTTGTGTTTTTACTGCGGCGATTCTGCTCATGTTATTTCTGATTGCCCTAAGCGTACCAAGAGAATCGCTAGTTCTGTTACCATCAGTACTGTACAACCTAAATTTCTGTTATCTGTGACCCTGATCTGCTCATTATCGTCATTTTCTGTCATGGCATTTGTGGATTCAGGCGCCGCTCTAAACTTAATGGACTTAGAATTTGCCAGACGTTGTGGTTTCCCCTTGCAGCCTTTGCAGAGTCCTATTCCTTTGAGGGGCATAGATGCTACACTGTTGGCTAAAAATAAACCTCAGTTTTGGACACAGCTGACCATGTGCATGGCGCCAGCCCATCAGGAAGATTGTCGTTTTCTGGTGTTGCATAATTTGCATGATGCTATTGTGTTGGGTTTCCCATGGTTACAGGTGCATAATCCGGTATTAGATTGGAAATCTATGTCTGTGACTAGTTGGGGTTGTCAGGGGGTTCATGGTGACGTTCCTTTGATGTCAATTGCCTCCTCCCCCTCTTCTGAAATTCCTGAGTTTTTGTCAGATTTCCAGGATGTATTCAATGAGCCCAAGTCCAGTTTCCTTCCACCGCATAGGGACTGTGATTGTGCTATTGACTTGATTCCAGGCTGTAAGTTCCCTAAGGGCCGACTTTTCAACCTGTCTGTGCCAGAACATACCGCCATGCGGAGCTATGTTAAGGAGTCCTTGGAGAAGGGGCATATTCGGCCATCTTCTTCACCATTGGGAGCAGGTTTTTTTTTTGTTGCCAAAAAAGATGGCTCCTTGAGACCCTGTATTGATTATCGCCTCTTGAATAAGATCACGGTCAAATTCCAATACCCTTTGCCTTTGCTTTCTGATCTGTTTGCTAGGATTAAGGGGGCTAGTTGGTTTACTAAGATTGACCTTCGAGGGGCATATAATATTGTTCGTATTAAGCAGGGTGACGAATGGAAAACTGCGTTTAATACGCCTGAAGGCCATTTTGAATACCTTGTGATGCCATTCGGACTCTCTAATGCTCCATCTGTGTTTCAGTCCTTCATGCATGATATATTTCGGAATTATCTTGATAAATTCATGATTGTATATTTGGATGATATTTTGATTTTTTCAGATGATTGGGTGGCTTTCTTGCCATTGGCCGAGTTTGCCCTTAATAATCGGGCTAGTTCTGCTACCTTGGTTTCACCCTTCTTTTGTAACTCTGGGTTTCATCCTCGTTTTTCTTCGGGGCAGGTTGAGCCTTCTGATTGTCCTGGGGTGGACTCTGTGGTTGACAGGTTGCAGCAAATTTGGGCTCATGTTGTTGACAATTTGGTGTTGTCTCAGGAGGGGGCTCAGCGTTTTGCTAACCGTCGTTGGTGTGTTGGTTCCCGGCTTCGGGTTGGGGATTTGGTCTGGTTGTCTTCCCGTCATGTCCCTATGAAGGTTTCTTCCCCTAAGTTTAAGCCTCGGTTTATTGGCCCTTATAAGATTTCTGAGATTATCAATCCAGTGTCTTTTCGTTTGGCCCTTCCAGCCTCTTTTTCCATCCATAATGTTTTTCATAGATCTTTGTTGCGGAAATATGTGGTGCCCGTTGTTCCCTCTGTTGATCCTCCTGCCCCGGTGTTGATTGATGGGGAGTTGGAGTATGTGGTTGAGAAGATTTTGGATTCTTGTTTTTCGAGGCGGAGGCTTCAGTATCTTGTCAAATGGAAGGGTTATGGCCAGGAGGATAATTCTTGGGTTGTTGCCTCCGATGTTCATGCTGATGATTTGGTTCGTGCCTTTCATTTGGCTCATCTGGATCGGCCTGGGGGCTCTGTTGAGGGTTCGGTGACCCCTCCTCAAGGGGGGGTACTGTTGTGAATTCTGCTCTTGGGCTCCCTCCGGTGGTTGTAAGTGGTAGCGCTGCTGTCTCTGAATCGCAGCAATTATCAGGTGTGTTCACTTTTTGCAATTTTGACTGGGCTATTTAGTCTTGCTTCACCCTTTAGTCAGTGCCAGTTGTCCATTGTTCCTGGAGGATTCACATCTCTGCCTGGTCTCTCCTGCTTTGCAGTTCTTTTCAACAAAGATAAGTTCTGGCCTTGATTTTTTGCTGTCCACATGCTGTGGCCTTATTGTTCAGTTCTTTTCCATGTTTTTTGTCTTGTCCAGCTTGGTCTGTATAAGGATTTGTTTAGCCAAGCTGGTATCTCTGGAGATGCAGATATACCCTCCATATCTTTAGTTAGCTGTGGAGTTTTTGTATTTTCTGTGGTGGATATTTTCTAGTGTTTTAATACTGACCGCATAGTACTCTGTCCTATCCTTTCTATTTAGCTAGAAGTGGCCTCCTTTGCTAAATTCTGATTTCAGTCTGTGTATGTTTTTTCCCTCTCCTCTCACAGTCAATATTTGTGGGGGGCTGCCTATCCTTTGGGAATTTTCTCTGAGGCAAGATAGTTTTCCCTTTTCTATCTTTAGGGGTAATTAGTCCTCCGGCTGTGTCGAGATGTCCAGGGAGTGCTAGGTACATTCCACGGCTACTTCTAGTTGCGGTGTTAAGTTCAGGGTCTGCGGTCAGTACAGGTACCACCTTCTCCAGGGTACGTCTCATGCTGCTCTTAGGCCACCAGATCATAACAGATTAGGAGGCAGTTGATTTGGCTGACCTGTTACTCGCAGCTGGACCAGGGAAATGGTAGGAAGCTGGTGGGCCTGGAGCACGAGAGGGACAGAGATTGTCCAATAGTGGGTCAGAGATTGACCAAGAGTGAGACAGAGGCTGCAAGGATTTAGACAGATGACAGGAAGAACTGAGTCTGCCCGGTTGGCAGGGAAAGATAAGAAGATGCATCTGTGTTAGAACTGTGCTGTCTGTGAAATGGATATGCTGCTGTTTTGTAAAGTTCAACTGTTGAAAAAAGACCTCATCTCTAAAGTGATTTGTGGAGCTCATGAATGCGGAGCCGACATGGCAGCAGCTGAGGGGAATCTGACAGAGCCCGTGAGTGTGCTGTGGTGCATGCTGCACATGCAGTACAAGGGACTTTATCTCTTCATGTACAAGGTGCCAGGGTGCTCACTGACTGTTGCTTAGTGAATTTGCCAACAACTACCACCCTGTGCCACCTTGTAACAGGTGAATGGGGTCACGTTGCAACCCACAAAGAAAAACAACAGCAGCTAGCAAATTACAAAAACTAGGAATCAGTTGGATTTCTTGAGCCTTGCTTCTCATGGTTTTGGTGGCTATGTTGTCACGTAGTAGTGCTATACAGGGATATGCGACCATGAAACACCCTGCTGGATGCCGTAACATCAGTTTAGTACTTATGACATGTTAGGACTTAAACTAAGAAGCAGCAGATCTCTATCCAAACACTTTCTGCAAATATCATTTTACTTGGACAAACAGCACAAGAGCACTTAGAGTAACCAGAGTACCAGTTACTACCTGCAGAATGCTTGTTTGCTTTGATGAAGTTCTCCAGACTATTTTTAACCGTCTTGTTGTGGACTAATGGTGAAATCTGAACCTACATGATAAGTTTAACGTTTAGAGCACGTTCAAAGTTAACTGTGAAGCCTCATATTATTTTACCCAAATACTTTCACAAAATGTCATTTGCTTTGTAATTATAAGGATCACTTTTGCCAAGAAATGATTGTTACCAATTTTTATTTTTAATTTGGATTCAAATAATAGCATTTACTTGCCCAAGTAAAACAACCATAGCTTTACACAATAAATTACCGGCCTAATTAAACCAAAAGCAAATAGTCTCTAGGGGCCAATTCATCAGGACTGACATTTTGTAAACCAGTTTTGATCCAGAGTGCGTTGGAGTAAGATTCGACAAATTCATTAGAGTTAATGAAATTGGTGCATCGTCCAGCTGCTGTTCAGCAGTGTCAGAAATATACCTCCATCACTGCCTGGAGTATACTTCTGTTGTAATTTATGCCACCCTTGTGGCTTAAAATATCATGTATTTACCGGCCCTTGCTCACCCACGACCTCACCCTCTAAAATCTACCAATTTTCCAAAATGTTGGCAGAGCTGGTGCAAAAATGTCATAAAGTCACAAAGGTTTTGCAACTCCTCACCCACTTTTACACCAGATTTCTGATACAATTGCAAAAACTGATGAATCAGCCCCTAAGATTAACAGCTCACACAAAGTAGAATGCGTGAACACTGAATAATTTATACCCTTGCAGGTAACTATAAGGCATTTTTTATCACTTTTTAGGCCACATTCACTCATTCAGTATTTGGCTAATATTTTATCTCAGTCTTTGTAAGCCAGAACAAGGAGAGAGACAGTCAGAGAAAAAGTATAATAGAAACACGTCTGCATTTTTCACCCACTCCTGATTTTGGTTTACAAATACTATTGCAACATATTGACCAAATACTCAGTGTGCGAACGTGGCCTTATTGTTATCAAACTTGACTCATTAACTGCTTTGTGCATTGGCAATATTGTATGTTTTTACTGCTCAAGTGCAGGTGGACACAAAAATTTTTGCAAGAATGGTATACACGTGCACAAAGACATACTGTAGGTGGCTGTAGACAGACACTTTTGCAAGGCACAATTAATATCCTGATGATAAAGCGCCCGACAAGGGTATTTTCACTCTTGGCACATTTGATGTAGAAACATTTATAAGTGACCCACTCATCTAAATGCAGCTTACAGAAATCAGTGTATTTGCTGCCAAATATAAGCCATTCAGATGAATGGAACTGATTTTAGATAATGAAAAAAAAATTGGAACAAATCTGCCATATCTGAATATACTTGTGACGACATAGCATTTATTTTTAATTATGCCAGTCGCATTGTTCAGTAGGTTAAGGTACATAAGCCATTGTTCATATGAGCCTATACATTGACTCATGTTTTATGTTAATCTGTGGAATTCTTGCTGATTGTGTATTGTATCAGCTCCCTGCGGTTTACTAAACTACATACTTTCAAGGACAAAAATGCAGGTTAATTGAACAATTGACAATGAGGGATTACCTTCCCCGACCTCCCCCCAATCCTGTCAGAGATTGCCTTGAATGAAAGCTGGGGAGTATAAAAAGGGGTCTTCCTCTATCTACAGAGAGACTTTACAGGATCAGCCCAAGGGACCATAGCTCCAGCTTGTGGAATACAAATCTTCTCCATTGCTCATCACTAAACTCAAAAAGACATTTGGAGAACCCCAGTTGGGACTGTATTAGATGTTCTTGCTGGCTGGAGCTGGATACACGTGATACGGTTGTGGTGTCCATCGTCTGGAAGAGCATACAGACTATACTGGTGGGAGATACAAAAGCTGTGGGCCAACCAAAAGTTGTGAGACAGTGAGTATCGCTTGGTACGGGAGCAATAGAAGTATGGGCCTCGGGATGGGATTTTGTGGACTGGGGGCATTGCATTGTGACCATCTTCCTGGAGTTGCTATAGGACTGTGGATGTAAGGAATACAAATAGTTACATGGTTAACCTGCCTAGGTGAATATTACAACCCACAACCTCAGATCTCCACAAGCGGTGGCAGCGGTGGGATCACGTTTATATCAGGACAGCTTACCGGGGAATGTTACTGAGAGGTGACTTGGCAGAGGAGATGACAAACTCCATCTACAAAAGGCTCAAGAAGGAAGAGCTGAGATCCCTTTGCTCTTGGAGAAAGCTAGAGTGGTTTCCAGAAGACAACCATGAAACCTTAAAGGGCCACTGTCACCCCCCTCCAGCCGTTATAAACTAAAAGAGCCACCTTGTGCAGCAGTAATGCTGCAGTCTAACAAGGTGGCTCTTTTAGTTTTTGATTCAGTTATTCCCTCAATAAAGCGTTTTAAAATTTGTAGAAATTAACCTGTCCTTAGACCTGGAGGCGGTCCGAAGCTTCCTCGGTGAATCTCCCAACGGCCGTCACTCTTCTCTTCTGGGGATGTGGTCGCCGCCCCCTGAGCGCTGTTTCTTCTTAAATCCGGCTCCTGCGCTGTGCGTGCCTGCCTGGGGCAGGCGCAGTCTTCATTGTCGGTCATAGGTCAGATGCAGGGTGCCTGACTGCGCCTGTGCGGGCAGTGCGGCCACCCTGTTGCTGAATACAGCAAGCCTCTGCTATCTGTTCTGCACCAGCTGCAGGAAAACTACATTTCCCAGCATCCCCCGATAGACCTGGCAGTCAGGGCATGCTGGGAGTTGTAGTTTTCCAGCTGCTGGAGCGCAGTGACGTCCATGGAGCCTATACAGCGCTGGATAACACCGTACAGCGCTGGATAACACCGCACCGCGCCCGGAGGAGCCTGAAGACAGCGGCCACCACTGGGGTAACAGCTCCGCCGCCGCCGCTGTCAGGAGCCCGAGCGCAGAGCGGTGACGTCACTCATTGAGAAGCCTGCAGGAAAAACTACGTAAAGTGCGCAGAGTGCTGCTGTGAATACCAACTGACAATAGGGAATGCCGCGATGACAGGCGGTGCCGGCACATCTTACCGGCCTACGAAGTTTTCCAGCACGGAACTCTTGCCGGCGCTCTGCCCTCCAACCACTGCTATCTGGGGCTGGGGTTCAGACGCTCCCCCAGCTCCCCCGCCTTCCAGCGTTGTTATTTGCGGCTGCTTCATGCCAAACGCTGGCAAGGAAACCTGTATATTACGGCAACGCTGGAAGGCGGGGGACCGGGGGAGCGTCTGAACAGCGCAGTGTGCATGCCCAGGAACCCCAGCCCCGCACTGTGCATAATGAATAACACAGTGCGGGGTGGGGATTCAGCAACAGGGTGGCCGCACTGCCGGCACAGGCGCAGTCAGGCACCCTGCATCTGACCTATGACGGACAATGAAGACTGCGCCTGTCCCAGGCAGGCACGCACAGCGCAGGTGCCGGATTTAAGAAGAAACAGCGCTCAGGGGGCGGCGACCACATCCCCAGAAGAGAAGAGTGACGGCCGTTGGGAGATTCACCGAGGAAGCTTCGGACCGCCTCCAGGTCTAAGGACAGGTTATTTTCTACAAATTTTAAAACGCTTTATTGAGGGAATAACTGAATCAAAAACTAAAAGAGCCACCTTGTTAGAATGCAGCATTACTGCTGCACAAGGTGGCTCTTTTAGTTTATAACGGCTGGAGGGGGGTGACAGTGGCCCTTTAATACAACACTTGGCCGAATTAGACCCAGAACACCCACAGGAGGAGTTCAGCTCAGATATGGAGAAGGGCAGCTCCTTGGAGGGACCACAGTACACAGTGCTATATAATATGATCACTGCAATATATTAAAGGGAAGCTGTCACCAGAAAAAAACACTATTAACATGCAGACATGAATTAATCAGCAGGTTAATACCTTTATTAACTTGTGCGGCACCTGCACATAGCCGAATGCCAAGAGGAGAAAATAAAGTTTATTCCCCCTGGCAGCATTCTGGTTTCAGTCACAAGGACAGCGCCGGCGCAGGTACAGACACCGCTCTGAGAATACAGAGAAGTGGCTGTAACCACGTCCCTGGCACTGACTGACAGTCGGCCCTAATGCAGAGCAAGTGTCAGTCTGGGCCAGAGGCAAGGTTACAGTCACTGCTCTGTATCCTCAGAGCGGTGACGGGACCCGCTCCAGTGCCACCCCCATGACCGAACGCTACCAGGGGAGTAAAGTTGATTTTCTCCCAGCAGCGGTCAGCTAAGTGCAGGTGCTGGGCAGGTTAATAGGTTAATAACACTATTTGAGGTCCTGCTCGCCCTCCCTCTTGTATTTTCCTCTGATACCCTGTATACTTGCCCCATAATGACTACAGGTAATACTTACATTTAACTGCTATGCATATTTGTTACGTCCACTAAGGTGACCCACTATCCACTATCATCAAGCCATTTACATTTTGAAGTGCTAATGTGCACTTCATTGGGGTATTTACCCCAGAATATATTATGTATTAGTTATATTGTGTGCATAATTGTTACACATACACATGCACAGTTTACATTGTCTATGCCTACCCTATGTGCCTGTCAGATGCTTTTGTGTTTCCATCCATGAGCCATTCATAATTTTTGCACTTTATTTTGGATATAGCACTGATTAGAGCTTGACAACTCCCAACAGATTTACTTATATATATAAGTGTGTATATACAGTATATATTTCATATGTACACAATACCCTAATCCAAATTACTTACACTGGAAAAGGGTGTTTCGTTGTTTGTTTTTCTTGTTTTATGGGAGATTCTCAGGTGCTGTTATTTATGTTACTTTGGTAAAGTTATATTCTCTCATACTGATTTATTGTATTGGTTGCATCACAGGGTTATACTTTGCTTACTCTATATATTCTTGCCCAGTCTTTATTATTTGTCTTAGTCTATGTTATACTGCTATAAACCGGGGTAATACCATTAGGGGGGATTTGAAGTCTCTTGTTTCTGATAAATCTATCAATTAATCTTACATATATACCATTCTTGATGGATTTGCTTTTTTACCAGACTTTCTTACCATATATCTGTTATATTGTTGTATATTTATATTGAATAAACTTTATTAATATTTCAAAATCCATTATGCCTCTCCTTGGTTCTGTCCTACTATTTCAGTGTTATTACTAAACCTGCTTTTTTTTCGGTTTATAATAATACTATTAACCTGCAGATTAACCCTATATCTGCAGGTTAATAGCAATTTTTCTGGTGATGGGTTCCCTTTAAGGGGATAAAAACTTGGATGAGAGTGATTCTTTAATATTGTTACTGTGGCTTTTAGTCCCATTGAATGATTATTGTACATGTACTAGAGTGGCTAATACAATTTTTAGGAAATGCCTATCAATTGATGGTTAGTGTTCTCATCCGAGTGTATATATTGTTTTGTAGGTGTAATTCTATACAACCAGTTGGTACTGTGGGAATGGATATGTTTTTGGCTAGGGTCACACGACTGATTTTCTCTCATCTAATCACACTTGTATTGGACTGTATAGTTTGATCAGTGTGATCCGATTTTCTCAGATGTGTCAGATTTGGAGAAAAAAAAGTTTCTCCATCTTCTACAAGCAATGTATCAGTGAAAGGAATGTCATCCGAGTGCGGTCTGATGCTTTCCTCGTGAATGGCCGAGTGCCATCCGATTATCAGAGGCAACTCGTGAACGCTGTGATTTATTCGGACATGTGCACGGCCTCATGGAATAACATGGGGATTAGTGTTATTTGGCAAATCGGCGGATAGCACTCGTCCGATTATTACGGTCGTGCGCATGAGCCTTTAGTCTGTCTAATTTTGGCTTTATTGTTTTTAATACATTTGAACAAATGTTACATTTTAATTAGAAGAATTTCTTGAACATATGAGGACACCGGGATTCAGAAAATCTGCCACCACAGGAGAAACTAAGGGCGTAAAGCGTGTCTCCCACTGGTGAGGACATTGTAGATGTTGTGTTGACAGCCACTTGACAGGGTTTGTACATGGCAGGTAGGTTTCATGCCAGTGTACTATTTGCATTAAGCTGACAAGTGAGCTATACTGATCATCCGTGCATGAAACCTGCCAAAACCATGATGCAACATTAGCAGGACCCTTCACCCTTCCATCTCCAGTGAGAGACACCAGAAAACCCTTTTACACATTGAATTTCTATTAAAATGAAAAAGTTTTGTGTGTACTGCATGGACGTTCTGGGACCTCCAGACACTTTTCATAATTTCTCTCTCATTGCCTAAGAAAAGCTTATCATCCTCTGACTAAGAATTTACTTAAGGATATTTTAAAATGAGTTTTGCCATATAAAGATATGGGCACACAAGTAGGTTATATATTTCACAGTATCAAGGTGAATAAGACAAGGATGCCCCTATTGCCATTATCATTCCCATAGTAATAGGACCATATAGAAAAACAAAATTCATCAGCTCACCACTGCAAAGTAACACTAGTAGGTTGTTGGCTCTGACTAAGGGCTCTGCTTGGGGCTTGATTTGCATAGGCTAAATGTTCCTTTTAAAAAAAATTGTCTTTGACATCTTAGTGATGAAATCATTTTTTTTTTACTTTTTCAATTGCAGACACTGGAATTATTCACTTTGCTTAGTAATAGAGTCAGCAGCAGAATTTTCTTTTATGCACCCCTTTATGTGTCTGTGCCGTTTTGGAGGTGGAAATGGGCTCCCTTACCTCTTGGGCCACTGTGCGACTACTTGGTCAGGTTGCACCAATGGTAGGTCCACCTTTCATAAGAAGAATGCTGTTTTTGTATGTTTTTGTGAAAAGACAGGTACACTAAGGTACTCCTTTGAAGAGGAAAACAACGCAGGCTGATGAATCTTTCAAAAATTATAAAAGAAGAAAAAGTTGTAATTCCTTCCTTTTAATTTATTTCATGGATTCTTAACTTGCTTCCTTGAATCTCTGGAATCAAAAGGATTGATGAAATTGATGAAATGGGTGCATAGTAGAGTTCTGTGTCTAACTACCTACCGCGTGTTTAAAATCTGGAATGAGAGTTTTGGGAAAAATTCTCAATTGTGGGAAGGACCAATAGCCAAAGCAGAGTTTATAAAGAAATGTTCTGAGGCTATGTTCCCAAAATGAGTATTTGGTGAGTTTTTGGTGTTACTAATTTTCTGCAGTTTTTCTCCACCTATTATGTAAGTAAAATTATTTGTGTTATTTTATCTTTCATTGTGTTTTTGAGTGCGTTTTTTTTACAAGTGTTTTTAATCGCATTTTTAATGATGTGGTTTTTGACTCATTTTAATATTTTCATGCTTTAATTAAAGCTGCTTTGTTTTTGACACTTCCTGGTATTTTGTTTTGAGAAAAACTTTATTGATACAGTCATGTCTGGACTACATGAGTTTCAGGATGTGGAAACACACTAAAATCGCATTTGTGTTTTATACCTGTGGATTATCTGCATGTAATGCACGTCTATGGGGGAAATCTTGACATACTCACAAGATCAGTGTTTGGCCCATAGATCTTAACAACTAAATTAAATATTAGGAAGAAAATGCGGATTTCTATTCAATAAGACATCGGATTGCAGATATCAAGGCATCATTTTTTATTCAACCTCCTATAACTTACATGTCCATATAGATGGCTTAAGAGAGTTGATCATAGTGACAGGTTCTCTGTATCCCCCTCCGAATATGCGCAATACTAGTACTGCTCAATTCGCAGTACTAGTACGGCGGCACGATCACATGGTCTCATGGTGAGTGTCGCAGCAATCGCGTACGGGTGTCAGCTGTATGTGACAGCTGACACCACACAGCAATGCCCTCGATCGGTGTGGGCATTTAACCCCTCTGATGCCACCATCAGTAGTGACAGCGGCCTAGAGAACAATCACGCAGGGAGGGGGCTCCCTGTGCGCTCTCCCATCCAAACAACGAGATGCGATCGCGTTGTTCCAGTGGTGTCCATGAAGACCCCGGATCCAAAATGGCCGCAGGGTCCTTCCGGGTCCTTCAGTGAGATGGCTTGTCAGCAGGTGCCGGCAAGCCTCCTACACTACCTGTCAGATCGCTGATCTGACACTGTGCTGTCCAAAGTGTTAGATCAGCGATCGGACTTTATATAGTGATGTCCCAACCTGGGACAATATTATAAAGTTAAAAAAAAAATAGAATATATAAAAATATATTTTTTTTAAATCCCCAAATAAAGAAAATAAAATAATTAAATATTTTTCCAATAAATCCATTTATTTATGTAAATAAAAAAAATAAAAGTACACATATTTGGTATCGCCGCGTTTGTAACGACCCGCTTTATAAAACTATCCCACTAGTTAACCCCTTCAGTGAAAACCTTAAAACAAAAAAAGAGGCAAAAAATAATGCTTTATCATCATACCACCGAACAAAAAATCCAATAAAATGCGATCAAAAAGACGGATGTAAATAAAAATGGTACCGCTGAAAACATCACCTTGTCCTGCAAAAAAACAAGCTGCCATCCAGCTCCATCAGCAGAAAAATAAAAAAGTTATAGCTCTCAGAATAAAGCAATGCAAAAACATGGGATTAGGGTTAGGGGTGTGTTGGGGTTAGGGGTGTGGTTAGGGTTGGGATTAGGGTTAGGGGTGTGTTCAGGTTACGGGTGTGGTTAGTGTTATGGTTAGGGTTGGGATTAGGGTTAGGCGTGTGTTGGGGTTAAGGTTGGAGTTAGAATTGGGGGATTTCCACTGTTTAGGCACATCAGGGGCTCTCCAAAGGCGACATGGCGTCCGATCTCAATTCCAGCCAATTTTGCATTGAAAAGTCAAACGGCGCTCCTTCCCTTCCGAGCTCTGCCATGCACCCAAACAGTGGTTTGCCCCCACATATGGGGTATCGGCGTACTCAGGATAAATTGTACAACAACTTTTGTTTTTGGGGGTCCAATTCCTCATGTTACCCTTGATAAAATAAAACAAATTGGATCTGAAGCAAATTTTTTGTGAAAAAAGTTAAATGCTCTTTTTTTTTTTTTAAACATTCCAAAAATTCCTGTGAAGCACTTGAAGGGTTAATAAACTTCTTGAATGTGGTTTTGAGTACCTTGAGGGGTGCAAGTTTTTAGAATGGTGTCACGTTAGGGCATTTTCTGTCATATAGGCCCCTCAAAGTCACTTCAAGTGTGAGGTGGTCCCTAAAAAAAATGGTTTTGCAAATTTTGTTGTAAAAATGAGAAATCGCTGGTCAACTTTTAACCCTTATAACTTCCTAACAAAAAAAATGTTTAGAAAATTGTGCTAATGTAAAGCAGACATGTGGGAAATGTTATTTATTTTGTGTGATATGACGCTCTAATTTAAGGACATAAAAACTAAAAGTTTGAAAATTGCCAAATTTTCGCCAAATTTCTATTTTTTTTCGAATAAATTTTACCACTATTGTAAAGTACACTATGCCTCGAGAAAACAGTCTCAGAATCACCCAGATCTGTTGAAGCATTTCAGAGTTATGACCTTATAAAATGACAGTGGTCAAAATTGAAAAAAATAGCCTGGTCAGGAAGTTGAAAACAGGCTTCGGGGTGAAGGGGGTATGTGCGACAAGGATAATAGTTTTTCTTTTTTTTATAGGGGAAGTGGATACATTTATAGGGGTGGATAAGAGTGGAAACCCTTGTGTATTATGATATAAATCTATTTTTTATGAGCAATACTACAAAATTGTGATGGTAAATGTCACTGGGATACTGGGACAGAAAGGGGCCAGAAGATCACAGCGTTTGCTTACACTAACTCCTACACTGATCACCATCCTATGAAACAGTGCAGGTTTTCCTTCCTCTGTCATTACAACAGTTAATCAGTTCAGTTGATCTCCTGGAGCTCTCCATCCTGAATTGCCTTAGCTGTTCTGTGTTGGCCACTCGCCTCTGGTATATATGCTCATCACTGGCACTTGGGAATTGCCAGTGATAGTTTTATTTTCTGGTTAGGTGTTGGAGGAAAAATTTAGTATTTGGAGTAGGTGGTTGGAGAGTTGTTCAGGAGATTTATGCTTGGAGTTGGTTTGCATTTCTATTCTCATTCTCTCCTATTTGCTATCTCCTACCTATCCATCACCTGTGTTCCACTCTATTGCTTTGTTATTTTATTTGTATGATTGTAGTTTTCTTTCATCCCTGTCTGTCTACCTTTGTCTGTCTGGTTAGTGTAATCCTATACATTTCAGATTCACACCTCTCTGGTGTGATAAGGTTTTAGATATGAGCATAGCTAGGTACATAACACTGGTATCTCCATCTTCTGGGGTAATTCCCCTAGTTGATGGATCATGTAGGTGCCTACCATCCCTAGTGACTCTGTGACAGTAAAGCTTAAAAAAAACTACAATAAAAATGTTTTTCTTAAAATAAACATCCTTTTTTAAGTATTATATTAGTTACAGTACAATGGCTGAGAATACAATACATGCAACATAAAACGGTCTTTCTTGGGCCATTGTAACTTGAAACCGAACTCAACATACCGTATCACAGACAGTACAGATCTGCAGCTGGTACTATGAACACTACGATTAAGTCAATCAGTATTACTATTTCCCTAGTAAAACATGAGTTCCTGGTGTATTACTGAAGTGCATGCACTGATTGGCAGCCTGATAGTTACTATCTACAGTACAGTATCATACTAAGTGTCCTGTCCTGCTTTGTACCTTACTTAGAAGTCCCCTTTCCTTTATATTTGCCTGTGCTACATGGCCTGTGTTGTTCTTTTCCAGAGCTTTTTTGGACACGAGGTGAGGGTGGCTCCACTGTAATTTTTAGGTACAATAGTTTCTGCACAGGACCCCAAAAGAGCTCCTATCCACAACATAGTGATTTCCAGATTTCAGCAGAGCTATCTGTCTGATGTATGTGTTAAGAGTTGCTTTATCTATATTATTAATCTGCTTATTTTTCTTTAATAGTAATTTTTTCTGGTTTTGGCTTGAAAATTTGTGGCTTCAGTGGTTACTTATCCATAGAGTTAGAGTCTCAACTTACAATATTTTCAGATTACATTGGTCGTCCTGGAACCAATTAATATTGTAGCTAGAGGGAGAACTGGTATTTAATTTCTAATGTATCTAAAAGAATCCACTATGAATACAGAATGAGACTAAAAGCAGTTAAACAGAAGTGCAATATCTTCCCATCACTATCTTCGGTCAGTAGTAACTTTTAACATATTTGTCCGATTCTTGCTTTCCTCCTTAATCGTTAGCAGAATGCTTTTACACATGTCGGCTCGGTGTGATATGTTTTCACTTTTCCTAGTGAGGATACAAAGACCACAATTATCCGTTAGTTGCACGGGGACCCACACAGACCAGGATTCCAGTAAAGGTCAGGTCAATATTTATGTTGGATCGTTTTGGAGGTGTGAAAGTGAAAAGGATATGATCGCAATTTCATGGATTAATAACGCAGAGTGTCAGGGTATCAAACAGTTTCATAAACTCCCTCAGCAGCTGAAGCTGCCAAGAGCCCCATTTCTGATTTGTATCAGGTGGGATTCTGGGAGACCTGGAGTAGTTCTTAGAAAGAAATATGTCTGTAGTTTTCTCAGCATTAGATCCTGATGTATTATTTTATATTAGGCAGCAGCAAGTCTCCTTTAAGTAATGTGTGTTTTTCCAATCTCCTCTTGTTCATTATAACAACACCAATCCAAGACATTTTTTGGTACTGCTTAGTAAAGTTAAAGAAGTTTGAAAGAACTTTAAATCATATACTAAATGCAGAATTAATATTGGAATAAAACCTTTTAAAGGGATAGTGGAATTTCGTAATGCAATGTGAAAGCAGGGAATGAATGCCCCTGGAAATGTGACCTGCCATAAGGTTTATTTTAGTAATAGAGTAATACAAATGCTGATCTCGGTATATTTATTAGCCATCTGTTAAACTGTGTCTATTCCGCAGCACTGTACAGACGTTTTCATCACTAATATTGGCCATTGCTTTGTCTCTCAAACCGAGCTCATAAAAACACATAAACACATTTAGACCAATTTCATAGAGCACCAAACGTAACCTTTCAGTATCTTTTTGGAGTACATTCCACCATTTTTGGTTTCATTCAGACATCTGTTTTTGATGTACGTGTTTTTTTTGTGACACTGAATCACTTCTCATGGACAAGCCGTGATTTGGGGAATTCAAGGAGTCCGAGGTCAAGAGCCTGGAGGGTACATCATAAACAGAGGGAAGAGACAAAGGTGTAGACATTTCACAGTCCTAGGTCAGAATTCCAAGGTCAGAGCGTCAAGGCAAAAGGGGTATTACTTCAAAAGGCAAATCCAAGGTCTGGCAACAAAGATCAAAGTATCAGAGTTCAGAGCAAAGAGAAAACACTCCACTGAGCTGAAAGCTATGAATGGCAGTGTAGCTAAGTAATCACTCAGAACAAGGAAAACTGAAGGAAGCTCAGCACCTCCAAGTTTCAGATTGGATGACTGAGCTGTCTATCAAAATAGCGACAGCTCAGCACACACCTGCACTAGATTGGACGACTGAGCTGTCTATCAAAATATCAAAAGCTCAACACTCCCTTGCACTAGATTGGATGACTGTCCGTGTTTTTTGCAGACTGTGTGTGTATGTGCATACATATTAGTCCTTACAACCTAAGCTGCATGCTATAGGTCACACTCCGCATGAAACTATATATACTCACAAAGCCAAATCAAATCAATGGCGCAAGGAATGTAAGAAAGATCAATAATTTTATTTATACGAAAAAGCCATATAAAATCATATCAATACATATAGGTACCTCAAAATAGAACAAGAAAGAGACAACAGGATTGGGCATAGAAACAGTCCTAATAAATCCAATAAACGTTATATGGCACCCATAACAATAACTGCAGCTTGATCATATAATCATCAGTGATCCAAACATTATAAATCTCAAATATAGTTAATACTGTTATGACCTGGTGGTTAGGAGCACCCGAAGTGACCTGATGGTTAAAACAGAAAACCTGGGACGAGCTCTGAGGGAGTGGTAACTCCACTGACCGCAATCCCTAATCCCATCACACACACTAGAAATAGCCGTGGAGCGTATCTAACTCTCCCTAGACGCCTCTTCACAGCCTAAGAGCCAACTACCCCCAAAGATAGAAATAATAGCCTACCTTGCCTCAGAGAAATTCCCCAAAGTAAAGGCAGCCCCCCACAAACACTAACCGCGAGTTAAGAGGGAAGTGACAAACACAGGAATGAAACAGATTTTAGCAAAGGAGGCCGAATCTTCTCTAGAAAGACAGAGGATAGGAAAGGGAACTATGCGGTCAGCACAAAAACTACAAAAACCACGCAGAGTGTGCAAAAAGACCTCCACACCGACTCACAGTGTGGAGGTGCAGCTCTGTACCCCCAGAGCTTCCAGCTAGCAAGGAAATATCATAATAGCAGGCTGGACTGAAACATAACATGTACTGAAAAATATATTCAAAAAACCAATGAACAGCAAATGATTAGCAAGGACTTAGCTTCTGCTGGAGTAGTCAGGTCATCTGAGAATTCCAAGAGAGATCTGAACCAGTACTGAGATATTGACAGCTGGCATGGACTAACGATCTGGGCAGAGTTAAATAGGGAAGCGAGCAGAAGCAATAAACAAGGGCAGCTGAGAAAGCCAACCTCAAAGATCAGCAGTTCCACTCAAAGCCACCAGAGGGTGTCCAAGGACAGAACTCACCAAAGTACCATTCACGACCACAGGAGGGAGCCCGAGAACGGAATTCACAACAGTACCCCCCCCCCTTGAGGAGGGGTCACCGAACCCTCACCAGAGCCCCCAGGCCGATCAGGACGAGCCAAATGAAAGGCACGAACCAAATCGGCAGCATGGACATCGGAGGCAACAACCCAGGAATTATCCTCCTGACCATAGCCCTTCCATTTAACCAGGTACTGCAGCTTCCGTCTCGAAATACGAGAATCTAAAATCTTCTCCACCACATACTCCAACTCCCCCTCAACCAACACCGGAGCAGGAGGATCAACGGAAGGAACCATAGGCGCCACATATCTCCGCAACAACGACCTATGGAACACATTATGGATGGCAAAAGAAGTTGGAAGAGCCAAACAAAACGACACAGGATTGATAATTTCAGAAATCTTATAAGGACCAATGAAACGAGGCTTGAACTTAGGAGAAGAAACCTTCATAGGAACATAACGAGAAGACAACCAAACCAAATCCCCAACACGAAGTCGGGGACCAACACAGCAACGGCGGTTAGCAAAACGTTGCGCCTTCTCCTGAGACAACATCAAATTGTCCACCACGTGAGTCCAAATTTGTTGCAACCTGTCCACCACAGAATCCACACCAGGACAGTCAGAAGACTCAACCTGCCCTGAAGAAAAACGAGGATGAAAACCAGAATTACAAAAAAAGGCGAAACCAAAGTAGCAGAACTAGCCCGATTATTAAGGGCGAACTTGGCCAATGGCAAGAAGGTCACCCAATCATCCTGATCAACAGAAACAAAGCATCTCAGATAGGTTTCCAAGGTCTGATTGGTTCGTTCGGTTTGGCCATTTGTCTGAGGATGGAACGCTGAAGAAAAAGACAAATCAATGCCCATCTTAGCACAAAAGGACCGCCAGAACCTAGAAACAAATTGGGAACCTCTGTCCGACACAATGTTCTCCGGAATGCCATGCAAACGAACCACATGCTGAAAAAATAATGGAACAAAATCAGAGGAGGAAGGTAATTTAGGCAAGGGTACCAAATGGACCATCTTAGAAAACCGATCACAAACCACCCAGATGACAGACATCCTTTGAGAGACAGGAAGATCAGAAATAAAATCCATGGAAATATGTGTCCAGGGCCTCTTCGGGACAGGCAAAGGCAAAAGCAACCCACTGGCACGAGAACAGCAAGGTTTGGCCCGAGCACAAGTCCCACAGGACTGCACAAAAGAACGCACATCCCGTGACAAGGAAGGCCACCAAAAGGACCTGGCAACCAAATCTCTGGTACCAAAAATCCCAGGATGACCAGCCAACACTGAACAATGAACCTCAGAAATAACCCTACTAGTCCATCTATCAGGGACAAACAGTTTCTCCACTGGGCAGCGGTCAGGTCTATCAGCCTGAAACTCCTGCAGCACCCACCGCAAATCAGGGGAAATGGCAGACAGAATCACCCCCTCTTTAAGAATACCAGCCGGCTCAGGGACTCCCGGAGAATCAGGTAAAAAACTCCTAGAAAGGGCATCAGCCTTCACATTCTTAGATCCCGGAAGGTATGAGACCACAAAATCGAAACGGGAGAAAAACAGTGACCATCGAGCCTGTCTAGGGTTCAACCGCTTGGCGGACTCGAGGTAAGTCAGATTCTTGTGATCAGTAAGGACCACCACGCGATGTTTGGCTCCCTCAAGCCAATGTCGCCACTCCTCAAATGCCCACTTCATAGCCAACAACTCCCGATTGCCGACATCATAATTAAGCTCGGCAGGCGAAAACTTTCTAGAAAAGAAAGCACACGGCTTCATCAAGGAGCCATCAGAACTTCTCTGAGACAAAACAGCCCCTGCCCCAATCTCAGAAGCATCAACCTCGACCTGAAAAGGGAGCAAAACATCTGGCTGACGCAACACAGGGGCCGAAGTGAAACGACATTTAAGCTCCTGAAAGGCCTCAACGGCCGCAGGGGACCAATTCACCACATCAGCGCCTTTCTTCGTCAAATCAGTCAAAGGCTTAACCACACTAGAAAAATTAGCGATGAAGCGACGGTAAAAATTAGCAAAGCCCAGGAACTTCTGAAGACTCTTCACAGATGTAGGTTGAGTCCAATCATAAATGGCCTGAACTTTGACAGGATCCATCTCGATAGTAGAAGGGGAAAAAATGAAGCCCAAAAAGGAAACCTTCTGAACTCCAAAGAGGCATTTAGAGCCCTTCACAAACAACGCATTAGCACGAAGGACCTGGAACACCATCCTGACCTGCCTTACATGAGACTCCCAATCATCCGAAAAGACCAAAATATCATCCAAATATACGATCATGAACCTATCCAGATACTTCCGGAAGATGTCGTGCATAAAGGACTGAAACACAGAGGGAGCATTAGAAAGCCCGAATGGCATCACCAGGTACTCAAAATGGCCCTCGGGCGTATTAAATGCTGTTTTCCATTCATCGCTCTGTTTAATACGCACAAGATTATACGCCCCTCGAAGGTCAATCTTGGTAAACCAACTAGCCCCCTTAATCCGAGCAAACAAATCAGACAACAGAGGCAAAGGGTACTGAAATTTGACCGTGATTTTATTGAGAAGGCGGTAATCTATACAGGGTCTCAGAGAGCCATCCTTCTTGTCCACAAAAAAGAACCCTGCTCCCAACGGCGACGAAGACGGGTGAATATGCCCTTTCTCCAAGGACTCCTTTACATAACTCCGCATAGCGGCATGTTCTGGCACAGATAAATTGAACAGTCGGCCCTTAGGGAACTTACTACCAGGAATCAAATTAATAGCGCAATCACAGTTCCTATAAGGAGGTAGGGCACTGGACTTGGGCTCATCAAATACATCCTGGTAATCCGACAAAAACTCAGGGACTTCAGAAGGAGTGGAAGAAGAAATTGACATCAAAGGAACATCACCATGTATCCCTTGACAACCCCAACTAGACACAGACATTGATTTCCAATCCAGTACTGGATTATGAACCTGTAACCATGGCAAACCCAACACGACAACATCATGCAAATTATGCAACACCAAAAAGCGGATATTTTCCTGATGTGCGCGAGCCATGCACATGGTCAGCTGAGTCCAGTACTGAGGTTTATTCTTGGCCAATGGCGTAGCATCAATCCCCCTTAAGGGAATAGGACTCTGCAAAGGCTCCAAGGAAAAACCACAGCGCCTGGCAAACTCCAAGTCCATCAAGTTCAGGGCAGTGCCTGAATCCACAAATGCCATAACAGAGTAGGACGACAGTGAGCAAATCAGGGTAACAGATAAGAGAAATTTAGGCTGCAAAGTACTAATGGTGACAGACCTAGCGAACCTCTTAGTGCGCTTAGGACAATCAGAGATAGCATGAGAGGAGTCACCACAGTAAAAACACAGCCCATTCTGACGTCTGTGTTCTTGCCGTTCAGCTCTGGTCAAAGTCCTATCACATTGCATAGGCTCAGGCCTCCGCTCAGAGGACACCGCCAAATGGTGCACAACTTTGCGCTCGCGCAAACGCCGATCAACCTGAATGGCCAAAGACATTGACTCATTCAGACCAGCAGGCGTGGGGAACCCCACCATAACATCCTTAAGGGCTTCAGAAAGACCCTTTCTGAAAATTGCTGCCAGGGCACACTCATTCCATTGAGTAAGCACAGACCACTTTCTAAACTTCTGGCAATATACTTCTGCCTCATCCTGACCCTGACATAGAGTCAGCAAGATCTTTTCTGCCTGATCCACAGAATTAGGTTCGTCATAAAGCAATCCAAGCACTAGAAAAAATGCATCCACATTAAGCAATGCAGGATTTCCTGGCTCGAGGGAGAATGCCCAGTCTTGCGGGTCACTACGCAACAAAGAAATAATAATCTTTACTTGCTGAATGGGATCACCAGAGGAGCGGGGTTTCAGAGCAAGAAACAGTCTGCAATTATTTTTGAAATTCAAAAATTTAGATCTATCCCCAGAAAACAAATCAGGAATTGGAATTCTAGGCTCTAACATCGGATTCTGAACTACATAATCTTGAATACTCTGTACCCTAGCAGTGAGTTGATCCACACAAGAGGAAAAACCTTGAATATCCATATCTACACCTGAGTCCTGAACCACCCAGAGGTTAAGGGGAAAAGAAAGACAAAACAGGCTGCAAAGAAAAAAAAATTGACTCAGAACTTCTCTTATCCCTCTTTTGAGATGCATTAACACTTTGTGGGCCAGCTGTACTGTTATGACCTGGTGGTTAGGAGCACCCGAAGTGACCTGATGGTAAAAACAGAAAACCTGGGACAAGCTCTGAGGGAGTGGTAACTCTACTGACCGCAATCCCTAATCCTATCACACACACTAGAAATAGCCGTGGAGCGTACCTAACTCTCCCTAGATGCCTCTTCACAGCCCAAGAGCTAACTACCCCTAAAGATAGAAATAATAGCCTACCTTGCCTCAGAGAAATTCCCCAAAGTAAAGGTAGCCCCCCCACAAATATTAACTGTGAGTTAAGAGGGAAGTGACAAACACAGGAATGAAACAGATTTTAGCAAAGGAGGCCGAATCTTCTCTAGAAAGACAGAGGATAGGAAAGGGAACTATGCGGTCAGTATAAAAAACTACAAAAACCATGCAGAGTGTGCAAAAAGACCTCCACACCGACTCACGGTGTGGAGGTGCAGCTCTGCACCCCCAGAGCTTCCAGCTAGCAAGAAAATATCATAATAGCAGGCTGGACTGAAACATAACATGTACTGAAAAATATATTCAAAAAAACAATAAACAGCAAATGATTAGCAAGGACTTAGCTTCTGCTGGAGTAGTCAGGTCATCTGAGAATTCCAAGAGAGATCTGAACCAGTACTGAGACATTGACAGCTGGCATGGACAAACGACCTGGGCAGAGTTAAATAGGGAAGCGAGCAGAAGCAATAAACGAGGGCAGCTGAGAAAGCCAACCTCAAAGATCAGCAGTTCCACTCAAAGCCACCAGAGGGTGTCCAAGGACAGAACTCACCAAAGTACCATTCACGACCACAGGAGGGAGCCCGAGAACGGAATTCACAACAGAATACAGAGTTGATTCATTGACCATCACTGAACCCATGGAGAAGTTTTGAGAAGCCAGGTTGGGACAATCAGGTCACATGGCCTCATGAAGATGTTTGGAGAAGCCAGGTTGGGACAATCAGGTCTCTTGACCCCATGGAGACATTTGGAGAAGCCAGGTTGGGACAATCAGATCACCTGGCCACATACCTCAATGGATAGTCCGCTTTCTAAGCTTGTCGATACCTCTCTCTGTGGGTGCTCACCTCCAAAAGTGGAGTGCCACTGGTGGAGGTAGTTGGTCCTGGAAGCCTCAAAGTCATAACCGCTCTAATCCCAGTGAGCCGGCGGAAGGGTGAGACTCTGTAATTTGCATCATCTTGTGTATTTGCTGGGAGTGTTCTATATGTTATTGTCTGTTGGTGGTTCACTAAGTATTGCCACACTATTTTACACTCACCATGTGTTGTCTGAGTAGTTTTCTTCCCACGGAGAAAGAGAACAGGCGTTTAGTGGGATGAGCCCTGGTCCATGCAATCTTTCTAAAGACAGCAGGGTAGTGGACAAGAGCACCCAAGGACCTTTGTGTCTCCATAGTACTACCCTCTGTAGTTGCCCATGCCCAAGTGCGCTTTGTGGCAGGTCGCCAATCTAAGGAGGGAACCAGAAGGATGGTTGATCTAATTAAATTTGCTGAATCACCTAAGACGTCCACTGTATTCCTGTCCTCAGATGCTGAGAAAGTTTTTGGCAAGGTACACTGGTGGTATTTGGAGGTAGTTCTAACTAATTTCAGGTTATTAGGTTTTATAAAATCTGCCGTCATGTCCTTATATTCCAATCCTAATGCATTGGTCTTAGCCTCAGGCTTTCTGTCCTCTGGTTTCTGCATCACCAATGGAACCTGCCAGGTTTGTCCGCTCTCTACAATTATTTTTGCACTAGTCATGGAACCCCTGGCGGAGTCCATTCTCTACAATCCAGTCGGAGACTGCAATAATGTAATTGGACTGTATGTGGATGATGTAATTATTTCTTGCACAATTTTTGAAAAATCTCGTCATCCTGTTAGGTCAACCCTTTTGGCCTATGCTGACATTTCATATTATAAATTACCGTATTTTTTGGATTACAAGACACACTTTTTTCCCAAAAAATTTGGAGGAAATAGGGGGTGCGTCTTATAATCCAAATGTAGCTTACCTGGGGTAGTGGCTGCGGTGGAGCGGGAACACAGGAGGTAGGGTCTCTGCTTCAGGAGGCCAGCAGCAGTGGTAGGAGTGGAGCGATGCTGCGGGCCCTGTACTCTCATAAAATGTCAGTGAGCGGAGTCCCCTTTCCCAGGTGGCGCATGCACAGTTTGTGATGCTGGGAGACGAGATCTGATACCCCAAGATCTTAATCTGCGTCTGCCCCACCTCTGGCAGCCTTTTTCACAAAGCCCATGCAGCGCCCCCACTGCCGCAGGGCCGAGGGGTACCCGGTACCGGGCTTCTGAGTCTCTGTTCTGGGGTTGTCACGGTGGCTAGGCCCGGTCCGTGACCCTGCTGAGGGGCGCCCAAAATAATAGGGTGTAGATGATGGTGGTAGTGCGGTGCAGTGCCGGTCACAGTAAATAACGAGGACACCAGGTTGCAGTCTCTTTACCTCTTTACTGAAGGCTTCAGGGTCCTCAGTCCGGAATACGGTTAACCAGGCTGCGCAAGTCCGGCCGGTCCGATGGCACATCCAGAGCTCCCTTTGCAGGTGGAAATCTGTGCCTACCTTCTAGCGCTTGTGTGTTGTGGTCCTCCCCTGCTGTGCTTACGGGGTAGTCCCCACAACTGTTGTGTCTGTTTCTCGTGTTCCCTCACAACTAGATTCTGATGTTCTTCTTCGTCCCCCAGATGATATGGCTAGGACGCACCCATATGACGAGTAGGCTCGGAGCTCTTCCTGGACCCTAGTGTCGCCCTTCTCCTAGTGTGCCCCCCATGTCTTCATAGGTGAATGGTGTGAGACAGCCCGCCTATAGCTGACTGTCCTGCTGTAGGTTTGAAGTATTGCTTGGAGCCTGATACTTCCTCGGCGTTCCGGCCACTGGCTACGCGCCTCAGTAGGATGTTGCCTCGTTCTTACAGCACGACTCCCACTGGTATTTCTCCTTGTTGCGTTGATCTCGTTTCTCACTCAGCACAATATACCTCGCTTCTTGTCCTTTCTTAGGGTACCGCCGCAATCAGGTGCAGGCGCGGTCCCGTAACATTCTCTCTGTTCGCTAGGCCTCTGTCAGGATCCCACCCCTGACAGGGACCCCTCTGAATCTTCCCGCACAACACCCTCTGCCACAAGGTGTTGCCTGGTTCCAACCCAGTCAGCTTTCTCATCTAACTTCCTATCCAACCCCCAGTTTTACCAGACTGTGAGGAGTGGCCTAATGCATAGTGCCCTTAGCTCCCCCTGGAGGCCAGACTGTGAAATGTATTGGTGTCTGTGATACCTGGTCAGATGAACTCCTTCAGTGCCATCAGACGTACCATAGCCCCCCTTAGTGGCGGAGCAACAGTACTGCAACGACCAGGACTCTCTGGCGCTGCACACCTCCCCGGTTAAATCCAGTACTCCTGGACTGGGAAGAAAACAACAATACATGTCAGCAAAAAGACATACAATTTTGGAAATGCAGGTACAAGTAAACTTTTTAACAGAGCTTCCCTTTATGGGAGGTGAGGACACTTGAACGTTACAAACATGGTTAAATATTTAAGTAACACACTATAAATAACTTTTCTTACCCAACCGGGTATTCTACTAAGTGCAACATTTTTGAACAATAATTTAACATTGCCTTTCAGGACGTACTCGCTGAATCCACTAAAGACCTTCTTATAAAACATTATAAGGCTAATCAACTTTTCTGCATTCTCCTTCTTTACATCTGCAGGACCGCCTGTCCTATCCGCTCCAGGCCTACTGCCTCTCCTTTCTGTTACAGGACCGCCCCTTTCTGCCCGGGCCTACTGCCTTTCTACTACTATACACGGTATAGAACTTATCAACCATCTTTCAGTTCAGGATTACTGAGCCATCTCTGTATGGCTCCTAGGAGGACTCACTAACTAACCCCGTACGGGTTCACTTTCTGTCCTCATTCTTTTATCAACATCATTAAACATTTCTCACAATCAACTAGTTAGCTACATATAACTTTTACATATCAACAGTATTAGTACTTTCTTTCAAAACATCATCATTCTTTAAGTGCTTTTGATGAACATCCCCTTTAAGAAGGGACTAAGTCTCTAAGAGGTAGTGCAACTTCTCAAGCTGCAAGTCTGTTCGCAGTAAGGACTCCGGTGCTGGTTCCAAGACCAGTGTCTTCGCAAAGAGTCCTTTCCTTGTGTAAAACCAGTAGAGAGCACCTTTAAGAAGGTGCAAACTATATACAAAAAGTTTGTAATCATGCAAGGTTCATGATTCAGCAGTTCTTGATAACTTGTGCAAACAGGTAGAAAACAAAAGAAATAGAAAGTGTTAAGATATTTACTTGAACCACTCAGGAGGCAGCACCGGCGGAGGCAACCCCCTAGGATATTGCGCACCGCCTGGTACTGCGTAAGGGGAAGTGTTGTCCCATTTGGGGGTCTGCGTACCCACTGTCTTCAGTTCTGGAGCAGCAGGGGCACCGCCCACCTGAAGAGGCGCCTCCTTGGCCACGAGGGTGGTTGAGGTGACGATGCTGCAGGTCGTGGTCTTGACCATAGTGCACGTTGGAGTGACCACGGTGGTCTTGGTGATGACCGTGGGCTGATCATAAGGGAGCACCTTGGCTATGGGGACAGTTTCTCCGACACCTTAGTTGAGGGTGTCACGGGGCTGCGCTTTTTGTGGACATTCAGGGCAAACCACCCCTTTTCCCCAAAATGCCGGGTGTAGGTGACTTCGTCCCCCGGGTAGAGATCCCGGTCTGGGTGGCCTTCTCTGAGATGCGACTCCACATCCCGCCGGTTAACGAAGACTTCGGCGTATAGGCCCGGCTCTTTGATAAAGCCCCAGCCTCCGCGGAGCCTGAAGGCGACAACGGTGCCCTGCCTGCGTGGGGCCTGGTTAGCGATGGGGTCCTTGCGGGCCCGGTCCTTGACCGCCAAGTCCTTTTGGTGGTAGGCCTCTAGCCCAACCTGGTACGCTCTTTCTCCTTCCTCCCACTGCTGTTCCAGCTGGGTCTGGTATTCCTCCCAGCTCAGGGCCTGCACCATCTCCCCTTCCCGTGTCTTCACCCCGGGGAACCCCATGAGGTTGGATCCTGGGTTCACCCAGCGGCATACCGTGCGCTCCGCATGGGCCTCACACAGCAGGATAGTTGGCGGAATCGGGGCTTTCAGGAGGTGTTCCATTCCCGTTGCCTCCTCCCATGGTAACAGGCGCTGGAGTCTATGGATCCCAGGGAGAGGGGGTGCCGCAACGGGGCCTACTAACAAGCCCTCTGCCAGCGGGACGGGGTCGGCGGACTCACCAGCCAATGCAGGCTCCTCCTCCGCGGCGGGTTCCGCTGGCTGTGTCGGCGAGGGTCTCCGCAACAACTCCGGTAGTGGTACAGGATCCGATGCCAGAGGACTTCCTTCCGGTGCTACCGGGTGCAGAGCCTGGGCCTTCACGTTCAGCTGAAGGAGCTGGTGGATCAAGTCCCCCATCTCAGCCTGCAAGAGATCAGCGCTATCCGTGGAGAATGGGCTGCGGTGCTCGTCCGGGTAGTTGGGGGAGACTTCTGCTTCCACCCCACATTCGGGTCCCGAGCTGCTGGCCATGGCGTCCTCCACGTGGGTCGCTCCCTGATCCTTTTCCCGCTCTCTCCTTCGTGGGCGGTTTCGTTTTCTCTGTCTCCGCCCACCATTGAGAATCAGGAGGCGGATCTCGGCTGCTGACGGACACGTCCTCACGGTGCAGAAATATTTAGACTGGGCGGCCATTGTCTTTCGCGCTCTTCAGCCGATCCACGCCTACTCCACGCCCCTCTTCTTCTCCTGCGCTCTCCTTAGCGCTGTAAAGGCGGCGGTTTTTAATGGCAATCCACAGTCTTTGCAATAAGTCACAGTCCAAGTATAATAAATCACAGTTCCAAGGCACACATGACCTGATTCTTCAGGCTTAAGTAGATCCTGTTCGTGATGCCAAGTTTGCAGCGCCCCCACTGCCGCAGGGCCGAGGGGTACCCGGTACCGGGCCTCTGAGTCTCTGTTCTGGGGTTGTCACGGTGGCTAGGCCCGGTCCGTGACCCTGCTGAGGGGCGCCCAAAATAATAGGGTGTAGATGATGGTGGTAGTGCGGTGCAGTGCCGGTCACAGTAAATAACGAGGACACCAGGTTGCAGTCTCTTTACCTCTTTACTGAAGGCTTCAGGGTCCTCAGTCTGGAATACGGTTAACCAGGCTGCGCAAGTCCGGCCGGTCCGATGGCACATCCAGAGCTCCCTTTGCAGGTGAAAATCTGTGCCTACCTTCTAGCGCTTGTGTGTTGTGGTCCTCCCCTGCTGTGCTTACGGTTTAGTCCCCACAACTGTTGTGTCTGTTTCTCGTGTTCCCTCACAACTAGATTCTGATGTTCTTCTTCGTCCCCCAGATGATATGGCTAGGACGCACCCGTATGACGACTAGGCTCGGAGCTCTTCCTGGACCCTAGTATCGCCCTTCTCCTAGTGTGCCCCCCATGTCTTCATAGGTGAATGGTGTGAGACAGCCCGCCTATAGCTGACTGTCCTGCCGTAGGTTTGAAGTATTGCTTGGAGCCTGATACTTCCTCGGCGTTCCGGCCACCGGCTACGCGCCTCAGTAGGATGTTGCCTCGTTCTTACAGCACGACTCCCACTGGTATTTCTCCTTGTTGCGTTGATCTCGTTTCTCACTCAGCACAATATACCTCGCTTCTTGTCCTTTCTTAGGGTACCGCCGCAATCAGGTGCAGGCGCGGTCCCGTAACGTTCTCTCTGTTCGCTAGGCCTCTGTCAGGATCCCACCCCTGACAGGGACCCCTCTGAATCTTCCCGCACAACACCCTCTGCCACAAGGTGTTGCCTGGTTCCAACCCAGTCAGCTTTCTCATCTAACTTCCTATCCAACCCCCAGTTTTACCAGACTGTGAGGAGTGGCCTAATGCATAGTGCCCTTAGCTCCCCCTGGAGGCCAGACTGTGAAATGTATTGGTGTCTGTGATACCTGGTCAGATGAACTCCTTCAGTGCCATCAGACGTACCATAGCCCCCCTTAATGGCGGAGCAACAGTACTGCAACGACCAGGACTCTGGGGCGCTGCACCAACCACAAGGAAATCAATGGGGATGGGGACTCCGCTCACCGGCCTTGCACTGCCTTGATGCCCTCCTACCAGTCAAGGGCTGCATCGCCCCACTCCTGTGGCCGCTGGCCTCCTGAAGCAGCGACCCTGCCTCCTGTGACCCTGCTCCACCGCCCCAACAGTAAGCTACCTCTAAAACACATTATAAGATGCACCACCATTTTATCTCTAAAAAGTTTGTTCCTATTTTCCACCCCAAAACCTAGTTCGCAAAATAAGGCGTTTCCAAAACCATTATCCTCCTATACTCATTCTCACACAGACAAGACTGTGCCTTGAGAGCATCTTTCCTTTTAAATGGTCCAAGGAGGGAATTCCATATTTGGGAATCACACTTATTGCCTTTCATTTATAATAATAAAAATCTTAATATCTTATTCCAAACCCTTAAAACTGAACTAGACAGATTTTCTCACTTTACCCCTTCCTGGTAGCTACAGTAGGATCCAGTCCTTCAAAAGGATCCTCCTTCAAAAAATATTATTCAGATGAATTCCATTAAAAATTCTGCATAATTTGCATACCCCAAGGCTTGGTTAAGAACTTCATTTGGGCGAACAAAAAAACAAATCAATGTTCTACTCTTACAACCTAGGGGGTCTCGTGCGCAAAATATTCTAGCATATCATAAAGCTTCTAGTCTAGAGTAAACTAAGGACTGGTTGTTGCCAACAACTCTTATAGATGGATGCAAATTTAATCCTTTTTCACCCCACATGGCTCCATTAGACAGACCCTAGAAGTAAAATATCTCAAACCTTCGTCTTTAACCCATTACTAACCTACTATAACAGCCACTTTATTTTTGTGGAATAATTAGGCCACTGGGAATCTCTCCATCCCCCTTGCTACAATATCTATTAGATATCCCAAATTCCCTACCTCAATATAGCCCTCTGGGAGGATAGTGGGATTTATAATCTAGCTGACATGTTAATTCTCATTTTCACCAAGAATACTTCCTAGCTTCTAATCTCCAGTCCAAAAACAAAGTGTTCGTTATTGGAATATCTGGGCTTCCTCTCCACTGGTGACCCCCATAAATCTGCCATAACTTCTCCTTTCTATCCTTCAAGGATACGTGCACAGCATGTTTTTTTGGAAGGCAAACTTGCCAAATTTTTCAAGAGCAAGATGTCTTCAGAGTGAAAAATGTCTGAAGAATAGTCAGGTGACTTATTTTGGTGTTTGGTTTCTTTGGAAGCCTGAAGCCATTTAAAAGATGCTCAAAAGTCTGAACATGTGAACATCAAGTCATTTTTTGCATGGAAATGCATATGTTCATTCATTTGAACGTTATCTGGGAGCTCTTCTTGAAGCTCCTGGAGGGGACCCGGGACCCACCTGAAAAAGATGTTGAGTGTACATACTCTAAGATGGTTTTGTTTTTGTGGCACAATCTGTACTTTTCACTGTTGCCAGTTTTGGGATACATAAGACCTTTTGATCAATTTATTACAGGTTTTGATTGGAAGGAAAAACAAGAATAAGCAATGTAATTCTAGTACTGTTTTTGCATCAATTATTACAGCATTTACCATACAGGATAAATATTATATAGTTTTATATTACAAGTAATACCTTATCTATATTTTTATTTTCAATCTAGATTTTTATGTTTTACTAATTTGCAGAAGAAATTTTTTTATATATACAGCTCTGGCAAAAATTAAGGGACCACCATATCAAAACCCTGTCATGGGCTGCCCAATCTCCAGACCTGAACCCCATTGAAAACCTCTGGAATGTAATCAAGAGGCTGATGGATAGTCACAAGCCATCAAACAAAGAAGAACTGCTTACATTTTTGCGCCAGAAGCAGTATGAAAGACTATTGGAAAGCATGCCAAGACGCATGAAAGCTGTGATTAAAAATCATGGTTATGCCACAAAATATTGATTTCTGAACTCTTCCTGGGTTAAAACATTAGTATTGCTGTTTCTAAATGATTATGAACTTGTTTTCTTTGCATTATTTGAGATCTGAAAGGACTGGGTTTTTTTTTAATTTTGACCATTTTTCTTTGACGAAAACAAATGCAAAATATATTGCTTGGAAATTTGGAGACATGTTGTCAGAAGTTTATAGAATAAAAGAACAATTTACATTTTATTCAAAAATATACCTATAAAGAGAAAAATCAGACAAACTGTTGCAGACATTTGGTAAATTCAAAAAAGTTAATTTTTTTCTAATTAAAGTACACTCTGCACCCCATCTTAACTGAAAAAAAACAGAAATGTAGAAATTTTTGCAAATTAAAAAAGAAAAACTGACATATCACACAGTCATAAGTATTCAGACCCTTTGCTCAGTATTGAGTAGAAGCACCCTTTTGAGCTAGTACAGCCATGAGTCTTCTTGGGAATGATGCAACAAGTTTTTCACACCTGGCTTTGGGGATCCTCTGCCATTTTTCCTTGCAGATCCTCTCCAGTTCCATCAGGTTGGATGGTGAACGTTGGTGGACAGCCATTTTCAGGTGTCTCCAGAGAAGCTCAATTGGGTTTTGAGTGGCCGTGGCTGGGCCAGTCAAGAATGGTCACAGAGTTGTTCTGAAGCCAGTCCTTTGTTATTTTAGCTGTGTGCTTAGGGTCATTGTCTTGTTGGAAGGTGAACCTTCAGCCAAGTCTGAGGTCCTGAACACTCTGGAAGAGGTTTTCATCCAGGGATATCTCTGTACTTGGCAGCATTCATGTTTACTTCAGTGGCAACCAGTTGTCCTGTTCCTGTTAGTATTGTATTGGGCAGGTGATGAGCAGTGCCTGGTTTTCTCCACATATACCCTTAGAATTATCACCAAAAAGGTCTATCTTCATCTCATCAGACCAGAGAATCATATTTCTCATAGTCTGGGAGTCCTTCATGTGCTTTTAAGCAAACTCTAAGCAGGCTTTCATAGGTCTTGCACTGAGGACAAGCTTCTGTCGGGCCACTCTGCCATAAAGGCCTACCGGTGGAGGGCTGCAGTGATAGTTGACTTTGTGGAACTTTCTCCCATCTCCCTACTGCATCTCTGGAGATCAGCCACAGTGATCTTGGGGTTCTTCTTTACCTCTCTCACCAAGGCTCTTCTCTCACGATTGCTCAGTTTGGCTGGACAGCCAGGTCTAGGAAGACTTCTGGTGGTCCCAAACTTCTTGCATTTAAGGATTATGGAGGCCACTGTGCTCTTAGGAACCTTGAGTACTGCAGAAATACTGTTTGAAATTGTTTTCAGTATAAAAGACACCTGTCCACAACCTCAAACAGTCACACTCCAAACTCCACTATGGTGAAGACTAAAGAGCTGTCGAAGGACACCAGAAACAAAATTGTAGCCCTGCACCAGGCTGGGAAAACTGAATCTCCAATAGGCAAGCAGCTTGGTATGATTAAATCAACTGTGGCAGCAATAATAAGAAAATGGAAGACATACAAGACCACTGATAATCTCCCTCGATCTGGGGCTCCGCACAAGATCTCACCCCGTAGGGTCAAAATGATCACAAGAACGGTGAGCAACAATGCCATACCACACGGGAATACCTAGTGAATGACCTGCATAGAGCTGGGACCACCGTAACAAAGGCTACGATCAGTAACACACTACACCACCAGGGACTCAGATCCTGCAGTGCCAGAAGTGTCCCCCTGCTTAAGCAAGTACATGTCCGGGCCCATCTAAAGTTTACTAGAGAGCATTTGGATTATCTAGAAGAGTATTGGGAGAATGTCATATGGTCTGGTGAAACCAAAGTAGAACTGTTTGGCAGAAACAAAACTCGCCGTGTTTGGAGGAGACAGAATGCTGAGTCGCATCCAAAGAACACCATACCTACTGTGATGTATGGAGGTGGCAACATCATGCTTTGGGGCTGTTTCTCAGCAACCAGGACGACTGATCCGTGTACATGAAAGAATGAATGGGGCAATGTATCGTGAGATTTTGAGTGCAAACCTCCTTCCATCAGCAAGAGCACTGAAGATGAAACGTGGATGGATCTTTCAGCATGATAATGATCCCAAGTACACCACCAGGGCAGCAAAGGAATGGCTTCGTAAGAAGCATATGAAGGTCTCCACATCTCAACCCCATAGAAAACCTTTAGAGGGAGTTGAAAGTCTGTGTTGCCCAGCAACAGGCCCAAAACATCACTGCTCTGGAAGAGATCTGCATGAAAGAGTGGGCCAACATACCACCAACAGTGTGTGCCAACCTTGTGAAGACTTACAGAAAACATTTGACCTCTGTCATTGTCAACAAAGGATATATCAAAATATTGAGATGAACTTTTGTTAATGACCAAATACTTATTTTCCACCATAGTTTGAAAATAAATCTTGCCAAATCAGACAAGGTGATTTTCTGGATTTGTTTTCTCAATTTTGACTCTCATAGTTGTGGTCTATCCATGATGTCAATTACTGGCATCTCTCATCTTTTTAATTGGGAGAACTTGCACAATTGGTGTGTGATAGACACCGTATCAGACTCACCTTCAGAGACTGTATGCATGTCCAAAGACGTGCCTGGAAACCCAGAGACTCCTGCAGTTGAAAGTGGACATGGCAGAAGGTGTGCTGCAGGAGCAACAGGACCTGCAATCACGTCAGCACTAGGGGAGTGATTGGGGGCGGAGCTAGGTCCCGGACTCCTAGCAGGGATAGTGGGACCCAGCAAAGCCGGGAGAATAGTCAGTAAAGCCGAGGTCAGACCAGAGGGCAGCACGGTAATAAGTGGGTAACACAAATAGAGAGTAACACAGAAAGTACAGAATCAGCAGACGAATGTCAAACAGGAAACAGACCGGGTCATACACAGAGCAACCGAACAGAAGCAGGCAATATACACAGGTATACAAGGGTCAGTGTTGTGAATTCCGTTTCTCGGGCTCCCTCCTGTGGTCATGAGTGGTACTGTGTGAGTTTGTTCTTGGGCTCCCTCTGGTGGCCTTTAGCGATATGGCTGGGCTCAGCTGCTTCATTTCCTTCTATGCTGGGCCTATTTAACTCACCTGGACCTTCATTTGTTGCCTGCTGTTGGTGTATTCAGTCCTGTTTCTGAGAGCTCCTGAATATTCCTTGTGACCAGTCTCCTGCTGGAGAAGTTAAGTTTGTTTGTTCATTTTGCTCATTATTTCCTTGAAAACGTTTCTCTGTATATGATGAGTTCAGTCCAGCTTGCTTATATGTGATTTTTCGCTTGCTGGTTAGTTCTGGGGTGCAGAGTGCGCCCCTCACATCGTGAGTCGGTGTGGGAGTTCTTGTATTCTCTGCGTGGTTTATTTTTGATAGTTCTGTACTGACCGCACAGACTCCTATCTATTTTCAGTCTATCTAGTGTTAGCGGGCCTCATTTGCTGAACCTGTTTCATTTCTACGTTTGTCTTTTCCCCTTAACTCACCGTTATTATTTGTGGGGGGCTGACTATAACTTTGGGGTTATTTCTCTGAGGCAAGTGAGGTCTTTGCTTTCTCTCTAGGGGTAGTCAGTTTCTCAGGCTGTGAACGAGGCGTCTAGGATTTTAGGAACGCTCCACAGCTGCCTTTAGTGTTTGTGGATAGGATCAGGATTGCGGTCAGTATAGCTTCCACATCCCCAGAACTTGTCCTATATTCTGGTCATATGTGTCAGGTCAGTTTTGAGATCCTACCACCGGATCATAACAGTACAGCAGGCCAAAAAGTGTTAATGCAGCAGAAAAGGGAGAAGAGAAATCCTGAAGTCATTTTTTTTTCCTCTGCACTGTGTTTAGTTTCTCTCCTCCCCTTAATCTCTGGGTGGTTCTTAACTCAGCTGCAGATATGGACATTCAGAGTCTGTCTTCTAGTGTGGATCATCTCACTGCAAGGGTACAGGGCATTCAGGATTATGTAGTCCGCAGTCCTATGTCAGAGCCTAAAATACCAATTCCTGAGCTGTTTACCTGAGATAGATCTAGGTTTTTGAACTTTAAGAATAATTGTAAGTTATTCCTTTCTCTGAGACCTCGCTCCTCTGGTGATTCTGTTCAGCAAGTTAAAATTGTTATTTCTTTGTTGCGTGGTGACCCTCAAGATTGGGCATTCTCTCTGGTGCCAGGAGATCCTGCATTGCTAAATGTGGATGCGTTTTTTCTGGCGTTTGGAGTGCTTTATGAGGAACCTAATCTGGTAGACGAAGCAAAGAAGGTTTTGCTGGCTCTCTCTCAGGGTCAAGATGAAGCAGAGGTTTACTGTCAGAAGTTTAGGAAGTGGTCTGTGCTCACTCAATGGAATGAGTGCGCCCTGGCGGCGATTTTCAGAAAGGGTCTTTCGGAAGCCCTTAAAGATGTTATGGTGGGGTTCCCCATGCCTGTGGGTCTGAATGAGTCTATGTCTTTGGCCATTCAGATAGATCGGCGTCTGCGGGAGCGCAAACGTGGGCACCATCTGGCGGTATTTTCTGAGCAGAAAACTGAGCCTATGCAATGCGACAGGATTCTGACCAGAGTTGAACGGCAAAACCACAGACGTCAGAATGGGTTGTGCTTTTACTGTGGTGATTCTACTCATGTTATCTCAGAGTGTTCTAAGCGCACAAAAAGGTTCGCCAAGTCTGTCACCATTGGTACTGTACAACCTAAATTCATTTTGTCTGTTACTTTGATTTGCTCTCTGTCATCCTACTCAGTTATGGCTTTTGTGGATTCAGGTGCCACCCTGAATTTGATGGATTTGTCATTTGCCAGGCGCTGTGGTTTTATCTTGGAGCCTTTACAGTTCCCTATCCCACTAAAGGGAATTGATGCTACGCCATTGGCCAAGAATAAGCCTCAGTACTGGACCCAAGTGACCATGTGCATGGCTCCTGCACATCAGGAGGTGATTCGCTTTCTTGTGCTACATAATTTGCATGATGTTGTCGTGTTGGGTCTGCCATGGCTGCAGGCTCATAATCCAGTCCTGGATTGGAAAGCTATGTCTGTGTCAAGTTGGGGTTGCCAGGGAATTCATGGCGATGCTCCTTTGGTGTCAATTGCTTCTTCTACTCCTTCTGAAGTCCCTGAATTTTTGTCGGACTGCCAGGATGTATTTGATGAGCCCAAATCTAGTGCTCTACCTCCTCATAGGGATTGTGATTGTGCTATAAATCTGATTCCTGGTAGTAAGTTCCCTAAGGGATGACTTTTTAATTTATCTGTACCAGAACATGCCGCTATGCGGAGTTATATAAAGGAGTCCTTGGAGAAGGGGCATATTCGCCCGTCCTCGTCCCCTTTAGGTGTGTGGTTCTTTTTTGTGGCCAAGAAGGATGGTTCTCTGAGACCCTGTATAGATTATCGCCTTCTAAATAACATCACAGTCAAATTTCAGTACCCCTTGCCACTGTTGTCCGATCTGTTTGCCCGGATTAGGGGGGCCAGTTGGTTCACCAAGATAGATCTTCGAGGAGCGTATAATCTTGTGCGCATAAAGCAGGGCGACGAATGGAAAACAGCATTTAATACGCCCGAAGGTCATTTTGAGTACTTGGTGATGCCTTTTGGGCTTTCTAATGCCCCCTCTGTGTTTCAGTCCTTCATGCACGACATCTTCCGAGAGTATCTGGATAGATTTATGATTGTGTACCTGGATGATACTTTGGTCTTTTCTGATGATTGGGAGTCTCATGTGAAGCAGGTCAGGATGGTATTTCAGGTCCTGCGTGCCAATGCCTTGTTTGTGAAGGGCTCTAAATGTCTCTTCGGAGTCCAGAAAATTTCCTTTTTGGGCTTTATTTTTTCTCCTTCTACTATTGAGATGGATCCAGTTAAGGTCCAGGCTATTCATGACTGGACTCAACCTACATCTGTGAAGAGTCTTCAGAAGTTCTTGGGTTTTGCTAATTTTTACCGTCGCTTCATCAATAATTTTTCTGGCGTGGTTAAGCCTTTGACGGATTTGACCAATTGACGAATTGGTCTCCTGCGGCCGTGGAGGCCTTTCAGGAGCTGAAACGTCGGTTTTCTTCGGCTCCTGTCTTGCGCCAGCCTGATGTCTCTCTTCCCTTTCAGGTCGAGGTTGATGCTTCTGAGATTGGAGCAGGGGCTGTCTTGTCGCAGAGAAGCTCTGATGGCTCTGTGATGAGACCATGTGCTTTCTTTGCAAGAAAGTTTTCGCCTGCCGAGCGGAATTATGATGTCGGTAATCGTGAGTTGTTGGCAATGAAGTGGGCATTTGAGGAGTGGCGTCATTGGCTTGAGGGAGCCAAGCATCGTGTGGTGGTCTTGACTGATCACAAGAATTTGACTTATCTCGAGTCTGCCAAACGGTTGAATCCGAGACAGGCTTGATGGTCGCTGTTTTTCTCTCGTTTCGATTTCGTGGTTTCATATCTTCCGGGTTCGAAAAACGTGAAGGCTGATGCCCTTTCTAGGAGTTATGTACCTGACTCCCCGGAGGTTTCTGAACCGACTGGTGTCCTCAAAGAGGGGGTGATTTTGTCTGCCATCTCTCCTGATCTGCGACGGGTGTTGCAGGAGTTTCAGGCCAATAGACCTGACCGTTGTCCTCCGGAGAGACTGTTTGTCCCAGACAGATAGACCAGTAGAGTTATTTCCGAGGTTCATTCTTCAGTGTTGGCGGGTCATCCTGGGATTTTTGGTGGCCTTCCTTGTCGCGGGATTGCTTTTGCCTTTGCCTGTCCCGAAGAGGCCTTGGATGCATATTTCCATGGATTTTATTTCGGATCTTCCTGTCTCTCAGAGGATGTCTGTCATTTGGGTGGTTTGTGATCGTTTTTCTAAAATGGTCCATTTGATACCCTTGCCTAAGCTGCCTTCCTCTTCCGATTTGGTGCCACTATTTTTTCAGAATGTGGTTCGTTTACATGGTATTCCGGAGAACATTGTGTCTGACAGAGGATCCCAGTTTGTGTCCAGATTTTGGCGGTCCTTTTGTGCTTAGATGGGCATTGAATTGTCTTTTTCATCAGCCTTCCATCCTCAGACGAATGGCCAAACCGAACGAACTAATCAGACCTTGGAAACTTATTTGAGATGTTTTGTCTCTGCTGATCAGGATGATTGGGTGACTTTTCTGCCATTGGCTGAGTTCGCCCTCAATAATCGGGCTAGTTCTGCTACTTTGGTTTCACCGTTCTTTTGCAATTCTGGGTTTCATCCTCGTTTTTCCTCGGGTCAGGTTGAGCCCTCTGACTGTCCTGGGGTGGATTCTGTGGTGGATAGGTTGCAGCAGATTTGGAACCATGTGGTGGACAATTTGACGTTGTCCCAGGAGAAGGCTCAGCACTTTTCTAACCGCTGTCGCTGTGTGGGTCCCCGACTTCGTGTGGGGGATTTGGTATGGTTGTCTTCTCGTTTTGTCCCGATGAAGGTTTCCTCTCCTAAGTTCAAGCCTCATTTCATCAGTCCTTATAAGATTTTGGAAATCCTCAACCCTGTGTCATTTCGGTTGGACCTCTGTTATGACCCCAATGGCGAGGGTCTCAGAGAAACAAGTAAGTCTGCGAAGTACAAAAATCCAGCTCATAGGGCAGTGGTAACTGGGTTGACCATATATCTACTCCTAACGCCAACACTAGCAGTAGCCGGGGAACATGCCTACGTTGGTCGCTAGATGTCTCGCGCCAGCCGGAGGACTAACTACCCCTAGAAGAGGAAAACAAAGACCTCTCTTGCCTCCAGAGAAAAGACCCCAAAAGTAGGATAGTAGCCCCCCACAAATAATAACGGTAAGGTAAGAGGAAATGACAAACACAGAGATGAACTAGGTTTTAGCAAAGAGAGGCCCACTTACTAATAGCAGAATATAGTAAGATAACTTATATGGTCAACAAAAACCCTATCAAAATCCACGCTGGAGATTCAAGAACCCCCGAACCGTCTAACGGCCCGGGGGGAGAACACCAGCCACCCTAGAGCTTCCAGCAAGGTCAGGAAACAGATTATATACAAGCTGGACAAAAATGCAAACCAAAACAAATAGCAAAAAGCAAGGAAGCAGACTTAGCTTAATCAAGCAGGAACCAGGATCAGTAGACAAGAGCACTACAGATTAGCTCTGATATCAACGTTGCCAGGCATTGAACTGAAGGTCCAGGGAGCTTATATAGCAACACCCCTGACCTAACGACCCAGGTGAGCATACAAGGGATGAATGACATACCCAGAGTCAAATCACTAGTAGCCACTAGAGGGAGCCAAAAGGTAAATTCACAACAGTACCCCCCCCTTAGTGAGGGGTCACCGAACCCTCACCAAGACCACCAGGGCGATCAGGATGAGCGGCGTGAAAGGCACGAACTAAATCGGCCGCATGCACATCAGAGGCGACCACCCAGGAATTATCCTCCTGACCATAGCCCTTCCACTTGACCAGGTACTGAAGCCTCCGCCTGGAGAGACGAGAATCTAAGATCTTCTCCACCACGTACTCCAACTCGCCCTCAACCAACACCGGAGCAGGAGGCTCAGCAGAAGGAACCACAGGCACAACGTACCGCCGCAACAAGGACCTATGAAATACGTTGTGGATGGCAAACGACACCGGAAGATCCAGGCGAAAGGATACAGGATTAATGATTTCCAATATCTTGTAAGGACCAATGAAGCGAGGCTTAAATTTGGGAGAGGAGACCTTCATAGGAACAAATCGAGAAGACAGCCATACCAAATCCCCAACGCGAAGTCGGGGACCCACACCGCGGCGGCGGTTGGCAAAACACTGAGCCTTCTCCTGTGACAACTTCAAGTTGTCCACCACATGCCCCCAGATCCGCTGCAACCTATCCACCACGGAATCCACCCCAGGACAGTCAGAAGGCTCCACATGTCCCGAGGAAAAACGAGGATGGAAACCAGAGTTGCAGAAAAATGGCGAAACCAAGGTGGCGGAACTAGCCCGATTATTAAGGGCAAATTCAGCCAACGGCAAGAAGGTCACCCAATCATCCTGATCAGAAGAGACAAAACACCTCAAATAAGCCTCCAGAGTCTGATTAGTTCGCTCCGTTTGTCCGTTAGTCTGGGGATGGAAAGCGGACGAAAACGACAACTCAATGCCCATCCTACCACAAAAGGATCGCCAGAACCTGGAAACAAACTGGGATCCTCTGTCCGACACAATATTCTCAGGAATACCGTGCAAACGAACCACGTTCTGGAAGAACACAGGAACCAGATCAGAAGAGGAGGGCAGCTTAGGCAAAGGAACCAAATGGACCATCTTGGAGAAACGATCACATATCACCCAGATGACAGACATGCCCTGAGACACCGGAAGATCAGAAATGAAATCCATAGAGATGTGTGTCCAAGGTCTCTTCGGGACAGGCAAGGGCAAGAGCAACCCGCTGGCACGAGAGCAGCAAGGCTTAGCTCGAGCACAAGTACCACAGGACTGTACAAATGACCGCACATCCCTTGACAAGGAAGGCCACCAAAAGGACCTGGCCACCAGATCTCTGGTGCCAAAAATTCCCGGGTGCCCTGCCAACACCGAGGAATGAACCTCGGAAATGACTCTGCTGGTCCATCTAGCAGGCACAAACAATTTGTCAGGTGGACAAGAGTCAGGCCTACCAGCCTGAAATCTCTGCAACACACGTCGCAGATCTGGAGAAATAGCAGACACGATAACGCCTTCCTTAAGAATACCCACAGGTTCAGCGACTCCAGGAGCATCAGGCACAAAGCTCCTAGACAGAGCATCGGCCTTCACATTCTTAGAACCTGGTAAATACGAGACCACAAAGTCAAAACGGGAGAAAAACAATGACCAGCGGGCCTGTCTAGGATTCAGGCGTTTAGCAGACTCGAGATACATCAGATTTTTGTGATCAGTCAAGACCACCACACGATGCTTAGCACCCTCGAGCCAATGACGCCACTCCTCAAATGCCCACTTCATGGCCAACAACTCCCGATTGCCCACATCATAATTTCGCTCTGCCGGCGAAAACTTCCTAGAGAAAAAGGCACAAGGTCTCATAGCAGAGCAACCAGGGCCTCTCTGCGACAAAACGGCCCCTGCCCCAATCTCCGAAGCATCCACCTCAACCTGAAAGGGAAGTGAGATGTCAGGCTGGCACAAAACAGGCGCCGAAGTAAACCGGCGTTTTAACTCCTGGAAAGCCTCCACGGCAGCAGGAGCCCAGTTAGCTACATCAGAGCCTTTCTTGGTCATATCCGTCAGCGGTTTAACAACGCTAGAGAAATTTGCGATAAAACGACGGTAGAAGTTAGCAAAACCCAAGAACTTCTGAAGACTCTTAACTGACGAGGGTTGAGTCCAATCATGAATAGCTCGGACCTTGACTGGATCCATCTCCACAGCAGAAGGGGAAAAAATGAACCCCAAAATGGGAACCTTCTGTACACCAAAGAGACACTTTGAGCCTTTTACAAACAAAGAATTTTCACGCAGAATCTCAAAAACCATCGTGACCTGCTCCACATGCGAGTCCCAATCATCAGAAAAAACCAGAATATCATCCAGATAAACAATCAAAAATTTATCCAGATACTTCCGGAAAATGTCATGCATGAAGGACTGAAAAATTGAAGGTGCATTAGAGAGACCGAATGGCATCACCAAGTACTCAAAATGACCTTCGGGCGTATTGAATGCGGTTTTCCATTCATCGCCCTGCCTAATGCGCACAAGGTTGTACGCACCACGAAGGTCTATCTTGGTGAACCACTTGGCACCTTTAATCCGGGCAAACAAATCTGACAACAGCGGCAAAGGATACTGAAATTTGACAGTGATCTTATTTAAAAGCCGATAGTCAATACAAGGCCTCAAAGATCCGTCCTTTTTGGCCACAAAAAAGAATCCCGCACCAAGAGGGGAAGAAGAAGGACGGATATGCCCCTTCTCAAGAGACTCCTTGATATATGAACGCATCGCGGTATGTTCAGGTACCGACAGATTAAACAGTCTCCCCTTAGGAAACTTACTGCCAGGAATCAAATCTATAGCACAGTCACATTCCCTATGAGGAGGCAGTGCACTGGACTTAGACTCGCTGAAAACATCCTGATAATCAGACAAATACGCCGGAACTTCCGAAGGCGTAGAAGAAGCAATAGACAAGGGCAGGGAATCTCCATGAATTCCATGGCAGCCCCAACTTGACACTGACATAGCCTTCCAGTCCAAGACTGGATTATGGGTCTGTAACCATGGCAAACCCAAAACAACCAAATCATGCATTTTATGCAGAACAAGAAAACGTATTACCTCCCGATGTTCGGGAGTCATGCACATGGTAACCTGTGTCCAAAACTGCGGTTTATTTTTTGCCAATGGCGTAGAATCAATACCCCTAAGAGGGATAGGATTTTCCAATGGCTCAAGAACAAATCCGCAGCGCTTGGCAAATGACAGATCCATAAGGCTCAGGGCAGCACCCGAGTCCACAAACGCCATGACAGGATACGATGACAGTGAGCAAATCAAAGTTACAGATAGAATAAATTTAGGTTGCAAATTACCAATGGCGACCGGACTAACAACCTTAGTAAGACGTTTAGAGCATGCTGAGATAACATGTGTAGAATCACCACAGTAGTAACACAAGCCATTCTGGCGTCTATGAATTTTCCGCTCATTTCTAGTCAGGATTCTATCACATTGCATTAAATCAGGTGTCTGTTCAGACAACACCATGAGGGAATTAGCGGTTTTGCGCTCCCGCAACCGCCGGTCGATTTGAATAGCCAGGGTCATAGAATCATTCAGACCTGTGGGAATAGGAAAACCCACCATCACATTCTTAATGGCTTCAGAAAGGCCATTTCTAAAATTTTTGGCAATACACTTCAGCCTCGTCCTGGCCCTGAGACATAGCCAGCAAGGCCTTTTCTGCCTGAATCTCAAGATTGGGTTCCTCATAAAGCAAACCGAGCGCCAGAAAAAACGCATCAATGTCAGCCAATGCCGGATCTCCTGGCGCCAGCGAGAAGGCCCAATCCTGAGGGTCGCCCCGTAAAAAAGAAATAACAATTTTTACTTGCTGAGCGGAGTCTCCAGCTGAACAGGGTTTCAGGGACAAAAACAATTTACAATTATTCCTGAAATTTCTAAATTTAAATCGGTCTCCGGAAAACGGTTCAGGAATCGGTATCTTAGGTTCTGACATAGGACTTCTGATAACATACTCTTGTATGCCCTGCACACGAGCAGCAAGCTGGTCCACACTTGTAATCAAGGTCTGGACATTCATGTCTGCAGCAAACACAAGCCACTCAGAGGTAAAGGGGAAAAGAAAAAAAAAAAATGAGAGAGAGAAAAAAAAACTCAGAGCTTTCTTTCTTATAATCCCGCTTCTGCAATGCATTTAACATTTAATACTGGCCTGGCAAACTGTTATGACCCCAATGGCGAGGGTCTCAGAGAAACAAGTAAGTCTGCGAAGTACAAAAATCCAGCTCATAGGGCAGTGGTAACTGGGTTGACCATATATCTACTCCTAACGCCAACACTAGCAGTAGCCGGGGAACATGCCTACGTTGGTCGCTAGATGTCTCGCGCCAGCCGGAGGACTAACTACCCCTAGAAGAGGAAAACAAAGACCTCTCTTGCCTCCAGAGAAAAGACCCCAAAAGTAGGATAGTAGCCCCCCACAAATAATAACGGTGAGGTAAGAGGAAATGACAAACACAGAGATGAACTAGGTTTTAGCAAAGAGAGGCCCACTTACTAATAGCAGAATATAGTAAGATAACTTATATAGTCAACAAAAACCCTATCAAAATCCACGCTGGAGATTCAAGAACCCCCGAACCGTCTAACGGCCCGGGGGGAGAACACCAGCCACCCTAGAGCTTCCAGCAAGGTCAGGAAACAGATTATATACAAGCTGGACAAAAATGCAAACCAAAACAAATAGCAAAAAGCAAGGAAGCAGACTTAGCTTAATCAAGCAGGAACCAGGATCAGTAGACAAGAGCACTACAGATTAGCTCTGATATCAACGTTGCCAGGCATTGAACTGAAGGTCCAGGGAGCTTATATAGCAACACCCCTGACCTAACGACCCAGGTGAGCATACAAGGGATGAATGACATACCCAGAGTCAAATCACTAGTAGCCACTAGAGGGAGCCAAAAGGTAAATTCACAACAGACCTCCCAACATCGTTTGCCATTCATAATGTGTTCCATAGGTCATTGTTGCGGAGATACGTGGTGCCTGTGGTCCCTTCTGTTGATCCTCCTGCTCCAGTCTTGGTCGAGGGGGAGTTGGAGTATGTGGTGGAGAAGATCTTGGATTCTCGTATTTCGAGACGGAAGCTTCAGTACTTAGTTAAATGGAAGGGCTATGGTCAGGAGGATAATTCCTGGGTTGTCGCCTCCGATGTCCATGCGGCCGATTTGGTTCGTGCCTTTCATTCGGCTCGTCCTCATCGGCCTGGGAGCTTTGGTGAGGGTTCGGTGACCCCTTCTCAAGGGGGGGGTACTGTTGTGAATTCCGTTCTCGGGCTCCCTCCTGTGGTCATGAGTGGTACTGTGTGAGTTTGATCTTGGGCTCCCTCTGGTGGCCTTTAGCGATATGGCTGGGCTCAGCTGCTTCATTTCCTTCTATGCTGGGCCTATTTAACTCACCTGGACCTTCATTTGTTGCCTGCTGTCGGTGTATTCAGTCCTGTTTCTGAGAGCTCCTGAATATTCCTTGTGACCAGTCTCCTGCTGGAGAAGTTAAGTTTGTTTGTTCATTTTGCTCATTATTTCCTTGAAAACGTTTCTCTGTATATGATGAGTTCAGTCCAGCTTGCTTATATGTGATTTTTCGCTTGCTGGTTAGTTCTGGGGTGCAGAGTGCGCCCCTCACATCGTGAGTCGGTGTGGGGGTTCTTGTATTCTCTGCATGGTTTATTTTTGATAGTTTTGTACTGACCGCACAGACTCCTATCTATTTTCAGTCTATCTAGTGTTAGCGGGCCTCATTTGCTGAACCTGTTTCATTTCTACGTTTGTCTTTTCCCCTTAACTCACCGTTATTATTTGTGGGGGGCTGACTATAACTTTGGGGTTATTTCTCTGAGGCAAGTGAGGTCTTTGCTTTCTCTCTAGGGGTAGTCAGTTTCTCAGGCTGTGAACGAGGCGTCTAGGATTTTAGGAATGCTCCACAGCTGCCTTTAGTGTTTGTGGATAGGATCAGGATTGCGGTCAGTCTAGCTTCCACATCCCCAGAACTTGTCCTATATTCTGGTCATATGTGTCAGGTCAGTTTTGAGATCCTACCACCGTCAGTTTTGAGATTTTACTGCAGCGCCCCAGAGTCCTGGTCGTTGCAGTACTGTGGCTCCGCCACTAAGGGGAGCTATGGTACGTCTGATGGCACTGAAGGAGTTCATCTGATCAGGTATCACAGACACCAATACATTTTCACCGCCGGGCCTCCAGGGGGAGCTAAGGGTTCTATTCATTAGGCCACTCTCCACACACTGGTAAAACTGGGGGTCAGGCAGGAAGTTAGACAGAAAGCTGACTGGGTTGGAACCAGGCAACACCTTGTGGCAGAGGGTGTTGCGGGAGAAGATTCGGTAGGGTCTCTGTCAGGGGTGGGATCCTGACAGAGGCTTGGCAACTTGAGCGAACGTAACGGGACCGTGCCTGCTCAATATAGCGGCGGTACCCAAGGAAGGATTGAAAGCGAGATAGATTGTGCTGAGTGAGAAACGAGATCAAAGCAACAAGGAGAATACCAGTAGGGGTCATGCTGTAAGACCGAGGCAACATCCTACTGAGGCGCATAACTGGCGGCCGGAACGCCGAGGGAGTATTACAATATCTAGCTTCAAGCAATACTCTAAACCAACGGCAGGACAGTCAGTCAAAGGCGGGCTGTCTCATCAAAATCACCTATGCAGTCTTGGGGGGCAACTTGTGGAGAGGGGCGACTCTAGGGTCCCGGAAGAGCTCCGAGCCTACCCGTCATACGGGTGCCGTTCCAACCGTAACATCAGGGAGGGACGGAGGATTAGCAGAACATCATCTAATCGAGTTGTGAGGGAACTTAAGAAACGGACACAACAGTTGTGGGGACTTTCCATAAGCACAGCAGGGAAGGACCGCAACACACAGCGCTAGGAGGTAGGCGCAGATTTCCACCTGTTAAGGGAACTCTGGAGGTGCCATTGGACCGGCCGGACTTGCGCAGCCTGGTTATCCGGACTCCGGACTGAGGACCTAGAGATCTTCAGTAAAGAGGTAAAGAGACTGCAACCTGGTGTCCTCGTTATTTATTGCACCGCACCACTACAGCCTCACCACCACCGTCATCTATCATATCTTTCACTGTAACGCCCCTCAGCAGGGTCACGGACTGGGCCTAGCCACCGTGACAACCCCAGAGCAGAGACTCAGAGGCCCGGTACCGGGTACCCCTCGGCCCTGCGGCAGTGGGGGCGCTACACTACCACCGGATCATAACAGGTCAGCTACTCAGCCAGGAACGGACGTATCACTGACAACGAGCATAGCACCAGTGAAGTTACTTATAGCCCTCCCCAAACCAAAGAGAGGCCACATAGGATTAACCCTAGAAGGACCATAACAGAAATTACTGGCAGGTCATGACATGATGGCTGACTAAATCCTTTTTCCCCACTGTATATGGTAAAAAGAATCATGTAATACAAAACTGCAACTCATCCTGTAAAAGACAAGCCTTCACATTGTTAGGGCTAGTGGAATGCACCAAATAATATAAAGAGAAATATGAGGTGTGTTCGCAGCCCGGGGTCCACCGTGCAGAGATAGAACCTGCTGCTGAGTAATGGCAGATGAACACTTGCTCACACGTGGGTTAGACCTCACCCAGTGTGAATGGAAGCGAACTCTGTTGCTTCACAGAGTCGCTTAAATGAACGCTGTGCCCTGTTAATAGTCACAGGGTGCAGCTGGTGGATACTGGTGAGATCCCTATGATTCACCCCCTCTATGCTGGTGATTGGACTCTGTTATGATCTGGTGGCCCAGGAGTAGCATTGGACGTACTCTGGAGAAGGTGGTATCTATACTGACCGCGGACCCTGAATGTAACACCGCAACTAGAAGTAGCCATGGGATGTACCTACTGATCCTAGACACCTCGACACAGCCGGAGGACTAATTAACCCTATAGATAGAAAAGGGAAAACTATCTTGCCTCAGAGAAAATTCACAAAGGATAGGCAGCCCCCCACAAATATTGACTGTGAGAGGAGAGGAAAAAACAGACACAGGCTGAAAACAGGATTTAGCAAAGGAGGCCAATCTAGCTAAATAGGAAAGATAGGACAGAGAACTATGCGGTCAGTATTAAAATACTAGGAAATATCCACCACAGAAAATACAAAAAACTCCACATCTAACTAAAGATATGGAGGGTATATCTGCCTCTCCAGAGATTCCAGCTTGACTGCATAAATCCTTACACAGATTAAGCTGGACAAGAAAAAACATGAAATGCACTGAACAATGAGGCCCACAACATGTGGGCTGCAAAACAAGCAGAACTTATCTTGGTGAAAAGACCAGGAAGCAGGAGAAACCATGAAGGGATGTGAATCCTCCAGAATACAATGGACAACTGGCACTGACTAAAGGGTGAGGCCAGACTAAATAGCCCAGTCCAGAGTGGACACACCTGATAACTGCTGTGAAGGACAGACAGCAGCGCTACCACTTATAACCACCGGAGGGAGCCCAAGAACAGAATTCACAACAGGACTCGCTCTGACCGTCGGTGGCTTTTGAACCCGCGTCTGAGGATGCCCTGAGTCAGATACTGAGTCCAAGTGGGAGTTCCTACCCTACACTGACCGTTTGTCAGGACTAATTATAGATTTACAGCACAGAGTGCTTACAGCACCGCTCTGGCGGATGCCACTAACCACCCTAACTAGGGCTAGGAAAGCGCATTGGTTGCACACGGCGCCGGCTGCTAATTGACGCAGTAATTTGTGTCTAGTGCTGGATGGAACAGTCTGGTGCTAGGTAGCTCAATCACCCAATTACTTTCAACAACACTAACGATGGGAATGATTAAGGAGCTTTCACCAGTTTCAGTCATACATCCACACACACACAATCTCAGTTCTATAGTAGCGCATGGCCGAGTGGCCATGCGAGCCTTTTATAGATATAGCCTTCCAGGACCTTTCTAGTGGTCCAATTGCAGCTGCTACAGGACCTGAGCATGTGACATTGACCTCCAATGAGAGGTCGTCCCACAGGCATGCTCAGAAGGGGAAAAGCAGAACTTAGTCCCAGAGATGTCTGCTCGCCGCTGATCAATGCTGTTACAAAGGCTGAACCGGGGATTGCAGCTGTAACCAGCCACACAGTATCAGCTTGAGCAAGACGCTGGGACTGATGTCTCTGCTGAGCAGGCTCCACTGCGGCTGGGGAAGAATGTGAGACCGCAGAGGACATAGTTCGAGATTCCCCCTGTGCATCGGCGGGAACTCGACACCTAACACACATCACCATTAAAAAAGTAATGGCCCTTGGAACAGTGGGAATCAAAAATGAAAGCACAAGAACCAAAAATTGCCTCCTCATTAAGTGGTGTAGTGCAGCGGTAGCACTCTGTGTAATGATGAGGTAGTGACCCAGCAAAGTTCAAAGCAAAACGTCTTTTTAATGTTCAACTCAAACAAACACAGCACCCAATATGCTCTGGATCACAGCCGGGAACATATCCTCTGGATTAGCCACTAAACATGCCAGCCCATGTTTGACCTGTTGCTATGGGCAACTGCACTGCCGTGTTAATGTCTATTTACTCAAAGCAATACACAGTACACGATATCCTCCATGGGTGGTCTAGATCTTGTTTATTTGGGGTTCACTAACCCCGCAGCTCATCCCGTGACCTAAGTATCTGACTTTGGGCACTTGGTACTGTTTCCTCTGTACCCTTACCCATGTCTCGGTGACTACATTTCGCTGAAATGCCACAGTCCACCCCGGCAACTCCGGGCATACATCTGTACCACATCACACCTGAACCCAAGCCTCCTGACGCTGCTGTCTAGCGAAAGCACTTTCCATTTTACTCTGACCCCAGGCCACATCCTTGGCTAGTGCCAGAGGGTTTCTCTTGCGTACATCCCTAGTTGCCTCAGCAACCACACATTCCTGATTCCTCCAGGCTTTCTTTTCACACATGCATTTTTTTTTACACCTGCGTCTCTGCATGGGACCCTGGAACTGAGATGTCTCAAAGTTACCAGGGGACATTTCCAGCTCGGGGTTCAGGGGGGTCTCCATGACCTCTCCTGCCACAAGCTCTAGGGGGAACCTATAAGGGTTACACTCTGTCCCTAGGTTGGTGACCCCTATGCCAGGTATGCCTGACTTGGGATCTTTGGGTTCCATGCCCGGAACAACATTCTCAGCCTCTCCTGCCAATACCTCTAGGGGGAACCTATCGGGGTTACACTCTGTCCAGAACAGGGGCAAATCTCTTCCCAACACAGTCCCATATGAAAGGGTCTTTACCACCCCCACCACATGTTTAAAGTCCCCACACGGTGTGGAAAAATTAAACTCTGCGGTCGGGTACTCCTGGATTTCCCCAGGATACTCATCATCTCCACTTTCCATCCTTTGGGGTTGTCCCCGGTAACAAGGGACCCATGTACCAAAGTCACTATGCTCCCTGAGTCCAGGAGAGCCTCTGTTTGGTACCCACTCATGAATACCTGGCACAGCTGCTGTTCGCTGCCAGCAGTGCTTGTAGTGGCGGTACAAACTGGCTGGGTATACAGAGACATCCAGCGAGTATACCCACAGTCCTGCTTCTGGGCAGGCGAGGCCCGAAGTGACAGTCAAAGTCCTGAGTGGCTGTATGCCGCTCGAACCAGCTTATCAGCTGGTCCAGAATGCCCAGGTCCCCTTGCCCCAATCAACGCTGCAGGGTGGCCGGCAGAGCCCTCACCAGCCAGCCGACCACCACCCTCTCTACCATCTGGGCTGGGGTCAAAGTCTCAGGCTGGAGCCATTCCTCCACCAACTGTAATAAGTCATACGCCTGACACCTGGCGGGACGAGTCTCTGCAAAGGACCACTGGTACACCTGCTGATCACCCCTTACCTTAGGGGTCTCTTCTTGACACCGCTGATCACCCCTCACTTTAGGGGTCTCCTCTTTACACCACTGATGCTCCAGGTGTTGCAACTGCAGCACCTCTTGCTGCTGCTGAAACTGCAGTGCCTCTTGCTGCTGCCGCTGGAACTGCAGCTCCTGCTGCTGCTGCCACTGCAGCTCCTGCTGAATGAGGACCACCTGTTTCCAAAGCTCCTCCATTTCTCCAGCAGAGTTGCTCACCGACATGCAGCACACTTTGTGGTATGCCTCAGTTCACACTGCTCCGCATGTTACAGAACTGCAACACAGAACTAGGATAGAAGGGGGAAAACTGACCCTGCACTGAAACTAGGCTGATACCCTACGATGGAGTGGGCGACCCATTCCTTGCAAATAGACCCATCGACGATCCTAGGTTAATCTCCGTGAAGGTAACCATAAGAAAGAAAAAAGAGATGGAGATCGCGGCCGCCATTTTCCTGAAGCCGACTTCGCATCTCGGCTTCAGGAAAATGGCCGCCGCGATCTCCATTTGCGCACGCGTGGCGCATCCCTCGGCCATTTTCCTGAAGCCTCGGGAAGGAGAGCACTCTATCTGTGCACGCGCGGCCTCAGGAAGATGGCCGCCGCCACCGATAAACCAGTGAATAGCGCAGATCGCGCTCTTTTTCTGCTGCTGCGCAGTGCATTCGGTAACCACTACGCCAACGCCGGGAAGAAAAGCAAGAGGTGGGGGAGAAACAGCGATTTCACCACGCCCATTTGACCAGACCTGCGTGATTGACAGCCGAAAACGGCGACTTTACTAAGGTATTTTGGCAGCAACGGTGGGGAATCAGGGGATAATAAAGGCACTATTGTACAGCACAGCTCAGGTCCTATTGAACACTATTTTTACCTCATTGAAAAAACGGGGTGACAGGTTCCCTTTAACACTGTTGTCCAGCAAGGAATGGGAGGCAGGTGCTGGGTAATAAAGGGTGATACAATCACCTGGCCTAAGGCAACCCAGCACCAGGGGAAAAGACCAGCAGCCAGAAAACCACAACAAGATGGCGGATGGTCAAAAACAAAACACATTCTGACACCGCATTCTTTCCACCACATGCAGTGCAGCGGTAGCACTCTGTGTAGTGATGAGGCAGTGACCCAGCAAAGTTCAAAGCAAAACATCTCTTTAATGTTCAACCCATGCAAGCACAGCACACGATATCCTCCAGATCGCAGCTGGGCACATATCCTCTGGATTAGAGTCACTAAATACGCCAGCCCATGTTTGACTGGTTGCCATGGGTGACTGCACCGCCATGTTAATGTCTCTTTACTCACAGCTATACAGAGTACACGATATCCTCCGGATCGCAGCCGGGAACCATATCCTCCCGTTTACAGTCACTAAACATGCCAGTCCACCACCTGAGACCAGTTGATGTGGGTGCAGGGCCGGCGTCAGCACCCGGCATACCCGGGCAAGTGCCGGGGCCCTGGCGAGACGGGGGGCCCATTTACGGTGCGCAGCTTCAGCCGAAATACTCACCCTCCGGGAGTCGGGACCGTCCGTCACCATGGATACGACGCAGCCAGAGTCACTTCCGGGCCGGGCCTGCTGCTGGGACACATGTTGTGAATTTGCTTTTTGCTCCCTCTAGTGGTTACTAGTTTTTTTGACTCTGGTTTTTCTGTCATTCCTTTTATCCGCACCTGGGTCGTTAGTTAGGGGTGTTGCTATATAAGCTCCCTGGACCTTCAGTTCTTTGCCTGGCAACGTAGTTATCAGAGCTAGTCTGCTGTGCTCTTGTCTACTGATCCTGGTTCCAGTTATATCAGCTAAGTCTGCCTTTTGCTTTTTGCTATTTGTTTTGGTTTTGTATTTTTGTCCAGCTTGTTCCAAATCTATATCCTGACCTTTGCTGGAAGCTCTAGGGGGCTGGTGTTCTCCCCCCGGACCGTTAGACGGTTCGGGGGTTCTTGAATTTCCAGTGTGGATTTTGATAGGGTTTTTGTTGACCATATAAGTTACCTTTCTTTATTCTGCTATCAGTAAGCGGGCCTCTCTGTGCTAAACCTGATTCATTTCTGTGTTTGTCATTTCCTCTTACCTCACCGTCATTATTTGTGGGGGGCTTCTATCCAGCTTTGGGGTCCCCTTCTCTGGAGGCAAGAAAGGTCTTTGTTTTCCTCTACTAGGGGTAGCTAGATTCTCCGGCTGGCGCGTGTCATCTAGAATCAACGTAGGAATGATCCCCGGCTACTTCTAGTGTTGGCGTTAGGAGTAGATATATGGTCAACCCAGTTACCACTGCCCTATGAGCTGGATTTTTGTATTCTGCAGACTTCCACGTTCCTCTGAGACCCTCGCCATTGGGGTCATAACAGTTTGCCAGGACAGTATTAAATGTTTAATGCATTGCAGAAGAGGGATTATAAGAAAGAAGATTCTGAGTTTTTTTTTTGTTTGTTTTTTTTTTTTTCTTCTTCCCCTTTACCTCAGAGTGGCTATGCTTGCTGCAGACATGAATGTCCAGACCTTGATTACAAGTGTGGATCAGCTGGCTACTCGTGTGCAGGGCATACAAGACTATGTTATCAGAAATCCTAGGTCAGAACCTAAAATACCGATTCCTGAACTGTTTTCCGGAGACAGGTTTAAGTTTAGGAATTTCGTGAATAATTGTAAATTGTTTTTGTCCCTGAGACCCTGTTCATCTGGAGATTCTGCTCAGCAAGTAAAAATTGTTATTTCGTTCTTACGGGGCGACCCTCAGGATTGGGCTTTTTCGCTGGCGCCAGGAGATCCGGCATTGGCTGATCTTGATGCGTTTTTTCTGGCGCTCGGTTTACTTTATGAGGAACCCAATCTTGAGATTCAGGCAGAAAAGGCCTTGCTGGCTATGTCTCAGGGGCAGGACGAGGCTGAAGTGTATTGCCAAAAATTTCGGAAATGGTCCGTGCTGACACATTGGAACGAGTGTGCACTGGCCGCTAATTTTAGAAATGGCCTTTCTGAAGCCATTAAGAATGTTATGGTGGGTTTTCCCATTCCCACAGGTCTGAATGATACTATGGCACTGGCTATTCAAATTGACCGGCGGTTGCGGGAGCGCAAAACCGCAAATTCCCTCATTGTGTTGTCTGAACAGACACCTAATTCGGTGCAATGTGATAGAAAAACCGCAAATTCCCTCATGGTGTTGTCTGAACAGACACCTGATTTAATGCAATGTGATAGAATCCTGACTAGAAATGAGCGGAAAATTCATAGACGCCGGAATGGCTTGTGCTACTACTGTGGTGATTCTACACATGTTATCTCAGCATGCTCTAAACGTATAGCTAAGGTTGTTAGTCCTGTCACCGTTGGTAATTTGCAACCTAAATTTATTCTGTCTGTAACTTTGATTTGCTCACTGTCATCTTATCCTGTCATGGCGTTTGTAGATTCAGGTGCTGCCCTGAGTCTCATGGATCTCTCATTTGCTAAGCGCTGTGGTTTTACTCTTGAACCATTAGAAAATCCTATTCCTCTTAGGGGTATTGATGCTACACCATTGGCAGCAAATAAACCGCAGTATTGGACACAGGTTACCATGTGCATGACTCCTGAACACCGCGAGGTGATACGTTTCCTGGTTTTACATAAAATGCATGATTTGGTTGTTTTAGGGCTGCCATGGTTACAGACCTGTTGTGAATTTGGATTCTGGGCTCCCCCGGTGGCTACTGGTGGAATTGAACTGGTGTCTTCATCTTCTCTGTTCACCTGTTCCCATCAAGATGTGGGAGTCGCTATATAACCTTGCTGCTTTGTTAGTTGCTTGCCGGTCAACAATGTTATCAGAAGCCTCTCTGTGCTTGTTCCTGCTCCTAGACAACTACTAGATAAGTTGGACTCTTGTCCATGTTTGTTTTTGCATTTTTGTTCCAGTTCACAGCTGTAGTTTCGTTACTGTGTCTGGAAAGCTCTTGTGAACAGGAATTGCCACTCTGGTGTTATGAGTTAATGCCAGAGTTTTAAAGTAATTTCTGGATGGTGTTTTGATAGGGTTTTCAGCTGACCATGAAAGTGTTCTTTCTGTCTTCTGCTATGTAGTAAGTGGACCTCAAATTTGCTAAACCTATTTTCATACTACGTTTTGTTATTTCATCTTTATTCACCGCCAATACATGTGGGGGGCCTCTGTCTCCTTTCGGGGTATTTCTCTAGAGGTGAGCTAGGACTAATATTTTCCTCTGCTAGCATTATTTAGTCCTCCGGCTGGTGCTGGGCATCTAGAATCAACGTAGGCATGCTACCCGGCCACTGCTAGTTGTGTGTTAGGTTTAGTTCATGGTCAGCTCAGTTCCCATCTTCCAAGAGCTAGTTCCTATATATGCTGATGCTATGTTCTCTTGCCATTGAGATCATGACAGTTTGACCGGCCCACAAAGTGTTAATTGTTTGGGCTGAAGCAGGAGATAGAGAAGTGTTTAAGGGAAATTTTTTTTTTTTTTTTTTTTCCCTTCAGAGTTTTGCTGCCTAGCCCTTAATTGCTGTCTAGCTGCTTCTTACCTCCTCTTAACCCTTGAATGGCTCTGTGTCCACCTGTTTGTAATGGATCTTCAGAGTGTAACTGCAGGTTTGAATAATCTCGCCACGAAGGTACAAAATTTGCAAGATTTTGTTTGTTATGCACCTGTATCTGAGCCGAGAATTCCTTTGCCGGAATTTTTCTCGGGGAATAGATCTGGGTTTCAGAATTTTCGAAATAATTGCAAATTATTTTTGTCCCTGAAATCTCGCTCTGCCGGAGACCCTGCACAGCAGGTCAGGATTGTGATTTCCTTGCTCCGGGGCGACCCTCAAGACTGGGCTTTTTCATTGACACCAGGGGATCCTGCGTTGCTCAATGTGGATGCGTTTTTTCTGGCCTTGGGGTTGCTTTATGACGAACCTCATTTGGAGCTTCAGGCAGAAAAAACTTTGATGTCCCTATCTCAGGGGCAAGATGAAGCGGAAATTTACTGCCAAAGATTCCGTAAATGGTCCGTGCTTACTCAGTGGAATGAGTGCGCCCTGGCGGCGACTTTCAGAGAGGGTCTCTCTGATGCCATTAAGGATGTTATGGTGGGGTTCCCTGTGCCTGCGGGTCTGAATGAGTCCATGACAATGGCTATTCAGATCGATAGGCGTTTGCGGGAGCGCAAACCAGTGCACCATCTGGCGGTGTCCACTGAGAAGTCGCCAGAGAGTATGCAGTGTGATAGAATTCTGTCCCGAAGCGAGCGGCAGAATTTTAGACGGAAAAATGGGTTGTGTTTCTATTGTGGTGATTCTACTCATGTTATATCAGCATGCTCTAAACGCACTAAAAAGCTTGGTAAATCTGTTTCCATTTGCACCTCACCGTCTAAGTTTATTCTATCTGTGACCCTGATTTGCTCTTTGTCATCTATTACCACGGACGCCTATGTCGACTCTGGCGCCGCTTTGAGTCTTATGGATTGGTCCTTTGCCAAACGCTGTGGGTATGATTTAGAGCCTTTGGAGACTCCTATTCCTCTGAAGGGGATTGACTCCACCCCATTGGCTAATAATAAACCACAATACTGGACACAAGTAACTATGCGTACTAATCCGGATCACCAGGAGATTATTCGCTTTCTGGTGCTGTATAATCTACATGATGATTTGGTGCTAGGATTGCCTTGGCTGCAATCTCACAACCCAGTCCTCGACTGGAGAGCTATGTCTGTGTTGAGCTGGGGATGTAAGGGGGCTCATGGGGATGTACCTGTGGTTTCCATTTCATCATCTATTCCCTCTGAAATTCCTGAGTTCCTGTCTGACTATCGTGACGTCTTTGAAGAATCCAAGCTTGGTTCGTTACCTCCGCACCGAGAGTGCGATTGTGCCATAGATTTAATCCCGGGTAGTAAATACCCAAAGGGTCGTTTATTTAATCTGTCTGTGCCTGAACATGCTGCTATGCGAGAATATATAAAGGAGTCCTTGGAAAAGGGACATATTCGTCCATCGTCATCTCCCTTAGGAGCCGGTTTATTCTTTGTGTCAAAAAAAGACGGCTCTTTGAGACCATGTATTGATTATCGGCTTTTGAATAAAATCACTGTTAAATATCAATACCCATTGCCGTTGCTGACTGATTTGTTTGCTCGCATAAAGGGGGCCAAGTGGTTCTCTAAGATTGACCTTCGTGGGGCGTATAATTTGGTGCGAATCAGGCAGGGGGATGAGTGGAAAACCGCATTTAATACGCCCGAGGGCCACTTTGAGTATTTAGTGATGCCTTTTGGTCTTTCAAATGCTCCGTCAGTTTTCCAGTCCTTTATGCATGATATTTTTCGCGATTATTTGGATAAATTTATGATTGTGTATCTGGATGATATTCTGATTTTTTCGGATGACTGGGACTCTCATGTCCAGCAAGTCAGGAGGGTTTTTCAGGTTTTGCGGTCTAATTCTTTGTGTGTGAAGGGTTCTAAGTGTGTTTTTGGGGTACAGAGGATTTCCTTTTTGGGATATATTTTTTCCCCCTCTTCCATTGAAATGGATCCTGTCAAGGTTCAAGCTATTTGTGATTGGACGCAGCCCTCTTCTCTTAAGAGTCTTCAGAAATTTTTGGGCTTTGCTAACTTTTATCGTCGATTTATTGCTGGTTTTTCGGATATTGCTAAGCCATTGACCGATTTGACTAAGAAGGGTGCTGATGTTGCTGATTGGTCCCCTGATGCTGTGGAGGCCTTTCGGGAGCTTAAGCGCCGTTTTTCCTCTGCCCCTGTGTTGCGTCAGCCTGATGTTGCTCTACCTTTTCAGGTTGAGGTCGACGCTTCTGAGATCGGAGCTGGGGCAGTGTTGTCGCAGAAAAGTTCTGACTGCTCCGTGATGAGGCCTTGTGCCTTCTTTTCCCGTAAATTTTCGCCCGCTGAGCGGAATTATGATGTTGGGAATCGGGAGCTTTTGGCCATGAAGTGGGCTTTTGAGGAGTGGCGCCATTGGCTTGAGGGGGCCAGACATCAGGTGGTGGTATTGACGGACCACAAAAATTTGATTTATCTTGAGACCGCCAGGCGCCTGAATCCTAGACAGGCGCGCTGGTCATTATTTTTCTCTCGGTTTAATTTTGTGGTGTCATACCTACCGGGTTCTAAGAATGTTAAGGCGGATGCCCTTTCTAGGAGTTTTGAGCCTGACTCGCCTGGTAACTCTGAGCCCACAGGTATCCTTAAGGATGGAGTGGTATTGTCAGCCGTTTCTCCAGACCTGCGGCGGGCCTTGCAGGAGTTTCAGGCAGATAGACCTGATCGTTGCCCACCTGATAAACTGTTTGTTCCTGATGATTGGACCAGTAGAGTAATCTCTGAGGTTCATTCTTCTGCGTTGGCAGGTCATCCTGGCATTTTTGGTACCAGGGATTTGGTGGCAAGGTCCTTCTGGTGGCCTTCCCTGTCACGAGATGTGCGAGGCTTTGTGCAGTCTTGTGACGTTTGTGCTCGGGCTAAGCCTTGTTGTTCTCGGGCTAGTGGATTATTGTTGCCCTTGCCTATTCCTAAGAGGCCTTGGACGCACATCTCGATGGATTTTATTTCAGATCTGCCTGTTTCTCAGAAGATGTCTGTCATCTGGGTGGTGTGTGACCGTTTCTCTAAGATGGTCCATTTGGTTCCTCTGCCCAAGTTGCCTTCTTCTTCCGAGTTGGTTCCTCTGTTTTTTCAAAATGTTGTTCGTTTGCATGGTATTCCTGAGAATATCGTTTCTGACAGAGGGACTCAATTCGTGTCTAGATTTTGGCGGGCATTCTGTGCTAGGATGGGCATAGATTTATCTTTTTCGTCCGCTTTCCATCCTCAGACGAATGGCCAGACCGAGCGGATTAATCAGACCCTGGAGACATATCTGAGGTGTTTTGTGTCTGCTGACCAGGATGATTGGGTTGCTTTTTTGCCATTGGCGGAGTTCGCTCTCAATAATCGGGCCAGCTCTGCCACTTTGGTGTCCCCGTTTTTCTGTAATTCGGGGTTTCATCCTCGATTTTCCTCTGGTCAGGTGGAATCTTCGGATTGTCCTGGAGTGGATGCTGTGGTGGAGAGATTGCATCAGATCTGGGGGCAGGTGGTGGACAATTTGAGGTTGTCCCAGGAGAAGACTCAGCTTTTTGCCAACCGCCACCGTCGTGTTGGTCCTCGGCTTTGTGTTGGGGATTTGGTGTGGTTGTCTTCTCGTTTTGTCCCTATGAGGGTCTCTTCTCCTAAGTTTAAGCCTCGGTTCATCGGCCCGTATAAGATATTGGAGATTCTTAACCCTGTTTCCTTCCGTTTGGACCTCCCAGCATCCTTTTCTATTCATAACGTTTTTCATCGGTCATTGTTGCGCAGGTATGAGGTACCGGTTGTGCCTTCCGTTGAGCCTCCTGCTCCGGTGTTGGTTGAGGGTGAGTTGGAGTACGTTGTGGAGAAAATCTTAGACTCTCGTGTTTCCAGACGGAGACTCCAGTATCTGGTCAAGTGGAAGGGATACGGCCAGGAGGATAATTCTTGGGTGAATGCATCTGATGTTCATGCCTCTGATCTGGTTCGTGCCTTTCATAGGGCCCATCCTGATCGCCCTGGTGGTTCTGGTGAGGGTTCGGTGCCCCCTCCTTGAGGGGGGGTACTGTTGTGAATTTGGATTCTGGGCTCCCCCGGTGGCTACTGGTGGAATTGAACTGGTGTCTTCATCTTCTCTGTTCACCTGTTCCCATCAAGATGTGGGAGTCGCTATATAACCTTGCTGCTTTGTTAGTTGCTTGCCGGTCAACAATGTTATCAGAAGCCTCTCTGTGCTTGTTCCTGCTCCTAGACAACTACTAGATAAGTTGGACTCTTGTCCATGTTTGTTTTTGCATTTTTGTTCCAGTTCACAGCTGTAGTTTCGTTACTGTGTCTGGAAAGCTCTTGTGAACAGGAATTGCCACTCTGGTGTTATGAGTTAATGCCAGAGTTTTAAAGTAATTTCTGGATGGTGTTTTGATAGGGTTTTCAGCTGACCATGAAAGTGTTCTTTCTGTCTTCTGCTATGTAGTAAGTGGACCTCAAATTTGCTAAACCTATTTTCATACTACGTTTTGTTATTTCATCTTTATTCACCGCCAATACATGTGGGGGGCCTCTGTCTCCTTTCGGGGTATTTCTCTAGAGGTGAGCTAGGACTAATATTTTCCTCTGCTAGCATTATTTAGTCCTCCGGCTGGTGCTGGGCATCTAGAATCAACGTAGGCATGCTACCCGGCCACTGCTAGTTGTGTGTTAGGTTTAGTTCATGGTCAGCTCAGTTCCCATCTTCCAAGAGCTAGTTCCTATATATGCTGATGCTATGTTCTCTTGCCATTGAGATCATGACACAGACCCATAATCCAGTCCTGGACTGGAAGGCTATGTCAGTCTCAAGTTGGGGCTGTCGTGGTATTCATGGGGATTCCCTGCCTGTGTCTATTGCTTCTTCTACGCCTTCGGAAGTTCCGGAGTATTTGTCTGATTATCAGGATGTCTTCAGTGAGTCTGAGTCCAGTGCACTGCCTCCTCATAGGGACTGTGACTGTGCTATAGATTTGATCCCAGGCAGTAAGTTTCCTAAGGGAAGACTGTTTAATCTGTCGGTACCTGAACATACCGCTATGCGTTCATATATCAAGGAGTCTCTGGAGAAAGGACATATTCGTCCGTCTTCTTCCCCTCTTGGTGCGGGATTCTTTTTTGTGGCAAAAAAGGACGGATCTTTGAGACCTTGTATTGATTATCGGCTTTTAAATAAGATCACTGTCAAATTTCAGTATCCTTTACCGCTGTTGTCTGACTTGTTTGCCCGGATTAAGGGTGCCAAGTGGTTCACCAAGATAGACCTTCGTGGTGCGTACAACCTTGTGCGCATTAAGCAAGGTGATGAATGGAAAACCGCATTCAATACGCCCGAAGGTCATTTTGAGTACTTGGTGATGCCTTTTGGGCTCTCCAATGCGCCTTCAGTTTTTCAGTCCTTTATGCATGACATTTTCCGGAAGTATCTGGATAAATTTTTGATTGTTTATCTGGATGATATTTTGGTTTTTTCTGATAATTGGGATTCGCATGTGGAGCAGGTCAGGTTGGTCTTTAAAATTTTGCGTGAAAATTCTTTGTTTGTCAAGGGCTCAAAGTGTCTCTTTGGTGTACAGAAGGTTCCCTTTTTGGGGTTCATTTTTTCCCCTTCTGCTGTGGAGATGGACCCAGTCAAGGTCCGAGCTATTCTTGATTGGACTCAGCCCTCGTCAGTTAAGAGTCTTCAGAAGTTCTTGGGCTTCGCTAACTTCTACCGTCGTTTTATTGCTAATTTTTCTAGCATTGTGAAACCTTTGACGGATATGACCAAGAAGGGCTCCGATGTGGCTAACTGGGCTCCTGCTGCCGTGGAGGCTTTCCAGGAGTTGAAACGCCGGTTTACTTCGGCGCCTGTTTTGTGCCAGCCTGACGTCTCACTTCCCTTTCAGGTTGAGGTGGATGCTTCGGAGATTGGGGCAGGGGCCGTTTTGTCGCAGAGAGGCCCTGGTTGCTCTGTTATGAAACCTTGTGCCTTTTTCTCTAGGAAGTTTTCGCCTGCCGAGCGAAATTATGATGTGGGCAATCGGGAGTTGTTGGCCATGAAATGGGCATTTGAGGAGTGGCGTCATTGGCTCGAGGGTGCTAAGCATCGTGTGGTGGTCTTGACTGATCACAAAAATCTGATGTATCTCGAGTCTGCTAAACGCCTTAATCCGAGACAGGCCCGCTGGTCATTGTTTTTCTCCCGCTTTGATTTTGTTGTCTCGTATTTACCAGGTTCTAAGAATGTGAAGGCCGATGCTCTTTCTAGGAGCTTTGTGCCTGATGCTCCTGGAGTCGCTGATCCTGTTGGTATTCTTAAGGATGGAGTTATCTTGTCAGCTATTTCTCCGGATCTGCGACGTGTGTTGCAGAGATTTCAGGCTGATAGGCCTGAGTCTTGTCCACCTGACAGACTGTTTGTCCCGGATAAGTGGACCAGCAGAGTCATTTCCGAGGTTCATTCCTCGGTGTTGGCAGGTCACCCGGGAATTTTTGGCACCAGAGATCTGGTGGCCAGGTCCTTTTGGTGGCCTTCCTTGTCAAGGGATGTGCGGTCATTTGTGCAGTCCTGTGGGACTTGTGCTCGAGCTAAGCCTTGCTGTTCTCGTGCCAGCGGTTTGCTCTTGCCCTTGCCTGTCCCGAAGAGACCTTGGACACATATCTCCATGGATTTCATTTCTGATCTTCCGCTATCTCAGGGCATGTCCGTTATCTGGGTGATATGTGATCGCTTCTCCAAGATGGTCCATTTGGTTCCTTTGCCTAAGCTGCCTTCTTCTTCCGATCTGGTTCCTGTGTTTTTCCAGAACGTGGTTCGTTTGCATGGCATCCCTGAGAATATTGTGTCAGACAGAGGATCCCAGTTCGTTTCCAGGTTCTGGCGATCCTTTTGTAGTAGGATGGGCATTGATTTGTCGTTTTCGTCTGCTTTCCATCCTCAGACTAATGGACAGACGGAGCGAACCAATCAGGCTTTGGAGGCTTATTTGAGGTGTTTTGTCTCTGCTGATCAGGACGATTGGGTGACATTCTTGCCGTTGGCTGAGTTTGCCCTTAATAATCGGGCTAGTTCCGCCACCTTGGTTTCGCCTTTTTTCTGCAACTCTGGTTTCCATCCTCGCTTTTCTTCGGGTCATGTGGAGCCGTCTGACTGTCCTGGGGTGGATTCTGTGGTGGATAGGTTGCAGCAGATCTGGAATCATGTGGTGGACAACTTGAAGTTGTCACAGGAGAAGGCTCAGCGCTTTGCCAACCGCCGCCGCGGTGTGGGTCCCCGACTACGCGTTGGGGATTTGGTATGGCTTTCTTCCCGCTTTGTTCCTATGAAGGTCTCCTCTCCCAAATTTAAACCTCGTTTTATTGGGCCTTACAAGATATTGGAAATCCTTAATCCTGTATCTTTTCGTCTGGATCTTCCTGTGTCGTTTGCTATTCACAATGTATTTCATAGGTCCTTGTTGCGGCGGTACATTGTGCCTGTAGTTCCTTCTGCTGAGCCTCCTGCTCCGGTGTTGGTTGAGGGCGAGTTGGAGTACGTGGTGGAGAAGATCTTGCATTCTCGCCTCTCCAGGCGGAGGCTTCAGTACCTGGTCAAGTGGAAGGGCTATGGTCAGGAGGATAATTCCTGGGTGGTCACCTCTGATGTTCATGCGGCCGATTTAGTTCGTGCCTTTCTTGCCGCTCATCCTGATCGCCCTGGTGGTCGTGGTGAGGGTTCGGTGACCCCTCACTAAGGGGGGGGTACTGTTGTGAATTTGCTTTTTGCTCCCTCTAGTGGTTACTAGTTTTTTTGACTCTGGTTTTTCTGTCATTCCTTTTATCCGCACCTGGGTCGTTAGTTAGGGGTGTTGCTATATAAGCTCCCTGGACCTTCAGTTCTTTGCCTGGCAACGTAGTTATCAGAGCTAGTCTGCTGTGCTCTTGTCTACTGATCCTGGTTCCAGTTATATCAGCTAAGTCTGCCTTTTGCTTTTTGCTATTTGTTTTGGTTTTGTATTTTTGTCCAGCTTGTTCCAAATCTATATCCTGACCTTTGCTGGAAGCTCTAGGGGGCTGGTGTTCTCCCCCCGGACCGTTAGACGGTTCGGGGGTTCTTGAATTTCCAGTGTGGATTTTGATAGGGTTTTTGTTGACCATATAAGTTACCTTTCTTTATTCTGCTATCAGTAAGCGGGCCTCTCTGTGCTAAACCTGATTCATTTCTGTGTTTGTCATTTCCTCTTACCTCACCGTCATTATTTGTGGGGGGCTTCTATCCAGCTTTGGGGTCCCCTTCTCTGGAGGCAAGAAAGGTCTTTGTTTTCCTCTACTAGGGGTAGCTAGATTCTCCGGCTGGCGCGTGTCATCTAGAATCAACGTAGGAATGATCCCCGGCTACTTCTAGTGTTGGCGTTAGGAGTAGATATATGGTCAACCCAGTTACCACTGCCCTATGAGCTGGATTTTTGTATTCTGCAGACTTCCACATTCCTCTGAGACCCTCGCCATTGGGGTCATAACAGACACAGCTGCACCAGCAATACTCACCAGTCACCGCTGGCGCCGCCATCAACATGGATGCGAGTCACTTCTGGGCCGGCGGTGAGAAGAGATCCGGCTGCTGTCATCCAAGCATCCACCATCCAGGACAGGTCCAGGCGTCCAGCGGCAGCACAGGCACAGTGGCAAGCAGAAAGAGGAGCGAGCAGGAGGCAGGAGCAGCAGTCAGGTGCACGGACGGTGTACCTGGTCCCAGGCTGTGTCCACACAACGGAAGCAACAGCGAGTGAGTCTTCCTCCAAGTTCCTGGACCTGGTCCCAACGCATTGCGGGGGCGGGCGGGCGGGGGGTTCGTAATTGCAGCCTGCTGTGAGCCAGGCCTGGTTGACTAGTCCTAGCCTAGACTGTCTGTCTGTCTAAATGGCTGGCAGTCTGTGCTACATACTGCGTGGGCTGTGTGTGTTATATACGGTGTGGGCTGTTATATACGGCATGGGTTGTGCTATATACTGCGTGGGCTGTGTGTGTTATATACAGTGTGGGCTGTTATATACGGCATGGGTTGTGTGTGTTATAAACTGCGTGGGCTGTGTGTGTTATATACGGTGTGGGCTGTTATATACGGCATGGGTTGTGCTATATACTGCGTGGGCTGTGTGTGTTATATACGGTGTGGGCTGTTATATACGGCATGGGTTGTGCTATATACTGCGTGGGCTGTGTGTGTTATATACGGTGTGGGCTGTTATATACGGCATGGGCTGTTATATATGGCGTGGGCTGTTATATGCTTCGTGGGCTGTGTACGTTATAAACTGTGTGGGCTGCGTGTGTTATATACGGTGTGGGCTGTTATATACGGCGTGGGTTGTGTTATATACTGCGTGGGCTGTTATATGCTTCGTGGGCTGTGTTATTTACTACATGGCTGTTCTATATACTACGTGGGCTGTGTTATATAATATGTGGCTGTGCTATATACTATATGGGCTGTTATACTACATGGCTGTTCTATATACTACGTGGGCCGTGTTATATACTACATGGCTGTGTTATATGCTACGTGGCTTTGCTATATACTACGTGGGCTGTGTTATATACTACATGGCTGTGTATATATGCAATCATGAATTGTGGTATGTGTTAAAGGGGGGGCCCACTGAGACTCTTTCGCCCGGGGCCCTCAAAAACCTGGAGCCAGCCCTGTGTGGGTGAGTGGGTGACTGCACTGCTGTGTACACTGTGGGGTGACAGGTGGAGAGCTGCAGAGCCTTCTACTCTATACTCCTGCCAACACCAGACTGACACTGACTCTGAACCTGACACACTCAAACCCTATACTGCAGATTTTTAACTAGAATCTGTGGCCTTCAGCCACATGGAAACCCCAGCCAGGAATGAAATGGACTGCACAACTACCATCCTGTAGTTCATTTCAAAACACAGAAGCACAGCAGGTCTTTTTAAATCAGCCTTGGACAACCAGCATGTCCAAGACCTATACTCACTTTAGTCTGCGTTGTAACCACAGCTACGCCTGTGACTGCAATGCACTCTCATGGCCTCAATATATATCTGTGCGCATGCTGGGGAGGAACATACAGTGACCGTCACATGTAACACCAGTTACTGCCTCACAGCGGCTAAACAGTAAAATATCGATAGCACATGGATGATATCCATTTTTTAATACTACTATTTACTTTTTTGGCAAGTTTGATCCACAAGAGAGATCACAATTGTACGTCTATTTTTTTGGAGGACAATCTGTTTGCAAAAATTAGGACATGTGCAAAGGTTCATTTGATTGTAGTGAGTCTGTGATCTATCCTCAAAAATAGAAACTACACGTAAAAAAAGAATGATGTATGAGAGTCCTTATATCGACAAGTGCCTATTAGACCACACCTAAAGCAGAATCTATTAGACTTTGAGTTGCTATAGCAACCCATTGGCACCCCATAATCAAACTTGTTGGCCAAGAATGTGCTGACTGATGGCGTATTCTCCCTCTGATAAACTCAAAAAATGCCTATTACTTGTGACTTATGAGTAGTTAAACTGCTGGGATTAGAGCTTCTTCCTGTCCATGCAACTGCACCAGCTACAGTCGGCTACCACTGCAAATAACACGGGCACAACCTCTATCCAGCAGTACATACAGTGCTTAGCATAAATGAGTACAGCTCAACAGATTTGTCAGAAAACCTTGTTTCCTTTCATAATCAACATCTACAGTGTACAGCTCAACAGATTTGTCAGAAAACCTTGTTTCCTTTCATAATCAACATCTACAGTGATATACTATACTACAAAATACTCCTACAAATGTGGGCCATTGAATGCAAAAAAGATTTATTAATTCCCCAACAAATTAATTCAAGACCATGTTGCAAAAATGCGTACACCCAATTAAAGAAAGTCTTAGACTACAAACTTGTAATTAATAAGAATTTATCCACAAGTCTTGTTCATTAATCAAATTTCCAGTAGACAGTTGACTATAAAATTGTGTTACTTAATAAAGAAACCCCCTTCCCATTTCATGCTGTCATCAATGGCACCACATGGAAAGGAAATGTCACAAGACTTGAGAAAGAAAAAAAATTACACAAAAAAGGTAAAGGCTACAAAAAAATCAGCAAATCTTTACTTATCAGTCAGAAAACTGTAGCTAAAGTGATACAAAATTTAAACAAACATAGCACTACAACCATTTCATAGAGACATCCAAACAGACAATGGATGTTAAAACCTAAACAGGAGCATCTACTAATGAGAAGGGTTGAAGGAAAATCAACAAGTAAGTTCACTGCAGTTAGCTAAAGAAGTAGAAAGGCAAACTGGGTGAGTGTTTCCAGAACACAATAAGACGTACACGGCAGAGGAATGACACGAATGGGTGTCATCCACGAAGGATGCCTCTTCTAAAGCCCATGCACAAAAAACCCAACCTATAATCTGCAAGAGTCCATGATGAAATTTATTATGAAGACTAATGGGACTCTATAATCTGGAGTGATGAGACCACAATAAATATTTCTGGGACCGACGGCTTCAAAATTGTATTGTGTTGCAAAGGTAAAGAGTACAAAGAAAAATGCATGGTGCCTACAGTGAAATATGGTGGTGACAGTATCCTTATGTTGGGCTTCATGAACGCTGCTGATGTCAGGAGCTACATTTCAATGATTATTATTATTTATTATTATAGCGCCATTTATTCCTTAGCACTTTACATGTGAGGAGGGGTATACATAATAAAAACAAGTACAATAATCTTAATCAATACAAGTCACGACTCGTACATAAGGAGAGAGGACCCTGCCCGCGAGGGCTCACAATCTAAAAGATGGTATTATGAATTCAGAGATGTACTGCTCTATATTGAAAGAAAAGATGCTACCATCACTCCATGCCATTGGTGAACGTGCACCTTTCCAACATGACAATGATCCAAAACACATATCTAAAGCCACTGTTGCATTTCTGAAGAAGGACAGGGTGAAAGTGTCTCAGTGCCAAGTGTCTCCTGATCTGAACCCAATCAAATACTTATGGGGACAAGAGAAGTATCACTGTCCAACCTGCATCCAAGCTCTAAAAGAGGTCGTTCTGGAAGAATGAAAAATGATGTTTCAATATGTCACTAACTTGTTTATTCTATGCCCAGACTTGATGCTGTCCTAAAAATCATGGAGATCATACAAAAAACAAATATAGTATATTTCTATGTGGGGTGTACTAATTTTTGGATCAACTAATTTGATTAAAACTAAAGATTTTGTAATAAAAGTTATATTATTAAACCTTACTTTTGGGTAAAAAAATGTTCTATGAAACTCAGCCTTGCCAAAATTTTGGAAATTGTTCTTGTGTTCAGTGAGATACTGATTAAAATCTTACTTTCCGAAGGAGGTGTAATAATTTATACTGAGCACTGTACAGGGTGGGCTATTTATATGGATACACCAAAATAAAATGGGAATGGTTGGCGATATCAACTTCCTGTTTGCGGCACATTAGTATATGGGAGGGGGGAAACTTTTCAATATGGATGGTGACTATGGCAGCCATTTTCAAGTTGGACATTTTGGATCCAACTTTATTTTTTTCAATGGGAAGAGGGTCATGTGACACATTAAATGTATTGGGAATTTCACAAGAAACACAATGGTGTGCTTGGTTTTAATGTAACTTTATTCTTTCATGAGTTATTTACAAGTTTCTCTTTGTTTACAGACATTGACATGGCGCAGAGGTTAACACGTGAGGAGCTGATAGAAATTGTGTTGATGTCTGGTGAATGCAGTGCCCGAGTCATTACAGCAGATTTCAATGCAAGACACCCTACGAGACCACCCATCTCCCATGCTACAGTTAGCAAACTGCTTGGCAAATTTCGTGAAACAGGTTCAGTGTTGGATTTGCCAAAATGTGGACACAAGAAAACTGTCACTAGTGAAGAAACATCAGTGGCTGAAGATGCACTGAAGATGGCATGTTCCCTGAAGATGGCACGTTCCCTGAGTTTTTCCAGCAAGATGGTGCACCGCCACATTATGGGTGTCAGGTCTGATGTGCCACAAATAGGAAGTTGATATCACCAACCATTCCCATTTTATTTAGGTGTATCCATACAAATGGCCCACCCTGTATATATTCCTCCATATGCTGGAAATTGTCACATTTCTTCCATATGCAGGATGTGATTTTTCCTTAGTTTTTAAGTCACCAACCTCTTAGAAGGAGACTACAAAAATTTAGCAAATTTTAAAATGTTGCATTCGTAAATGTCTGGCTAAGCAATAAACCACCCTCTCTTACACTTTAATTATTGCTTCAATGCCTCAAAATTCTGGTGCAAATGGTTAATAAAAGTGTCCTACAGTAGATTGGTAGTAAATACTAATATTAACCCCTTCATGACCCAGCCTATTTTGACCTTAATGACCTGGCCATTTTTTACAATTCTGACCAGTGTCCCTTTATGAGGTAATAACTCAGGAACGCTTCAACGGATCCTAGCGATTCTGAGATTGTTTTTTCGTGACATATTGGGCTTCATGTTATTGGTAAATTTAGGTTGATAATTTCTGAGTTTATTTGTGAAAAAAACGGAAATTTGGCGAAAATTTTGAAAATTTTGCAATTTTCACATTTTTTATTTTTATTCTGTTAAACCAGAGAGTTATGTGACACAAAATAGTTAATAAATAACATTTCCCACATGTCTACTTTACATCAGCACAATTTTGGAAACAAATTTTTTTTTTTACTAGGACGTTATAAGGGTTAAAATTTGACCATTGATTTTTCATTTTTACAACAAAATTTACAAAACCATTTTTTTTAGGGACCACCTCACATTTGAAGTCAGTTTGAGGGTTCTATATGGCTGAAAATACCCAAAAGTGACACCATTCTAAAAACTGCACTCCTCAAGGTGCTCAAAACCACATTCAAGAAGTTTATTAACATTTCAGGTGATTCACAGCAGCAGAAGCAACATGGAAGGAAAAAATTAACATTTAACTTTTTAGTCACAAAAATGATCTTTTCGCAACAATTTTTTTATTTTCCCAAGGGTAAAAGGAGAAACTGGACCACAAACATTGTTGTCCAATTTGTCCTGAGTACGCTGATACCTCATATGTGGGGGTAAACCACTGTTTGGGCGCACGGCAGGGCTCGGAAAGGAAGGAGCGCCATTTGACTTTTTGAATGAAAAATTGGCTCCAATCTTTAGCGGACACCATGTCGCGTTTGGAGAGCCCCCGTGTGCCTAAACATTGGAGCTCCCCCACAAGTGACCCCATTTTGGAAACTAGACCCCCCAAGGAACTTATCTAAAAGCATAGTGAGCACTTTAAACCCCCAGGTGCTTCACAAATTGATACGTAAAAATGAAAAAGTACTTTTTTTTCACAAAAAAATTATTTTAGCCTCAATTTTTTCATTTTCACATGGGCAACAGGATAAAATGGATCATAAAATTTGTTGGACAATTTCTCCTGAGTACACCGATACCTCACATGTGGGGGTAAACCACTGTTTGGGCACATGGTAAGGCTCGGAAGGGAAGGAGCGCCATTTGACTTTTTGAATGAAAAATTATCTCCATCGCTAGCGGACACCATGTCACGTTTGGAGAGCCCCTGTGTGCCTAAACATTGGAGCTCCCCCACAAGTGACCCCATTTTGGAAACTAGACCCCCCAGGGAACTTATCTAGAAGCATAGTGAGCACTTTAAACCCTCAGGTGCTTCACAAATTGATCCGTAAAAATGAAAAAGTACTTTTTTTTCACACAAAATTTATTTTAGCCTCAATTTTTTCATTTTCACATGGGCAACAGGATAAAATGGATCATAAAATTTGTTGGGCAATTTCTCCTGAGTACGTCGATACCTCATATGTGGGGGTAAACCACTGTTTGGGTGCACGGCAAGGCTCGGAAGGGAAGGCGCACCATTTGACTTTTTGAATGGAAAATTAGCTCCAATCGTTAGCGGACACCATGTCGCGTTTGGAGAGCCCCTGTGTGCCTAAACATTGGAGCTCCCCTACAAGTGACCCCATTTTGGAAACTAGACCCCCTAAGGAACTTATCTAGATGCATAGTGAGCACTTAAAACCCCCAGGTGCTTCACAGAAGTTTATAACGCAGAGCCATGAAAATAAAAAATTATTTTTCTTTCCTCAAAAATGATTTTTAGCCCGGAATTTTTTATTTTCCCAAGGGTAATAGGACAAATTGGACCCCAAATGTTGTTGTACAGTTTGTCCTGAGTACGATGATACCCCATATGTGGGGGTAAACCACTGTTTGGGCGCACGGCAGGGCTTGGAAGGGAAGGCACGCCATTTGGCTTTTTGAATGGAAAATTAGCTTCAATCATTAGTGGACACCATGTCGCGTTTGGAGAGCCCCTGTGTGCCTAAACATTGGAGCTCCCGCACAAGTGACCCCATTTTGGAAACTAGACCTCCCAAGGAACTAATCTCGATGTGTGGTGAGCACTTTGAACCCCCAAGTGCTTCACAGAAGTTTATAACGCAGAGCCATGAAAATAAAAAATAATTTTTTAGCCCACAATTTTTTATTTTCCCAACGGTAACAGGAGAAATTGGACCACAAAAGTTGTTGTCCAGTTTCTCCTGAGTACGCTGATACCCCATATGTGGGGGTAAACCACTCTTTTGGCACACGTCGGGGTTCGGAAGGGAAGTAGTGACGTTTTGAAATGCAGACTTTGATGGAATGCTCTGCGGGCGTCACGTTGCGTTTGCAGAGCCCCTGATGTGCCTAAACAGTAGGAACTCCCCACAAGTGACCCCACTTTGGAAACTAGACCCCCAAGGGAACTTATCTAGATGTGTTGTGAGCACTTTGAACCCCCAAGTGCTTCACAGAAGTTTATAACGCAGAGCCGTGAAAATAATAAATGTGTTTTCTTTCCTCAAAAATATTTTTTTAGCCCAGAATTTTTAATTTTCCCAAGGGTAACAGGAGAAATTTGACCCCAAAAGTTGTTGTCCAGTTTCTCCTGAGTACGCTGATACCCCACATGTGGGGGTAAACCACTGTTTTGGCACACGTCGGGGTTCGGAAGAGAAGTAGTGACGTTTTGAAATGCAGACTTTGATGGAATGTTGTGCGGGCGTCACGTTGCGTTTGCAGAGCCCCTGATGTGCCTAAACAGTAGGAACTCCCCACAAGTGACCCCACTTTGGAAACTAGACCCCCAATGGAACTTATCTAGATGTGTGGTGAGCACTTTGAACCCCCAAGTGCTTCACAGAAGTTTATAACGCAGAGCCGTGAAAATAATAAATGTGTTTTCTTTCCTCAAAAATATTTTTTTAGCCCAGAATTTTTTAATTTTCCCAAGGGTAACAGGAGAAATTTGACCCCAAAAGTTGTTGTCCAGTTTCCCCTGAGTACGCTGATACCCCACATGTGGGGGTAAACCACTGTTTTGGCACACGTCGGGGTTCGGAAGGGAAGTAGTGACGTTTTGAAATACAGACTTTGATGGAATGCTCTGCGGGCGTCACGTTGCGTTTGCAGAGCCCCTGATGTGCCTAAACAGTAGGAACTCCCCACAAGTGACCCCACTTTGGAAACTAGACCCCCAAGGGAACTTATCTAGATGTGTGGTGAGCACTTTGAAAACCCAAGTGCTTCACAGAAGTTTATAATGCAGAGCCGTGAAAATAATAAATGTGTTTTCTTTCCTCAAAAATATTTTTTTAGCCCAGAATTTTTTAATTTTCCCAAGGGTAACAGGAGAAATTTGACCCCAAGAGTTGTTTTCCAGTTTCTCCTGAGTACGCTGATACCCCATATGTGGGGGTAAACCACTGTTTGGGCACATGCCGGGGCTCGGAAGGGAAGTAGTGACGATTTGGAATGCAGACTTTGATGGAATGGTCTGCGGACATCATGTTACGTTTGCAGAGCCCCTGATGTGCCTAAACAGTAGAAACCCCCCACAAGTGACCCCATTTTGGAAACTAGACCCCCCACGGAACTTATCTAGATGTGTGGTGAGCACGTTCAACCCCCAAGTGCTTCACAGAAGTTTACAATGCAGAGCCGTGAAAATAAAAAATCATTTTTCTGTCCTCAAAAAAGATGTTTTAGCAAGCAATTTTTTATTTTCACAAGGGTAACAGGAGAAATTGGACACCAATATTTGTTGCCCAGTTTGTTGTGAGTACGCTGATACCCCATATGTGGGGGTAAACCACTGTTTGGGCGCACGTCAGGGCTCGGAAGGGAAGTTGTTGTGAATTAGACTTTTTTGGCTCCCTCTTGTGGTCACTAGTGATATGACTCTGGGATTGTCTTTCCTCAGTTTGGCACCCACCTGGGTCGTTAGTCCAGGGGTGTTGCTATATAAACTTCCTGGATTCTCAGTCCTGTGCCTGGCATCGTTGTAATCAGTTCCTTTCTGTTTGCTCCTGTCTACTGGTCCTGGATCTTGCAAAATTAAGCTAAGTCCTGCTTCCTTGTTTTTTGGTTATTTGCATAGCTCTTATTTTTTGTCCAGCTTGTACTAAATGTGATTCCTGTTTTTGCTGGAAGCTCTAGGGGGCTGGTGTTCTCCCCCCGGGCCGTTAGACGGTTCGGGGGTTCTTGAATATCCAGCGTGGAAATTTTGATAGGGTTTTTGCTGACCGTATAAGTCATCTTACTATATTCTGCTATTAGTCAGTGGGCCTCTCTTTGCTAAATATCTAGTTCATTCTTACATTTGTCTTTTCTCCTTACCTCACCGTTATTATTTGTTGGGGGCTTGTATCCAACTTTTGGGGTCTTTTCTCTGGAGGCAAGAAAGGTCTATCTTTTCCCTTCTAGGGTTAGTTAGTTCTCCGGCTGGCGCGAGACGTCTAGAACCAACGTAGGCACGTTCCCCGGCTGCTGCTATTTGTGGTGCTAGGATTAGATATATGGTCAGCCCAGTTACCACTGCCCTAAGAGCTGGTTTTTTTTGTGTTTGCAGACTTGGTATGTACTTTTGAGACCCTCTGCCATTGGGGTCATAACAGGAAGTAGTGACATTTGAAATGCAGACTTTGATGGAATGGTCTGCGGGCGTCACGTTGCATTTGCAGAGCCCGTGATGTGCCTAAACAGTAGAAACACCCCACAAGTGACCCCATTTTGGAAACTATACCCCCCAAGGAACTTATCTAGATGTGTGGTGAGCACTTTCAACCCCCAAGTGCTTCACATAAGTTTATAACGCAGAGCCGTGAAAATAAAAAATAATTGTTCTTTCCTCAAAAATTATGTTTTAGCAAGTAATTTTTTATTTTCGCAAGGGTAACAGGAGAAATTGGACCCCAATGGTTGTTGCCCAGTTTTTCCTGAGTACGCTGGTACCCCATATGTGGAGGTAAACCACTGTTTGGGCGCACGTCGGGGCTTGGAAGGGAGGGAGCACCATTTGACTTTTTGAACGCAAGATTGGCTGGAATCAATGGTGGCGTCATGTTGCGTTTGGAGACCCCTGATGTGCCTAAACAGTGGAAACCCCTCAATTCTAACTTCAACACTAACGCCAACACACCCCTAACCCTAATCCCAACTGTAGCCATAACCCTAATCATAACCCTAACCCCAACACACCCCTAACCACAACCCTAACCCCAACACACCCGTAACCCTAATCCCAACCCTAACCCTAATCCTAACCCTAATGCCAACCCTAACCCTAATCCCAACCCTAACCACAACTGTAACCCCAAAACACCCCTAACCCTATCCTTAACCCTAACCACAAGCCTAATCTTAACCCTATTTCCAACCCTAGCTGTCATGATTCTCAATGGCTAGAGAACATAGCCCAGCATATATAAGAACTAGCTCTTGGAAGATGGAATCTAAACTGACCATGAACTAAACCTGCCGCACAATTAACAGTGGCCGGGTAGCGTGCCTACGTTTTATCCCTAGACGCCCAGCGCCAGCCGGAGGACTAACTAATCCTAGCAGAGGAAAATACAGTCCTGGCTCACCTCTAGAGAAATTTCCCCAAAAGGCAGACAGAGGCCCCCACATATATTGGCGGTGATTTTAGATGAAATGACAAACGTAGTATGAAAATAGGTTTAGCAAAATCGAGGTCCGCTTACTAGATAGCAGGAAGACAGAAAGGCCACTTTCATGGTCAGCTGAAAACCCTATCAAAACACCATCCAGAAATTACTTTAAGACTCTAGTATTAACTCATAACACCAGAGTGGCAATTTCAGATCACAAGAGCTTTCCAGACACAGTAACGAAACAGCAGCTGTGAACTGGAACAAAATGCAAAAACAAACAAGGACGAAAGTCCAACTTAGCTGGGAGTTGTCTAGTAGCAGGAACATGCAAAGAAAGGCTTCTGATTACATTGTTGACCGGCATGAAACTGACAGAGGAGCAAGGTTATATAGAGACTCGCACATCCTGATGGGAACAGGTGAACAGAGAGGATGATGAACACAAGTTCAATTCCACCAGTGGCCACCGGGGGAGCCCAGAATCCAATTTCACAACAGTACCCCCCCCCCTCAAGGAGGGGGCACCGAACCCTCACCAGAACCACCAGGGCGATCAGGATGAGCCCTATGAAAGGCACGGACAAGATCGGAGGCATGAACATCAGAGGCAGTCACCCAAGAATTATCCTCCTGACCGTATCCCTTCCATTCGACCAGAAACTGGAGTTTCCGTCTGGAAACACGGGAGTCTAAGATCTTTTCCACAACGTACTCCAACTCACCCTCAACCAACACCGGAGCAGGAGGCTCAACGGAAGGCACAACCGGTACCTCATACCTGCGCAATAATGACCGATGAAAAACATTATGAATAGAAAAAGATGCAGGGAGGTCCAAACGGAAGGACACAGGGTTAAGAATCTCCAATATCTTGTACGGGCCGATGAACCGAGGCTTAAACTTAGGAGAAGAAACCCTCATAGGGACAAAACGAGAAGACAACCACACCAAGTCCCCAACACAAAGCCGAGGACCAACACGACGACGGCGGTTGGCAAAAAGCTGAGTCTTCTCCTGGGACAACTTCAAATTGTCCACTACCTGCCCCCAAATCTGATGCAACCTCTCCACCACAGCATCCACTCCAGGACAATCCGAAGATTCCACCTGACCGGAGGAAAATCGAGGATGAAACCCCGAATTACAGAAAAACGGGGACACCAAGGTGGCAGAGCTGGCCCGATTATTGAGGGCAAACTCCGCCAATGGCAAAAAAGCAACCCAATCATCCTGATCCGCAGACACAAAACACCTCAAATATGTCTCCAAGGTCTGATTAGTCCGCTCGGTCTGGCCATTAGTCTGAGGATGGAAAGCAGACGAAAAAAACAAATCTATGCCCATCCTAGCACAGAATGCCCGCCAAAATCTAGACACGAATTGGGTCCCTCTGTCAGAAACGATATTCTCCGGAATACCATGCAAACGAACAACATTTTGAAAAAACAGAGGAACCAACTCGGAAGAAGAAGGCAACTTAGGCAAGGGAACCAAATGGACCATCTTAGAGAAACGGTCACACACCACCCAGATGACAGACATCTTCTGAGAAACAGGCAGATCCGAAATAAAATCCATCGAGATGTGCGTCCAAGGCCTCTTCGGAATAGGCAAGGGCAACAACAATCCACTAGCCCGAGAACAACAAGGCTTGGCCCGAGCACAAACGTCACAAGACTGCACAAAGCCTCGCACATCTCGTGACAGGGAAGGCCACCAGAAGGACCTTGCCACCAAATCCCTGGTACCAAAGATTCCAGGATGACCTGCCAACGCAGAAGAATGAACCTCAGAGATGACTCTACTGGTCCAATCATCAGGAACAAACAGTCTACCAGGTGGGCAACGATCCGGTCTATCCGCCTGAAACTCCTGCAAGGCCCGCCGCAGGTCTGGAGAAACGGCAGACAATATCACTCCATCCTTAAGGATACCTGTGGGCTCAGAATTACCAGGGGAGTCAGGCTCAAAACTCCTAGAAAGGGCATCCGCCTTAACATTCTTAGAACCCGGTAGGTATGACACCACAAAATTAAACCGAGAGAAAAACAACGACCAGCGCGCCTGTCTAGGATTCAGGCGCCTGGCAGACTCAAGGTAAATTAAATTTTTTTGTGGTCAGTCAATACCACCACCTGATGTCTGGCCCCCTCAAGCCAGTGACGCCACTCCTCAAAAGCCCACTTCATGGCCAAAAGCTCCCGATTCCCAATATCATAATTCCGCTCGGCGGGCGAAAATTTACGGGAAAAAAAAGCACAAGGTCTCATCACGGGGCAGTCGGAACTTCTCTGCGACAACACCGCCCCAGCTCCGATTTCAGAAGCGTCGACCTCAACCTGAAAAGGAAGAGCAACATCAGGCTGACGCAACACAGGGGCGGAAGAAAAGCGGCGCTTAAGCTCCCGAAAGGCCTCCACAGCATCAGGGGACCAATCAGCAACATCAGCACCCTTCTTAGTCAAATCACTCAATGGTTTAACAACATCAGAAAAACCAGCAATAAATCGACGATAAAAGTTAGCAAAGCCCAAAAATTTCTGAAGACTCTTAAGAGAAGAGGGTTGCGTCCAATCACAAATAGCCTGAACCTTGACAGGATCCATCTCGATGGAAGAGGGGGAAAAAATGTATCCCAAGAAGGAAATCTTTTGAACCCCAAAAACGCACTTAGAACCCTTCACACACAAGGAATTAGACCGCAAAACCTGAAAAACCCTCCTGACCTGCTGGACATGAGAGTCCCAGTCATCCGAAAAAATCAGAATATCATCCAGATACACAATCATAAATTTATCCAAATAATCGCGGAAAATGTCATGCATAAAGGACTGGAAGACTGAAGGGGCATTTGAAAGACCAAAAGGCATCACCAAATACTCAAAGTGGCCCTCGGGCGTATTAAATGCGGTTTTCCACTCATCCCCCTGCTTGATTCGCACCAAATTATACGCCCCACGGAGATCAATCTTAGAGAACCACTTGGCCCCCTTTATACGAGCAAACAAATCAGTCAGCAGTGGTAACGGATATTGATATTTAACCGTGATTTTATTCAAAAGCCGATAATCAATACACGGCCTCAAAGAGCCATCTTTCTTAGACACAAAGAAAAAACCGGCTCCTAAGGGAGATGACGAAGGACGAATATGTCCCTTTTCCAAGGACTCCTTTATATATTCTCGCATAGCAGCGTGTTCAGGCACAGACAGATTAAATAAACGACCCTTAGGGTATTTACTACCCGGAATCAAATCTATGGCACAATCGCACTCCCGGTGCGGAGGTAGTGAACCAAGCTTGGGTTCTTCAAAAACGTCACGATAGTCAGACAAGAATTCAGGAATCTCAGAGGGAATAGATGATGAAATGGAAACCAAAGGTACGTCCCCATGAGTCCCTTTACATCCCCAGCTTAACACAGACATAGCTTTCCAGTCGAGGACTGGGTTATGAGATTGCAGCCATGGCAATCCTAGCACCAAAACATCATGTAGATTATACAGCACCAGAAAGCGAATAATCTCCTGGTGATCCGGATTAATACGCATAGTTACTTGTGTCCAGTATTGTGGTTTATTACTAGCCAATGGGGTGGAGTCAATCCCCTTCAGAGGTATAGGAGCTTCCAAAGGCTCCAAATCATACCCACAGCGTTTGGCAAAGGACCAATCCATAAGACTCAAAGCGGCGCCAGAGTCGACATAGGCGTCCGCGGTAATAGATGATAAAGAACAAATCAGGGTCACAGATAGAATAAACTTAGACTGTAAAGTGCTAATTGAAACAGACTTGTCAAGCTTCTTAGTACGCTTAGAGCATGCTGATATAACATGAGTTGAATCACCACAATAGAAGCACAACCCATTTTTTCGTCTAAAATTCTGCCGCTCGCTTCTGGACAGAATTCTATCACATTGCATATTTTCTGGCGTCTTCTCAGTAGACACCGCCAAATGGTGCACAGGTTTGCGCTCCCGCAGACGCCTATCGATCTGAATAGCCATTGTCATGGACTCATTCAGACCCGCAGGCACAGGGAACCCCACCATAACATCCTTAATGGCATCAGAGAGACCTTCTCTGAAAATCGCCGCCAGGGCGCACTCATTCCACTGAGTAAGCACAGACCATTTACGGAATTTTTGGCAGTATATTTCAGCTTCATCTTGCCCCTGAGATAGGGACATCAAAGCTTTTTCCGCCTGAAGCTCTAAATGAGGTTCCTCATAAAGCAACCCCAAGGCCAGAAAAAACGCATCCACATTGAGCAACGCAGGATCCCCTGGTGTCAATGCAAAAGCCCAATCTTGAGGGTCGCCCCGGAGCAAGGAAATTACAATCCTGACCTGCTGTGCAGGATCTCCGGCAGAGCGAGACTTCAGGGACAAAAACAATTTGCAATTATTTTTAAAATTTTGAAAGCAAGATCTATTCCCTGAAAAAAATTCAGGCAAAGGAATTCTAGGTTCAGACATAGGTGCATGAACAACAAAATCTTGCAAATTTTGTACCTTCGTGGCGAGATTATTCAAACCTGTAGCTACACTCTGAAGATCCATTTCAAACAGGTGAACACAGAGCCATTCAAGGATTAGAAGGAGAGAAAGAGAGGAAGGCTGCAGTATAGGCAGACTAGCAAGTGATTCAATTATGAGCACACTCAGAACTAGAGAAAAAAAAAAAAAAAAAAATTTTCAGCAGACTTCTTTTTTCTCTCCTTTCTCAGCCAATAATTTAACCCTTTTTGGTCCGGTCAAACTGTCATGATTCTCAATGGCTAGAGAACATAGCCCAGCATATATAAGAACTAGCTCTTGGAAGATGGAATCTAAACTGACCATGAACTAAACCTGCCGCACAATTAACAGTGGCCGGGTAGCGTGCCTACGTTTTATCCCTAGACGCCCAGCGCCAGCCGGAGGACTAACTAATCCTAGCAGAGGAAAATACAGTCCTGGCTCACCTCTAGAGAAATTTCCCCAAAAGGCAGACAGAGGCCCCCACATATATTGGCGGTGATTTTAGATGAAATGACAAACGTAGTATGAAAATAGGTTTAGCAAAATCGAGGTCCGCTTACTAGATAGCAGGAAGACAGAAAGGCCACTTTCATGGTCAGCTGAAAACCCTATCAAAACACCATCCAGAAATTACTTTAAGACTCTAGTATTAACTCATAACACCAGAGTGGCAATTTCAGATCACAAGAGCTTTCCAGACACAGTAACGAAACAGCAGCTGTGAACTGGAACAAAATGCAAAAACAAACAAGGACGAAAGTCCAACTTAGCTGGGAGTTGTCTAGTAGCAGGAACATGCAAAGAAAGGCTTCTGATTACATTGTTGACCGGCATGAAACTGACAGAGGAGCAAGGTTATATAGAGACTCCCACATCCTGATGGGAACAGGTGAACAGAGAGGATGATGAACACAAGTTCAATTCCACCAGTGGCCACCGGGGGAGCCCAGAATCCAATTTCACAACACCTAGCCCTAATTCCAACCCTAACTCTAATTCCAACCCTAACCCTAAGGCTATGTGCCCACTTTGCGGATTCGTGTGAGATTTTCCGCACCATTTTTGAAAAATCCGCAGGTAAAAGGCACTGCGTTTTACCTGCGGATTTACAGCGGATTTCCAGTGTTTTTTTGTACGGATTTCACCTGCGGATTCCTATTGAGGAACAGGTGTAAAACGCTGCGGAATCTGCACAAAATTAACATGCTGCGGAAAATACAACACAGCGTTTCCGCACGGTATTTTCCGCACCATGGGCACAGCGGATTTGGTTTTCCATAGGTGTACATGGTACTGTAAACCTGATGGAAAACTGCTACGAATTCGCAGCGGCCAATCCGTTGCGGATCCGCGGCCAATCCGTTGCGGATCCGCGGCCAATCCGCTGCGGATCCGCGGCCAATCCGCTGCAGATCCGCAGCCAAATCCACACTGTGTGCACATGCCATAACCCTAATCCTACCCCTAACCCTAACCCTACCCCTAACCCTAGTTCTAACCCTAGTTCTAACCCTAACCCTAGTAGAAAAAGAAAAAAAAATATTTTATTTATTTTTATTATTGTCCCTACCTATGGGGGTGATAAAGGGGGGGTCATTTACTATTTTTTTTATTTTGATCACTGTGATAGGCTATATCGCAGTGATCAAAATATATCTGAAACGAATCTGCCGGCCGGCAGATTCGGCGGGCGTACTGCGCATGCGCCCGCCATTTTGGAAGATGGCGGCACCCATGGAGAAGACGGACCGACACCGGGAGGCCCGGTAAGTATGAGGGGGGGTGATCGGATCACGGGAGGGGGACCGGAGCACAGGGGGAGCGGACAGGACGACGGGGGGAGCGGACAGGACGACTTAGGGGGGCGGACCACATAACGGAGGACTGGGGAGGAGATCGGTGGGGGTGGGGGGTACAGATTAGGTTTTCCAGCCATGGCCGATGATATTGCAGCATCGGCCATGGCTGGATTGTAATATTTCACCGTTTTTTTGGGTGAAATATTACAAATCGCTCTGATTGGCAGTTTCACTTTCAACAGCCAATCAGAGCTATCGTAGCCACGAGGGGGTGAAGCTGCAGCGCCCCAGAGTCCTGGTCGTTGCAGTACTGTGGCTCCGCCACTATGGGGAGCTACGGTGCGTCCGATGGCACTGAAGGAGTTCATCTGATCAGGTATCACAGACACCAATACATTTCACAGCTGGGCCTCCGGGGGGAGCTAAGGGTGCTATTCATTAGGCCACTCCCCACCATAGTGGGTAAACTGTGGGTCAGGCAGGAAGTTAGATCGGAGAAAGCTGACTGGATTGGACGAAGCAACACCTGGTGGCAGAGGGTGTTGTGGAGGAAGAGACAGTAGGGTCTCTGTCAGGGGTGGGATCCTGACAGAGGCTTGGCATTGAAAAGAACGTAACGGGTCCGCGCCAGCTCCGGGAAGCGGCGGGATCCAAGAAAGGATTAGAAGCGAGATAGATTGTGCTGAGTGAGAAACGGGATCACGCAAAGGAGAAATACCAGTAGGAGTCATGCTGTAAGACCGAAGCAACATCCTACTGAGGCGCACTACCGGTGGCCGGAACGCCGAGGGAGTAGAATAACATTCAGCTTCAAGCAATACTCCAAACAGCGGCAGGGCAGTCAGTCTCAGGCGGGCTGTCTAACTCAAATCACCTATGAAGTCTTGGGAGGCAATTGCGGGAGAGGGGCGTCTCTAGGGTCCCGGAAGAACTCCAGGCCTACCCGTCAAACGGGTGCCGTTCCTACCCGAACCTCAGGGAGGGACGGAGGATTAGCAGAACATCATCTAGTCGATGTTGTGAGGGAACATCAGAAACAGACACAACAGTTGTGGGGTACTTTCCGTAAGCACAGCAGGGAAGGACTACAACACATAGCGCTAGGGGGAAGGCACAGATTTCCTCCTGTGAAGAGAACTCTGGAAGTGTCATTGGACCGGCCGGACTTGCGTAGCCTGGCGAGCCGTATTCTGGATTGAGGACTCAGAGATCTTCAGTAAAGAGGTAAAGAGACTGCAACCTGGTGTCCTCGTTATTTACCGCGACCTGCACCTCACAACTGCACCGTTACAACACCACTTATTGCACCGGACGTCCCCCACTGACAGACAGGGCCACGGACCGGGTCTAGCCACCGTGACAACCCCAGGACTGAGACCCAGAGGCCCGGCTCCGGGTACCCAGAGGCCCGGCTCCGGGTACCCCTCGGCCCTGCGGCGGTGTGGGGGCGCTCCAAAGCCACCCCCCCTGGGCTGAAGCACCACTCCCCCTGTCCCTGCAGATCGGGTGAAATTGGAGTTAACCCTTTCACCCGATCTGCAGGGACGCGATCCCTCCATGACGCATATGCTGCGTCACAGGTCGGATTGGCACCGACTTTCATGACGCAGCGTATGCGTCGAAAGGTCGGGAAGGGGTTAATAAATGTGGCCTTATGCAACATTTCTAGACCTATAGAAAAATGCAAAAAAGTTTTGTATCGTGTGCAGCATTTTCATAAGACGTGTTGCAACCTTAAAAAGCACAATTACCTCTGAGCCCTGAATACTGCAGGAAGCCATGGCCAATAATGAAGATTCCAGAGATGTGGTGCACGGCGGCAGAAAGATGAGAGTCGGAAAGCAGGTAACGAGTGAAGAATTGTTTTTCGATTGCTGGCCCTGCACCTGTGGCAATTTACATATAAATTCAAATTTAGAACCAGTGTACAGAACTTTGTTCATAACACAGGGACCAGGGACTGCCTTTACATATAAAATAACGACTGCTACCAGAGCATTGCTTATGTCCCCATTCTTGTGAATTATTAACTTAATAATGTAGATGGTTTGCAAAGTGGAATTTCTCTATTATAAAGGAATATTTATTATGTACAAGCATGAACTTGGATGAGGCCGGGGGAAGGGGGTTCTTGAGCCTACAAATCCCCTCTGAACTGTTCATCTCTCTATAAAATGTAGAGATAGTTAATATAATTATTTTTGCTGCCAAAGAGGAAACTGTTTCATTTTTGTCACTGGGAGGTATATAACTTTCTGTGCAGCAGTATCTATATACGATCTGAATTGTATCATGTAACTCACATGAATTTATCTCCCTTCTATGCCAGTGTTCTGGAGTAACAAAGCTAAACAATTTGCGGCATGAAGCATTTGCACAGTAAAAACTGTGCAATCCTTAACCAAAGGGGGCATATCCGGGACAGTCAGTAAGGGGGGCTGTATTTTGCCATTTTACCATGGACAACAACATGCTTGGAAACCCCTTTTATCATGAAAGATCTGCTTTACAGATATGTGATGTTCCCATTCAAAGCACTCCTTATCTACTTATCTCTGGCACATAAATTGCCTCTGTAGGTGGAATGCAATGTTAACCATTAGAAATAAAAGCCCATCTAATCCATTTATATAAAAGCCACTACAATGTCATCCTACTCTTGTAGCTTTGCAGATATGAGCACTTCTCCCCGTCCCTTCTCTTAAGAAACAGTCACACAACCGAATTTATTTTCCTTGTGCTGGCTATCTTAAAAATGGAGATCACACAGGCTATTGATGTTTCACCGAATTGTTCATTTTTTTTTTAATGAATCCAATCTGTTACCCTTAGAGCATGTACGATTCTGATCCGTTTTTGCGACTCAGACAGGGCCATGCAATGTATGAGTCTCCATTAAAACTAGTTGGTACATTTAAGCCATCTTTTCCTAAACAATCAGTTTTTAGCCTTTGCAAAAAGGGATACTGAAATGTGTGACAAAAAAGAATTCAGGGTGGTTTCTAAAAAAAAAAGCAAAGCATTTTCTTAACGTTTCATAGCAGATTGAGCAATTTCACATATTCTACATTTGACTTGCTTTACTGCCAATCAGTATTTTTTTTTAATAAACATATCATAACATTCATATGCATTCAATATCCCAATTATTTGTGGCCCTCAGGCATCTAATACAATAAAATGAGCAACCCCCACAGTTACTACTTTTTAATAAGAAAAAACATTTCTAAGAGTTTCTGTTTGTTCATTACCTGTACTGCCTGCAAGTACATTATGCAATCTCCTAGTCTTCTGGAGGCTATATGTTCTGTTTTTCATGTGGTTTTAATCTGATTTGCATGTGAAATGCATTTAAACCAGATGAAAAGTGATCTAGTAAAGAGGATATCAGTGTTATCGGACCTGCTTCAATTTATACATTTATGATTTATGTATAGCTTTCAACTTATTAATGAAAAAGAGATGCAAACACAACCCCATTAATATCATTTTCTTCCACATTTTGATGGATCTACTGGTATTTATGGAAGGATCACAGGATGAGTGAGTCCAATGTCTACCGGCACCAAAAAGTTCTAGAATATATTATATATATTTAAAGTAACGACAGGCCTTGTTCCTGTATGTCAGCCAGTGAGCAGCATACTGTTTTTAGACTTTAGATACTTGATATACGCAGTTATAAATCGAAGGCTCCGTAATGGTACCTTGACTGAAGCTACATATTGTCATCACCTGGATACTGCAGTGGCATAGTCACGGACATCCCTGGAGGAAGGAGAAACTCTAGATTTAATCAGATGGTTTACATTAAAATGTTTTCATGTAAAGATGTATCAGTCATGTGCTGTATCGCTTAAAGCTTTAGAGACATTAGAAATTTATGTGTTTGAACAAATGTTTGCCCTGTAAGCATTATTGTACTCATACCCACAGAGAGATGAAAAGGAGAGATGACCTGTTTTTTTGAATCTTCACATATTTCTTCTTATCCCTCTCCTATCTTATTCTTCCATTCTTTTCCATTTCATCTACAAGAAAGAGCTTTATGCTAGGACAAGTGGGAAGAAAAATATTAAAACTATAATGTTTATTCAGGGTCGGCCTGGGGTGTCTGGGGCCCACTGGGGGAATTGACCTTAGGGCCCACACTACAGCTATACGCAAATACCTGTTAGCCGTTATCCCCTATATAGCGGAGCATCGACTGTAAAACACAGGCGGCTCCTGCACATTTACTGTGCACCACAGTAACTGGGATGTACCATTATGGCAGTTTTCATTAACCCCTTCTTGACATGCACCATACTAGTACTGCTCTGCAGGAACTGCGTTTCCGCAAACCGCAGTATAAGTACGGCTCTCCGATCGCGTGGCTTGACAATGAGAGCCGCGGCAATCTAGTGCGGGTGTCAGCTCTGTGTGAGAGCTGACACCCCGCAGCAATGCCCATGAACGGTGCTAGTGTGGCACCCCAGGAGTTCAGGTACAACAGTAGTATTGCCTTCCTCTCCGGGAGGGTAATGCCATGCCTGGAAATGAGGAGGATCCCTTTGACAGGTAATCTTATGCAGCGCCCCAGAGTCCTGGTCGTTGCAGTAATGTCGCTCTGCCACTAAGGGGAGTGATGTTACGTCTGATTGCCCTAAAGGAGTTCACCTGACCAGGTATCACAGTCACACATTACACTTCACACTCCGGCCACCAGGGGGAGCAAAGGGTTCTATGTATTAGGCCACTCCTCACACTCTGGTAAAACTGGGGGTTGGATAGGAAGTTAGGGAGAAGCTGACTGGGTTTTGCCCAGGTAACATCTAGTGAGAGGAGAGCATTGCTTGGGAAGATCCAGGGGGGTCCCTGTCAGGGGTGGGATCCTGACAGTGGCCTAGCAAAAGGACAGATCGTTATGGAGCCGTGCCTGCACCTCATTGCGGCGGCATCTTAAGAAAGGACACGAAGCGAGGTATATTGTGGAGAAGTGAGAAACGAGATCACAGCACAAAGGCGATAGAACCAGTAGGAGTCATGCCCCGAGATCGGCAACATCCTACTGAGGCACGTAGCCGGCGGCCGGAACGCCGAGGAAGTAATAGACTTTACGCATTACTTCGAACCAACGGCAGGGCAGTTAACTTTAGGTTGGCTGTCTCACCTTTTACACCTAATGAAGACAACGGAGGCAATTGTGGGAGAGGGGCGTCTCTAGGGTCCCTATAAAATAACTCCAGGCCTACCCCGTCATACGGGTGCGTCCTATCCATATCATCTGGGGGACGGAGAGAAAGAACAGAAACATGCACGACAGTTGTGAGGACTATCCCGTGGTGCTCAGCAGGGAGGTACTACAACACCCAGGCGCTAGTAGGAAGGCTACTGATTTCCACCTGCAAAGGGAACTCTGGATGTGCCTTCGGACCGGCCGGTCTCAGCCAGCCCTGTTAGCAGTGCTCTGGATTGCGGATGCCGAAGCCTTCAGTAAAGAGGTAAAGAGACTGCAACCCTGTGTCCTCGTCATTTACTGCAACCTACACCACCACCTACACCTTTTATTGGGTGCCTGTTGTGAATTCTGCTCTTGGGCTCCCTCTGGTGGTTGTAAGTGGTAGCGCTGCTGTCTCTGAATCACAGCATTTATCAGGTGTTTTCACTTTTTGCAATTTGGACAGGGCTATTTAGTCTTGCTTCACCCTTTAGTCAGTGCCAGTTGTCCATTGTTCCTGGAGGATTCACATCCCAGCCTGGTCTCTTCTGCTTTGCAGTTCTTTTCATCAAAGATAAGTTCTGGCCTTGATTTTGCTGTCCACATGCTGTGGTCTTATTGTTCAGTTATTTTCCATGTTTTGTCTTGTCCAGCTTGGTCTGTATAAGGATTTGTTTAGCCAAGCTGGTATCTCTGGAGATGCAGATATACCCTCCATGTCTTTAGTTAGCTGTGGAGTTTTTGTGTTTTCTGTGGTGGATATTTTCTAGTGTTTTAATACTGACCGCATAGTACTCTGTCCTGTCCTTTCTATCTAGCTAGAAGTGGCCTCCTTTGCTAAATTCTCATTTCAGTCTGTGTATGTTTTTTCCCTCTCCTCTCACAGTCAATATTTGTGGGGGGCTGCCTGTTCTTTGGGGATTTTCTCTGAGGCAAGATAGTTTTCCCTTTTCTATCTCTAGGGGTAATTAGTCCTCCGGCTGTGTCGAGATGTCTAGGGAGCGCTAGGTACATTCCACGGCTACTTCTAGTTGCGGTGTTAGGTTCAGGGTCTGCGGTCAGTACAGGTACCACCTTCTCCAGAGTACGTCCCATGCTGCTCTTAGGCCACCAGATCATAACAGTACAACTGGCCAACAATGAGTTAAACGCATCTCAGAAGAAGGGAAGGAAAGTACTGAGCCATTTTTTTTTCTGCAGTCTGTTGTGTTTTTTTTCCTCTTCCCTCTTTGCCTCTGGGTGGCTCAGGAGTTCGGCGCTGGTATGGATGTTCAGGGATTGGCTTCTCGTGTGGATCAACTTGCTGCTAGAGTACAGGGTATTTCCGATTATATCGTTCAGACTCCAGTTTTAGAGCCTAGAATTCCAACTCCTGATTTGTTTTTTGGGGATAGGTCCAAATTTCTGAGCTTTAAAAATAACTGTAAACTGTTTTTTTCTCTGAAACCCCGTTCCTCTGGTGATCCCATCCAGCAGGTTAAAATTATTATATCTCTGCTGCGTGGTGACCCCCAGGATTGGGCATTTGCCCTGGAACCTGGGAATCCGGCGTTGCTTAATGTAGACACCTTTTTTCAGGCGCTTGGGTTATTGTATGACGAACCTAATTCAGTGGATCATGCTGAGAAGACCTTGTTGGCCCTGTCTCAGGGTCAAGAAGCGGCAGAATCATATTGCCAGAAGTTTAGAAAATGGTCTGTACTGACTAAATGGAATGAGGATGCCTTGGTGGCAATCTTCAGAAAGGGTCTTTCTGAATCCGTTAAAGATGTTATGGTTGGGTTCCCCACGCCTGCTGGTCTGAGTGATTCTATGTCTCTGGCCATTCAGATTGATCGGCGCTTGCGCAAGCGCAGAGTTGTGCACATTATGGCATTGTCTTCCGAGCGGAGTCCTGAGCCTAGGCAGTGTGATAGGATTGTGCCTAGAGCTGAGCGACAAGGATTCGGACGTCAGAATAGGTTGTGTTTTTACTGCGGCGATTCTGCTCATGTTATTTCTGATTGCCCTAAGCGTACCAAGAGAATCGCTGGTTCTGTTACCATCAGTACTGTACAACCTATATTTCTGTTATCTGTGACCCTGATCTGCTCATTATCAACATTTTCTGTCATGGCATTTGTGGATTCAGGCGCCGCTCTAAATTTAATGGACTTAGAATTTGCCAGACGTTGTGGTTTCCCCTTGCAGCCTTTGCAGAGTCCTATTCCTTTGAGGGGCATTGATGCTACACCTTTGGCTAAAAATAAACCTCAGTTTTGGACACAGCTGACCATGTGCATGGCGCCAGCCCATCAGGAAGATTGTCATTTTCTGGTGTTGCATAATTTGCATGATGCTATTGTACTGGGTTTCCCATGGTTACAGGTGCATAATCCGGTATTAGATTGGAAATCTATGTCTGTGACTAGTTGGGGTTGTCAGGGGGTTCATGGTGACGTTCCTGTGATGTCAATTGCCTCCTCCCCCTCTTCTGAAATTCCTGAGTTTTTGTCAGATTTCCAGGATTTATTCAATGAGCCCAAGTCCACTTCCCTTCCACCGCATAGGGACTGTGATTGTGCTATTGACTTGATTCCAGGCTGTAAGTTCCCTAAAGGCCGACTTTTCAACCTGTCTGTGCCAGAACATACCGCCATGCGGAGCTATGTGAAGGAGTCCTTGGAGAAGGGGCATATTCGGCCATCTTCTTCACCATTGGGAGCAGGTTTTTTCTTTGTTGCCAAAAAAGATGGCTCCTTGAGACCCTGTATTGATTATCGCCTCTTGAATAAGATCACGGTCAAATTCCAATACCCTTTGCCTTTGCTTTCTGATCTGTTTGCTAGGATTAAGGGGGCTAGTTGGTTTACTAAGATTGACCTTCGAGGGGCATATAATCTGGTTCGTATTAAGCAGGGGGACAAATGGAAAACTGCGTTTAATACGCCCGAAGGCCATTTTGAATACCTTGTGATGCCATTCGGACTCTCTAATGCTCCATCTGTGTTTCAGTCCTTCATGCATGATATATTTCGGAATTATCTTGATAAATTCATGATTGTATAATTGGATGATATTTTGATTTTTTCAGATGATTGGGAGTCTCATGTGAAACAAGTCAGGATGGTATTTCAGATCCTTCGTGATAATGCCTTGTTTGTGAAGGGGTCTAAGTGCCTCTTTGGAGTACAGAAGATTTCTTTTTTGGGCTTCATTTTTTCTCCCTCATCTATAGAAATGGATCCGGTTAAGGTTCAGGCCATTCATGATTGGATCCAGCCCACATCCGTGAAGAGCCTTCAGAAATTTTTGGGCTTTGCTAATTTTTATCGCCGTTTCATTGCCAACTTCTCCAGTGTGGTTAAACCCCTGACCGATTTGACGAAGAAAGGCGCTGATGTTACGAATTGGTCCTCTGCGGCTGTTTCTGCCTTTCAGGAGCTTAAACGCCGATTTACTTCTGCCCCTGTGTTGCGTCAGCCGGATGTTTCTCTTCCTTTTCAGGTTGAGGTTGACGCTTCTGAGATTGGGGCAGGGGCCGTTTTGTCTCAGAGGAATTCTGATGGTTCCTTGATGAAACCGTGTGCCTTCTTTTCTCAAAAGTTTTCGCCTGCGGAACGCAATTATGATGTCGGCAATCGTGAGTTGTTGGCTATGAAGTGGGCATTTGAGGAGTGGTGACATTGGCTTGAGGGGGCCAAGCACCGTATTGTGGTCTTGACCGATCATAAGAATCTGATTTACCTCGAATCTGCCAAACGGCTGAATCCTAGACAGGCCTGATGGTCCCTGTTTTTCTCCCGTTTTGATTTTGTGGTCTCGTATCTTCCGGGTTCTAAGAATGTTAAGGCTGATGCCCTCTCTAGGAGCTTTTTGCCTGATTCTCCTGGGGTCCTTGAGCCGGTCGGTATTCTGAAGGAAGGGGTGATTCTTTCTGCCATCTCCCCTGATTTACGACGGGTTCTTCAGAAATTTCAGGCTGATAAACCTGACCGCTGTCCAGTGGGGAAATTGTTTGTTCCTGACAGATGGACAAGTAAAGTGATTTTGGAGGTTCATTGTTCTGTGTTGGCCGGTCATCCTGGGATTTTTGGTACCAGAAATTTGGTTGGTAGGTCCTTTTGGTGGCCTTCTTTGTCAAGGGATGTGCGTTCTTTTGTGCAGTCCTGTGGGACTTGTGCGCGGGCCAAGCCTTGCTGTTCCCGCGCTAGTGGGTTGCTTTTGCCTTTGCCGGTCCCTGAGAGGCCTTGGACGCATATTTCTATGGATTTTATTTCGGATCTTCCGGTTTCCCAGAGGACGTCAGTTATCTGGGTGGTTTGTGACCGGTTTTCTAAGATGGTTCATTTGGTACCTTTGCCTAAGTTGCCTTCCTCTTCTGATTTGGTTCCATTGTTTTTTCAGCATGTGGTTCGTTTGCATGGCATTCCGGAGAACATTGTGTCCGATAGATGTTCCCAGTTTGTTTCTAGGTTTTGGCGGGCCTTTTGTGCTAGGCTGGGCATTGATTTGTCTTTTTCTTCCGCATTTCATCCTCAGACAAATGGCCAAACCGAGCGAACTAATCAGACTTTGGAAACTTATTTGAGATGCTTTGTGTCTGCTGATCAGGATGATTGGGTGGCTTTCTTGCCATCGGCCGAGTTTGCCCTTAATAATCGGGCTAGTTCTGCTACCTTGGTTTCACCATTCTTTTGTAACTCTGGTTTTCATCCTCGTTTTTCTTCAGGGCAGGTTGAGCCTTCTGATTGTCCTGGGGTGGACTCTGTGGTTGACAGGTTGCAGCAAATTTGGGCTCATGTTGTTGACAATTTGGTGTTGTCTCAGGAAGGGGCTCAGCGTTTTGCTAACCATCGTCGCTGTGTTGGTTCCCGGCTTCGGGTTGGGGATTTGGGCTGGTTGTCTTCCCGTCATGTCCCTATGAAGGTTTCTTCCCCTAAGTTTAAGCCTCGGTTTATTGGCCCTTATAGGATTTCTGAGATTATCAATCCAGTGTCTTTTCATTTGGCCCTTCCAGCCTCTTTTTCCATCCATAATGTTTTTCATAGATCTTTGTTGCGGAAATATGTGGTGCCCGTTGTTCCCTCTGTTGATCCTCCTGCCCCGGTGTTGATTGATGGGGAGTTGAAGTATGTGGTTGAGAAGATTTTGGATTCTCGTTTTTCGAGGCGGAGGCTTCAGTATCTTGTCAAATGGAAGGGTTATGGCCAGGAGGATAATTCTTGGGTTGTTGCCTCCGATGTTCATGCTGATGATTTGGTTCTTGCCTTTCATTTGGCTTGTCCGGATAGGCCTGGGGGCTCTGGTGAGGGTTCGGTGACCCCTCCTCAAGGGGGGGGTACTGTTGTGAATTCTGCTCTTGGGCTCCCTCCGGTGGTTGTAAGTGGTAGCGCTGCTGTCTCTGAATCACAGCATTTATCAGATGTTTTCACTTTTTGCAATTTGGACAGGGCTATTTAGTCTTGCTTCACCCTTTAGTCAGTGCCAGTTGTCCATTGTTCCTGGAGGATTCACATCCCTTCCTGGTCTCTTCTGCTTTGCAGTTCTTTTCATCAAAGATAAGTTCTGGCCTTGATTTTGCTGTCCACATGCTGTGGTCTTATTGTTCAGTTACTTTCCATGTTTTGTCTTGTCCAGCTTGGTCTGTATAAGGATTTGTTTAGCCAAGCTGGTATCTCTGGAGATGCAGATATACCCTCCATGTCTTTAGTTAGCTGTGGAGTTTTTGTATTTTCTGTGGTGGATATTTTCTAGTGTTTTAATACTGACCGCATAGTACTCTGTCCTGTCCTTTCTATCTAGCTAGAAGTGGCCTCCTTTGCTAAATTCTCATTTCAGTCTGTGTATGTTTTTTCCCTCTCCTCTCACAGTCAATATTTGTGGGGGGCTGCCTGTTCTTTGGGGATTTTCTCTGAGGCAAGATAGTTTTCCCTTTTCTATCTCTAGGGGTAATTAGTCCTCCGGCTGTGTCGAGATGTCTAGGGAGCGCTAGGTACATTCCACGGCTACTTCTAGTTGCGGTGTTAGGTTCAGGGTCTGCGGTCAGTACAGGTACCACCTTCTCCAGAGTACGTCCCATGCTGCTCTTAGGCCACCAGATCATAACAGGCGCCCCTTAGCAGGGCCACGGACCGGGTCGGGCCACCGTGACATCCCCAGAACCGAGAGACCCAGTACCGAGTACCCCGCTGCCCTGTGTTTGGGGGCCGCTCCAAACTTGGCATCACGAACAGGATCTACTTAAGCCTGAGGAATCAGGTCATGTGTGCCTTGGAACTGTGATTGAACCATGATTTATTGCAAGGACTGTGTATTGCTATTGCCGCCAAAAATTCCCGCCAAAACCGCCGCCATTACCGCGCAACGAGGAGCGCAGAGAAAGAAGAAGGGTGTGCCATGGGAGGAGACTATCAAAGCGGCACCAAAACTGGTGATCGCCCCCTCCGACTACTGCTGCAAGAAGACGACCTGCCATGAAGCAGAGGAGAACCGCCCCCTGATTTGCTGCGGCGGGTACCAAGACAAGAAGGAGCTCCACCCTCGGAAAATGGTGGAGCCAGGTGCGTGTGCAGCTGCCGACTTCAAGACGGCGAAGGTGACCAGCGAGTACCTGAATGACGACGAAGTGATTCCGGGCTATCCCCATCGACCGGAGGCGGATCCGAACCCACCGCAGCTGGAGGATCTGGACCTCTCGGAGCCGCCGGCGGGGGAGCCGAGTCAACCTATCCTGGACATGGAGCCAGCAGATGCGAAGCAATGGAGGTCGGAGCTGTCCCAGAGGGCCGCCTTGGAAGAACCGCGGTCCGAGCCGCTGCTGACTCCAGTGTCCTCAACAGTGGAACAGACCGGCATCGGTGGAACCACATCAGACGCAGGTATGGAAAGCGCCCCTGCTTCCGTAACCGCTCCCCGTCCCAACAATGACCGATTCCTCTCCACTGAGCTGGTAGTGGTAACCCCCGACACTATGGAGAAGCTGGTGCCTCCGTTACCGACAACTATGGGAGAACCGCTAGATGTGAGCTCGGAGGGGATGATCTTCCAATGGGATACCCCGAGGATTGGGCCACACGGGGCCAGGCAGGAGGGCCTCAGCATTGCTGTGCTCACCTGGGAACAATATAAACAATGCTTAATCCTACACTGGAAAAACCGAAAAGAGACTGTGACCCACCGAAAGTACAAAACTCAAAGACTGAGCGCGGTAAGAAAAACTTGATAAAACAGGGGACTGTACTAGCCTTTCACCCGAAACGGGGTGGGGGCTCTATACAAGAACCAGGACTGCCGACTGAAGTCTTCTTTACCAGCTACAATGTGAAGGCCCCGTTCCGCAACAGATGTGACAATCCATTACTATGTAAAGGGGACCAGGTGACCTACACTCGCCATCGGAGTGCGCAAGGATGGTGCGCTCGGAACGTCCAACGATGCGAGCCTGCAGTGGCGCCACCTGCTACCCTGACTACGACTAACTCTGACCTGACAAATTCTACTACTATCACCACTGTGTGCATAGTTGCCGCTACTGAACTTGCAACCAAAGCTGACATTCGAATCCAGACACCGGGTGACCTGACCGCACCTGAGAGACGAACCACTGATACTGACACTGCATCAGATGAGGACGCGGTATCGAAGCTGTCCCGGTCAGGAAGCGTCCGCTACCGACTGATGCCTTGCAACCTACTGTGAGAATAGATCTCAGAACCGGAACAACTGTAAATAGTTCAATTAACTGTTTGTTTTCCTGCTGTTTTCTGCCGCTTTAAACCCGACCAGGGTTAGTCCTTAAAGGGATCCCTTAGTTGACCCGGGATCCCTGAAGTTTTATGTTTTGCACAAAGTTCATCACTGTTTTGAAAGACTGCCGAATCATGGACGGTGAATGATTCACAAACTGATGCTGTATATAGCTTGCACCTTCTTATAGGTGCCCCCTACTGGTTTTACAAAAAGAAGAGCTTTTTGAAGAGACTGTTCCGGATTACAGCGCAGAAGTTCTTGCTTTATCAGACTTGCAAATCGATAGTTTGCACTACCTCAAAGAGACTTGAGATGTCCCTCTTAAAGGGAATGGTTACTGTTGCACTTAGCCAAAATATAATGTTGCCTTAAGAGAGTTAACTAGTGATAATGTTACATAGGAATAGTATGTAGTTGAATAGATAGTTGTTATGATCCTTCTTCTAAGATGCGGTTAACTCATTGTTGGCCAGTTGTACTGTTATGATCTGGTGGCCTAAGAGCCGCATGAGAGACTTTCCCAGGAGTAGGTGGTACCTGTACTGACCGCAAACCCTAAACTGACACCGCAACTAGAAGTAGCCGTGGGGTGTACCTAACATGTCCTAGACACCTCGACACAGCCGGAGGACTAAATACCCCTATAGGTGGAAATGGGAATTCTATCTTGCCTCAGAGCAGAACCCCAAAGGATAGGCAGCCCCCCACAAATATTGACTGTGAGTATAAGAGGAAAGACACACGCAGGCAGAAAAACAGAATTTAGCAAAAGAGGCACTTCTAGCTAAATAGAAAAGGATAGGACAGAATTCTAAGCGGTCAGTATTAAAATCCTAAAAATATCCACAGCAGAAAATACAAATATACTACATCTAACTAAAGACATAGCAAGTATATCTGCAACTCCTGAGAATCCAGCATGACTGAAAAATCCAAACAAAGTCTAAGCTGGACAAAAACACAATGAATTGCACTGAATTGCAAAGCACACTGCATGTGTGCAGAGACAAAAAACCAGACACTTATCTTAGCTGAATTGGCAGCAGAGCATGAGGAACCAGAGAGAGATGCAATCCCTCCAAGAACAAAGGACTACTGGCCAGGAGTAATGGATCCTGCACACCTAAATACCTAGTAAAGCTGCAATCAGCAGAAACACCTGCCCTGATTACAACCCCAAGACAACTGCACTACCACTAACAACCACCGGAGGGAGCCCAAGAGCAGAATTCACAACAGATAGTAATAGGAAAATGTTTAATGATGTTTTTTAGAGATTGAGGACGAAGGAAGTTGAAGACTGAGTTTCAATAAAGTGAACCCGTAGGGGTTAGTGAGTCCTCCGGAAAGCCATAAAAGATGGTTGGTGAATTTGTACTTAGGAAAATAAAGAAAAGTTAATTTGTACTATAGTGTTTTATAGTATGCCTTTAGTGGGTACCTGCCCTTACGCCCTTAAAGGAAAAATTATTGTTCAGAATTTGCACTTAGTAGATAGAATGCCCGGCTGGGTAATAATGGGTTATTTATAGTCAGTTATTTAATAAATGTTATTTAAAATCTTAAGCACTATGTAAATATGTTTCTGTTTGTAACGTTCAAGTGTCCTCACCTCCCATAAAGGGAAGCACTGTTAAATTTACTTGTTTATTGCATTTCAAAATTTTGTATGTCTTTTGCTAACATGTATTGTTGTTCTTCTTTCCCAGTCCGGGAGTACTGGATTTAACCGGGGGGGAGTGCAGCGCCCCAGAGTCCTGGTCGTTGCAGTAATGTCGCTCTGCCACTAAGGGGAGTGATGTTACGTCTGATTGCACTAAAGGAGTTCACCTGACCAGGTATCACAGTCACACATTACAATTCACACTCCGTCCACCAGGGGGAGCAAAGGGTTCTATGTATTAGGCCACTCCTCACACTCTGGTAAAACTGGGGGTTGGATAGGAAGTTAGAGAGAAGCTGACTGGGTTTTGCCCAGGTAACATCTAGTGAGAGGAGAGCATTACTTGGGAAGATTCAGGGGGGTCCCTGTCAGGGGTGGGATCCTGACAGTGACCTAGCAAAAGGACAGATCGTTACGGAGCTGTGCCTGCACCTCATTGCGGCGGCATCCTAAGAAAGGACACGAAGCGAGGTATATTGTGGAGAAGTGAGAAAGAAGATCACAGCACAAAGGACATAAAACCAGAAGGAGTAGTGCTCCAAGATCAGCAACATCCTTCTGAGGCGCGTTGCCGGTGGCCGGAACGCCGAGAAAGTAATAGGCTCTACGCATTACTTTGAACTACGGCAGGGCAGATAACTTTAGGTTGGCTGTCTCACCTTTTACACCTAATGAAGACAACGGAGGCATTTGTGGGAGGGGCGTCTCTAGGGTCCCTATAAAATAACTCCAGGCCTACCCCGTCATACGGGTGCATCCTATCCAAACCATCTGGGGGACGGAGAGAGAGAACAAACATACACGACAGTTGTGAGGACTATCCCGTGGTGCTCAGCAGGGAGGTACTACAACACCCAGGCGCTAGTAGGAAGGCTACTGATTTCCACCTGCAAAGGGAACTCTGGATGTGCCTTCGGACCGGCCGGTCTCTGCCAGCCCTGTTAGCAGTGCTCTGGATTGTGGATGCCGAAGCCTTCAGTAAAGAGGTAAAGAGACTGCAACCCTGTGTCCTCGTCATTTACTGCAACCAACACCATCACCTACACCTTTTATTGGGTGCCCCTTAGCAGGGCCACGGACCGGGTCGGGCCACCGTGACATTCCTAGAACCGAGAGACCCGGTACCGAGAACCCCGCTGCCCTGCGTCTGGGGGCCGCTCCACTTACATGCAACACTTTCTGACTCCTGGCTAGAAGTGGGAGCTCTGAACCCAGTTTTCAGGGGAGCCTCCCTAGATAATATACATTCTGGTCTGGAGGAGTAGTTAGGTACTCTGGTGCAGACAAGGAACAGTGAAGGAGCACAGGAGAAGTCAGGAGCTAGAGGAGGGCTGCGAGTGGGCTCCCTCTAAGTTAGAGCACAGAAACCGGGCATCGGGAGCCCGAGGCTGTGTGGAACTACAGGTCCAATGGCAGAACCAGAGGGCAGGAAATTGGAAGTGACTTGTCCACATTACACCTGAGGTACAGCAACATCTAGAGTCCAGAGTCACTGTGGATAGAGGCCCCAAGGAAACGGCTCGAGTTGTCTACTGTACAGGTACTGTCCCAGGACAGGAGAGAAAGATGACCTTGTCAGGAAGCCACAGGCAGCAAGGGACTAATGTTCAGCGCATAGTGGAAGGCTCCCAATCTGACCTGACAAAGGGGGTTCAATTTGATTCCAGGCTGCCTGGATTCCACCGTCACCTGTTGCCGGTACCCTGGACTGAAACTGTCTACTAACAGTAAACCAGGTAAAGAGACTGCAGCCCTGTGTCCTCCGTATATTTCCGGCACCACACCATCTTTGCCCAAACACACCGGGAGCCCTGGGGACCCAGCTTCACCTGTGGGAAGCAATACCATCTTGCTGCAGTACTATCACCCCCAGAGGACCCCTTTAGGCTGGTTTCACACTTGCGTTTTGATCTGCAGCGTTTTAAAAAAAAACGCATGTGGTGAAAAAACGCATGTAAACGCGGCAAAACGCCGCGTTTTTTAGACGCATGCGTTTTTGCATGCAGAAAAAAAACCGCGGCGTTTTGCCGCGATTACATGCGTTTTTTCCAGCGTTTGCGTTTTTTAAACGCATGCTGAGAAGTGTGTGACAGCTGCCAATCATCAAAATCAACTAGAAAACCCACTATAAACAGAAATAGCTAGGGTTAGGGTTAGGGTTAGGATCCCTATTAAGCCTAGGGATCCTAACCCAAACCCTACCCCTAACCCTACCCCTAACCCTAACCCTGACAAGCCACCCCCCACCATCAAGGTGATAAAGGCATCCAAACCCTAACCCTAACCCTACCCCTAACCCTGACAAGCCACCCCCCACCATCAAGGTGATAAAGGCATCCAAACCCTAACCCTACCCCTAACCCTACCCCTAACCCTAACCTTGACAAGCCACCCCCCCACCATCAAGGTGATAAAGGCATCCAAACCCTAACCCTAACCCTACCCCTAACCCTAACCCTAGGGATCCTAGGGATCCATAGGAATTGGCTATTATGTTGACCTGGTGACCAGGACATTCTTCTAATAAAAAGCTTTGTTCAATGTGGACACCCCAAGATATACGGTATTGCTATAGAGTACTAAAAATATAAACTCGTAGAGTATTGACTGTCATATAGGGTTAGGGTTAGGAGTAGGGTTAGGGTTTGGATCCCTTTATCACCTTGATGGTGGGGGGTGGCTTGTCAGGGTTAGGGTTAGGGTTAGGGGTAGGGTTAGGGTTTTCTTGTTTTTTCTTGTGTTTAGGGTTAGGGTTAGGGTTAGGGTTTTCTTGCTTTCTCTTGTGTTTTCTTGTGTTTTTCTATAAAAACGCATGCGTTTTTAATGCAAACAAACGCATGTGCTTAAAAACGCATGCGTTTACATAGACAGCAATGCATTTTTTTGCCGCGAATAAACGCATGCGTTTTTTCGCGGCAAAAAAACGCTGCTAGAAATTACTACATGTTGCATTTCTGCAAATGAACGCACGCGTCAAAAAACGCATGCGTTGCCGAAAACGCGTCAAAACGCACGCTAAAAACGCATGCGTTTTTTAATGTTAAGTATAGAAAAAAAACGCATGCGTTTTTTAGCGCTAAAACGCAGCGGACAAAAATGCAAGTGTGAAACCAGCCTTAAGCAGCGTTGGTCACCCCTGACCGAGTACCACAGGTGGCATCATGAACTTTTCCTATTTCTACAAACTTTATTCAAATCCCTTTTAAGACCATCCCTTTTACTTGGGCGCCCAGGGCCACAGATCGCCGGCACCGTAACTGTTATGGTCCTGGTGGTAGGAACACATGAACTGACCTGATAGGTAAACCAAAACATAGGACAAGCTCTGGGGATGTGGGAACTTTACTGATCCTATCAAAACACACTATAGGCAGCCGTGGAGCGTTCCTAACTCGGCCTAGACGCCTCTGCACAGCCTGAGAAACTAGCTACCCCTAGAGAGAAACAAAGCCTCACTTGCCTCAGAGAAATTTTCCCCAAAGTGAGAGCAGCCCCCACAAATAATAACGGTGAGTTAAGAGGAAAACACAAACATAGAAATGAAAACAGGTTTTAGCAAATGAGGCCCGCTAAAAACTAAATAGTCAGAAGATAGCAAGGAATCTGTGCGGTCAGTATTAAATACTACAAAAAATTATCCACGCAGAGAATACAAAAAGACCCCCACACCGACTCACGATGTGAGGGGCGCAACTCCGCACCCCAGAGCTTCCAGCTAGCAATCAAATAGCATATAAGCAAGCTGGACTGAATTCATCATATACTGAGAAACATTTTCAAATAGCAATGAGACTAGCATGAACTTAGCTTCTCCACGAGGAGACAGGTCACAAGGGAAGTCCCAGAGAGATCTGAACCAGTACTGAATACAACGAAAGCAGGCAACAAGTAAAGGTCCAAGTGGAGTTAAATAGGCAGCAAGCCTAGCAGGAAATGAGGCAGCTGGAGTCCAGCTACAGACCAGCCGTAACACTCAAAGCCACCAGAGGGAGCCCAAGAACAGAACTCACAAAGTACCACTCATGACCACAGGAGGGAGCCCGAGAACGGAATTCACAACACGTAACCACCTCTTTAATAACGTCCGGACCTGGTACCGAGTACCCCACGGCCCTGTTGGGCATTCCACTAGCACCGATTGTGGGCGTTTAACCCCTCTGATGCCGCTGTCAATAGTGACAGTAAGGAGATCGCGCACAGGGAGGGGGCTCCCTGAGCGCTCCCAACAGAACAACGTGATGCGATCATGTTGTCCTGATGGTCTCCATGGAGACCCCTGGCTGTGGGGTCCTTCAGGGTCCTGCAGGAAAGGTGGCTTGTGAGCACCTGCAAAGAGCAGGCGCTGACATGCCTCCTTCCCTGCCTGTCAGATGCTGCTCTAATGCTCTGCAGTGAAGAAGCATTGCAGAGTATCAGAGCAGCGATCTGATGCTATACAGTGATGTCTCAGGATAGGACAATGTAAAAAAGTGACAAAAAAATATTAAAAAGTGTAAAAATATTTAAAAAAAATCCCCAAATAAAAAAATATATAAGGTATATTTTTCCAGTAAATACATTTATTTATGTAAAAAAAAACAATAAAAGTACACATATTTTGTATCGCCGTGTCAGTAATGACCTGCTCTATAAAACTGTCTCACTAGTTAACCCCTTCAGTGAGCAAAAACTAAATAAAAAGCGAGGCAAAAAAAGTTTTATCATACCGCCGAACAAAAAGTGCAATAAAACGCAATTAAAAAGACAAACGTAAGTAAAAATGGTACCGCTGATATCGTCATCTTGTTCCACAAAAAAACAAGCCATCATACAGCTCCATCAGCAGAAAAATATAAAAAGTTATTGCTCTCAGAATAAAGCGATGCAAAAATAACTGTTTTTTTCTGTAAACTGTTTTTTATTGTGTAGAGGCGCCAAAACATAAAGACTATATAAATTGGGTATTGCTGTAATCATACTGATGTGAAGAATAGAGCTGCCTTACCAATTTCACCACAAGTGGAACGGTATAAAAAAAGCAATTCCTAAATTGCTAGTGTTTGTTCATTCAGTCTCCCAAAAATCAGAATAGAAAGTTATAAAAAAAGTCATGTGCCCAAAAATGGTACCAATAGAAACGTCAGCTCATCCTGCAAAAAACAAGCCATAACATGACTCTGTCGATCAAAATATGGAAAAATTATAACTGTCAAAATGTCGTGATGGAAAAACTAGTTTTCAGAATAAAAAGCGTTTTTTAGTGAGTGACAGCAGCCAAACATAAAAACCCGATATGAATCTGGTATCGCTGTAATCGCACCAACCTGAAGAATAAAGTTGCCTAATCACTTATACCACACGAGGAACGGTGTGAAAAATAAATAAAACCAATTCTTCACCTGCTTTTGAGTTTTTAATTCTGCCTCCCAAAGATCGCAGCAAGGCACACATTTATCCTGCGCTCTGTACTGAGCGCTTACACAGGGGTTTCCATGTAAATCTCTGAAATACGTGATTCAGACAGATCCCTCAGGGGTTTCGTCTGTCACGTCACTCCGAGATTTCGATGGAAACCACAAAGTAAGTGCTCAGCGTAGAGCGCCAGATAAATATGATCCCAACTGTTATGTAAAATGTTCCCAATAAAAGCTTCAACTCAATCCACAAAAAAAGCAAGTCCTCACTCAGGTTTGTCCTCTGTTAATGGAAATATAGGGGGCTTCCACGTTAATGGTAGTAAAAAGTGTCTGGAAAAGCGAAATGGCTCATCACCCTCCAAAAGAAATTCAGCAAATTCTGCGCTCTCAAATCCAAATGTCCATTCTGAGCACCACTGTATACCTAAACCACATTTAGCGCCCACATGTTGGGCATTTCTGTAGTGATGAGAGCCCGCCTAACTTATGGGTGTGTGTCTCCAGAAGCATGAGCTTGGCATAACGTACTGGTCACTACAGAGTACTGGTCATTACAATGGCAGTTTTCAATTTTCACTCAGCAACATCCACTACTGCTTGTTTCTGGAAAACACCCATAGAGTCAAAATTGTCACTACATCTGTAAATAAATTCCCAAAGGGTTATAACTACTAAAATGGAGTCACTTGAGGGGGGGATTCTGCTTTTCTAGCACTTAGTAGCTCTGTAAATGGAGTCTGCAAACTATTCTAGGAAAATCTGCGCTTCAGGAGGCAAATGGCGCTCTGTCCCTCCGAGTCTCTCCGTATGGCTAAGTAGTACTGTACAGCCACATATGGGGTATTTCTATATTCAGCAGAAATTGTGGGACCAATTTTGGTGCCATTTTTACCACTTTCCAAGTATGCAAATGTAAAAATTGGGGCTTACACACAATTTTGGTGGTAAAAATGTAAATTATTTTTTGTTCACTGCCCAATGGTATAAAATTCTGTGACACACTTGTGGTGTCAATATAATCACTGGATTCCTAGATAAATTCATTGAGAGGTTTAGTTTGTAAAATGGGGTCACTTACGGTGTTCTCTGCTGTTCTGGCACCTCAGGGGCTCTGCCAATGTGACATGGCACCCTCAAACCAGTGCAGCAAAATCTGAACTGTAATATGGCTCTACTTCCCTTCTGAGCTCTGCACTGTGCCTCAAAAGTAGTTTTCAACCACAAATGGGGTATCGGAGAACTCAGGAGAAATTGCAAAACAAATTTTGGGGTCCATTTTCTCCTGTTGTAAAAATACAAAATTTGGCGCTAAAAAAAGATTTTTGCAGGTTTAATGTGATTTTATTTTTTGTATTTCCACGGCTTAATGTTATAAACTTCTGTGAAGGACCTGGGAGTTCGATGTGTTCCCAAAGGGGTTTAGTTTCCAAAATGGTGTCACTTGTGGGGGTTTCCACTGTTTAGGCACATCAGGGGCTCTCCAAACGCGACATGGCATCTGCTAATTATTCTAGCAAATTTTGCATTCAAAAAGTCAAATGGCGCTTTTTCCCTTCCAAGCCCTGCAGTGCACCCAAATAGTTGTTTTTCCCCACATATTGGGTAATTGCACAACAAATTGTATGGAGGAATTTCTCGTTTTACCCTTATGAAAATGCAAAATTTGGAGCTATAAAAGATTTATCTGGGAAAAATTTGATTTTTTTTATTTTCATGGCTCTACGTTATAAATTTCAGTGAAGCACCTGTGGGTTCAAGGTGCTCAATACACATCTAGATATGCTCCCTATGGGGTCTAGTTTGCAAAATGGTGTCATTTGTTGGGGGTTTCCACTGCTTAGGCACATCAGGGGCTCTCCAAACGCGACATGGCATCCGCTAATTATTCCAGTAAATTTCACATTCAAAAAGTCAAATGGCGCTCCTTCCCTTCCAAGCCCTGCCATGCACTCAAACAGTTGTTTTCCTCCACATATTGGGTATTTGCGCACTCAGGAGAAATTGCACAACAAATTGTATGGAGCAATTTCTCCTGTTACCCTTTTTAAAATGCAAAGTTTGGAGCTAAAAAAGATTTATCTGGGAAAAATTTGTATTTTTTGTATTTTCACAGCTCTACCTTATAAACTTCTGTTAGGCATCTGTGGGTTTAAGGTGCTCAGTACACATCTAGATAAGTTTCCAAAGGGGTCTAGTTTCCAAAATGGTGTCACTTGTTGGGGATTTCCACTGTTTAGGCACATCAGGGGCTCTCCAAAGATGACATGGCATCCGCTAATTATTCAAGCAAATTTTACATTCAAAAAGTGAAATGGCGCTCCTTCCGAGCCCTGCCACTCGCCCAAACAGTATACTTCCCCCACATATGTGGTATCTGCATGCTTAGGAGAAAAAGCACAACAAATTGTATGGTCCATTTTCTCCTGTTACCCTCGAGAAAGTAAAAAAAAATTAGGTCTAATGGAAAAGTTTTGTGAAAGAAAAGTAAATGTGTATTTTTTCCTTCCACATTCCAAAAATTCCTGTAAAGCACCGGAAGGGTTAATAAACACCTTGAATGTGGTTTTGAGTACCTTGAGGGGTGCAGTTTTTAGAAGGGTGTCACTTTTGGGAATTTTCTGTCATATAGGCCCCTCAAAGTCACTTCACATGTGAGGTGGTCATTAAAAAAATGGTTTAGCAAATTTTGTTGTAAAAATGAGAAACCGCTGGTCAACTTTTAACCCTTATAACTTCCGAATAAAAAAATATTATGTTTCAAAAATTGTGCTGATGTAAAATAGACATGTGGGAAAATTGCATCATTTTAAAAATTTTTGCCAAATTTCCACTTTTTTCACCACTAAATGCAAGTCATATCAAAGAAATTTTACCACTATTATGAAGTACAATATATCACAAGAAAACAATGTCAGAATCAGTGGGATCCATTCAAGGGTTCCAGAGTTATAACCTCATAAATTGACACTGGTCAAAATTGTTAAAATTGGCCTGGCCAGTAAGGTGAAAACAGGCTTCGGGGCGAAGGGGTTAAAGGGAATCTGTCACCCTCTGGGATGCTTTTAAGCTTTTAGTATGGATATATGGACATACAGGTAGTAGACTGGTTAAACTAGTCTTACCTGTATGCCTCATAGCTGTATCTAGATGTTGAGAATTGCACGTTTAACCGCTTTCTGACCTTAGACGTATAGGTACTGTATGTCTAAGGTCGCCTCTCCCTGTTTGCTGCGGGGACCCCTGTGGTTGTCATTGCCGGATAGCTATGAACGCTGCCCAGTGATCGGTGCTCGTAGCAGATAAGCATTTTTTAATGTTTTAAAAAATATTCTAAAACAAAAAAAAATTAAAGTCTAAATCACCCCCCATTCGCTCCATTCAAAATAAAACAAGTAAAAAAACACATATACCAAAATGTCAGAATTTTTTGATCACCACAAGATTGCATTAAAATGTAATAATGGGCGATTATAAGATCGTATCTACACCCAAGTGGTATCAAGAAAAACGTCAGCTTGGCACGCAAGAAATAAGCCCTCACCCAGGAACAGATCACGAAAAATGGAGATGCTACTGGTCTTGGAAAACGGCAATTTTTTTTTTTTTTTTTTTTACAAACTTTAGATTTTTTTTCACCACTTAAATAAAAAAGAACCTGTACATGTTAGGTATCTATGAACTCAAAATGACCTGGAGAATCATAATGGCAGGTCAGTTTTTGCATTTAGAGAACATGGTAAAAATGGTGGAATTTTGCAATTTCACCACAATTTTAATTTTTCTCCCATTTTTCAGTACACTATATAGTAAAATCAATGGTGTCATTCAAAAGTGCAACTCGTCCCACAAAAAACAAGCCCTCACATGGCCATATTGATGGGAAAATAAAAAGTTATGGCTCTGGGAAGAGGGGGAGCAAAAAACGGAAGCTCAAAAACGGAAAAACCCAAGGTGGTGAAGGAGTTAATGTTTTATGTTAATGATTTCTTCCATGCACAGGATTATGGCACAGCAACTGCATGTCACAGGTCAGTGTGACCTGCATGAGAGGAGGGTGCTATTGTAATGAAGAGAGGAGGTGAGGATTTCTTCCAGACACCACATGCCCTGGAGTCTGGAAAAAAATATTAACATAAAACATTATGTATGAGGCATACAGGTAGGACTAGTTTAAACAGTCTATTACCTGTATGCCCATAGTAATAGCTTAAAAGCGTCCAGGGGGTGACAGATTCTCTTTAAAGGGTTCTTTGATGAAAACAAGTTATCCACAGGTTAGGTAGGTGATAACTTATTGATCGGTGGAATCGGAGCATTGGAAACCACAATGGACAGAAAAATGGGGAACTTCTATCCTTGACAGGGCACTTTAATCCCCATTTTGTCTCCATTTTAAAATGCAGAGGCAGGTGAGATGTCTGACCGCAGCTCCGTTCATCCTCTTTGGGGGCTTCCGGAAAAAAAGCTCCATAGGGAATGAATGGATTAGTGGTTAAGTCATACATGACGCTCTATTCTAATTGGGATGAAAGATACACAGCAGTCGGACCGCCACCAATCACTTATCACTTATCCTTTGGCCACATTCACACGTTCAGTATTTTACATCAGTGTTTGTAAACCAAAACCAGGAGTGGAACAATCAAAGGAAAAGTAATATAGAAACAGATGCACCACTTCTGAATTTATTAGGCCGGCGTCACACTCAGCGTAGGGAAATACGGTCCGTATTTTGCAGGCATAATACGCAGAAATGATCCCAAAACAGTGTTCGTATGTCATCTGTAGGCAGGGTGTGTCTGCGTATTTTACGCATGTTAACCTCCGTATGTAATCCGTATGGCATCCGTACGGCGTTTTTTTCACACAACCATAAAAAATGGACATTTAACGGTTTTGAGGAGCGAAAATAATTTAAATCATCAGCATAAACCCTATTTAAGGCCTCTACAACAGGTGGAACCCTCCCATATGGCCATTTTGTTGCTGTGCTTGTGCAGGTGTTTTGGTGATACTTGGGCAACATGTGTGACCTCCTGCATTTCATACCAACTCAGCGGGTTTTATTTAATTGGGTCTTGTCACCCCGCTTTGGCCAGCCATACCCCATGATAGTTGATCCACGAAGGAGGAGAAGAAGAATGTTTGTGCATACCCTTTTGCAGCAACGCCTCACTAAGGTGTTATGACCCCAATGGCAGAGGGTCTCAAAAGTAAATACCAAGTCTGCAAACACAAAAAAACAGCTCATAGGGCAGTGGTAACTGGGCTAACCGTATATCTAGTCCTAGCACCACAAATAGCAGCAGCCGGGGAACGTGCCTACGTTGGTTCTAGACGTCTCGCGCCAGCCGGAGAACTAACTAACCCTAGAAGGGAAAAGATAGACCTTTCTTGCCTCCAGAGAAAAGACCCCAAAAGTTGGATACAAGCCCCCAACAAATAATAACGGTGAGGTAAGAAGAAAAGACAAACGTAAGAATGAACTAGATAATTAGCAAAGAGAGGCCCACTGACTAATAGCAGAATATAGTAAGATGACTTATACGGTCAGCAAAAACCCTATCAAAATTTCCACGCTGGATATTCAAGAACCCCCGAACCGTCTAACGGCCCGGGGGGAGAATACCAGCCCCCTAGAGCTTCCAGCAAAATCAGGAATCACATTTAGTACAAGCTGGACAAAATATAAGAGCAATGCAAATAACCAAAAAACAAAGAAGCAGGACTTAGCTTAATTTTGCAAGAACCAGGACCAGCAGACAGGAGCAAACAGAAAGGAACTGATTACAACGATGCCAGGCACCAGACTGAGAATTCAGGAAGTTTATATAGCAACACCCCTGGACTAACGACCCAGGTGGGTGCCAAACTGAGGAAAGACAACCCCAGAGTCATATCACCAGTGACCACAAGAGGGAGCCAAAAAAGTCTAATTCACAACAGTACCCCCCCTTTAAGGAGGGGTCACCGAACCCTAACCAAGACCACCAGGGCGATCAGGATGAGCAGCGTGAAAGGCACGAACTAAATCAGCCGCATGCACATCAGAGGCAACCACCCAGGAATTATCCTCCTGACCATAGCCCTTCCACTTGACCAGATACTGAAGCCTCCGCCTGGAGAGACGAGAATCCAAGATCTTCTCCACCACGTACTCCAACTCGCCCTCAACCAACACCGGAGCAGGAGGCTCAACAGAAGGAACCACAGGCACAACGTACCGCCGCAACAAAGACCTATGGAACACGTTGTGAATGGCAAACGACACCGGAAGATCCAAGCGAAAGGACACAGGATTAAGGATTTCCAATATCTTGTAAGGACCGATGAAGCGAGGCTTAAATTTAGGAGAGGAGACCTTCATAGGAACAAATCGAGAAGACAGCCATACCAAATCCCCAACACGAAGTCGGGGACCCACACCGCGGCGGCGGATGGCAAAACGCTGAGCCTTCTCCTGTGACAACTTTAAGTTGTCCACCACATGATTCCAAATCTGCTGCAACCTATCCACCATGGAATCTACCCCAGGACAGTCAGAAGGCTCCACATGTCCCGAGGAAAAACGAGGATGGAAACCAGAGTTGCAGAAAAATGGCGAAACCAAAGTAGCGGAACTAGCCTGATTATTAAGGGCAAACTCAGCCAACGGCAAGAAGGTCACCCAATCATCCTGATCTGCAGAAACAAAACACCTCAAATAAGCCTCCAGAGTCTGATTAGTTCGCTCCGTTTGTCCATTAGTCTGAGGATGAAAGGCAGACGAAAACGACAAATCAATGCCCATCTTAGCACAAAAGGATCGCCAGAACCTGGAAACAAACTGGGATCCTCTGTCAGACACAATATTCTCAGGAATGCCGTGTAAACGAACCACATTCTGAAAGAACAAAGGAACCAGATCGGAAGAGGAAGGCAGCTTAGGCAAAGATACCAAATGGACCATCTTGGAAAAGTGATCACATACCACCCAGATGACAGACATGCCCTGAGACACCGGAAGATCTGAAATGAAATCCATGGAAATGTGTGTCCAAGGCCTCTTCGGGACAGGCAAGGGCAAGAGCAACCCGCTGGCACGAGAACAGCAAGGCTTAGCTCGAGCACAAGTCCCACAGGACTGCACAAATGACTGCACATCCCGTGACAAGGAAGGCCACCAAAAGGACCTAGCCACCAAATCTCTGGTGCCAAAAATTCCCGGATGCCCTGCCAACACCGAGGAATGAGCCTTGGAAATGACTCTGCTGGTCCACTTATCAGGAACAAACAGTCTGTCAGGTGGACAAGAGTCAGGTCTACCAGCCTGAAATCTCTGCAACACACGTCGCAAATCCGGAGAAATGGCTGACAAGATAACTCCCTCTTTAAGAATACCAACTGGTTCTGCGACTCCAGGAGAGTCAGGCACAAAGCTCCTTGAAAGAGCATCAGCCTTCACATTCTTTGAACCTGGTAAATACGAGACCACAAAGTCAAAACGGGAGAAAAACAATGACCAACGGGCCTGTCTAGGATTCAGGCGTTTAGCAGACTCGAGATACATCAGATTTTTGTGATCAGTCAAGACCACCACACGATGCTTAGCACCCTCGAGCCAATGACGCCACTCCTCAAATGCCCACTTCATGGCCAACAACTCCCGATTGCCAACATCATAATTCCGCTCAGCAGGCGAAAACTTCCTAGAGAAAAAAGCACATGGTCTCATTACAGAGCAACCAGGGCCTCTCTGCGACAAAACGGCCCCTGCCCCAATCTCAGAAGCATCCACTTCAACCTGAAAGGGAAGTGAGACATCAGGCTGGCACAAAACAGGCGCCGAAGTAAACCGGCGCTTCAACTCTTGGAAAGCTTCCACGGCTGCAGGAGCCCAGTTAGCAACATCAGAACCTTTCTTGGTCATATCCGTCAAAGGTTTAACAACGCTAGAAAAATTAGCGATAAAACGACGGTAGAAGTTAGCAAAACCCAAGAACTTCTGAAGACTCTTAACTGACGTGGGTTGAGTCCAATCATGAATAGCTCGGACCTTGCCTGGGTCCATCTCCACCGCAGAAGGGGAAAAAATAAAACCCAAAAAGGGAACCTTCTGTACTCCAAAGAGACACTTTGAGCCCTTAACAAACAAAGCATTCTCACGCAAAACCTGAAACACCATCCTGACCTGCTCTACATGCGAGTCCCAATCATCAGAAAAAAACAGAATATCATCCAGATAAACAATCATAAATTTATCCAGATACTTCCGGAAAATATCATGCATAAAGGACTGAAACACTGAAGGAGCATTAGAGAGCCCAAAAGGCATCACCAAGTACTCAAAATGACCTTCGGGCGTATTAAATGCAGTTTTCCATTCATCTCCTTCCTTAATGCGCACAAGGTTGTACGCACCACGAAGATCTATCTTGGTGAACCACTTGGCACCTTTAATCCGGGCAAACAAGTCCGACAACAGAGGCAAAGGATACTGAAATTTAACAGTGATTTTATTCAGAAGCCGATAGTCAATACAAGGTCTCAAAGATCCGTACTTCTTGGCCACAAAAAAGAATCCCGCACCAAGAGGGGAAGAGGATGGACGGATATGCCCCTTCTCCAGAGATTCCTTGATATACGAACGCATTGCGGTATGCTCAGGTACAGATTAAATAATCTTCCCTTAGGAAATTTACTACCTGGAATCAAATCTAAAGCGCAGTCACAGTCCCTATGAGGAGGAAGAGCACTGGACCTGGACTCGATGAATACATCCTGATAATCAGACAAATACTCAGGAACTTCCGAAGGAGTAGAAGAAGCAATAGACACCGGCGGGGAATCACCATGAATTCCCTGACAGCCCCAACTTGACACAGACATTGCCTTCCAATCCAAGACTGGATTATGGGTCTGTAACCATGGCAGACCCAAAACGACCAAATCATGCATTTTATGCAGAACAAGAAAACGAATCACCTCCCGATGTTCAGGAGTCATGCACATGGTTACCTGTGTCCAAAACTGCGGTTTATTTTCCGCCAATGGCGTAGCATCAATACCTCTAAGAGGGATAGGATTTACCAACGGCTCAAGAACAAAACCACAGCGCTTGGCAAATGACAGATCCATAAGACTCAGGGCAGCACCTGAATCCACAAACGCCATAACAGGGTAGGAGGACAATGAGCAAATTAAAGTCACAGACAAAATAAATTTAGGTTGCAAATTACCAATGGCGACAGGACTAACAACCCTTGTTAGGCGTTTAGAGCATGCTGATATAACATGTGTAGAATCACCACAGTAAAAACACAACCCATTCTGACGTCTATGATTTTTCCGTTCATTTCTAGTCTGAATTCTACCACATTGCATTAAATCAGGTGTTTGTTCAGACAACACCACCAGAGGATTAGCGGCTTTGCGCTCCCGCAAACGCCGGTCAATTTGAATAGCCAGCGCCATGGAATCATTCAGACTTGTAGGAATGGAGAAACCCACCATCACATTCTTAATGGCTTCAGAAAGGCCATTTCTGAAATTTGCGGCCAGAGCACACTCATTCCACTGAGTAAGCACAGACCATTTCCGAAATTTTTGGCAATACACTTCAGCTTCATCCTGGCCCTGAGAAATAGCCAGCAAGGCTTTTTCTGCCTGACTTTCAAGATTGGGTTCCTCGTAAAGCAATCCGAGCGCCAGAAAAAACGCATCAATATTTGCCAATGCCGGATCTCCTGGCGCTAGCGAGAAGGCCCAATCCTGAGGGTCGCCCCGTAAGAAAGAGATAACAATTTTAACTTGCTGAGCTGAGTCTCCAGATGAACGGGGTCTCAGAGATAGAAACAATTTACAATTATTCCTGAAATTCCTAAACTTTAATCGGTCTCCAGAGAACAGTTCAGGAATAGGTATTTTAGGTTCAGACATAGGACTACTGGTAACAAAATCTTGTATGCCCTGCACACGAGCAGCAAGCTGGTCCACACTTGTAATCAAGGTCTGGACATTCATGTCTGCAGCAAGCTCAAGCCACTCAGAGGTAAAGGGGAGGAAGAAAGAGAGGAAAAAAAAAAAACTCAGAATTTCCTTTCTTATTATCCCACTTCTGCAATGCATTAAACATTCAACTTTGGCCTGGCATACTGTTATGACCCCAATGGCAGAGGGTCTCAAAAGTAAATACCAAGTCTGCAAACACAAAAAAACAGCTCATAGGGCAGTGGTAACTGGGCTAACCGTATATCTAATCCTAGCACCACAAATAGCAGCAGCCGGGGAACGTGCCTACGTTGGTTCTAGACGTCTCGCGCCAGCCGGAGAACTAACTAACCCTAGAAGGGAAAAGATAGACCTTTCTTGCCTCCAGAGAAAAGACCCCAAAAGTTGGATACAAGCCCCCAACAAATAATAACGGTGAGGTAAGAAGAAAAGACAAACGTAAGAATGAACTAGATATTTAGCAAAGAGAGGCCCACTAACTAATAGCAGAATATAGTAAGATGACTTATACGGTCAGCAAAAACCCTATCAAAATTTCCACGCTGGATATTCAAGAACCCCCGAACCGTCTAACGGCCCGGGGGGAGAATACCAGCCCCCTAGAGCTTCCAGCAAAATCAGGAATCACATTTAGTACAAGCTGGACAAAATATAAGAGCAATGCAAATAACCAAAAAACAAAGAAGCAGGACTTAGCTTAATTTTGCAAGAACCAGGACCAGCAGACAGGAGCAAACAGAAAGGAACTGATTACAACGATGCCAGGCACCAGACTGAGAATTCAGGAAGTTTATATAGCAACACCCCTGGACTAACGACCCAGGTGGGTGCCAAACTGAGGAAAGACAACCCCAGAGTCATATCACCAGTGACCACAAGAGGGAGCCAAAAAAGTCTAATTCACAACACTAAGGCTGCTTTCACACTAGCGTCGGTACGGGGCCGTCACGCTGCGTCGGCCCGACGTACCGACGCATACTGTGAAAAAAATGCCTGACGTTGGCAGCGGAAGCAGTCTTAAGACGCTTCTGCTGCTTCATTGTAAGGTCCGGGGAGGAGGGGGCGGAGTTTCGGCCGCGCATATGAGGTCGAAAATGGCGGACTAGACGCACAAAAAAAGTTACATGTAACTTTTTTTGTGGCGGCAGTCTGCCAAAATCGCACGACGGTTGCGACGTGTGGTAACACGTCGCAATGCGTCGGTAATGTTAGTCTATGGGGAAAAAACGCATCCTGCAGACAACTTTGCAGAATGCGTTTTTTCTCCTAAACGATGCATTGCGATGTGCAGCCAAAAACGCTAGTGTGAAAGTAGCCTAAAGGGCATTTTCACCGGCTATATTCATCTCTGCGGACACATCCGGACAAATTCTTTCAGTACTGTCGCATGACAATACCCACCTTTTATATCTTGTTGGAGACAGTACTTCTAGGAATTACGTATCAGGATACCAGGATGCGGAAATGCATATCCGCAGAGGAGCGTCTTCTCCTTACCTTATGGTATGTATTCACCATCCTCACATACTGTATGTTGATGATGTTTTTTGTACTATTTTGATTTGCATAGAATCTTATTTAAATTATATTAATATATTATGTATAAATCATATACAAATATGTATTAAATGTTAAATGTTAGTATCCAGTGTAAATTTTGGAAGGTACACTGGTCTCCTGCCTTTTTTGATCTTCATATTACTTTGTTTTACTAGGGTTTTTGGAAAGCATTGTAACATAGCTAATTTTTTACATTTTATTTTGCTTTCAGATTCCTGTCAACTGGATTATCTTATGCAAGACTACATCTTGAATTTCTCATAGGGCGGTCCACTATTTCAGGCATTGTATGTAATACATGTGTTCAAATATGGGACAAACGACATGAACCTGTGATGCCAGAGCCCAAAAAGGAGGATTGGCTGAAAATAGCCTGTGGCTTTTCTGACAGTTGTCAATTTCCACACTGTATTGGAGCACTGGATGGGAAACATATCAGGGTGCGTAAGCCGCCGAACTCGGGCACCCAATTCTATAATTATAAGCAGTTTTTCTCTGTAGTTCTGCTAGCTGTAGTTGACAGTAACTACAGGTTTATAATTGTAGATATTGGGGCCTATGGGCGAACTGGAGACTCTAGAGTCTTCAATGCGTCCATTATGGGTCGGTGGCTACGTGAAAACCTGTTGGACCTCCCATCACCACGACAACTCCCAGGCTCCAATGCTGAAGCAGTCCCATATGTACTTGTCGCAGATGACGCCTTCCAATTGACCAGGCAGACCTTATCCCCGACGCAACCTTGACCACCGGCGGCGTCTTTAATGTCAGACTTTTACGGGCACAGCGACTGGTGGAGTGCGCCTTTGGCATTATGGCATCCAAATGGCGTGTTCTCCAGTCTGCCATTCAGCTGAGTGAGTCAAATGTAAATTAAGTCATAAAAGCTTGTGTTGTTCTACACAACTTTACAAGAGTTCATGAGTGCTCCTCAGCTGACAGTGATGAAGGCATGTTGGCTAATGTGGGTAGGCCTACAACACAAGTCCTTCCTCTGCGGCGTCCTCTTTCTGGCATAAAAGTTAGGGATATTTTCACAAATTATTTTGTTTCTCCTCAGGGAGCTACTCCCTGGCAAGATAATGCTGTTTCTTTGTTGTAATTTTTTCATATATATCTATATATATTTTTGGCAAGAATGCATAAATTACTTAATTTACTTAACTATGTGTGTTTCATTGACTTATGTTACAGATGTTTATCAACCGAGTAATTGAATATGATTGTAATGATTTGTCCAACAAATTTAAATTGACTTTTGACTACATTATTTTATTATAGCAAAAGCCTTTTTTTATTTTAAACACCATATTAATATCATATGTTTTTTTATTTTCAGAAACCAGGGCATAACCCATTTTTTTAGAAAAATATAACAAAGTGCTAGCACAGCAGAGTCAAAGAAAAACATGTTTAGAAACAAAACTAAAAAAGAATTATCATAAAACAATTGTCATTACAGATTTCAGTAAGTTGGTGGAGGTGATGGCGGAAGCTCAGGGTCCTGGTCAGGAGGCATTTGTTGTGCCAATTGTCCCTCATCCTGTGTGAATGATGTCTGTCCCTGCTGAACATGATGCCCTTGCTCATATTGGCCAGTTGTGTATTGGCTATAATAAGGGTTTTGAGTATGGCCCTCATGAGGTTGAAAATAAGACCTTGCATCATAACCCTCCCCAATATGGCCATGTCGTCCAAACCCAGGTTTGGACCAGCCTCCAGCACTGGGTCTGGACAAGTGGCCATATTGGGAAGGTTGATGGTATGATGGCATATGGTAATGTGCTGGCCTTGGTTGGTTTTGGGTGGGAACGGGTAGAGGTGTAGGCACACGTGGAGGGGGTGCTTCAAATACTTGTTGAGCATGCACCTGTTGAGATGATGGAAGGCGCAGGACGTTACGTGCTGACAGCTGCCACCTCTCAATGAACTCAAATAATTCATAGGGTTCATTTGGTGGGGTACATGGATCAATAAGTATTTGAAAACACCCTCTCACACGTAGCCTCACCTCACGGGGTATGGGACGGAGGTACCGGGCCCGGCTCTTCGAATAGGCCTCCTCACCATCATCCTGTGCAGCCCTGGCCAAATAATTAAGGACCCCACTGTCCACATTCCTGCGAGTTTCTAGCAGCTTTCTCCTTCTGTGGCCACGGCGGGAAATGACAGCAGGCTGTGGGGATGTCTCTAGTGGAACAGTTGGGCTGCTACTGTTTCCTGGATCATCCTGACTTCCTGGATGTGGTGCTGCTGAGGGTAGTGGTGCAGCTTCTTGGCCAGTTGTTGCCGGATCTTGTGATGCAACTGAAGATGTTGAAGGAGGGATGTCATTGGAAGGATGAGAAGATGGGCCAGCCACTTCTTCTCCTTCCCCAACCAGATCTATCAGGGCCTCCGAGTCTGAGCCGGTCTCCCTCTCAGTGAGGTTTGACTGTGTTCTGTTTGTAAAGTATGAGAATAATTAATGATAAATTAAAATTTTACCTTTAGAAAACATATGTGTAATTTTGAATTATGTTTTTACTTACGGTCTCAGATCCATACTGGGATCTAAAAAGGAGAGTTGGTCATAATAAATAGATTTCCTTTTTTTTTTTAAGGCGCTGCTGCCCCACTCCTGGCCCGCTGCTGCCTATATTGGTTGCGTATGCTACGCCATCGTCTCATAACATCTTCCACTGCAATGATAGGGAAAAAAATAATGTATAAGGCCATTGTGCACAGTGGTACCACAATGTGTCAGTGATAAAACAGATTTTAATGTGGCCTAGTAACCTGCATTTCTTAAAAAATATCATCAACATAAAGATTGTAAACACAAACAGCACAATACGAAATAATGGAAAATACATAGAATTTCAGGCCATAAGGACAGGGTCCTCTCCCCTCTGTAGCAGTATGTCATTGTAAATTATTATAAAGTAAACAACATCTATAAAACTCTGTACGTAACCCCTTTCTCATGTCCAGAACCATGTAATTAATAGTGCTATATAAATAAATGAGATTAATGTTAATGAAAATATCATAAGGCCAAAGTTCATGTAGGTAATGCAGTTTGCAATATTATTCATAGAGAAACATGAGTGGACTTACCGTATTTTTCGGACTATAAGACGCACCGGACTATAAGGCGCACCCAGGTTTTAGAGGTGGAAAATAGAGAAAAAAATATTTGAAGCAAAAAAAATGTGGTAAAATATTTAATAACATAAATAACATACTATTATATGTGGTGGTGTTATTATATATAATAGTATGTTATTATGTTGGAAGCTGCGGGACCAGTGTGGTGTCTGTGAAGTACGATATGAAGACGCTGGAGGGTGAGTATAAGGGCTCATTTCCACATGCGAGGCACACGTCCGTATCTCGCATGTGGAAACCAAGCTCTGGCGCCGGCACTTTGGAGCGGAGCTGTGCAGCTCCATGTGTTCCTATGCGGCCGCACACTCCGCTCTGGAGTGCCGGCTTCACAGCTTGGTTTCCACATGCGAGATACGGACGTGTGCCTCGCATGTGGAAATGAGCCCTAAGAATGGGTGTACAGGGCTTATAGTGAAAGCACCACTCCAGCACTGCAAAATAACACTGGAGTGCTGCTTTAAAATCCCATGGGAGAACTATAACTCCCAGCATGTCCTGCAGATCCTATGACATGCTGGGAGTTATAGTTCACCAAAGGAGTGGCAGAGTGCTTTATTGTGTTTTGTAAAGACTGACCTCTTAATTGTGGCAGCCAGCCACACTGTGGTGAGGTAAAAGCTGGAGCATCCCATGGCTGCACACACACACAGAGCCCTCCCTGTTGTTGTTGCCTTTCCACAGCGCAGGACATAAGAGGAAGCTGCAGATTCTAGGTGGGAGTCTGAAGGACCTGTGATGATGTCAGAAGAGGGAGGGCTCTGAGCTGCCATGTGATGCTCCAGCCCGCCCACTTCTGACATCACACAGGTCCTCCCTGTGCACCAGACAGCTCAGTGTCCAGCACAGGCAGGTATGCAGCGATCTCCTGGCCCCTGCTGCTGCCTCCTCCTCCCCCGGACACACAGATTCTCCCCGGAATCAGTGCTGGGGAAACTGTGTGTCCCTGCTTAAGTGCAGCATTCATTTGCTGCTCCCCGCTCACCGCTCAGCTGATCGGTGGGCGGGGAGCAGCTAATAAATATTCACTGCACTTAATCAGCGGGGCCATGTGCTTTCCCCAGCAGCTGATTCCGGCAGCCGGGACATCCTGAAGTGGGATAACAGTGCGATCCCACTCGCTGCTGCCCCCCTCCCCACATGCTATATCCGTACTATAAGACGCACCCACACTTTCCTCCCAAATTTGGAGGAAAAAAGTGCGTCTTATAGTCCAAAAAATACGGTACTTATCTGCCTCTGGACCTCACGTGGCCGCTGCTCATATTCTGGGAAAAGGATCCCACATATGCTTCTCCATGCTGCCTCTTTTCTGGCCCGGTTAGAATAATGGGCATCTCGCTGATCCCATATTTCTGGCCTCTCTTGCACCAGGACCAGCAGCATTTCGACATTAATAATATTGGCCATGATGCAGGAGACTCCGTGGAGGCATGCGGCAGACTTCCGGGATGTCTGTCTGGCTTTTTCAGCTAATTAGCATGTCTGAGCTTCCTGATTGAGGGCTTGGCACATTTCCTGTCACCTGCTGAACTCTTGCGTATTTTGCGCAAGTCACACTGTTGGTCCGTGTGTAATCCGTATTTTTTGCGCACCCAGTTTCATTGGCGGATTTTTTGCGCAATACGCTGACAAACACAGCATGCTACGATTTTCTACGCCCGTAAAATACGGATGCGTAATATACGCCAAATAGGAGCTGCCCCATAGAGATTCATTGGTTCGTGTGCAAGGTGTTGTTTTTGCGCCTCGCATACGTCCGTGAAACTCTCTAGTGTGACGCCGGCCTTATGCACTACTGGTTTTGGATTACAAATACTGAGGCAAAATTCTGACCAAATACTGAATGTGTGAACACGGCCTTAGGATAGGTGATTACCTGTTTTCATCGTAGAACCCCTGTAAGTGCATATTTGCTACTGTCTAATAGTCACTGGACAGGGAGGGGTTAAATGTCCATGTTTTTAATCTCTATTGGAAATCAAGAATCTTCCCCTTATTGATATCAGAGAGGACAAGTGACCTCCATACATATCACAATCCACTATACCAAGACCAATAACACCACATACAAGGAACATATACCACCACACTGTGACCAGACTACATATTACTACAGCATAGTGACTGAATAATACCACATACAAAAGGATAAATACCATCACACCATATCCAGACCACATGTTACCACCACATAGTGACCGAATAATACTACATACAGAGGACAAATGTCACCACACCATGACCAGACCATATAGTGACTGAATAATACCACATACAGGGGATTAATACAGTTACACCATTACCAGACCACATACAGTTGTGCTCAAAAGTTTACATACCCCAGCAGAATTTTAGCTTTCTTGGCCTTTTTCAGAGAATATGAATGATAACACCAAAACTTTTTCTCCACTCATGGATAGTGGTTGGGTGAAGCCAATTATTGTCAAACTACTGTGTTTTATCTTTTTTAAAATCATAATGACAACCCAAAACTCTCTCTCTCCTGTCATGTAGACATGTTCATGATGATAAAAGACTTACCATATATACTCGAGTATAAGCCGACCCGAGTATAAGCCGAGGCCCCTAATTTTGCCACAAAAAACTGGGAAAACTTAATGACTTGAGTATAAGCCTAGGGTGGAAAATGCAGCAGCTACCGGTAAATGTTAAAAATAAAAATAGATACCAATAAAAGTAAAATTGATTGAGACATCAGTAGGTTGTTTTTGAATATCCATATTGAATCAGGAGCCCCATATAATGCTCAATACAGTTCATGATGGGCCCCATAAGATGCTCCATATTAAAAAATGCCCCATATAATGCTGCACAAATGTTGATTATGACCCCATAAGATTCTCCATACAGACATTTTCCCCATACAATGCTGCACAAATGCTGATTATGGCCCTATAAGCTGCTCCATACAGACATTTGCCCCATATAATGCTGCACAAATGCTGATTATGGCCCCATAAGATGCTCCATACAGACATTTGCCCCATACAATGATGCACAAATGCTGATTATGGCCCCATAAGATGCTCCATACAGACATTTGCCCCATATAATGCTGCACAAATGCTGATTATGGCCCCATAAGATGCTCCATAGACACATTTGCCCCGTATAATGCTCCACAAATGCTGATTATGGCCCCATAAGATGCTCCATAGAGATAAATGCCCCATATGCTATTGCTGCGATAAAAAAAAAAAAATCACATACTCTCGTCGCTCAGACCCCCGGCACTTGCTATAGTCCACCGCTGGGGGCCGCTCCGTCTTCCTCTGCATTGACGTTCAGGCAGAGGGCAGCGAGCACACTAATCACGCCATCGCACCCTCTGACCTGAGCGTCACTGTAGAGGAAGACGTAGCGGTGCCCAGCGGTGGAACACGGACAGGTGACTATTGCGCAATGCCCCCGTTATTCTCACCTGCTCCTGGCGCGGTCCCTGCATGTCCCTGGTTCTCCGGGCGCCGGCAGCTTCTTCCTGTGTTGAGCGGTCACATGGTACCGCTCATTACAGTAATGAATATGCGGCTCCACCCCTATGGGAGTGGAGTCGGGTCCATATTCATTACTGTAATGAGCGGTACCATGTGACCGCTCAATGCTGGAAGAAGCTGTCAGCGCCCGGAGAACCAGGGATGTGCAGGGACCGCGCCAGGAGCAAGTGAGTATGATTAGACAGCTGCCACTCCCCCTCCCCTGCCGACCCCTGGGAATGACTCGAGTATAAGCCAAGAGGGGCAATTTTATCTTAAAAAATGGGCTGAAATTCTCGGCTTATACTCGAGTATATACGGTACATTTTTTTCAAGAAAGTTCATTCTAAAAAAACTCCACCACAAAACTGATTTACAAGAGATTTTTTTCTTCTAAAGAAGAACAAGAGGCTCTGGATATCCCCCAATCTTAAGGTGATGAAACTCATTCCCAACATTAAGTACCTTTCCATCGCATTTGGTAAACAAATCCAAAAAATTCCGCCACTTACTTTTTGTCCGGATGTAGAAATATTTAACAAGGTGGTCACAGAGGACATTGAACATCTTCTGGATAAACAAGATTATCCATGTAATTTGCATCACATGGACAAGGATGACCTCTGGAAATTGCTATCGTTGGATGATGTTTTGTTCAAAATGGCTGATAAAAGAGGTAATATTGTAATATGGCCTAATCAGCTTTACAAAAAATCAAGTGAAAAAATTATTAGGGGATTACAAGTTTTACAAACAATTGACATCAAACTTAACCCCTAAGTTCAAAAATGAACCACTAGACATTCTCCAAAAGGCCTTTGAGTAGGACATCATCCCAAAGAAGCTAGTTGAGGTCATTAACCCCTTTCTGTCATTGGACGTACTATTCCGTCCATATGGGGTGGGCCCTACTTCCCAAGGACGGAATAGTACGTCCAGCGCGATCAGCCGCGCTCATGGGGGGACTATCGCAGCTGATATCCGGTACTATGTGCCGGACCACCCCCGGCACATTAACCCCTGGCACACTGCGATCAAACATGATCGCAGTGTTCCGGCGGTATAGGGAAGCATCGCGCAGGGAGGGGGCTCCCTGCGTGCTTCCCTGAGGCGATCGGTACAAGGCGATGTGCTCACCTTGTACCGAGCGTCTCCTCCCTGCAAGCCCCGGATCCAAAATGGCCGCGGGGCTGCATCTGGGTCCTGCAGGGAGGTGGCTTCACAGCGCCTGCTCAGAGCAGGCGACGGGAAGCCTCCAGCAGTGCACGTCAGATCGCCGATCTGACACAGTGCACAGCAAAGTGTCAGATCGGCGATCTGTCACTTTACTGTGATGCCCCCCCCCCCCCGAGGCAAAGTAAAAATGTAAAAAAAAAATAATAATTACATATGTAAAAAAAAAAAAAATCCTAAATAACTAATAATAAAAAATATATATATATTGTTCCAATAAATACATTCCTTTAGCTAAATAAAAAAAAAACAATAAAAATACACAAATTTAGTATTGCCGCGTCCGTAACAACCCGACCTATAAAACTGTCCCACTAGTTAACCCCTTCAGTGAACACCGTAAAAAAAAAAAAAAAAAAAAATCGGGGCAAAAAACAACGCTTTATTATCATACCGACAAACAAAAAGTGGAATAACATGCGATCAAAAAGACGGAAATAAATAGCCCTGGTACTGCTGAAAACGTCATCTTGTCCCGCAAAAAACGAGCCACCATACAGCATCAGAAAAAAATAAAAAAGTTATAGTCCTCAGAATAAAGCGATGCAAAAATAATTATTTTTTCTATAAAATAGTTTTTATCGTATAAAAGCGCCAAAACATAAAAAATGATATATATGAGGTATCGCTGTAATCGTACTGACCCAAAGAATAAAACTGCTTTATCCATTTTACCAAACACGGAACGGTATAAACGCCCCCCCCAAAAGAAATTCATGAATAGCTGGTTTTTCGGAATAAAAAGCGATCAAAAAATGTCACGTGCCCGAAAATGTTACCAATAAAAGCGTCAACTTGTCCCGCAAAAAATAAGACCTCACATGACTCTGTGGACCAAAATATGGAAAAATTATAGCACTCAAAATGTGGTAACGCAAAAAACATATTTTGCAATAAACAGCGTCTTTTAGTGTGTAATGACTGCCAATCAAAAATCCGCTAGAAAACGAGCTATAAATAGTAAATCAAACCCCCCTTCATCACCCCCTTAGTTACGAAAAATTAAAAATTTTTAAAAATGTATTTATTTCCATTTTCCCATTAGGGTAAGGGTTAGGGCTAGGGTTAGGGCTAGGGTTAGGGTTAGAGCTAGGGTTAGGGTTAGGGCTAGGATTAGGGCTAGGGCTAGGGTTAGGGTTGGGGCTGGGGTTAGGGCTACAGTTAGGGTTAGGGTTGGGGCTAAAGTTAGGGTTGAGGCTAAAGTTAGGGTTAGGGTTTGGATTACATTTACGGTTGGGAATAGGGTTGGGATTAGGGTTAGGGGTGTGTCAGGGTTAGGGGTGTGGTTAAGGTTACAGTTGAGATTAGGGTTAGGGGTGTGTTTGGATTAGGGTTTCAATTAAAATTGGGGGGTTTCCACTGTTTAGGCACATCAGGGGCTCTCCAAACGCGACATTGCGTCCGATCTCAATTCCAGCCAATTCTGCATTGAAAAAGTAAAACAGTGCTCCTTCCCTTCCGAGCTCTCCCGTGCGCACAAACAGAGGTTTACCCCAACTTAGGGGGTGTCAGCGTACTCAGGACACATTGGAAAACAACTTTCGGGGTCCAATTTCTCCTGTTACCCTTGGGAAAATACCAAACTGGGGGCTAAAAAATTATTTTTGTGTAAAAAAAAATATTTTTTATTTTGACGGCTCTGCGTTATAAACTGTAGTGAAACACTTGGGGGTTCAAAGTTCTCACAACACATCTAGATAAGTTCCCTGGGGGGTCTAGTTTCCAATATGGGGTCACTTATGGGGGGTTTCTACTGTTTAGTTACATCAGGGGCTCTGCAAATGCAACGTGACACCTGCAGACCAATCCATCAAAGTTTGCATTCCAAATGGCGCTCCTTCCCTTCCGAGCTCTGCCATGCGCCCAAACGGTGGTTCTCCCTCACATATTGGGTATCAGCGTACTCAGGACAAATTGGACAACAACTTTTGGGGTCCAATTTCTCCTGTTACCCTTGTGAAAATACAAAACTGGGGGCTAAAAAATAATTTTTGTGGGGAAAAAAATAATTTTTATTTTCACGGCTCTGCATTATAAACTACTGTGAATCACTTAATGGGTCAAAGTGCTCACCACACACCTAGATAAGTTCCTTAGGGGGTCTACTTTCCAAAATGGTGTCACTTGTGGGAGGTTTCAATGTTTAGGCACATCAGGGGCTCTCCAAACGCAACATGGCATCCCATCTGAATTCCAGTCAATTTTGCATTGAAAAGTCAAATGGCACTCCTTTGCTTCCAAGCTCTGTCATGCGCCCAAACAGTGGTTTACCCCCACATATGGGGTATCAGTGTACTCAGGACAAATTGTACAACAACTTTTGTGGTCCATTTTCTCCTGTTACCCTTGGTAAAATAAAACAAATTGGAGCTGAAGTAAATTTTTTTGTGTAAAAAAGTTAAATGTTTATTTTTATTTAAACATTCCAAATATTCCTGTGAAACACCTGAAGGGTTAATAAACTTCTTGAATGTGGTTTTGAGCACCTTGAGGGGTGCAGTTTTTATAATGGTGTCACACTTGGGTATTTTCCATCTTATAGACCCCTCAAAATTACTTCAAATGAGATGTGGTCCCTAAAGAAAAAAATGGTGTTGTAAAAATGAGAAATTGCTGGTCGAATTTTAACCCTTATAACTCCCTAATAAAAAAAAAATTTGGTTCCAAAATTGTGCTGATGTAAAGCAGACATGTGGAAAATGTTACTTATTAAGTACTTTGTGTGACATATCTCTGTGATTTAATTGTATAAAAATTCAAAGTTGGAAAATTGCGAAATTTTCAAAATTTTCGCCAAATTCCTGTTTTTTTCACAAATAAACGCAGGTAATATCAAATAAATTTTACCACTATCATGAAGTACAATATGTCACGAGAAAACAATGTCAGAATCACCGGGATCTGTTGAAGCGTTCCAGAGTTATAACCTCATAAAGGGACAGTGGTCAGAATTGTAAAAATTGGCCCTGTCATTAACGTGCAAACCACCCTTGGGGGTAAAGGGGTTAAAGAATCACACCCATGTCTGACCACTTTCTACCTTATCCCTAAGGATCACAAGAACCCTGTAGTGTCAGGCAATGAGAGTGTCTGTGAGATTATTTGCGACATTATTGATCACTTTCTCAAGCCGATAGTAACAGAATTACCATCTTACATAAAAGACACAACGGCAGCCCTGGGCAGATTAGATCAGGTACAACTCAACAAGAACATGATTGTGACGACAGATGATGTAGAGGCTTTATACACATCAATTAGATATTCTGACAGTATAAAAGCAGTTACATGGTTCTTACAGTCTACAGAGATCGCTGGTTGAATTAATCATTATCCTATTAGAATTCATCATGACGCATAATATCTTTACTTTCAATCAAGAAATATATTTACAGGTGCATATTTACTACTTGTTGTGACCAATAGGCATTTAAGCATATATATATTTTTAATTGAGATGTATCTTATCTTAAAAAGTCGCTAGTCCAGCATTGAAACACGTTGTGGAAATAAGAACCGTTCAACTCATCTTGGTCCTAAACATTCTTTTTTCTAGCAGCGCAGCCTGATATCGTGTTATCGTGCAAATTGGACAACTATCCTGGAGGCTATCATCCCCAAGCCAAGGGGCAGAAGCAGCTGATATCTTCAGGTGTTCATGGGAAGTGTTCATGGCAGTTGTATCTGCACAACCTGTTTCCTTTTACTTTCTTTTGCAGCTAAAAGTGTATAACCAGATGGTCTTGTGCACTTTTGTTCCCCTACAGTTTTTCTACTATCTTTGTACACAGAATATTAAGAATTTCTGTCCCAACTGTGTCAGCACCATTATCTGATTTTATTTGTTTTGTATAACCCCTTTCTGACATCTGACGTACTATACCGTCCATGTGCCTTGGGCCTGTCAGACCATGGACGGGATAGTACGTCATAGCAACCGGGTGTCAGCTGATTCTCACAGCTGACACCCGGTACTAGGTGCCAGGAGCGCTCACGGACTATTTTTTGCAGTAAAAAGCACCTTTTAGCATGTGTCAGCAGCCAAACATGAAACCCCGCCATAACGCCTCTTTCACACGTCCTGATATTTCCGGTATCGGAGATGTCAGTCTCGGTGTGTAATACTTGCGGCACACGTGTGGCATGCGTGTTCCGCATCAGTACCACAGGGACGGGCGCCAGGGAAGAAGCGTTACAGTAAGCACTGTTAGACAGCCACAAAACATGTGGGTATTGCCTGACAAATAATAATAATAATAATAAAATTATTACTATTTATATAGCGCCAACATATTCCGCAGCGCTTTACAAATTATAGAGGGGACTTGTACAGACAATAGACATTACAGCATAACAGAAATCACAGTTTAAAATAGATACCAGGAGGAATGAGGGCCCTGCTCGCAAGCTTACAAACTATGAGGAAAAGGGGAGACACGAGAGGTGGATGGTAACAATTGCTTTAGTTATTTGGACCAGCCATAGTGTAAGGCTCGGGTGTTCATGTAAAGCTGCATGAACCAGTTAACTGCCTAAGTATGTAACAGTACAGACACAGAGGGCTATTAACTGCATAAAGTGTATGAGAACATGATACGAGGAACCTGATTATGTTTTTTTTTTTTTTTTTTTTATGATAGGCCACACAGGGATCGTTAGGTTAATGCGTTGAGGCGGTAGGCCAATCTGAGCAAATGAGTTTTTAGGGCACGCTTAAAACTGTGGGGATTGGGGATTAATCATATTAACCTAGGTAGTGCATTCCAAAGAATCGCGCAGCACGTGTAAAGTCTTGGAGACGGGAGTGGGAGGTTCTGATTATTGAGGATGCTAACCTGAGGTCATTAGCGGAGCGGAGGGCACGGATAGGGTGGTAGACTGAGACCAGAGAGGAGATGTAGGGTGGTGCTGAGCCATGGAGTGCTTTGTGGATGAGGGTAGTAGTTTTGTACTGGATTCTGGAGTGGATGGGTAGCCAGTGTAATGACTGGCACAAGGTAGAGGCATCGGTGTAATGGTTGGTGAGGAATATGATCCTGGCTGCAGCATTCAGGACAGATTGGAGCGGGGAGAGTTTGGTAAGAGGGAGGCCGATTAGTAGAGAGTTACAATAGTCCAGACGGGAATGAATAAGTGAAACAGTAAGAGTTTTTGCAGAGTCGAAAGTAAGAAAAGGGCGAATTCTAGAAATGTTTTTGAGATGCAGATAAGACGAGCGAGCCAGTGATCGGATGTGGGGGGTGAATGAAAGCTCGGAATCAAGGATGACCCCAAGGCAGCGGGCATGTTGCTTTGGAGTAATGGTGTAACCGCACACGGAGATGGCAATGTCAGGCAAAGGTAGGTTAGTAGAGGGAGAGAACACGAGGAGTTCAGTTTTTGACAGGTTCAGTTTCAGATAGAGGGAGGACATGATGTTAGAGACAGCGGTAAGATATTCACTGGTGTTTTCTAAAAAGGTCGGCGTGATAACAGGAGAAGAGGTGTATAATTGGGTGTCATCAGCATAGAGATGGTACTGGAAACCAAATCTACTGATTGTTTGTCCAATAGGGGCAGTATACAAAGAGAAGAGGAGGGGGCCTAGGACTGATCCTCGAGGAACCCCAACAGTAAGGGGAAGGTGAGAGGAGGAGGAACCAGCAAAACATACAGTGAAGGATCGGTCAGAGAGATAGGAGAAGCAGGAGAGAACGGTGTCCTTGAGGCCGATGGAGCAGAGCATATTGAGGAGGAGCTGATGATCCACAGTATCGAATGCTGCAGAGAGATCCAAGAGAATTAGCATGGGGTAGTGACCATTAGATTTAGCTGTTAGTAGGTCATTAGAGACTTTAGTAAGGGCAGTTTCAGTAGAGTGTAAAGAGCGGAAGCCAGATTGAAGAGGGTCGAGAAGAGAGTTATCTGAGAGATAGCGGGTAAGACGGGAGTGGACCAGGCGTTCGAGGAGTTTAGAGATGAAGGGAAGATTAGAGACAGGTCTATAATTAGCGGCACAGTTTTGGTCGAGGGATGGTTTTTTAAGTAATGGATGTATGATGGCATGCTTAAATGAGGAGGGAAAAATACAGGAAGTGAGAGAAAGGTTGAATATTTTTGTTAGGTGAGAGGTGACAGCCGGGGAAAGGGACTGGAGGAGATGTGACGGAATGGGGTCACTGGTGCAAGTGGTCGGGTGAGAAGATGCAAGGAGCCCGACTACTTCTTCTTCTTCTGTAACTTGCTCAAAGTCAGAGAGTGAACTAGATGCAGTGGGGGAGGGAGGACAGTGCATGGTATGAAGAGATTGGGAGATGATTTCCTGTCGAATGTGGTCAATTTTTTCTTTGAAGTAATTGGCCAGATTGTCAGCTCGGAGATCCGTGGTTGGGGCCTGCTCTCTTGGGTTGAGTAGGGACTGGAAAGTGTCAAAGAGACATTTAGGGTTATTTGACAGTGAGGTGATCAGGGTGTTGAAATAGGTTTGTTTGGAGAGGTGAAGGGCAGAGTTGTATGTTTTTAGCATGAACTTATAATGGATGAAATCTTCGGGTAGATTAGATTTTCTCCACAGACGTTCGGCGCACCTGGAGCACCGCTGCAGGAAACGTGTTTGCAGCGTGAGCCACGGCTGTCGCCGTCTGTGCTGAGTTGTTCTATGTATAGGAGGTGCAGCTTCATCGAGGGCACTTTGTAGGGTTTCATTGTAATACTTCAGAGCAGAATTAGGACATGAGATGGAGGAGATTGGGGCCAATGAGGACTGCAAGTTCTTCATAAGTTTCTGGGTGTTAACCCTAGAACGCATACCTGGGGCCTCTCAGGCCTGCCAGGTTACTTGTTTTCTATTTTCTGTAAAAGTACTTTAGTTAGAATTTTGAAAATCTAGGTAATCCTCAGGTATATAGTTGTTAGTAATTTCCAGTTATTCATATATTTTTATGTTACAGACATTTCGGTATAACAACCTTTTTTTGGGACTACCCCATATTCACGCACCTGGGGCCTTTTAGGCCTGTACTAGGTTTACATGTGATACTTTTGTTTACATGTGAAGGCAAATTACGGAGGCAATGATCCGATGTGGAATACGCTTTCTGGAACATCCAGAGCAAAGAGAAAAAAAAAGAAAGCGCTGCTATATTTGTCCAGCAAAGAAGGAAAGAAAATCGGAGCGTTTCTGTTCTACTTGCGGACAAAATGTATGCAAGGAACATTCAGCCGAAAAAATAATATGCGAGAATTGTCGGGGGAATATGTAAAGTTACAAATAAATATTCCTGCACCAAGTTTGCTACAACCAAAAATGTTTTCATAAAAAAATTGCATATAGAATGCCTATATTTGGCGTGCCCGTTTACTTACTTTTTTGTTGTTTTATGCACATAATTATGTTTTTAAATATACACATCTTAGGCTGTGTTCCCAGTAGTGCTGGGGTTCGCCAGAAGGGGATCCATAATGGATCTGACCTCCTGGTAACTCCAGCTAAGGCTGCCGGAATGGCGGGATTCCGCCAGCCTTAGCTGGGGTCACCAGGAGGTCAGATCCATTACGGATCCCCTCCTGGCGGACCCCAGCGCTAGTTGGAATGCATCCTTACCTTGCAATTGTAAAATAAATTTTGAAAAGTATTTTTATTTGAGTTATTCCGTGTTATTTGCACACAGGCCTAAAAGGCCCCAGATGCGTGAATGTGTAGATTTCTATGGGTATGCGTTCTAGGGTTAATGGCCTGTATGTTTCTATAAGTGTGGAAAGTGGGGGTGACCTGAGCTGGATGGCAGTTCTTGATAGAGAATGAAAGAAGGTTGTGGTCAGAGAGCGGGAGAGGGGAGTTTGTGAAATCGTCCACTGAGCAAAGCCAGGAGAAGACCAAGTCAAGGGAGTTTCCATCTTCATGTGTTGGAGAGTTAGTATGCTGCGAGAGGCCGAAAGAGGAGGTTAGAGATAAAAGGCGAGAAGCAGATGGGGAGAGGGGAGAAGCAATGGGGATGTTGAAATCACCCATGATAAGGGTGGGGGTGTCACAGGAGAGAAAGTGTGGAAGCCAGGTGGCAAAGTGATCCAGGAACTGATGAGAGGGGCCGGGAGGACGATACACCACCACCACTCGCATGGAGAAGGGGACGTAGAGTCTGACAGCATGGACCTCAAAGGAAGGGAATACAAGTGAGGGTACTTGGGGGATAATTTGGAAGGTACATTTGGGTGAAAGGAGCAGACCTCCACCTGCTCTGTTGTCTGATCTTGGGGTATGAGAAAAGTGTAGTCCACCATATGAAAGAGCAGCAGCAGCGGTGGTGTCTGACTGGTGGATCCAGGTTTCAGTAAGAGCCAGGAGATTAAGAGAGTTAGAAAGGTAGAAGTCATGAATGAAGGAGAGTTTATTACACAAAGAGCAAGAATTCCAAAGGGCACAATTGAAAGAGATAGAAGGCATGCATGGAATATTAATAAGGTTAGAGGGGTTTCTGAGTGTAGCAGTTGGGAGGTTTGACTGGCTATAACATGGGGGGCCAGGGTTGGGAGAGATGTCTCCAGCAACTAGGAGAAGGAGGATAGAAAGAGTGAGCAGATGGGTAAGTGATTTGTGAGAGCGTCTCTTGTGTTGGATGGTGGGACTGAATGGATCAGCGCTGTTAAGCAATATGAACAGAGCATGAGTGCCATACATAGGAGAGGAGAGGACAGAGGGGCCGATATGGATGGAGTGTAAAGAGTTTATGCAAGGGCGGTGAATGTGAGTGAATGCAGCAGCCAGGATATAGATTATACAAATACATGTGGTGAGTATTTGTTCTCTTTCAAATGAATAGGGAATAGATTTAGATTGTCTTACCTGTCTCCTGCCCTGTCTAACTGCCATGTTATAACTGCTGAGTACTTAGAAAAAAGTACTTTGAATAAATGTACATGAATAATAGTGCACTTATGCACCCCTGCACGAAGGCATCCCCAAAGTATGTCTACATTTATAGAAGGCTAGCTCTTAGATCTCACTTTTTTTTCCCCTCTCGTTACCAATCAATCTATCTTTGTTGAGACAGCAGGACACAATAAATGTAGTGATCAGATAAACAAATGTCCAGGTCTACATGGATCATAAACCGCTTTGAAACAGTTATGTGATCTCTCTGCATAAGGACAAGCAGAAGTGAGTTAAATATCTATCAACAAAATCAATTGCATAATAAGATGGCTAACATATATAGATATATGCAGGATTCAATGCCGAAGATAGAATGACTCAGATACCATTCAGGCTGCTTGCTGTCAGGGAGTGGAGCAATAGACATGCAGGATATTTCAGATCAGAGAATGAATGATAAGTTTACCATTCAGGCTGTCAGGGAGTGGAGCAATAGACATGCAGGATATTTCAGTTCAGAGAATGAATGATAAGTTTACCTGAATGAAGAGAAAAGAGATGCTTGTTATATTCTGCCATGTTATAACTGCAGAGTACTTAGAAAAAAGTACTTTGAATAAATGTACACGAATAAGAGTGCACGAATGCATCCCCAAAGTATGTCTACATTTATAGAAGGCTAGCTCTTAGATCTCACTTTTTTTCCCCTCTCTTTACCAATCAATCTAACTCAGTTGAGACAGCAGGACACAATAAATGTAGTGATCAGATAAACAAATGTCCAGGTCTACATGGATCATAAACCGCTTTGAAACAGTTTTGTGATCTCTCTGCATAAGGACAAGCAGAAGTGAGTTAAATATCTATAAACACAAACAAATGCATAATAAGATGACTAACAAATATAGATATATGCAGGATTCAATGCCGAAGATAGAATGACTCAGATACCATTCAGGCTGCTTGCTGTCAGGGAGTGGAGCAATAGACATGCAGGATATTTCAGTTCAGAGAATGAATGATAAGTTTACCATTCAGGCTGCTTGCTGTCAGGGAGTGGAGCAATAGACATGCAGGATATTTTAGTTCAGAGAATGAATGGTAAGTTTACCATGCAGGATATTTCAGTTCAGAGAATGAATGATAAGTTTACCATTCAGGCTGTCAGGGAGTGGAGCAATAGACATGCAGGATATTTCAGTTCAGAGAATGAATGATAAGTTTACCTGAATGAGGAGAAAAGAGATGCTTGTTATATTCTGCCATGTTATAACTGCCGAGTACTTAGAAAAAAGTACTTTGAATAAATGTACACGAATAATAGTGCACAAATGCACCCCTGCACCCACAAACACCGGAAATCCCCGTATGTTTTGTGGCTGTCTAAGGCTACTTTCACATTTGCGTTTTAATCTGCAGCGTTTAATCCGCAAACGCAAGGACGCGAAAAACGCACGAAAACGCGTGTAAACGCAGCGTTTTAAAACCGCTTACGGTTACCGCATGCGTCATTAAAACACTGCGTTTACATGCTTTTGCTTGCTTTTTCCATGCGTTTGCGTTTTTTGTGTGCATGTTGCAAAAAATTTACTAGAGAAAAATCTAGATCACAAGAAACAGCAAATGGTACTACAGAGGGCGTGTATTATGTGAAATCTATATATAGACCCTAGGACAGCTGAAATCTTCAGATTTTGCTCCTGTATCCTGTGACAAGATGGATCTTCACATGGATAGCTTTTATTTCAAACTGGATCTGAGCATCAAGATTTTTCTGGCATGTGCGTTTGCTTGGGAGCAACACCGAAACCGGGAAAGACAGAGAAGGACACGGCGTAGGCGGTTTTGGCAACACCCCATTGTAGAACTGCGGGAGAGCCGTGGTGCATATCACACCCTGTATGGTGAGCTCAATGAGAACCCAGAAAAATTCCCTGAATATATAAGGATGTCACAAGACTCTTTCCGGGATTTGCTTGATCGTGTCCAAGGAGCCATCCGGAGACAGGACACACAGCTCCGTAGAGCCATTCCACCAGAGGAACGTCTCCTGGTTACCTTAAGGTACGTAATAATTCTAAACAAAAGCTAGCCATAATTTTTGCAGGTCTGACATGTATTTTTGGCATTTTTGTAAATTATTTATTCTTTCTACAGATTTCTTGCAACTGGAGAGAGCTTGTCATCCCTTCATTTCCAGTACCGCCTTGGAATTTCCACGCTGTCCGGAATTGTTTTTGACACCTGCCGGGCTTTATGGAACGTTCTCCGTGAGGAATTTATACCCATACCCACGGAGGACATGTGGAAAGAAATTGCTGAAAAATTTTGGACTGTTTGTGATTTTCCCAACTGTTTGGGTGCGGTGGATGGGAAGCACATCCAGATTATCAAACCAGCCAGAACGGGATCACAGTTCTTCAACTACAAGAAATATTTTTCAGTAGTTCTCATGGCAATAGCCGATGCGGACTGTCGCTTTATTGCTGTGGACATTGGTGCTTTTGGCCATGGCAACGATTCACAGACTTTTAAAAACTCTGATATGGGCCGACGTGTTTATGGCAAAAATTTTAATTTCCCACAGCCACGACCACTCCCCTACACACAAGGCCCACCGCTGCCATTTGGAATGGTTGGGGATGAGGCCTTTCAGATGAGTGAAAATCTCCTGAAGCCCTATTCAAGTCGGGACTTGAACCGCACAAAACGGATCTATAACTACAGACTAACCAGGGCCCGCAGAACAGTAGAGTGTGCCTTTGGGATTATGGTGTCCAAATGGCGCATTCTAGCAACTGCCATAAATCTAAAAATGGAGACAGTGGATGAGGTGGTAAAAGCCTGTGTGGTTCTCCACAATTTCATTCTGGCTAAGGAGCGACCCACCATAGAACTTGAGGAACCTGTTGCAAACCCTTTGCCTGATTACCGTCATCACCCACTGCGGTCAACAGTTGAAGTAGGCCACATGCGGGACCAATTTGCTGCCTTTTTTTATTCTGACATTGGGCGTGTGCCATGGCAGGACAATATGGTGTAAAATGTACTGGTGGCTTCAGGTCTGTAAAGTTATGTTTGAAATGTTAATGTTTTTTCTAATAAAATAATTGTGTTTTACTTTCTGAACCATGTCTCCTATCTATTTTCTTAACAAACCACTTAGGGTTTTTGGGTTTAGGTTGTTGACGTCATTGCGTCCTGTCTTGGTTCACTAGTAGCTATTTGCCGCAGACTGTATAGACGATGGCTGTTGGGTGTCGCAGTATTTGTCCAGTACTTAACATCAGTATTTGTAAGCCAAAACCAGGAGTGGTAGTTAAATGCTTAGTGGTGCATATGTATTTATTGAAATTTTCCTCTCATAGTTCCACTCCAGGTTTAGGCTTACAAATAGTGCTGTAAAATACAGAGCGAATACTGAGAGTGTGACGGCAGCCTACACCACAGATCTATAGTCATCAAGTCAGGTGTCTGAACTAATGAATTTATGATGCTAATTGCTCTTGAATTCATTTTTCCTGACACTTGTCCGGGTGAGTATAGATATGCCATGTATGACGTACATTGTCCCTTCACTTTGTGTGAAATATATGTATATGTACCCATAAGATAAAATGGAGGTTATATGCATTTCTAAAATCAGCACGTCAGGGGTCATAAATAATGTTTCTGATAAGACACGACCTGTTGAGTATAGTTGTGCTGTGTATTACCACCATTTTGTCTTCTGTGTGCGACCAAAAGTCACGGAGTAAACAGAAAGAACTGTTTTTGGAGAAAATACAAGTGTTATTTTTGGAGGCAACCTCATATCTCTCAACCAAACACACACCAAGCTTCAGTGTTCTGCTAATTAAGTACTGGAGGTTGGAGGTGGCCCCCAAAAAAGTGTTTGACGCATTTTTTTTTATTGGCGCACGGTGTGTGGTGACGGCGGCGAAATACACAATTAACCAAACCTTATTGGGGCAAAACACAGGTTTATTAAACACACACAAACAAAAAAATTAACTGCGCCTGCTTGGGGTTGAGTGCCGATATTGTGGGGTGTCCAGTTGTGAGGTCTGGCTTATTGTAGCCGACATAGGGGTGGCAGGAGAAGGCGCTATGAAACTGCTGGGGTCAGGAAATTCAGGGATTGGGCTAGACACATGAGAGGGCTGAGACACACTGGAAGGGTGAGACAAACCAGACATTACAGACACATTGGGAGGTGAGGGGGGAGGGATAGCTATTGTTTTTTTTTGCTTTTTTTTGTCTTTCTCCTTCCTTGTTTGGCGCGGGTTCGTTGTTGTGGTGGCAGGGAACGCCAGGGCAGGGTCCGGCAACGGCAGTCTTGTGGTGGTGGCAGGGAACGCCAGGGCAGGGTCCGGCAATGGCAGTCTTGTGGTGGTGGCAGGGAACGCCAGGGCAGGGTCCAGCAACGGCAGTCTTGTGGTGTTGGCAGGGAATGCCAGGGCAGGGTCCGGCAACGGCAGTCTTGTGGTGGTGGCAGGGAACGCCAGGGCAGGGTCCGGCAAGGGCAGTCTTGTGGTGGTGGCAGGGAACGCCAGGGCAGGGTCCGGCAACGGCAGTCTTGTTGTGGTGGCGGGGAACGCCAGGCCAGGGTCCGGCAACGGCAGTCTTGTTGTGGTGGCGGGGAACGCCAGGCCAGGGTCCTGCGGCGAAACTCTTGTGGTGGTAGCGGGGAACACCAGGCCAGGGTCCTGCGGCGGCAGCATGGTGGTGGCAGTGGAGGAGGCCCAAGCAGGAGCAGCAGTTGTCATGGTGGTGGCGGTGGGCTGACCCACTGCACTGGGCATGGTGGTGGTGCTATAATACGGTCCGGCAGTGTTTGGAATGGAGGTGGCCGTGCAGTGGTATGCAGATGTCGGCATTGATGTAAAGCGTGACAGTGTGGGCACTGTTGGAAATGCCCCCACTGTCTGCTGAAAATACCGACTCTGCTGCATAGCCTGCACGTAAGCAGCATTGCAGGCCTGCATAACAGTAATCTGGAGCTCAGGACTAAGGTGTTCCGACATGCCCTGTTCTATCTGATTAAAAAAATGATGTGCTGGCCTCTGGAGGTCGGCTTTCACTTGGGCAAGGGCTGTGGTTACCTCCTGGATACGTGTGCTCATATGACTAATGGCAGTATCCAGTCGGTCACCCATCGCTTTGAGTCCCTCATGGAAGACCGAGCTCAAGTGCAAAAATTCGGGCATGAGTGACCTGTCCGCGGCCCTCTGCCGCTGCCGGGAGGAGCCCATAAAAAATTGGCTAGAGGCAGAGGACTGGGGAAGGGGAACACCTGATGGACCAGCTTCCTGGTCTCCAGGTTGTGTGGCAGGCCCACTTGCTGCAGCACTGGAGGATGGCTGGGACGGGTCCGTGGCCGACTGATGAAGGACCGCTCCAGAACCTGGGCCAACAGTGGAGCTCCAAGTGCTGCGGAAAAAAAAAAATTAAATTATTACAAAACATTTACAAAAAGATAACTCAACAGTTAGATAAACATTCATATAGGGAAAGGTCACACTAGCCCTATTTGGAGTGAATTTTACATCAGAATTTGCAAGCCAGGAGTTCAACAGTAGGAAGAAAAGTTTCATAAAACCACATGCTCTACTTCTGCATGCATCAACCACTCCTTGGGGATTAAAAAAACTGATGTAAAATATGAAGAGACGATGGAGGCAATACAAGCCATATCTCTATACAAGCAAGCCACCTGTATACTCACCAGGACAAGTGCAGGGATTCGGGAAAAATGAATTGAGGAGCCATTGGCAATTTATTTCTGACACCTGACTTGATGACTATAGATCTGTTGTGTAGGCTGCCGTCACACTGTCAGTATTTGCTCGGTATTTCAAATCAGTATTGGTAAGCCAAAATCTGGAGAGGAACTATGTGAGGGAAAGTATTCAAAGAACACGTACCCCACTTCTGCATGTATCAATCACTCATGGTTTTGGATTCCAAATACTCATTCAAAATAGTGACCCAAAAAAGCTAGCATTATACACAACTTTTATTTTTCTTTTTTAACCAATATACTTACGTTCTTCGTGCAAGGACCGGTCTCAAAAACGCAAGGATGCGGTGGTACTTGTATTTTCGTATCCTTGCTCCAGAACCACTTGGAAGCTGGCTCTCTTGGCGCAGGTCCTTGTTGAAGCGGTCCTTCATCGATCGCCAACGTGTTTTGACTTTTGACACTGTTGACAAAACAAAACATAATTGTTAGGACAATGGTCTTTTGACCGTGGTCACACAACTGTATGTGCTGTGAAAAAGTAATGACTTTCTCTCATCATACACAGTTGTGTGAGCATGGCCAAGGTATTGACTACATCACACTGCATTGCGATACTTACCAAATGCAGAATGGACCCGAGCCGAGGCATTGGCCCAGCCATCCCACAACGGTGCGGCCACCTCATTCCAAAGCCTCCGGATCGTCACATTGTTGGCGTGCAGTGGATCCCGGGTGTCCCACAATGCGACTCGCTCATGAACCAGGGAGATGAGGTGTTCATTCTCAATGAGGTTCTCATCCCCTTCTGGAACCTAACAACAAAAAGGACATTAATATTGGAGGCATTCACATACGGAAGACAGAAAACAGAATCAGAGGAATGGCATGAATATTGAAATAAAAAAAAACACTGGTGCTGAAGCAAAAGGGAAAGAAAAAGAGAAGTAGAAAGAAATGAAGATTCAAGAATTGTAAAGTGAGGATACAATAAACAGTCAGCCAGGTATACTTACACGCTGCCGCCGTGCCACCCGACCGTGACTACGCTGCTCCTGCCCAGTCTCCTGCCCAGTCTCTTCCGCTGTAGAAGAAGTGGTCTGAAAAAGGGAAAATATACATTGTCATATGTGTAGATGTGACAGTGAATACTTACCAATCTGAGGAGGTGAATACTCACTTCACTGACATGTTCCCCTTGTGCAGACCCAGGCGTTTCCTCATCAGAAGAAGAAGACATTCTGATGCGTGCAGAAAGAAAGAAATGAAAGAAATTAGGGCATATAGACACAGATTATAGAAAAGAAATGCATTGGATAGGATATACTCACATAGTTCTGAGGCTTGTTTGCTTGTTTGCTGCTCCAAGGGGTTGTGAGGCATCTAGTCTGCAAGGCAGTCTGATGAGTAGTGAACTGCCAATGTCCACTCCCTCCCTTTATCACCTTGTATGTGTGGGGTGGCTTATCAGTGTCTAGACATGCAAACGCATGTACAGAAAAACGCATGCGTTTACATAGACTACAATGCGTTTTTTCGGCGCAAACCTTGCGCAATCAGCCGCATACGTTTCCAGGCGGCAAAATGACGCCTCTAAAAATTACTACATGTTGCATTTCCGCGCCAAGACGCAGACGACTAGACGACGCATGCGTCGTCAAACGCGGCAAAGCGCGAACACAGAAAAACGCATGCGTCGATAATGTTAAAGATAGGAATACACAACGCATGCGGATATTTGCGGATTAAACGCTACGGACACAACCGCAAATGTGAAAGCGGCCTAACAGCGGCGAAACATGTGGCTGCAGGGACTCGAACATGTCACTCGAACACCCGCGATACCAGGTGCATACATGAGCACCCGAGGCAAACTTGAGTAATGAACACTTGCGCTTATCCCTAAAGGTAATTAATCTTTCTTTCCATCAATTAACAAAAATGCAATTGTCTCTTTTGGAAATACGACTAACCTTTTCTCCCTTCTGTCATATAGACATGTTTATGGTGATAAAAGGCTTACTTTTTTTTTCAAGAAAGTTCATTCTAATAAAATATCCACCACAAAACTGATTTACAAGAGATTTTTTCTTCTAAAGAAGAACAAGCGGCTCTGGATATCTTCCAATCTTTAGGTGATGAAAGCTCATTCACAACATTAAGTACCTTTCCATCGCATTTGGTAAACAAATCCCAAAAAATTCAGCCTCTTACTTTTTGACCAGCTGTAGAAATATTTATCAAGGTGGTCACAGAGGACATTAAACATCTTCTGGATAAACAAGATTATCCATTTAATTTGAATCACATGGAAAAGGATGCCCTCAGGGAATTGCGATCGTGGGATGATGTTGTGTTCAAAATGGCCGATAAAAGAGGTGCCGTATATATGTGAGCAGGTTGCGAGTTGCAGTGATGGACAGGAGGCAGAGCAAGGTTTAACAAGTACTCCATCCAGGGAGGTAAAGGGTTAAACAGGGATTAAACAGTTCAAATGGCAAAGGATATTGTGAGTTGAAGAACAACGGTACAGATAACGGCAGTTCTGATGAAAGTCAGTGATTCCTAAGTCCATGAAGTGAATAGCGCCGACAATGGCTGGCGAGGTGTCTTTTCCAATGGGATCCTGTGGGCAACAGTGCCCCGTCTTCTGGCGGCAGCAGTCGGTCTTCGGCACCTTCCACTGAGCCCCTATTCTATGAACATATGCGGCCGGAGCAAATAAGGCAGCAGAACAATCAGGGTCTCCTGTGAGTGGGAAAGTATATGCTGGTAAGGTGGGTTACAAAAGTCTATCCAGTACTCTATTCTCTCTTTGCGGCATATGCGTTGTACTCACGGTCACGAAGCACACGGCACCTCGATCTCTGTCAGCTACTGGGTGTGCTGCACTTCTCTTTCTATGCTGCACACTGCCTGTTCTCCCCAAGACTGAAGCGCCGATAACCACTGGCGCACTGCTTCTCCGGCAGGGTACTGCAGATCACGGTCCGACGACGAGGGCAGCAGCGAACAGTCCTAAACTCGGCCCTGGCTCTTAGGCTGGCATGCGGCGCTTAACTGATCAGGGCTCCCAGCTCTTTCCTTATTACTGCGGTGGGCTCCGGCAGCATCCCAGCATTGGATCGGCTGCGTGTCGTTGCATCCTGGCTCCGCACCCCTTGGAGACAGCTACGCACGCACCTTGCCTCTGTCACCGCTGGCGGGAAACTGACCGACGCTGCCCATGCTTTCACTTATAACCGCGCCCCCAGCTTCCAGGTCAAAGCTCTGGTCCAGTCCTTTTTGCCTTCCCCTGGGAAACAAAGGACACAGCCTCAGCAGTTCTGGACCTGGCTCAATACAGGTACTTACAGCCTGGTCTACATCCTTACATATACTCGTGTATAAGCTGAGTTTTTCAGCACTTTTTTGTGCTGAAAATGCCCCCCTCGGCTTATACTTGAGTCATTGTCCCAGAAAGACGGAGGGGCAGCAGCAGAGCAGCGGGTCACAGAAGCAGAAGCTGATGGCTGCAGCTAAAGCCTGTGCCCGAGGCTAAAGAGAAATGAATATTCACTACACTGGCAGTCAATATTAATTTCTCTTATAGTTATAGTTACAGCTGCAGCTGCTGGCTTCCAGCACACATCCTACATACCTTCCCTGTGCGCCCTCGCTGAATCTTCTTCCGGCTGGCGCCAGCAGCTCTTCTGGCCGAGCGATCACATGTCCTCCGCTCATTAAGGTAATGAATATTCACGTCTCTCCACTCCCATAGGTGTGGAGTGAATATTCAATACCTTAATGAGCGGTGACACGTGATCACTCGGCAGGAAGAGCTGCTGGCGCCGGAACGAAATGCAGCGAGGGCACGCAGGGAAGGTAAGTAAAATGTGTTTTTTTTTATAGGAACCCTGCATACAGGGATAGGGGATAAGGAGCCATGCATAGAATGATGGGGATAAGGAGCCATGAATACAGGGATGGGGAGTCATGCATACAAGGACAGGGATGAGAAGCCATGCATACAAGGATAGGGGATAAGAAGCCATGCATACAGGGACGGGGAGCCATGCATACAAGGACAGGGATGGGGAGCCATGCATACCAGGATAGGGTTGAGGGGACAATGCATACCCGGCTTATACTTGAGTCAATAAGTTTTCCCAGTTTTTCATGGCTAATTTAGGTGCCCCGGCTTATACTCAGTTCGGCTTATACTCGAGTATATACGGTAATATTGTAATCTGGCTTAATCAGCTTTACAAAAAAACTAGTGAAAAAATGATTAGGGGATGACAAGTTTTACAAACAATTGACATCAAACCTAACCACCTAACCCGTAAGTTCAAAAATGAACTACTAGACATTCTCCAAAAGACCTTTGAGCAGGACATCATCCCAAAGAAGCTAGTTGAAGTCATTCAAGAATCACACCCATGTCTGGCCACTTTCTACCTTATCCCTAAGGATCACAAGAACCCTATAGTGTCAGGCAATGAGAGTGTCTGTGAGGTTATTTGCAACATTATTGATCACTTTCTCAAGACGATAGTAACAGAATTACCATCTTACATAAAAGACACAACGGCAGCCCTGGGCAGATTAGATCAGGTACAACTCAACAAGAACATGATTATTACGATGATGTAGAGGCTTTATACACATCAATTAGATATTCTGACGGTATAAAAGCAGTTACATGGTTCTTACAGTCTAGTAACATAAAGAGATCGCTGGTTGAATTAATCATCATCCTATTAGAATTCATAATAATAATAATAATAATAATTTTTATTTATATAGCGCCAACATATTCCGCAGCGCTTTACAACTTATAGAGGGGACTTGTACAGACAATAGACATTACAGCATAATAGAAATCACAGTTCAAAATAGATACCAGGAGGAATGAGGGCCCTGCTCGCAAGCTTACAAACTATGAGGAAAAGGGGAGACACGAGAGGTGGATGGTAACAATTGCTTTAGTTATTTGGACCAGCCATAGTGTAAGGCTCGGGTGTTCATGTAAAGCTGCATGAACCAGTTAACTGCCTAAGTATGTAGCAGTACAGACACAGAGTGCTATTAACTGCATAAAGTGTATGAGAACACGATGCAAGGAACCTGATTATGTGTTTTGGTTTTTTTTTCTATTTTTAATAGGCCACACAGGGATAGTTAGGTTAATGCGTTGAGGCGGTAGGCCAGTCTGAACAACTGAGTTTTTAGGGCACGCTTAAAACTGTGGGGATTGGGGATTAATCATATTAACCTAGGTAGTGCATTCCAAAGAATCGCGCAGCACGTGTAAAGTCTTGGAGACGGGAGTGGGAGGTTCTGATTATTGAGGATGCTAACCTGAGGTCATTAGCGGAGCGGAGGGCACGGATAGGGTGGTAGACTGAGACCAGAGAGGAGATGTAGGGTGGTGCTGAGCCATGGAGTGCTTTGTGGATGAGGGTAGTAGTTTTGTACTGGATTCTGGAGTGGATGGGTAGCCAGTGTAATGACTGGCACAAGGTAGAGGCATCGGTGTAATGGTTGGTGAGGAATATGATCCTGGCTGCAGCATTCAGGACAGATTGGAGCGGGGAGAGTTTGGTAAGAGGGAGGCCGATTAGTAGAGAGTTACAATAGTCCAGACGGGAATGAATAAGTGAAACAGTAAGAGTTTTTGCAGAGTCGAAAGTAAGAAAAGGGCGAATTCTAGAAATGTTTTTGAGATGCAGATAAGACGAGCGAGCCAGTGATCGGATGTGGGGGGTGAATGAAAGCTCGGAATCAAGGATGACCCCAAGGCAGCGGGCATGTTGCTTTGGAGTAATGGTGTAACCGCACACGGAGATGGCAATGTCAGGCAAAGGTAGGTTAGTAGAGGGAGAGAACACGAGGAGTTCAGTTTTTGACAGGTTCAGTTTCAGATAGAGGGAGGACATGATGTTAGAGACAGCGGTAAGATATTCACTGGTGTTTTCTAAAAAGGTCGGCGTGATAACAGGAGAAGAGGTGTATAATTGGGTGTCATCAGCATAGAGATGGTACTGGAAACCAAATCTACTGATTGTTTGTCCAATAGGGGCAGTATACAAAGAGAAGAGGAGGGGGCCTAGGACTGATCCTTGAGGAACCTGTCATGAATCCCCAATGGCTAGGGATAGCACAGGATAAGCAAAGTATAATAAATATCGGACGAGCTCTAGGGTGATGGAACCTGGGCTGACCGCTGCCCTACGCCTGACAAACGCAACTAGAGATAGCCAGGGAGCGTGCCTACGTTGGTTCTAGATGCCACGCACCAGCCTAAGAGCTAACTAGTACTGCAGAGAAAACAAAGACCTCACTTGCCTCCAGAGGAATTAACCCCAAAGGTATAGTTGCCCCCCACATGTATTGACGGTGAAATGAGAGGAAGGCACACACACAGAGATGATGTATATAGCTTTAGCAAATAGAGGCCCGCTGAAAACTAGAAAGCAGAATGACACAAAAGGGGACTGAGCGGTCAGCAAAAAACCCTAATCAAAAAAACCATCCCGAGATTACAAGAACCCATGTGCCAACTCATGGCACATGGGGAGAACCTCAGTCCACTAGAGCAACCAGCTAACAAAGAGACATTCTAAGCAAGCTGGACAAAAAAACCAAACAACTGAAAATCAGCACTTAGCTTATCCTGAAAGATCTGGGAGCAGGTAGGCAGGAACCAAACAGAGCACATCTGAACACATTGATAGCCGGCAAGGGAAATGACAGAAAGGCCAGGTAAAATAGGAAACACCCAGCCTCTGATGGACAGATGGAAACCAAAGGCCGCAACCCACCAAAGTCACCCAGTACCAGCAGTAACCACCAGAGGGAGCCCGCAAACAGAATCCACAACAGTACCCCCCCTTGAGGAGGGGTCACCGAACCCTCACGAGAACCCCCAGGGCGATCAGGGCGAGCCCTATGGAAGGCGCGGACCAAATCAGTCGCATGAACATCGGAGGCGACCACCCAGGAATTGTCCTCCTGACCATAACCCTTCCACTTAACCAAATACTGGAGTTTGCATCTGGAAACACGAGAATCCAAGATCTTTTCAACAACATACTCCAATTCTCCCTCCACCAGCACCGGAGCAGGAGGTTCGACCGAAGGAACAACAGGCACCTCATACCTCCGCAACAACGACCGATGGAACACATTATGAATAGCGAACGATGCTGGGAGATCCAAACGGAAAGATATAGGGTTAAGAATCTCCGAGATCCTATAAGGACCGATGAACCGAGGCTTGAACTTAGGAGAAGAGACCTTCATAGGGACAAAACGAGAAGACAACCACACCAAGTCCCCAACAAGAAGTCGGGGACCCACGCGGCGACGGCGATTAGCAAACTGCTGAGTCTTCTCCTGAGATAACTTCAAATTGTCCACCACCTGATTCCAAATGTGATGTAGCCTGTCCACCACCACGTCCACTCCAGGACAATCCGAAGACTCCACCTGACCAGAGGAAAAACGAGGATGAAACCCCGAATTACAAAAAAAAGGAGAGACCAACGTGGCCGAACTAGCCCGATTATTAAGAGCAAATTCGGCCAGTGGCAAAAAAGCAACCCAGTCATCCTGATCAGCAGAAACAAAACACCTCAAATAAGTTTCCAAGGTCTGATTAGTTCGCTCCGTCTGGCCATTCGTCTGAGGATGGAATGCAGACGAGAAAGACAAATCAATGCCCATCTTGGCACAAAACGTCCGCCAAACTCTAGACACAAACTGGGATCCCCTGTCAGAAACGATGTTCTCCGGAATCCCATGCAAACGAACCACGTTCTGAAAAAACAAAGGAACCAACTCAGAGGAGGAGGGCAACTTAGGCAAGGGCACCAAATGAACCATCTTAGAAAAGCGGTCACACACAACCCAGATAACGGACATTTTCTGTGAAACCGGGAGATCAGAAATAAAATCCATGGAAATGTGCGTCCAAGGCCTCTTCGGGATGGGCAAGGATAACAACAACCCACTAGCCCGTGAACAGCAAGGCTTAGCTCGAGCACACACTTCACAAGACTGCACAAAGGTACGCACATCCCTAGACAAGGAAGGCCACCAAAAAGACCTGGCCACCAAGTCTCTTGTACCAAATATTCCAGGATGACCAGCCAACACAGAAGAATGGACCTCGGAGATGACTCTACTGGTCCAATCATCCGGAACAAACAGTCTTTCTGGTGGACATCGATCCGGTTTATCCACCTGAAACTCCTGCAATGCGCGTCGCAAGTCTGGGGATACGGCGGACAATATTACCCCATCCCTAAGGATACCAGCAGGCCCAGTGTCTCCAGGAGAGTCAGGCACAAAACTCCTGGAAAGAGCATCTGCCTTCACATTCTTTGAACCTGGCAGGTATGAAACCACGAAATTGAAACGAGAAAAAAATAACGACCAACGAGCCTGTCTAGGATTCAAACGCCTGGCAGACTCAAGGTAAATAAGATTCTTGTGATCAGTCAAGACCACCACGCGATGTTTAGCACCCTCAAGCCAATGACGCCACTCCTCAAATGCCCACTTCATGGCCAAAAGCTCCCGATTACCCACATCATAATTGCGCTCGGCGGGCGAGAATTTTCTAGAGAAGAAAGCACATGGCTTCATCACCGAGCCATTAGAACTTCTCTGTGACAAAACCGCCCCCGCTCCAATCTCGGAAGCATCAACCTCCACCTGAAAAGGAAGTGAAACATCTGGTTGACACAACACAGGAGCAGAAGAAAACCGGCGCTTAAGTTCCCGAAAGGCCTCCACGGCCGCAGGAGACCAATCAGCAACATCAGCACCCTTTTTAGTCAAATCAGTCAAAGGTTTAACAATACTGGAAAAATTAGCAATGAACCGACGATAAAAATTAGCAAACCCCAAGAACTTCTGAAGGCTCTTAACAGATGTAGGTTGTGTCCAGTCACAAATAGCCTGAACCTTAACGGGATCCATCTCAATAGTAGAAGGAGAAAAAATGTACCCCAAAAAAGAAATCTTCTGGACTCCGAAGAGACACTTTGAGCCCTTCACAAACAGAGAATTGGCCCGCAAAACCTGAAACACCTTCCTGACCTGTAGAACATGAGACTCCCAGTCATCAGAAAACACCAAAATATCATCCAAATACACAATCATAAACTTATTCAGATATTCACGGAAAATATTGTGCATAAAGGACTGAAAGACTGACGGAGCATTGGAGAGTCCAAAAGGCATTACCAAATACTCAAAATGGCCCTCAGGCGTATTAAATGCGGTTTTCCACTCATCACCCTGTTTTATCCGCACCAGATTATACGCACCACGAAGATCTATTTTAGTGAACCACCTAGCCCCCTTAATGCGAGCAAACAAATCCGTAAATAATGGCAATGGATACTGGTATTTGACTGTAATCTTATTCAGAAGGCGATAATCTATACAAGGCCTCAGGGAACCATCTTTTTTTGCCACGAAAAAAAAACCTGCTCCCAGAGGGGACGAAGATGGACGAATATGTCCCTTTTCCAAGGACTCCTTAATATAATTCCGCATAGCAGTATGCTCTGGCAGTGACAGATTAAATAAACGACCCTTAGGGAACTTACTGCCAGGAATCAATTCTATAGCACAGTCACACTCTCTATGAGGAGGGAGCGAATTGAGCTTAGGCTCCTCAAAAACATCCCTATAATCCGACAAAAACGCAGGGATCTCCGAAGGAGTAGATGAAGCGATAGAAATCGGAGGTGCATCATCATGAACCCCCTGACATCCCCAGCTTAGCACAGACATTGTTTTCCAGTCCAGGACAGGATTATGAGTTTGTAACCATGGCAGACCAAGCACTAGTACATCATGTAAATTATACAGTACAAGGAAGCGAATCACCTCCTGATGAACGGGAGTCATGCGCATGGTCACTTGTGTCCAATACTGCGGTTTATTCATAGCCAATGGTGTAGAATCAATTCCCTTCAGAGGAATAGGAACTTCCAGAGGCTCTAGACTAAAACCGCAGCGTTTAGCAAATGACCAATCCATAAGACTCAGGGCAGCGCCTGAATCCACATAGGCATCGACGGAAATGGAAGACAGTGAAAAAATCAGAGTCACAGACAAAATGAACTTAGACTGCAGAGTATCAATGGCAAAAGATTTATCAACCCTTTTTGTGCGTTTAGAGCATGCTGATATAACATGAGCTGAATCACCACAATAAAAACACAAACCATTTTTCCGCCTATAATTTTGCCGTTCACTTCTGGACTGAATTCTATCACATTGCATAAACTCAGGTGCCTGTTCAGAAGACACCGCCAACTGGTGCACGGGTTTGCGCTCCCGTAAACGCCGATCAATCTGAATGGCCATAGCCATAGACTCATTCAGACCTGTAGGCGCAGGGAACCCCACCATAATATCCTTAATGGCCTCAGAAAGACCATTTCTGAAGTTTGCAGCCAGGGCGCACTCATTCCACTGAGTAAGCACCGACCATTTCCGAAATTTCTGACAATATATTTCCGCTTCATCATGCCCCTGAGAGAGGGCTAATAAAGCCTTTTCAGCCTGAATCTCTAGGTTAGGTTCCTCATAGAGCAATCCCAATGCCAGAAAAAACGCATCCACACTGAGCAATGCAGGATCCCCTGGTGCCAATGCAAATGCCCAATTCTGAGGGTCGCCCCGTAGGAACGATATAACAATCTTGACCTGTTGAGCAGGGTCTCCAGAGGAGTGAGATTTCAAAGAGAGAAACAATTTACAATTGTTCCTGAAATTCAGGAAGGTAGATCTATCTCCAGAAAAGAACTCCGGAATAGGAATTCTAGGTTCAGACATGGGAGTGTGAACCACGAAATCCTGTATGTTTTGAACTTTTGCCGCGAGATTACTCAGGCTGGAAGCCAAACTCTGGACATCCATGATAAACGGCTAAGATCAGAGCCATTCAAGGGTTAAGAGGAGGTAAGAAGCAGCTAGACAGCAATTAAGGGCTAGGCAGCAAAACTCTGAAGGAAAAAAAAAAAAAAAATTTCCCTTGAACACTTCTTTATCTCCTGCTTCAGCCCAAAAAATTAACACTTTGCGGGCCGGCTATACTGTCATGAATCCCCAATGGCTAGGGATAGCACAGGATAAGCAAAGTATAATAAATATCGGACGAGCTCTAGGGTGATGGATCCTGGGCTGACCGCTGCCCTACGCCTGACAAACGCAACTAGAGATAGCCAGGGAGCGTGCCTACGTTGGTTCTAGACGCCACGCACCAGCCTAAGAGCTAACTAGTACTGCAGAGAAAACAAAGACCTCACTTGCCTCCAGAGGAATTAACCCCAAAGGTATAGTTGCCCCCCACATGTATTGACGGTGAAATGAGAGGAAGGCACACACACAGAGATGATGTATATAGCTTTAGCAAATAGAGGCCCGCTGAAAACTAGAAAGCAGAATGACACAAAAGGGGACTGAGCGGTCAGCAAAAAACCCTAATCAAAAAAACCATCCCGAGATTACAAGAACCCATGTGCCAACTCATGGCACATGGGGAGAACCTCAGTCCACTAGAGCAACCAGCTAACAAAGAGACATTCTAAGCAAGCTGGACAAAAAAACCAAACAACTGAAAATCAGCACTTAGCTTATCCTGAAAGATCTGGGAGCAGGTAGGCAGGAACCAAACAGAGCACATCTGAACACATTGATAGCCGGCAAGGGAAATGACAGAAAGGCCAGGTAAAATAGGAAACACCCAGCCTCTGATGGACAGATGGAAACCAAAGGCCGCAACCCACCAAAGTCACCCAGTACCAGCAGTAACCACCAGAGGGAGCCCGCAAACAGAATCCACAACAGGAACCCCAACAGTAAGTGGAAGGTGAGAGGAGGAGTAACCAGCAAAACATACAGTGAAGGATCGGTCAGAGAGATAGGAGGAGAACCAAGAGAGAACGGTGTTCTTGATGCCGATGGAGTGGAGCATAGTGAGGAGGAGCTGATGATCCACAGTGTCGAATGCTGCGGAAAGATCCAATAGAATTAGCATGGAGTAGTGACCATTAGATTTAGCTGTTAGTAGGTCATTAGAGACTTTAGTGAGGGCAGTTTCAGTAGAGTGTAAAGAGCGGAAGCCAGATTGAAGAGGGTCGAGAAGAGAGTTATCTGAGAGATAGCGGGTAAGACGGGAGTGGACCAGGCGTTCCAGGAGTTTAGAGATGAAGGGAAGATTAGAGACAGGTCTATAATTAGCGGCACAGTTTTGTTCGAGGGAGGGTTTTTTAAGTAATGGATGTATGATGGCATGCTTAAATGAGGAGGGAAAAATACCGGAAGTGAGGGAAAGGTTGAATATTTTTGTTATGTGAGAGGTGACAGCCGGGGAAAGGGACTGGAGGAGATGTGACGGAATGGGGTCACTGGTGCAAGTGGTCGGGCGGGAAGATGCAAGGAGCCTGCTTACTTCTTCAGTAACTGGTTCAAAGTCAGAGAGTGAACTAGATGCAGTGGGGGAGGGAGGACAGTGCCTGGTATGAAGAGATTGGGAGATGATTTCCTGGCGAATGTGGTCAATTTTTTCTTTGAAGTAATTGGCCAGATCTTCAGCGCGGAGATCTGTGGTTGGGGCCTGCTCTCTTGGGTTGAGTAGGGACTGGAAAGTGTCGAAGAGACGTTTAGGGTTATTGGACAGTGAGGTGATGAGGGTGTTGAAATAGGTTTGTTTGGAGAGGTGAAGGGCAGAGTTGTATGTTTTTAGCATGAACTTATAATGGATGAAATCTTCGGGTAGATAAGATTTTCTCCACAGACGTTTGGCGCACCTGGAGCATCGCTGCAGGAAGCGTGTTTGCAGCGTGTGCCACGGTTGTCGCCGTCTGTGTCGAGTTGCTCTATGTATAGGAGGAGCAGTTTCATCCAGGGCACTTTGCAGGGTTTCATTGTAATGGTTCAGAGCAGAATCAGGACATGAGATGGAGGAGATTGGGGCCAATGAGGACTGCAAGTTCTTCATAAGTTTCTGGGTGTTAATGGCCTGTATGTTTCTATAAGTGTGGAAAGTGGGGGTGACCTGAGCGGGATGGCAGTTCTTGATAGCGAATGAAAGAAGGTTGTGGTCAGAGAGCGGGAGAGGGGAGTTTGTGAAATCATCCACTGAGCAAAGCCGGGAGAAGACCAAGTCAAGGGAGTTTCCATCTTCATGCGTCATGCATCATGACGCATAATATTTTTACTTTCAATCAAGAAATATATCTACAGGTGCAAGAGACTGCCATGGGAGCTTCTTGCACCCTGTCTTACGCCAATCTTTTTGTAGGAGCATGGAAAAGGGAAATATTCCAAGGGGACACAATACATTGTAAGGAAAAAACTCAAATTGGACATAATATATCGATAATATTTGGTTTATTTGGCAAGGATCAGTTTATGAGTTACAATCTATGATGGAAATCTTAAATAACAATTACGACATCAAACTTTCTCACTTTCGCAAAAATAAAAAATTCTCACTTCTGCTGAAGAAATATTAGCTTGTAAAGTTTACATTTTAATTTATACTAAGACCAAGGTGGCGGTAACAGAGATTTGTTTGTGAGGGTGTAATTTGTCAGGATCACCACTACCGCTGCCATCAATCGCACAAAAACCACTTGCTCACAACACATGCGCCTCAAATTCTACTGTGAAAGGGGACTCCGCTTCCCACATTCCCTCGTCCACTCATCTATTGCAATAGGCTGATAATGAGCTGAGCGCACCCCACAATCAGTTCTTGCATCCGCACCACACTTTTTACTGCCACCACTTGCAGTTTTGATAGGCCAATGAGATGCCTGAACTGGATCACACACACGATACACAGCTGTTCCAAGGTAATCTTTTTCACTCTGGCATACACAGGGTAACACAATCAAGCTATTATTGCCCTCTTCGGGGTTTGTGGGACTCTTTAGAGCAGCAAGGAACAAACTTATTAATGCTGTGTGCACACGTTCTGGATTTTTCGCGTTTTTTCGCTATAAAAATGCGATAAAACAGCGAAAAAAATGCTCACATTAAGCATCCTATTAAAAGAACGCAATCTGCATTTTGTATGCACATGCTGCATTTTTTTCCTGAGCGGAAACGCATTCCGGAAAAAAACGCAGCATGTTCATTAATTTGTGGAATCACGGGGATTCCGCACACATAGGAATGCATTGATCCGCTTACTTCCCGCATGGGGCTGTGCCCACTATGCGGGAAGTAAGCGGATCATGTGTGGTGGTACCCAGGATGGAGGAGAGGAGACTCTCCTCCACGGACTGGGCACCATATAATTGTTAAAAAAAAGAATTAAAATAAAAAATAGTGATATACTCACCTTCCGATGGCCCTCAGAGTCCTCCAGCTTCTCAGTGGTGCACGCGTCGACTTCCGTTCCCAGGGATGCTGTGTGTGATGGACCTGGGATGACGTCACGGTCACGTGACCGTGATGTCATCCCAGGTCCTTTGCACATAGCATCCCAGCCGCCGTGCGCACCACTGAGGAGATCGGGTGACGTCGGAAGGTAAGAATAACTTTTTTTTAAATTATTTTTAACATTAGATCTTTTTACTGTTGATGCTGCATAGGCAGCATCAATAGTAAAAAGTTGGTCACACTTGTCAAACACTATGTTTGACAAGTGTGACCAACCTGTCAATCAGTTTTCCAAGCGATGCTACAGATCGCTTGGAAAACGCTAGCATTCTGCAAGCTAATTACGCTTGTAAAATGCTAGTGTTTAGCGGGAATACGCATGCCAATTCCGCATGCGATATACCCGCGGCAGGAGTTGCGGAATTGCCACGGAAATTTCTGCAGCAATTCCGCAACGCCTAAATGCTAGGCTTATTATGCAAAAAAGTGCAGTGCTCAAAAACAGGGTTAGAAAAAGATGTAATAATAAAAAGAAATGCATACAGGCCAAAACAAATTGGTTCAGAGAGGAAAACAGTTGAAGTAAACAAATTTTGTGGTTCTGAAAATGAATATGATCCTTAAATTTGCTGATTGGCTCTAATTTTCAGAATCTTTATTGGACCTCAGATTGATAAGTCTCTTCAAGATGAGGAGTTTTTACTTTGTTGCAGGGCAATGAAAAGGCTGCTTGGGTAGCATTTGCATTAGTGGTAACTATTCTTTTGGGAAGCTCAAGAGCAGATAACTATGGAGAGTTGGTGGAAAATCTCCTCAAAACATATAAGGATCTTGACTGTATCACGTCCTTAAAGATTCAGTTCTTACATTTGCATCTAGACTTTTGTCCACCAAACTGCGGAGCAGTGAACGACGAGCACTTTAAAGGGCCACTGTCACCCCCCTCCAGCCGTTATAAACTAAAAGAGCCACCTTGTGCAGCAGTAATGCTGCATTCTAACAAGGTGGCTCTTTTATGATGAAGAAGGGCGATTACCCTTTGAAACGCGTTGGTTTGCTTTTTGGTCCCAGCAGGGCTCCTTAGGCCTGTGACGTCACACGCTGCCCAGCAGCGCCGGCCATCTTTGTTTCTAAGTGCAACCAGGGACGCCTTCGGCCGGGGCGCTCTCTGGCTCTGCACTTACCAGCTACACCCCACGCAGGTCACGCAGGATCACTACCTGTGTGCCCACCTGTCGCCCGTCACCCGCAGGATTACTCCGCGCACGTGCCCGTCACAACCACTTACGGGAGTCTGCACGCCCCCTTGGATATACACTAGGAAGAGTTCAGCGTGCAATCAGTCACAGCATACGGTAAGGGTTCTATGAACCAACACTTATATTTTGAGGGGGCCTTTGTGCACTGATATCCGCAGTATACAGGGCGGCTGGCAGGTGTCCTGCTGTTCAGTGCATCCTTGCAATCACCTACAGGCATTTTGGTGGGTATTATTGGGCCCACCATCATTGGATTTTATCATCACACACTCATGTGTTGTATCCTGGTTATTATAGGCAGTATATTTTAAACACCTAAGCGCGGTATCATTTTTGAGTCTTCCAAGGTGGCTCTTTTAGTTTTAGGTTCAAGTATACCCCAAATAAAGCGTTTTTATACTTAGCCACAATTCCTGTCTCTAGCCAGGTAGGCGGGTCCTCACTCCCCAGCTTGACCAGCTCCTCTGCCGTCACTCACATCTTCCTGCGCTTTCGGCGCCGCCCCCTCAGTGCTGTTATCTTTTCAAAACCGGCGCCTGCGCTGTGTACTGGTGTCCTGCGCAGACGCAGTAAGCTCTGGCTGTCTGACGTCCCTGCCAGGCCTGCGCGAGCATTGCGGCCAGCCACCTTTGGAATCCCCGCCCCGCACTGTGTTATGCATTATGCACAGTGCGGAGCGGGGATTGCAAAGGTTCCACCTATACAGAATATTCCGTGTAATGGCTGATACCAGAGAACAAAAGACATCCACAGAACACCAGGATGGATCTGCTGAACAGCAAATAGCTGTAGGACCTGCGATGACATCACTGCCATGTGATTAGGGCAATCACATGGCAGTGACGTCACCGCAGGTCCTACAGCCATTTGCTGTGCAGCAGATCCATCCTGGTGTTCTGTGGATGTCTTTTGTTCTCTGGTATCAGCCATTACACGGAATATTCTGTATAGGTGAAACATAAATATATACTGATAAGAAGACGTTTTCCGGGGATTCCAAAGGTGGGTGGCCGCAATGCCTGCGCAGGCGCAGTGTGCAAGCCTGGCTGGGATATCAGATGGCCAGAGCTTACTGCGTCTGCGCAGGACACCAGTACACAGCGCAGGCGCCGGTTTTGAAAAGATAACAGCGCTGAGGGGGCGGTGCCGAAAGCGCAGGAAAATGTGAGTGACGGCAGAGGAGCTGGCCAAGCTGGGGAGAGAGGACCCGCCTACCTGGCTAGAGACAGGAATCGTGGCTAAGTATAAAAATGCTTTATTTGGGGTATACTTGAACCAAAAACTAAAAGAGACACCTTGTTAGAATGCAGCATTACTGCTGCACAAGGTGGCTCTTTTAGTTTATAACGGCTGGAGGGGGTGACAGTGGCCCTTTAACATATTGCGGCTATAGAGAAAAGATATAACGGAAAATGTAATCCGTCAATGCTAGCAGATTACAGTTGGACAATTGTAAGAAATGATCCGATGTAGGAGTACAAAAGACAAGCAAAGAAGAGTTGTCACTGAATGAGGAGCAAAATGTTGTAGTGCAATTTCTGTAACTGTTTATAATTGGCAATAGTGTTTAGACATGTTTTAGAAATTTTAATTGTTGCAAAGATTACTCTAAATAAGTATTGTCATAACAAATTATTCTGCATCTTTACATTTGCAAAAATAATGTTTCAAAGTACTGAAAATGTTATGCGTTAATTACAATTATGGCCAAAAGTGTTGGCACCCTTGAAATTGTTCCAGAAAATGAAGTATTTCTCCCAGAAAATTATTGCAATTACACATGTTGTATTATACACTTGTTTATTTCCTTTCTGTGTATTGGAACAAAAGAAAAAAACTGAGAAAAAAAGGCAAATTGGACATAATTTCACACAAAACCCCAAAAATGGTCCCGACAAAGTTTCACCCTCTGCTTAATATTGGGTTGCATACCCTTTGGAATAAATAAGTGCAATCTATCGCTTCCTATAACCATCAACAAGTGCTCAAAAGGAATTTTTGAGCACTCTTCTTTTACAAACTACCCCAGGTCTCTAATATTTGAAGGAGTCTTCCCCAACAGCAATTTTAAGATCTCTCCACAGATATTCAATGGGATTTAGATCCAGAATCATTGCTGGCCACTTCAGAACTCTCCAGTGATTTGTTTCTATCCAACTATGGGTGCTTCTTGAAGTATGTTTGGGGTCTATGCAGTGGCGTTACTTGAAACTCATGGGCCCCAATGCGAAAGCACCAACTGGGCCCCCTAATATTTTAAATCTTTAATAGCAATAGTCTTTTTCTATATGACAAAGGGACTTTTAGGGCCCCCTAGGCTCCAGGGCCCGGGTGCGATTGCAACTCCTGCACCTGTTGTAGTTACTCCCCTGGGTCTTTGGCTTGCTGGAAGACCCTTGAACTAGGATGTAACACCACAGGTAACCAGTTGTTACAGTGGCATTGCTTTCCTCACGGGGAGAGTGATGTCACGCTTGGAAGTGAGGAAGGATCCCTTTGACAGGTATTCAGCACATACAACACTGTTCTGACTCCAGGCCAGAAGCTGGAGCTCTACACCTGACTTCAGGGGAGCTGCTCTCTCTGGTCGGGAGGAGTCAGTTGCTAGGCAGTTGCTAGGCAGTTGGAGTTAGACAGTTCTTGAGAGGAGAGCGAGGTGAGAGGAAGGAAAGCTGGGGCCGTGGAGATGAGTGATTCTGCAGCTCCTGGGAAGGAAAAAGAAAGCAGAGCAGTCTGTAGGAGGCTGAGAGGTAGAAGAAGCGAAGGAGAGTAAAGAGCTGGAGAGAGAAACTGCGACTGGGCTTCCTCCATGCTGAGCGCAGATACCGGTAGCCAGACCTAAGGTTGTGGGGGTAACTTCATGCCCCACGGCAGAAACCGGCGGACAGCTGATTGCACGTTACCTGTCCACCATTAACATCTGAGGACACAGTAGCAAATAGAGCCCATGATAGAGATCCTGTAAAAAGGCTTGAGTTACCTGTCGTACGGGTAGTGTTCTATCTAAAGTAGGACAGAGAGAAAATGTGAGGACCTTGTGTGAGGCCTAAGGCAGCAAGGGACTACAACACCACAGCGCTAGAAGGAAGGTTTCCAACCCCACCTGGTTAGAGGGATTCCCAATTCACTTCCAAGTCGGCCGGACCACACAAGCATCCGTGATCTGGTACCCTGGACTGTGGCTGCCTTTAACCAACTAAAGAGGTAAAGAGACTGCAACCCTGTGTCCTCCGTTTCTTACTACACCACCTTCCACCATCTTCATCTACCACACTGGGAGCCCTGGGGACCCTGCTTCACCTGTGGGAAGCCATACATCCCTGCTGCCATAACATCACCCCAGAGGACCCTTTTAAGCAGCATCGGTCACCCCTGACCGAGTACCACAGGTGGCATCACGAACCTTTATTATATTACAAACCCCTTAAAAAGACATTTCCCTTAACATGGGCGCCCAGGGCCACGGACCAGGTCACTGCCTCCGTGACACATCCCTTTAAGTACCTTTAATATGAAGATTTCCAAAGTATTTCAATGTCCAGTGTCAGAAAGAAAGCTGGGTGTATGGAACGCCCGCCTCGGCTGTGGGGTACTTTTGGTCTGGTACCAAGTACCCCATGGCCCTGGCGGGCGTTCCATACACCCTGCTTTCTTTCTGACACTGGACATTGAAATACTTTGGGAATCTTCATATTTCATAATGCCTTTGCTGCCAGAGGCAGAAAAACAACCCCAAAACATCTTTGAACTCCCTCCATATTTGACTGTAGATCTTTATTTTGTAGGCCTCATTCCTTTTTGGTAAACAGTAGAATGATGTGCTTTACCAGAAAGCTCTAGCTTGGTCTCATCTGTCAACAAGACGCTGTCCCAGAAGGACTTTGGCTTACATACATTTTGGCAAACTCCATTCTAGTTTTTATGTCTCTGTGTGAGCAGTAGGGTCTTCCTGGGTGTCCTGCCATAGCATTTCATTTCATTCAAATATTGACAGATAGTTCGCACTGACAATGATGCAACCTGAGTCTGCAGGACATCTTGAATTTCTTTGGAACTTGATTGGGGCTGCTTATCCAACATCTGTACTATCCTGCCATGCAATTTTTCATCAATTTTTCTATGCCATCCACAGAGATTAGCTACAATGCTATGGGTAGTAAACTTCATGATTATGTTGTGCAACGTGGGCAAAGGAACATTGTGATCTTTGGAGATGGACTTGCAACCTTGAGATTGTTGACATTTTTCAACAATTTTGGTTCTCAAGTCCTCTGACAGTTCTCTTCTTTCTGTTCTCCATGCTTAGTGTGGCACACACAGACACACAATGCAAAGATTGAGTCAACATCTCCCATTTTTATCTGGTTTCAAGTGTGTTTCAAGATTTTCATATTGCCCATACCTGTTACTTGCCACAGGCAAGTTTGAATGAACATCGCATGCTGGAAACTCACATTTTGGAAAGGTGGCAAAAAAATTGTAAGGCACATTTGTGGGGTTTAGTGTGAAATTTTGTCCAATTTCCTTATTTTCTGTTTTTTTTTGTGTTGTTCAAATACACGCAAAGGAAATAAACATGTGTATAACAAAACGTGTAATTGCAATCATTTTCTGAGATAAATACTTCATTTTCTAGAACAATTTCAAGGGTGTCAACACTTTCTGCTGTATGTGCAGCAGTAAAATTTTCATTGTCAGATTTGAATTCAGGAGGTCAAAATCATTAAGAAATGACTCATTTCATTACTTAACCTGACAACTTTAGAAAATATGTAGAACAATGTAAGTAAAGCTTTGCTGATCTTCTTGCAGACTTCACCTTTCTTGTGTAAATAAAGGATTTTCTTTCCCAGCTCTTGTGACTTTTCTTTTCCATGTGATGCCATTGCTGACAGGATAAAAAGGCAAGGGGCTGTCTTTGTTCAGTAACACCCCTTTATAATAAAGTGTCTGCTGAACACCCATTTAATGAATTAGACTTACCTGTGATTGAATTCCTGTTACAATAATTAGAATTTTGTAGTCTAAACTTAAAGGGGTTGTCCACTACTTTCAATTATCCCCCCAATGTATCCCCCCGGGGCCCCTGACGAATTTTGTAAATACCTTGCGTTGCCTTTTTCGCCTGTGAGCGGCGCTATGCTGGTGGCTGAGTCCGGGTCACGTGACCCCGAGGCTGCAGCCACCGCTAATTTCCGCCGACGTCACGTCAATTTCCAGACTCTGGAAATTGACGTGACGTCAGTAACAGGCGTGTCCCAGCCGCACAGTCAGCAGTCACTGGGCTGTGGGTGGGACTGTGGGCTGCCTGTGCTGTGCTGTGCTGGGGGCGGGCGGGGCTTTGCTGGGGGCGGGCGGGGCTGTGCACTGCAGGTGTCTGGTTCTGGGATCTGCTTGCCGAGATTTTCGGCGGCTGGTCCCTTGGCGGCAGCGGCCGGTGTACTGCACTGTACCGGCGGCGGCCGGTGCGTGGGCGGCGGCGGCCGGTGTACTGCACTGTACCGGCGGCGGCCGGTGCGTGGGCGGCCGGTCCCGCCGCAGGGGCAGCGGCCGGTGTACTGTACTGTACCGGCGGCGGCCGGTGCGTGGGCGGCCGGTCCCGCGGCGGCGGCCGGTGCCGTGGAGGCGGCGGCCGGTGCGTCGGCGGCCGGTGCCGTGGCGGCGGCAGCCGGTGCGACGGCGGGGGTCTGCGTGGTGCTGAAGGTGGCTGTGCGGTGGTGGTGGCAGCGGCGTTGTCTCTGTGTGCAGGCATGTCCGATGGGACTACAAGTCCCATCGGGCTCTGCCTGCTACAGTGACAGTGAGTGACACATTAGCCAATGATGGGACAGTAGTAGTCCCATCATCCGGCTAATGTGTTGAATGTAAAAAAAAAAACAAAGAAAAAAAAAACACATATACAGTACATACATACATAGAACACATACAGAACATGCGACATGCGCCATGCGACAACATGCGCCATGCATCGACATGCAGCATACGACGACATGCAGCATGCGACGACATGCGCCATGCGACGACATGCGGCATGCAACGACATGCGCCATGCGACAACATGCGCCATGCGTCGACATGCAGCATGCGACGACATGCGCCATGCGACGACATGCGGCATGCGACGACATGCGGCATGCGACGACATGCACCATACGACGGCATGCGACGACATGCGGCATGCTACGACATGCGCCATGCGTCGACATGCAGCATGCGACGACATGCGGCATGCGACGACATGGGCCATGCTACGCCATGCGACGACATGCGGCATGCGACGACATGCGCCATGCGACAACATGCGCCATGCGTCGACATGCAGCATGCGACGGCATGAACCATGCGACGACATGCAGCATGCGACGACATGCGCCATGCGACGGCATGCGACGACATGCGCCATGCGATGACATGCGGCATGCCGCATACAGTACATACATACAGTACATACATACATACAGACATACAGTACATATAACATAGAGTATATACTCACCATCACTTGTCACTTTGATCCCCGAAGCCATTGTCATCTGTAAAAAATATTAAAATAATAAACAAACACTATACTCCCTGATCCGCAGAAATCCAATTAAAACGAGTGTCCCTCGACGATCTCCCGTGGAGAGCTGGAGCATCTGCTGATGCAACCACTCTCCAGAGGCTCCAGGAACACAATGAGGGGAGGAAGGTATCCTTCCACAATGTATTCCCCACAATGTATTCCTACGCCCCTGTGAGAAAATAGTCCCTAGTCTCACTTTATGGCATTGCTGTGTGAGGAAGTTCCCACGCAGCTTTTTGCCATAAAGTGAGACCAGTGAACTTTAGTAACCTCAGTGATGCACTGCAGGAGCCATTGTCTCCTGTCAGTGTGTCACTGAGGGTCCTATAGAGCAGTGACATCACCCGATGTCACTGTTCTATAGGGGGAATCGTCGTGGGACCCTCGTTATTAATTTGACTACGGCGGACAGGTAGTATGCGGTTTATTATTTTACGTTTTTTGCAGGCGCTGAAGTATGGTAAGTATGGTTAAATGAAGAATATTAAAATACTTTTTCCTAATGTGTGCTTGTTTTATTAACCCTTTTTTAGTATTGGATTAATAACGGATAGGCGTCTTATTGACGCCTCTCCGTTATTAACCCGGCTTAATGTCACCTTACAATAGCAAGGTGACATTAACCCCTTATTACCCCATATCCCACCGCTACACGGGAGTGGGAAGAGAGGGGCTAAGTGCCGGAATTGGCGCATCTTACAGATGCGCCATTTCCGGGGCGGCTGCGGACTGGTATTTGTAGCCGGGGGGGGGGACCAATATCCATGGCCCCTCTCTAGGCTATGAATATCAGCCCGCAGCTGTCTGCGTAGACTTTCTGGCTATAAAATATAGGGGGACCCCACGTCATTTTTTTGGGGGGGTCCCCCTATTTTAATAGCCAGTAAAGGCTACGCAGACAGCTGCGGGCTGATATTCATAGCAGGCTACAAATATTGGCCCCCGGCCGTCGGCTTTCCCCCTCTGGCGCAGAAAATTGCGTGGGAGCCCACGCCGTTTTTTTCCGTTTTTTTATTAAATTAAACGCTCATTAAGGCCTCTTTCACCCTTGCGTCGGTACGGGTCCATCGCTATGCATCGGGCCGATGTACCGACGCACGTTGTGAAATTTGTGCACGTCGTGGGCAGCGGATGCAGTTTTTCAACGCATCCGCTGCCCATTCTGAAGTCCGGGGAGGAGGGGGCGGAGTTTTGGCCGCGCATGCGCGGTAGAAAATGGCAGACGCGACGGACGTGCCAACAGTCCGCCAAAACACGACGCATCCGTTGCACGACGGACGCGACGTGTGGCCATCCGTCGCGATCCTTCACTAATACACGTCTATGGGTAAAAAACGCATCCTGCGAGCACATTTGCAGGATCCGTTTTTTTCCCAAAAAGACAGATTGCTAAAAACGCAAGTGTGAAAGTAGCCTTAGGCTGCTTTCACACTAGCATCGGTAAGGGTCCGTCGCGCTGCGTCGCTAATAAAAGTCTATGGAGAAAAAACGCATCCTGCAGACAACTTTGCAGGACGAGTTTTTTCTCCACAACGACGCATTGCGACGTGCAGTGCACGACGCTAGTGTGAAAGAGGCCTTAGAAACATCGGCCTTTCTATTATATATCTATGGATATATCTATCCATAGATATATTTATAGATAGATATATCTATAGATACATAGATGTATCTATCCATATATTTGGCTGCTTTCACACATCAGGTTTTTGCCGTGAGGCACAATCCGGCGAGTTTTGAAAAAAACGGATCAATTTTTTTCCGCCGGATCCGTTTTTTTCTCATAGAGTTGTATTAGCGCCGGATTGCGCCTGATGGCCACACGTTTCATCCGTTTTTTGCCGGATCCGTCAAAAAAGCTGTTTCCGCCGGATGGAAAACACATACAGAGGAACGTTTTTTCTGTCCGGCGAAAAAACGCACAGCGACGGATCCGGCAAAAAACCGTATGAAACTGAGCTGTGAAATGATGAATCCGGCCTTGGAATCCGTTTTTTCAGGCATGTTTCCATTCAAATCATGCACATTTTCCGTTTATTTACTTATTTCCAAAAACGGCATTAAACCGCGCATAAACCGCACCAAAAAAAGCATCAAAACTGCACCAAAAACTGCATCAAAACCTGGTGCAGTTTTGCAGTTTTGGTGCGGTTTTGATGCAGTTTTTGGTGCGGTTTTGATGCAGTTCTTGGTGTGGTTTTGGTACGGCTTTTTCCGCAGCATGTGCACAACAAGTCTGCGGCTCCCATAGACTTACATTGGTTGTGCACTACACTGCGGATTTGATGCAATTCAGTGCGGCAAAAAACGCTGCGGATCTGCAATCAGATCCGCAACGTGTGCACACAGCCTTAGCATTTAGGGAACCTAGCAAAAAAGCCAAGCAAAAAACAAGTGTGGGATTGCACTTTTTTTGCCATTTCATTGCACTTTGAATTTTTTTCACATTTTCTGTTACACGACATGGTAAAACCAATGATGTCATTCAAAAGTAGAACTTGTCCCGCAAAAGATAAGCCCTCACATGGCCATATTGATGGAAAAATTATGGCTCTGTGAAGAAGGGGAGCGATAAACGAAAACAAAAAAGCTCCAGGGGTGAAGGGGTTTAGAAACATGGATATGGACATATCTATGGAAATAGACATAGATATATCTGTATGTATCTATCTATCTATCTATCTATCTATCTATCTATCTATCTATCTATCTATCTATCTATCTATCCATCCATCTATGTAATGGAGTGTGGGTTGGACAAATGTAAAAGAGGAGGTTGGACAGAAATGACATCACAAATCTTTTTGAAGCTAGAGGTTGGAAAGGAGGGAGGGGTTGGGGTGTGTTTTGGAGTGGGTGTGGTAGGTTCGGGCTTAGTAGCAGTGCAATGCATCATGGAACTTGTAGTATTAGAGCACAATAACTCAGGAGAAAGGAAGTTGTCGATTAACCCCATGAGAGCTGAATCCAGCACTAAAGATGTGCTGCTACAGCATGATAAAAGGTAATATTGCTAAAATAAACACAGTAGATGTTTTCAGTGGCCCATAATAGCAAGATTTATGAAAAAAAAAAAAAAGGTTATAGTAGTGGACAACTTCTTTAAGCTTTCCTCCTAAGATTTTCATTAGCTTGTGCTCCTTTTTGCAACATGGTCTTCAATTAATTTCTTAGAAATATTACTTTATTAGCATATTTTCTTTGTGATAATCCCCAACAAAACTTGTCATCCACAGTAAATAAATCTATTCAGATTATGATTTCAGTTTTCAATCATTGCAATGCCGAGGATGAAATCTGCAGTTAATCTGTAATATTTCTGCAACCAAATCTGTACAATTTGGTTAAAATTTTGTTATGGTGTTCAGAAATCCCATTTTGGATTTATCCTGCAAGACTTATCCTTAAGTGTCAAAAATTAACACAACAATAGGAAATGTGATAATTAAAAAAAAATTACCATTACTTTCCCATTAGAATCCCCCTTCCAGCACAGCATTGATGCTCCATTAGTTCTCCGCAACCTTTGTTTCTGTGTACTTTGTTTCTGTGTGCACCTGTGTACTAATTTGCATCAGTAGTCACAATAGTGACTACTAGGGTTGAGCGAAACGGGTCGTTCATTTTCATAAGTCGCCGACTTTTGGCAAAGTCGGCGTCTCATGAAACCCGACCCGATCCCTGTGTGGGGTCGGCCATGCGGTACGCGATCTTGGCGCCAAAGTCGCGTTTCGTATGACGCGATTAGCGCCATTTTTTCAGCCAATGAATGAGCGTGGGCAGAGTGATGACATAGGTGTTAGGGGAGTGAACGCCTATCGTCATGTTATCGTTTGTGCGCAGTAGCGATTTGGAATGTGCAAATCGAAATTTTCTGTTCTGGGACAGAGGGGAGAGAGAGAGAGAGAGAGAGAGAGAGGGAGAGAGAGAGAGAGAGAGGAGAGAGAGGAGAGAGAGAGAGAGAGAGAGAGAGAGAGAGAGATTAAAAAAAAAAATATATATCTTCACTGGGTTTCGTGTTTCGGCCGAAACCCGACTTTTCACTGTGGTCGGCCGATTTCACTCGACTCGACTTTTAAGACAGTCGGGTTTCACAAAACCCGACTCGACCCTAAAAAACTAAAGGTCGCTCAACCCTAGTGACTACTGATGAAAATTTCTGGCCTTAGCTCTTTTGTGCCATATGAAAACCTAAGGGATCACAACAGCATCGGTTTTAGGATGATCGGGGATTATTAATGGTTATTTTTATTCACATCCCTTGTTGTTATCCTAATTTTTAAAAACTGTCAAAAAAACCCAATAAAGGGCACCCCTAAATATTGCTGGTATTATTTCTTGCCAAAAAATTGAAATCAGGCAGAATTGACAACATTTTTTGCATTGTTGGCACTGTCAGTATTGTTTGTAAAGTTGGTTTTATTGGTATTGTTAGGATAGATGGTATTGTTTGTATAGTTGGCATTGTCTGCAGAATTGATATTGCAAATCCTGTTTGCATTGTTGGCATTCTCTGTATAGTTAGTATTGCTAGTATTTGTGGTATTATTAGTACTATTGGTATAGCTGGTGTGATGCAGTGACCCATGGTGCAGCTAGGGGGCGCTGTTTGGGCTCCTCAGGATACGCATGGAGGCGTAACTGGGTTTGTGAAACAGTGTCCGGCATGATTGTAAATGGCTGATATGTGTCGCAGAGGAAGTCTGCGCTGTAAGCCAGTATTGTTGTTCTGGGACTTGTAGTTCCATAAGAGTTGTGTTTGTGTAGCTATAAAGGGAGGCTTACAGGGTTAGCCAGAGAGCTGTGCAGGTCTGACTAACTACACACACCTCCCACCTGTGGGAGTGGTTTCTGTGATATAATGTGACTGAGGTCTGGTCACATGGTCGGTGTGTCAGGTTCTGGAAGGCTTGTGTTGGACGGTCCAAGGAGTGGACATCCTGAATAGCACACTGAGAGACTGTGGACCTGGAAGGCCTGTGTGTTGGGAGGTCCTGGGAGTAGGACCGGAGTCCCTGAATAGCACACGGAGAGGCCGTGGACCTGGATGGCTTCTGTGTTGGATGGTCCTGGGAGTAGGACCGGAGTCTTGAAAAGCACATAGTGAGGCCATGGTCCTGCAGAGTCTGTGGCTGTACTGTGTTGGGGAAGCTACCATTCCTTCTGCGGGTCAGGACTGTCGGGTGGCCTGGTGAGCAACGCATTTTCAGGAACGGTGATCCCAGTTTGGCAGCTTCCCTGGAAGAGAGAGGACTGACAGGAGGTCAGCGTGTGGAGCAAGAGCTCCAGGAAGGTAACCCAGAGTTGGGGGACTGTATGCACTGACGAGGGTCAGTTAATGGACTGTGTGGTCTCCCACGGTGACTGGACGAAGTGAGGTCCGGCGTGTTTAGAGACTGCAATCTCATGTTGTGTAATGATGTGTGAATAGAGACATTAATACGGCGCATGGACAACCCCAGGAACTAGTCAGAAGATGACTGGCGGGTGTAGTGTCTGTCAATGAAGTTAATACCATATACAGTAAAGTGCTGTGGAGTATGTGTCAAGCCTGTGATATATAACATGGCCTCAAGTGGTTTATGAGTGCAAAATAAATCAAATAGACTGTTTAAAGTGGAAAGTGTTCCTGTGTTCCTGTGTGCCTTAAATCTCGCAGCCAAGTGAGTATTCCCCAACCCGCTAGTGATCGCTACATTACACTGGTTTAGTTGGTATTGTCAGTACTGTTGGTATTGTTGGTAAAGTTAGTAGTGTCACTGCTGCAGTACTGTTGATATTGGTGATATTGTCAGTACTGTAGATATTCTTGGTATTGGTGGTTGTAAAGGTGCACTGTTCAAGGAAGGCTGGCAGCTCTTAATAGGACTTCCATGGACTGGCCTTTTCCCAAACCACTCTGCTTAGCAAGTTTTATGGGAACCCTAGCTTTTACCTTTTAAAGAGGTTGTCCACTGCTTTGTGATTGATGATCTATCTTTAGGATAGATCATCAATGTCTGGTCGATTGGGATTCGACACTCAGCACCCCTGTCGATCAGCTGTTCTCAGTGTCGGAGGCAGTAGCCGGTCAGAAATGCTGAATTGCAGAGCAACTCCGTATTCTGATAGTGTCCACAGCTGGGTACTGCACATCCACCTCCCATTGATTTGAATAAATCAATGACAAAGTAGTGGACAACCTCTTTAACCCCTATTCAGGCATCTGAACTTATGCACGGCCCTCTGGGTTACGGCCATGGAATGGCTGCTGGCTGGTGGAGCAATTTGGCAGAGAGAAGGGTCATCAAGCCAGGTCATATCGTCAAGGTCAGGGACACAATCAGAAGTCAGGAACGAGGTCAGGAGAATGCAGAGGTCAATAACGTGAATCAAACATGCTTAATCACAGCAGGGTAAGAGGAGTATAAACTAGGGTGACTGTAGTTTATAACTGGCAGGCTCCAACCCAAGGCTACTAATGATTCGCCTCTTAATGAATCAGGAACGCCTGACTCCTGCACACTCTCATCAAGACTGGCAAGAAAATCTGAGTGTTTCAGAGGATAATGAGTTGCCTGCCAGGGCCTGTGTATACTCGGTACCGGGTCTGGTGGCAATTAAAGGGGTGGTCATGGCGGCAGCAACCCAGTCCGTGGCCCTGGGCGCCCAAGTAAAAGGGGAAAGGTCTTTTAAGGGAGTTGTAATAAAGTTTGTGTTCATGACGCCACCTGTGGTTCTCAGTCAGAGGGGGCCGACGCTGCTTAAAGGGGTCCTCTGGGGTGATGTTACTGCAGCAAAGATGGTGACGCCTCCCACAGGTGAAGCGGGGTTCCCAAGGCTCCGGGTGTGCTGGGCATGGATGGTGTATGCCGGCAAATAAACGGACGGCACAGAGTTGTAACGTCTTTACCTGGTTTACTGGTTGTAAGCAGCCGTAGTCCAAAGTACCAGCAACAGGTGGTGATGTGGTCTGGCTGGCCTGGAGGCAATGGTGATCCCTCTCCCAGGTGAGGTCCATAAGCCTTCCTGCTCGCGCTAGTATAGTATGCAAGGTCCTTGCTGCCTGTGGCTTTCTGACAAAGTCCTCTCTCTCCTGTCCTGGGACAGTTACCGTATGGCGGGCAGTGCGAGCCTTTTTATAGGGTCTCTATCACGACCCAGGCTCCTAGTATACTTGCTTCATCTGCAGGTGTTGGTGCGGACAAGTTGCTTAAAGTCCTTTGCCCTCCAGTTCTGCTTTGCAACCTAGAGTTCAACACAACCTTGGGCTCCCGATGCCCGTTTCCTGCGCTTCGGCTCAGAGGGTGCCCGGTCACAGTTTCCCTCTAAGCCCTTTTCTTCACCTTTGCTCCTTTCCTCAGATGCTCACTACATTCCAACCATTCAGGTTATCTTCCTTTCCCTGGAGCTGCAGCTCACACGTGGCTGCACGGCCCCACTGTCTGTTCTCAGTCCTTACTCCTCCACTGCCTCTGAACAACTGGCCAACTCCTCCTCCAGACCACAATATTTAAAGCTGGGGAAACTCCCCTGAATTCGGGTTCATAGCTCCCCCTTCTTGCCTGAATTCAGAATATGTTGCATGTAGGTGCTTTACCTGATAAGGGAATCATCCTTGCCTCCAAGCATGATATCGCCCTCCCTGAAAGGAAGGCAACATCACTGTAACAACAGGTTACCTGGGGTGGTATCAGGGGCGGATTATAATAGGGTCAATCTGGGCGGTAGCCCAGGGCCCAGTGGTGTGGGGGGGCCTGGGCTACCGCTCAGATTGTCCGCCGCCATCAGGGCATTACTGCCCTGACTGGCATATGGGCCCGGTGGGCAGAGGGGGCCCGCATCGGGCCCCGTCTCATCTGCTCACCGGGCCCCTACAGGCGCTGCGGCAGTTAAACGCTATTGATGTGCGGGCGCGCACCCACACGTCAATAGTTAACAGTCACCAGCCAATCGGAGGTTGGCAGCTGACATCATCCGCAGCGCGCACGTCGCCGGCGTCTGACGTCATTGTCAGTCGCCGGCGAGTGCATGCGGCTGGAGGGAGCGGCTTCGCCGAAGGAGCCCATACAGATGAGAAGAACTCTTTTTTTTTTACTGCGAACGGCAATCTGGGGGGCCCGGGCCAGTATGCTGGAGACACTGGGGGCAATATGCTGGACACACTGGGGGCAATATGCTGGAGACACTGGGGCAATATGCTGGAGACACTGGGGGCAGAGATGCTGGATACACTGGGGGCAGGATGCTGGACACACTGGGGCAATATGCTGGAAACACTGGGGGCAGAGATGCTGGACACACTGGGGGCAGGATGCTGGACACACTGGGGCAATATGCTGGACACACTGGGGGCAATATGCTGGACACACTGGGGCAGATTGCTGGACACACTGGGGGCAATGTGCTAGAAACACGGGGGCAGAAATGCTGGACAAACTGGGGGCAATATGCTGGACACACTGGGGGCAGATTGCTGGACACACTGGGGGCAGAATGCTGGACACACTGGGGGAAGAATGCTGGACACACTGGGGGCAATATGCTGGACACACTGGGGCAGAATTCTGGACACACTGGGGCAGATTGCTGGATACACTGGGGGAAATATGCTGGAGACACTGGGGCAGATTGCTGGACACACTGGGGCAGGATGCTGGACATTGGGGGCAGGATGCTGGACATTGGGGCAGAGATGCTGGACAATGGGGGCAGAGATGCTGGACATTGGGGCAGAGATGCTGGACATTAGGGACAGAGATGCTGGACATTGGGGGCAGGATGCTGGACACACTGGGGGCAGAGATGCTGGACACTGGGGGCAGAGATGCTGGACAAAGGAGGCAGAGATGCTGGACACTGGGGGCAGAGATGCTGGACACTGGGGGAAGAGATGCTGGACACTGGAGGCAGAGATGCTGGACACATTGGGGGCAGAGATCCTGGACACATTGGGGGCAGAGATGCTGGACACTGGGGGCAGAGATGCTGGACACATTGGGGGCAGAGATCCTGGACACATTGGGGGCAGAGATGCTGGACACTGGGGGCAGAGATGCTGGACACTGGGGGCAGAGATGCTGGACACACTGGGGGCAGGACTGGAGACAGATGGGGCAGGATTGGAGGAGTGGGCAGAATGTAGATACGGGGCATGATTGGAGGCACGGGGCAGAATGAAAGACATGGGGCAGGATTGGAGACAGATCGTGCAGGATCATGGGGCAGGATGGATACGATGGAGACTGATGGGGCAGGATGGGGAGATCATATGCGGCAAAATGGATACTCATGAGGGCAGGATGGGAGAACATATGGCTGGAGCCAGGAATGAGATACACGGGGCCAGGATGGGGGATATTATTATTACCATAGGGGCTAATTAATGGATATTATTACTGCAGTGATGTATGTATTTTATTTTTTGAGGACACTGTTTTAAATGGGAGGGGCGGTCCTGTTACTGTGTAGAGTGACACTATGTTGCCTCTTTTTCTGCAGAGACGAGCCCTGGCTGGAAGAAGTGATGGCGGTCTTTGCTGGATGAAAGATGAAGGACTTCACCTAGAGACATCACTGGTGAGTCAGAGTTACCTATACACTGACACTATACACTGTATACTATATACAGAGCTCCTCTGTATAATGTCACCGGTGATTACTGTATTACCTCTACAAAGACACTGCATACCAAGTACAGATGTCCTGTGAATACTGGCACTTATGGTGATTGTATTGTCAGGACTCTGAACATTTTTTACCTTTTGTGCATTACTGCCCTCTTCCAAGATGGCGTCTTTGGTCTCATGTGCACTGTGTCTTCCTGCTATAAAACTCCACCCCAGCCTTCAGTCTGTGCTAGAGTATTCTGCCTTGCATCCAGCTCCTGACCTCTGATTACTCCCTGGCTATACACCTGCTCCTGTGAACCTGTATGGTGATCCTGCTACTCTGCTCTGAGTTCCTGCTGCATACACAAGTTTCCAGAAATCCTCCTTCATCTGCTGTTTTGTTGTGAATCCGCTTTTTGGGCTCCCCTGGTGGTTGCTGGTGGTACTGGTGACTTGTGTGTTCTTTGCTGTCTCAGTTCACCTGCTCCCATCAGTGTTTGGGAGTTTCCTATTTAGCCTTGCTCTCCAGTCATTTCCTTGCCGGTCATCATTGTAACCAGAGCCTTCAGTTGCATGTTCCTGCTACTAGTCTGCTGATCAGCTAAGTGGACTTTGTCCTTTTGTTTTGTATCTTTTGTCCAGTTTGCAGTTTTTGTTATTCTCTGTAGCTGGAAGCTCTTGCGGGCTGAAATTGCCACTCCTGTGTCATGAGTTGACACAGGAGTCTTAAAGTAATTTCAGGATGGTTTTTTGAAAGGGTTTTCAGTTGACCGTGAAGTCCTCTTTTGTATCCTTCTGCTATCTAGTAAGTGGACCTCTCTTTGCTAAATCTACTTTCATACTGTGTATGTCTTTTCCTCTTAACTCACCGTTATTACATGTGGGGGGCTGCTATCATCTTTTGGGGTATTTCCCTAGAGGTAAGCCAGGTCTGTTCCTTCCTCTACCAGGCGTAGTTAGTCCTCCGGCTGGCACGTGGCATCTAGGAAGTCGTAGGTATGCTCCCTGGCTACTATTAGTTGTGTGGTAGATTTAGCTCACGGTCAGCTCGAGATTCCATCACCCAGAGCTCGTCCGTTATTTTTGTGTTCTGATGTTTCCCTGCCATTGGGAATCATGACAGTATGACCGGCCAATGTTAAAGTTATTGGCAGAAGAAAGGAGAGAAAAAAGAAGTCTGTAGATTTTTTTTTTTTTGGTTTTCCCCCTATGCTTGCTCCATAGTTGGATCAGTTGTATTTCAGCTCTAATTACAGCCTTTGCCTTTCTCTCCTTCTAATCCTTGAATGGCTCTGATCTCACCTGTTTAAAGATGGACCCTCAGAGTTTGGCTGTAGGTTTAAATAATCTTGCTACCAAGGTTCAAAATTTACAAGATTTTGTTATACATACTCCGATGTCTGAACCTAAAATTCCTACACCAGAGGTGTTTTCCGGAGATAGATCTCGGTTCCTGAATTTCAAATATAATTGTAAATTGTTCCTTTCTCTCAGACCTCACTCCTCTGGAGATCCTGTCCAGCAGGTTAAGATTGTAATCTCTTTGCTGCGAGGTGACCCTCAAAATTGGGCATTTTCATTGACACCAGGGGATCCTGCGTTGCTCAATGTGGATGCGTTTTTTCTGGCTTTAGGGTTGCTTTATGAGGAACCTAATTTGGAGATTCAAGCTGAAAAAGCTTTGATAGCCCTATCTCAAGGGCAAGATGAAGCTGAGATATACTGCCAAAAATTTCGTAGATGGTCTGTGCTTACTCAGTGGAATGAGTGCGCCCTGGCGGCAAATTTCAGAGAGGGCCTTTCTGATGCCGTTAAAGATGTTATGGTCGGGTTCCCTGCGCCCACAGGTCTGAATGAGTCCATGATAATGGCTATTCAGATTGATCGGCGTTTGCGGGAGCGCAAATCCGTGCACCATTTGGCGGTATCTTCTGAAGAGACGCCAGAGAAAATGCAATGTGACAGAATTCTGTCCAGAAGCGAGCGGCAGAATTATAGGCGTAAAAATGGGTTATGCTTATATTGTGGTGATTCTGCTCATGTTATATCAGCATGCTCTAAACGTACAAGGAAGGTTGACAAGTCTATTTCAATTGGCACTTTACAGTCTAAATTTATTCTGTCTGTAACCTTGATTTGTTCATTATCAGTTATTACCGTGGATGCCTATGTGGACTCTGGCGCCGCTCTGAGTCTTATGGATTGGTCCTTTGCCAGGCGCTGTGGGTTTGATTTAGAGCCTCTGGAAGCCCCTATACCTCTGAAGGGTATTGATTCTATGCCTTTGGCTTGTAATAAACCACAATTCTGGACGCAAGTGACTATGCGTATGACTCCAGACCATCAGGAGGTGATTCGCTTCCTTGTGTTGTACAATTTGCATGATGTTTTGGTGCTTGGATTACCATGGTTACAATCTCATAACCCAGTCCTTGACTGGAAAACTATGTCTGTGTTAAGCTGGGGATGTCGGGGGGCTCATGGGGACATACCTTTGGTTTCCATTTCATCATCTGTTCCCTCTGAGATTCCGGCATTTTTGTCTGATTATCGTGATATTTTTGAGGAGCCAAAAATTGGTTCACTCCCTCCCCACAGAGATTGTGATTGCGCCATAGATCTGATTCCTGGCAGTAAATTTCCAAAGGGTCGTTTGTTTAACTTATCTGTACCTGAACATGCTGCTATGCGAGAGTATATTAAGGAGTCCCTGGAAAAGGGACATATTCGTCCTTCTTCATCTCCTTTAGGAGCTGGTTTTTTCTTTGTATCTAAAAAGGATGGCTCTCTGAGGCCTTGTATTGATTATCGACTCCTGAATAAAATTACAGTCAAATATCAGTATCCGTTACCTTTGCTGACTGATTTGTTTGCTCGCATAAGGGGGGCTAAGTGGTTCTCTAAGATTGATCTTCGTGGGGCGTATAATTTGGTGCGAATTAAGCAGGGGGATGAGTGGAAAACCGCATTTAATACGCCTGAGGGCCATTTTGAGTATTTAGTAATGCCTTTCGGCCTTTCTAATGCACCTTTAGTCTTTCAGTCCTTAATGCATGATATTTTCCGTGAATATTTGGATAGGTTTATGATTGTGTATTTGGATGATATTTTGATTTTTTCTGATGACTGGGAGTCTCATGTTCAACAGGTCAGGAGGGTTTTTCAGGTTTTGCGGGAGAATTCTTTGTGTGTAAAGGGTTCAAAGTGTGTTTTTGGGGTTCAAAAGATTTCCTTTTTGGGGTACATTTTTTCCCCTTCTTCTATTGAGATGGACCCTGTCAAGGTTCGGGCTATTTGTGACTGGACGCAGCCTACTTCTCTTAAGAGTCTTCAGAAATTCTTGGGCTTTGCTAATTTTTATCGTCGATTTATAACTGGTTTTTCTGGCGTTGCTAAACCTCTGACGGATTTGACCAAAAAGGGTGCTGATGTTGCCAATTGGTCCCCTGCTGCTGTGGAGGCCTTTCGGGAGCTTAAGCGCCGCTTTTTGTCTGCCCCTGTGTTGCGCCAGCCTGATGTTTCTCTTCCCTTTCAGGTTGAGGTCGATGCTTCCGAGATCGGAGCGGGGGCGGTTTTGTCGCAGAAAAGTTCCGACTGCTCAGTGATGAGACCTTGTGCGTTCTTTTCTCGAAAATTTTCGGCCGCCGAGCGAAACTATGATGTTGGTAATCGGGAGCTTTTGGCCATGAAGTGGGCATTTGAGGAGTGGCGTCATTGGCTTGAGGGTGCCAGACATCAGGTGGTAGTTTTGACTGATCACAAGAATCTGATTTATCTAGAGTCTGCCAGGCGCCTGAATCCTAGACAGGCACGATGGTCGTTGTTTTTTTTCTCGGTTTAATTTTGTGGTTTCATACTTACCGGGTTCTAAAAATGTTAAGGCAGATGCTCTTTCTAGGAGTTTTGAGCCTGACTCTCCTGGGGATTCTGAACCTGCTGGTGTCCTTAAGGATGGGGTGGTTTTGTCTGCTGTCTCCCCAGATCTGCGACGTGCTTTGCAAGAATTTCAGGCGGATAGACCTGATCGTTGTCCGCCTGGTAGACTGTTTGTTCCTGATGATTGGACCAGTAGAGTCATCTCGGAAGTTCATTCTTCTTCGCTGGCAGGTCATCCTGGAATTTTTGGTACCAGAGATTTGGTGGCTAGATCCTTCTGGTGGCCTTCCCTGTCTCGGGATGTGCGTGTTTTTGTGCAGTCTTGTGATGTGTGTGCTCGGGCCAAGCCTTGTTGTTCTAGGGCTAGTGGGTTATTGTTGCCCTTGCCTGTTCCGAAGAGGCCTTGGACGCACATCTCTATGGACTTTATTTCTGATCTCCCTGTTTCTCAGAAGATGTCTGTCATCTGGGTGGTGTGTGACCGTTTTTCTAAAATGGTTCATTTGGTACCATTGCCTAAGTTGCCTTCCTCATCTGAGTTGGTCCCTTTATTTTTTCAAAATGTGGTTCGCTTGCATGGTATTCCGGAAAACATCGTTTCTGACAGGGGAACCCAGTTCGTGTCTAGATTTTGGCGGGCATTCTGTGCCAGGTTGGGCATTGATTTGTCTTTTTCGTCTGCATTCCATCCTCAGACTAATGGCCAGACGGAGCGAACTAATCAAACTTTGGAGACTTATTTGAGGTGTTTTGTGTCTGCGGATCAGGATGACTGGGTTGCCTTTTTGCCGTTGGCAGAATTTGCTCTTAATAATCGGGCTAGTTCTGCCACTTTGGTTTCTCCTTTCTTTTGCAATTCAGGGTTTCATCCTTGTTTTTCATCTGGTCAGGTGGAATCTTCGGATTGTCCTGGAGTGGATGCGGTGGTGGATCGGTTGCATCAGATTTGGGGACAAGTGGTGGACAATTTGAAGTTGTCCCAGGAGAGGACTCAGCAGTTTGCTAACCGCCGTCGTCGTGTTGGTCCTCGCCTTCGTGTTGGGGACTTGGTGTGGTTGTCTTCCCGTTTTGTCCCTATGAGGGTTTCTTCTCCTAAGTTTAAGCCTCAGTTTATCGGTCCTTATAGGATTTTGGAGATACTTAACCCTGTGTCCTTTCGTTTGGACCTCCCGGCATCTTTCGCTATCCATAATGTATTCCATTGGTCGTTGTTGCGGAGATATGAGGTACCGGTGGTTCCTTCTACTGAACCTCCTGCTCCTGTGCTGGTGGAGGGTGAATTGGAGTACGTTGTAGAGAAGATCTTGGATTCCCGTATTTCCAGACGGAGACTTCAATATCTGGTTAAATGGAAGGGCTATGGTCAGGAAGATAATTCTTGGGTAACTGCCTCTGATGTTCATGCCTCGGATTTGGTTCGTGCCTTTCATAGGGCTCATCCAGATCGCCCTGGCGGTTCTCGTGAGGGTTCGGTGCCCCCTCCTTAAGGGGGGGTACTGTTGTGAATCCGCTTTTTGGGCTCCCCTGGTGGTTGCTGGTGGTACTGGTGACTTGTGTGTTCTTTGCTGTCTCAGTTCACCTGCTCCCATCAGTGTTTGGGAGTTTCCTATTTAGCCTTGCTCTCCAGTCATTTCCTTGCCGGTCATCATTGTAACCAGAGCCTTCGGTTGCATGTTCCTGCTACTAGTCTGCTGATCAGCTAAGTGGACTTTGTCCTTTTGTTTTGTATCTTTTGTCCAGTTTGCAGTTTTTGTTATTCTCTGTAGCTGGAAGCTCTTGCGGGCTGAAATTGCCACTCCTGTGTCATGAGTTGACACAGGAGTCTTAAAGTAATTTCAGGATGGTTTTTTGAAAGGGTTTTCAGTTGACCGTGAAGTCCTCTTTTGTATCCTTCTGCTATCTAGTAAGTGGACCTCTCTTTGCTAAATCTACTTTCATACTGTGTGTCTTTTCCTCTTAACTCACCGTTATTACATGTGGGGGGCTACTATCATCTTTTGGGGTATTTCCCTAGAGGTAAGCCAGGTCTGTTCCTTCCTCTACCAGGCGTAGTTAGTCCTCCGGCTGGCGCGTGGCATCTAGGAAGTCGTAGGTATGCTCCCTGGCTACTATTAGTTGTGTGGTAGATTTAGCTCACGGTCAGCTCGAGATTCCATCACCCAGAGCTCGTCCGTTATTTTTGTGTTCTGATGTTTCCCTGCCATTGGGAATCATGACACTGTTTGTGTTTACTTCATCTGCATTTGCTGGACATGTAAGCTGCTGCTGCTTTGCTATAACCTGAGACTATTAACCAGGCCTCCCTGGTTGAGCTAAGATATGATTTGAACTGCCTATAAGCATATCTATCTGTGTCTGGACTAAGACAAGGATTTATTCGTGTCAAGTATCCTCAAGAATAACTGTGCTTCATAGACTTTCTGCTTGATTGCATTTTTATCTGAAGACTGCTAAGCTGCGTTTATTATTTGCGCCAAGTGTTGTGGACTTGAGTTTCTCTCTGCACCTGTTTGAGTCACCGTGTGATAATATAGACTTTACCACTTAAAAAACTGTGTCCTGTAGTTGTCTTGTTCCATGCAAAGAGTCTCCTGAGTTATCCCCTATAATTATTACAGGATACTCTAGCCTAAAAAAAAAAAAAAAAAAGGAGACTGCTGGAACAATGACTGCAGAAAGCAGATTAGAGCAGGTGTTTTCCATAAATAGATCACTGCAGAAAGATGTGGAAGGTCTGCAAAAGAAGTTTGGAAGCTTTGAACTCAATCAACAAGTGTTTGGACAGACTTTGCAGGACTTGAGCAACCGCATGGCAGCCCAGGAAAACAAACTTGCTGGCATAGAGTCCCAGTATGGACGGGCTTTTCAGGACATAAGCACGCAAATAGCTGCACAAGTGACTTTACCCTCTGAGCAACCGCCACCAGCTGGCCCACCTAAGTTGCCCCCCATTCAGATTTAATGGTGATCGCGACAAATTTCGTGGCTTTGTGAATCAATGTATGCTATATTTTGATGTGCATGCTGACCATTTTCCTACTGATAGATCCAAAGTATTGTGTGTAATAATGCTACTCACCTCACGAGCGCTCGCCTGGGCGAATCCGATGATTGAGTCTCGTGACCCACGGTTAAATGACTTGGATGATTTCTTGGCCACTATGGCATTAATGTTTGATGACCCTAATCGCCGTGCAACTGCTGAATCTGCTTTGTTGTCTTTACGCCAGGCTAAACGTTCTGTTATTGAGTATGCCACTGAATTCAGGAGATTGGCGGTCGATACCAATTGCACAATTGCCTATTTTTAAAAGGGGTCTGTCTAGTATTGTAAAAGATGAACTAGCCCGCTCTGAGTCACCACAAGAGCTAGAGACATTTATACAGCATTGTGTGCGCATAGACATTCGCCTTACTGAGCGTAGGCAGGAGAAATTTGCTGCATATAACCGTGTTTCTAACTTTTCCCTTCCTTCCAAAGAGCCTGCAGGTAAAACCTCTCGGGAGGTGGAGGAGGTGCCCATGCAAATTGATTCCGTTCAGAGGCGCGAGATCAATGAGCGCCGGGAGCATCGCCTGCGTGAAAGTCTATGTTTCTACTGCGGCCAGTCTGACCACTTCTTGATCAATTGTCCTAAGTGTCCTAGACGGCCTAACAAGGTGCTAGCAGCAATAGGGGAGTATGACAACTGTGATGATGAATCTGAATGTAGCCTGCCTTTAAACGCTGTATTCCATTCACTTTCTATGAATTCATCCCCCAAGGAGCTGAAGGAAAAGAACTCTCACTGTTCTCTCCCTATTAAGATCCTGTGTTCAGGACAGTGGATTTCCAGTTCAACTATGATTGACTCTGGTGCAGGTGGCAATTTCATGGATATCGCTTTTGCCAAGGAACATGGTATTAAAATTCAGCAAAGAGCCTCTCCAATTACCATGGAAACAGTGGATGGGTCACCGTTAATCTCTGGGCCTGTGGATCAGGAGAACGTACCCCTTGAAATTTTGTTGGAGCCTAATCATCAGGAGCATCTTTCTTTCTTGCTAATTTCTTCTCCTCATTTTCCTGTGATTTTAGGCATTCCTTGGTTGCATTCTCAGAACCCCATTATCAACTGGGAGACCAAGGAGATTATCTTCCCAACAAGGAACAACTCAGCGTTAACAGAAGCTGTCCCTGAGTCCACGACTACGGAACCACATGTACAGGTATTTTCTTTACCTCCAGCTTATAAAGAGTTCTCTGACATCTGTGACAAGAAGAATGCAGATCAGCTTCCTCCACACAGGCATTATGACTGTCCCATTGAGCTGCTTCCTGGGGCAGCCATTCCTTTTGGTAACGTATACCCTTTGGCGGCACCTGAGCTTCAAGCCTTAAAAGAGTATATTGATGAAAATCTGGCCAAAGGTTTCATACGTCCTTCTTCCTCACCAGCAGGGGCACCTATCTTTTTTGTAAAGAAGAAGGATGGGACCCTGAGACCCTGTGTTGACTATCGAGAACTCAATAAGGTAACCGTACAAAACCGTTATCCTTTGCCTCTGATTCCAGAATTACTGGAAAGAGTCTGCCATGCTAAGGTGTTCTCTAAACTGGATCCTCGTGGGGCTTATAATTTGGTGCGTATTTGTCCAGGGGATGAGTGGAAGACAGCATTCAGATGCCGGTATGGACACTTTGAATCTCTTGTGATGCCCTTCGGGCTTTGTAACGCCCCTGCAACATTTCAACACCTTGCTAATGACATTTTCAGAGATTTGTTGGACCAGTTTGTAGTGATCTATTTGGACGATATACTAATCTTTTCTGACTCTCTACAGGAACATAAAGAACATGTCAAAACTGTTTTAAGACATCTGAAAGAGAACCATCTGTATATTAAGCCAGAGAAATGCGAGTTCCATTGTTCTGAGATACAGTTCTTAGGTTATATCATCTCTCCCCAGGGGCTGAACATGGAATCTCGTAAGATTCAGGCTATCCTTGACTGGCCGGTACCCAAGAACGTTAAGGAGGTCCAACGTTTTATTTTTATTGGTTTTGCAAATTTCTACAGACGCTTCATTCGAAATTTTTCTGATATTGTCCGTCCCATTACTTCCTTGACAAAGAAGGAAAAGCCCTTTAAGTGGTCATCACAGGCTCAAGAAGCTTTTGATCGGCTTAAGATCTGTTTCACATCAGCACCACTGTTGATACACCCAGATCCAACACAACCTTTCATTGTGGAGGTGGACGCTTCTGATAATGCTTTGGGGGCTATTTTCTCCCAAAGAACTGGAGAGAAGGGTCTGCTACATCCTTGTGCTTTCTTTTCCGGTAGACTAACCTCAGCAGAGAAGTATTACGATGTGGGAGACAAGGAATTGCTGGCTATTATTGCGGTTTTCAAAGAATGGAGGCATCATCTGCAAGGAGCTGCACAACAGATCATAGTACTAACTGACCATCGCAATTTAGAGTTCCTTAGATCCGCTAGATGTCTTTCTCCTCGTCAGGCTCGTTGGAACTTATTTTTAAATCAATTTAACTTTGTTATCTCGTACCGTCCAGGTTCTCGTAATGGGAAGGCTGATGCTTTATCCCGAATCCATGCTGCAGATTCCGTACCTGGAGCCCCGTCCAAGACCATTCTATCTGATTTCATCTGAGTTATCCACGATCAGGACTTGTGGAAGGAGTGCAGGGAGGCCTATGAAGGTGATGTATTTCTGGCCAACCCACCTGTGGATATTAATCTTGTCTTTAAGGGTGGCATGTGGTTCAGAGATCGACGTATCTACGTCCCGGAGGTCGTCCGTCTGCAGATCCTCAAGTTGGTACATGACTCCAAGTTGGCTGCTCACAGGGGGGTACAGAACACACAAGAGTTCCTGAGCCAATTCTTCTGGTGGCCAAATTGCCTGAAGGATACCAAGGACTATGCTCTCTCTTGCGAGGTATGTGCCCATTACAAAACTCCTCATGTGGCACCTACGGGTCTTCTACAACCATTACCGGTTCCATCCCGCCCTTGGGGGTCTATATCAATGGACTTTATTGTGGAGCTGCCTACATCAGGGGGCATGAATACAATCATGGTGGTAGTTGATCGCCTGACTAAAGCTGCTCATTTTGTTCCGTGCACCGGCCTCCCCTCAGCTAAAGATACAGTGAACTTGGTTATACAGAATGTCTTTCGGTTGCACGGGGTTCCGGATGAGATCATCTCTGACCGTGGAATACAGTTCACTTCAAGACTCTGGAAGGGTTTTGCTCTGCACTCAATATTAATGTCTGTCTCTCTTCTGCTTACAATCCCCAGACAAATGGTCAGACTGAGCGTACCAACCAGACGCTGGAACAATATCTAAGATGCTATGTCAGCCATCTCCAGGATGATTGGTTGGAGTTGTTGCCGTTAGCCGAACTTTCATATAATAATTCTCAGAGCGCCTCCACTAAATTTACACCTTTCTTTGTCAATCTGGGTTATCATCCGTGTATTTTACCTAGGTCTCCAATTAATTCTCCGGTTCCGGCAGTGGAGGAAAGGCTGACTGCGATGAGACAAAATCTGGAAGTTCTGAAGGAATCCCTGACCACAGCTCAAGAACGTTATAAGAGATCGGCTGATAGATTCCGTAAACCTGCACCCATGTTCAAGGTAGGAGATTCCGTGTGGTTAGCAACTAAGAATCTGAAGTTAAACGTTCTTTCACAAAAACGTGGACAGAAATTCATTGGCCCTTTCAAGATCAACGGTATTGTAAGCTCTGTGGCCTGCCGGCTGAAGCTGCCTAGGACAATGAAGGTACACCCAATTTTTCATGTATCTTTACTAAGGCCTGTATCTCCTAATACCTTCCAGGGACGTGTTGTGCCACCTCCGCAGCCTGTGGTGATTGATGGGCAAGAACAATTTGTGGTGGAGGAAATTATTGATTCCATGATTCGCAGGAATCGGCTCCAATATCTGATAAGATGGCAGGGATATCCCCCTGAGGAAGACTCTTGGGAACCTGTGGAAAACCAATGCCCAACAGAAGATTTCTCGTTTTCATGAGAGATTCCATGAGAAACCAGGTCCAGGATCGTCCTGAGGCCGCTTCTAAGTAGGGAGTAATGTCAGGACTCTAAACATTTTTTACCTTTTGTGCATTACTGCCCTCTTCCAATATGGCTTCTTTGGTCTCATGTGCACTGTGTCTTCCTGCTATAAAACTCCACCCCAGCCTTCAGTCTGTGCTAGAGTATTCTGCCTTGCATCCAGCTCCTGACCTCTGATTACTCCCTGGCTATACACCTGCTCCTGTGAACCTGTGTGGTGATCCTGCTACTCTGCTCTGAGTTCCTGCTGCATACACAAGTTTCCAGTAATCCTCCTTCATCTGCTGCTTGTGTTTACTTCATCTGCATTTGCTGGACATGTAAGCTGCTGCTGCTTTGCTATAACCTGAGACTATTAACCAGGCCTCCCTGGTTGAGCTAAGATATGATTTGAACTGCCTATAAGCATATCTATCTGTGTCTGGACTAAGACAAGGATTTATTCGTGTCAAGTATCTTCAAGAATAACTGTGCTTTATAGACTTTCTGCTTGATTGCATTTTTCTCTGAAGACTGCTAAGCTGCGTTTATTATTTGCACCAAGTGTTGTGGACTTGAGTTTCTCTCTGCACCTGTTTGAATCACCGTGTGATAATATAGACTTTACCGCTTATAAAACTGTGTCCTGTAGTTGTCTTGTTCCACGCAAAGAGTCTCCTGAGTTATCCCCTATAATTATTACAAGTATTGTGTTTTTTTTTTGTTTGTTTTTTTTTCTTCCTAACTGAAGGGTAAATTGACTAGATCAATGGATGTTTGACAGGTTATAGTTTCACACAGCAACTATTTTTCTGGAATAATCTGGTTCAGGTATATGATGACCCCGTCGCATGACCGGGGGGCCCACAGTGTTGGAATAGCCCGGGGCCCTGGCTACCCTTAATCCACCCCTGGGTGTTACACTAACATACCTGGCTGCAATCGCGCAGGCGGGCCCGAAATCTAATGAAAGGTTCCCTTTAAAGTGTTCTAAAATGCAGTGTTCAGATTATCACAGACTATAAGTGAATATGTGAGTCTACTTTCACACTGAGCTAAGCAATACCTGCCTGACATACTGTATGCACCTGGGAATCTACCAAGACATATGGCAAACAGCCACTGATGGGTTGCAGTGTTCACATTACATAATAATGTGACAAGAGCACCTGCAAACACAGTGCCGACATTGCTGGAAACGTGCCTGTCCTGTGAGGTAATTATATGTTAATTTTATTTTACTTGTGGCACTGATTCATTATAAAGGAGTTGTTCAAGTAGGGTATATCCCCTTTCAATTAATAAAAAACAAACAAAAGTACCGTATTTTCCGGCGTACAAGACGACTTTTTAACCCCTGAAAATCTTCTTAAAAGTCGGGGGTCGTCTTGTACGCCGGGAATCGCCTTGTACGCCGGGTGTATATGGTGGGTGGGGGGGGAGTGATCCTGATGACGACGAGGGGGCGTCTCACAGGAAAGTGAGTATCCCCCATTACCTTATCATAGCGCTGCAGCGTGGGGTCTCTGTGCTGGGAGCGGCGGCTGCTGTGCTGTGCTGTGGCGGCTCCTCTTCTGCAGTGTGGGGCCTCTGGTGCTGTGGGGCGGTGGTGGCGGTGGCGTATCTTCATGCAGTCGGGGCTCCTCCGGCATCTCAGCCTGGAAGCCCCGCCGGCAACTCCATCGGTGTAATGCGCTGGCCTCCGGGAAAATGGCCGCTGCTTAGATTCAGATCTCGTGTCCCGAGATTTCGGGACGAGATCTGAATCTGAGCATGCACAGCCCCCAGCGGCCGGGCCACCGCATCGCACCTATTGAGCTGCCTCCGGGAAAATGGCCGCTGCTCAGATTCAGATCTCGTCTCCCGAGATCTCGGGACGAGATCTGAATCTGAGCAGCGGCCATTTTCCCGGAGGCCACCTGACCGCATTGTACCGATGGAGTTGCCGGCGGGGCTTCCAGGCTGAGATGCCGGAGGAGCCCCGACTGCATGAAGATACGCCGCCGCCACTGCCCCACAGCACCAGAGGCCCCACACTGCAGAAGAGGAGCCGCCACAGCACAGCAGCCGCCGCTCCCAGCACAGAGACCCCACGCTGCAGCGCTATGATAAGGTAATGGGGGATACTCACTTTCCTGTGAGACGCCCCCTCGTCCTCATCAGGATCACTCCCCCCCCCCCCCCCCCCCAAAAGGCACATATTCACCGGCCCTATAAGACGACATACAGTGTATAAGAAGACCCCCAACTTTTAAGAAGATTTTATTTTTTAACTGGTAAAGTTGGGGGGTCGTCTTATACGCCCAGTCGTCTTATACGCCGGAAAATACGGTATGTGGTATCTTCCTGACATATACATGCCGCAGACACTGCAAAACACAATGTAAAAAGACTCTGAAAGAGGCAACAGATGGAAGCGATGAGTAATAATGTGTTTATTTCATGCACTTCCCCACAACTGAACACTCTATTCAACAACAATGCAGTTATGTATGACTAATAGTCCTGTGTGAATGTGCTCGCACGGGGTTATTCTGGGTGACACAAAGGACACCTACTGTATGATACAATGTAGATATAACGTGATATTATATGAGCCATCTGGTATACATTACCTTTTGCAGAATACCTCTATGAAATATTAAGCTATAATGAACAATCGCAGGAACAAAATATAAATGTTCCCTGCATCGATGGATATTTGAATTGTGCACTCCACGTAATCAAATCTTGTTATTTTAAAATGTGTGCAGGCTGTACAGACTGTGCCAGTCTTTTACATTGCTGTCTCACTGCTGATGCACAGCACCTCCCTGTCTCCCACGTGTACTGTCTGGGTCTAAGATGTATGCGCTAGATGTGCAGACACAGTCCCACTGCTTTTTGCATTCAATACACAGAAACCTATGCACACTTTATGTATTAAGTATGACATGAGCAAACACCGAGCACCTTAGATTTCAGGGAAAAGCCAAATAAGATTGTACGTACAGCAGTAATACATTCATTTCCCAATAATGTATCATTCTTCATAGACTGGGTTAGTAGATTCATAGACTATGCATGAATGCTGTTCTGAAAATGTATTTGCTGTGCTGCATTTCTAGGAAGAGCAGGGAGCAAACACAAAGCACATAATTGTCCTGCCCACAAGTTACGTTCAAGAACTGATGGGAAGGGTTCTGTGAAAGTGAAGAAGTGCGTACTCTGAAACATACACTAATTATGCCATGCATCTGGCAGATAGTAAACATCAGTAAATACAGATACATGTCAAAATAGAGATAGTTCAAAATGCTACCCAGTTAGAAAAAGAGATTTTGCAGTGGCCTGCTCAACTATAAGACTGTGCACTGGCAATGCTGGGTATAACAATGTGTGGGTGCAGCGAATTAGCAACAGAAGTGGTAGTGTAGATAACAAATAGGAAGCTGCAAAAAAAATACTAACTATACTTTTATGGGAGATCAAAGGACAAAGGATTATATTTACTAATACTAGTAGTGCTCTGCTAAATCGTACATCTGTATGTTTTTTCACTGTTTGATAAATCCATTGGGCCCCAGCTATGTGTGCATATATGTGTTCTGCACGTGCAATTATTTGACACGGCATTGGTTTATTGTTACTTGTTTCGTGTTTGCAAATCGCCTCATTCACATCATGTCCTAGATGGCCTCTGAAGAGGCATGGGGAGTGCAATATTGAATCTGAACCACATCTATCCTGCCTTTCTGTTCATCTAGTATGGACCAGATATAATCACCCTGGTCCATACCAAGCAAAAAAAATAGCAGGGAAAGTGTGGTTGATACTTACCATAGCCCTTCCTATTCCAATCATAGGTACTGAATGAGTGGTAGCAGGGAATAGGTCATTAGGGATCATGACTAGAAATGGGCAGTCGCATTTACTTTGTAGGTGAACGGGTGCTTTAACTTTTCTTTAATGGACACTACATATTTTTTAAATGATGCACTCTTTATATAACAAACAAGCTGTTTAAATTTGTCATCTTTTCTTTGACTATTCTTTACAGAAGCTTTGCAAATGATAGAGCACACGAAGCCTGAAGAAGGACATAATCGTCTGAAACATTGTTACTGCTCTTCTTTTATGGAACTCTGATGTTGTAATAAATAAATACTTGTATTTGCATCACAAAGGCTGAAGTGCTGTTCATATCCTCTTTGGTATACCTTGCTGTACGCACAACAAAGATATTTTCTTCTCCTGAGGGGCAGCACGTCTGAACACACTTGGTGATGTGCTCTAAGCCTAAGCCTAAGCCATGGGTCAGAATGAGTAGAAAGGACCAGAGCCAATAATGCAGTGGACCTGGGCTTGCCGAAAAATTCTTAGATCAGAGAGAACCTGGACAGCAGGGTCTCCAGGACAGCAGATGCGCAAAAGATAGAAGCAGTAGATGCAACTCGTGGGCAGTTATAGTTATAGTTGCGAGTGGCGGTGGTGTATCGTCCTCCTGGCCCCTCTCATCAGTTCCTGGATCATTTTGCCACCTGGCTTCCACACTTTCTCTCCTGTGACACCCCCACCCTTATCATGGGTGATTTCAACATCCCCATTGCTTCTCCCCTCTCCCCATCTGCTTCTCTCCTTTTATCTCTAACTTCCTCTTTCAGCCTCTCGCAGCATACTAACTCTCCAACGCATGAAGATGGAAACTCCCTTGACTTGGTCTTCTCTCGGCTTTGCTCACTGGATGATTTCGCAAACTCCCCTCTCCCGCTCTCTGACCACAACCTTCTTTCATTCTCTATAAAGAACTGCCATCCCGCTCAGGTCACCCCCACTTTCCACACTTATAGAAACATACAGGCCATTAACACCCAGAAACTTATGAAGAACTTGCAGTCCTCATTGGCCCCAATCTTCTCCATCTCATGTCCTGATTCTGCTCTGAAGCATTACAATGAAACCCTGCAAAGTGCTCTGGATGAAGCTGCACCTCCTATACATAGAACAACTCGACACAGACGGCGACAACCGTGGCACACGCTGCAAACACGTTTCCTGCAGCGGTGCTCCAGGTGCGCCGAACGTCTGTGGAGAAAATCTAATCTACCCGAAGATTTCATCCATTATAAGTTCATGCTAAAAACATACAACTCTGCCCTTCACCTCTCCAAACAAACCTATTTCAACACCCTCATCACCTCGCTGTCCAATAACCCTAAACGTCTCTTCGACACTTTCCAGTCCCTACTCAACCCAAGAGAGAAGGCCCCAACCACAGATCTCCGCGCTGACGGTCTGGCCAATTACTTCAAAGAAAAAATTGACCACATTCGACAGGAAATCATCTCCCAATCTCTTCATACCATGCACTGTCCTCCCTCCCCCACTGCATCTAGTTCACTCTCTGACTTTGAACCAGATACAGAAGAAGTAAGCAGGCTCCTTGCATCTTCTCGCCTGACCACTTGCACCAGTGACCCCATTCCATCACATCTCCTCCAGTCCCTTTCCCCAGCTCTCACCTAACAAAAATATTCAACCTTTCCCTCACTTCCGGTATTTTTCCCTCCTCATTTAAGCATGCCATCATACATCCATTACTTAAAAAACCCTCCCTCGACCAAAATTGTGCCGCTAATTATAGACCTGTCTCTAATCTTCCCTTCATCTCTAAACTCCTCGAACGCCTGGTCCACTCCCGTCTTACCCGCTATCTCTCAGATAACGCTCTTCTCGACCCTCTTCAATCTGGCTTCCGCTCTTTACACTCTACTGAAACTGCCCTCACTAAAGTCTCTAATGACCAACTAACAGCTAAATCTAATGGTCACTACTCCATGCTAATTCTCTTGGATCTCTCCGCAGCATTCGACACTGTGGATCATCAGCTCCTCCTCACTATGCTCCGCTCCATCGGCATCAAGGACACCGTTCTCTCTTGGTTCTCCTCCTCTCTGACCGATCCTTCACTGTATGTTTTGCTGGTTCCTCCTCCTCTCACCTTCCCCTTACTGTTGGGGTTCCTCAAGGATCAGTCCTTGGCCCCCTCCTCTTCTCTTTGTATATTGCCCCTATTGGACAATCAGTAGATTTGGTTTCCAGTACCATCTCTATGCGGACGACACCCAATTATACACCTCTTCTCCTGCTTTCACACCGACCTTCTTAGAAAACACCAGTGATTGTCTTACCGCTGTCTCTAACATCATGCCTCCCTCTATCTGAAACTGAACCTGTCAAAAACTGAACTCCTCGTGTTCTCTCCCTCTACTAACCTACCTTTGCCTGACATTGTCATCTCCGTGTGTGGTTCCATCATTACTCCAAAGCAACATGCCCGCTGCCTTTGGGTCATCCTTGATTCCGAGCTTTCATTCACCCCCCACATCCGATCATTGGCTCGCTCTTATCTGCATCTCAAAAACATTTCTAGAATTCGCCCTTTTCTTACTTTCGACTCTGCAAAAACTCTTACGGTCTCACTTATTCATTCTCGTCTGGACTATTGTAACTTTCTACTAATCGGCCTCCCTCTTACCAAACTCTCCCCGCTCCAATCTGTCCTGAATGCTGCTGCCAGGATCATATTCCTCACCAACCGTTACACCGATGCCTCTACCTTGTGCCAGTCATTACACTGGCTACCCATCCACTCCAGAATCCAGTACAAAACTACTACCCTCATCCACAAAGCACTCCATGGCTCAGCACCACCCTACATCTCCTCTCTGGTCTCAGTCTACCACCCTACCCGTGCCCTCCGCTCCACTAATGACCTCAGGTTAGCATCCTCAATAATCAGAACCTCCCATTCCCGTCTCCAAGACTTTACACGTGCTGCGCCGATTCTTTGGAATGCACTACCCAGGTTAATACGATTAATCCCCAATCCCCACAGTTTTAAGCATGCCCTAAAAACGCATTTGTTCAGACTGGCCTACCGCCTCAACTCATTAGCCTAACTATCCCTGTGTGGCCTATTAAGAAAAAAAAAAAAAAACCATAATCAGGTTCCTCGCATCATGTTCTCATACACTTTATGCAGTTAATAGCACTCTGTGTCTGTACTGCTACATACTTAGGCTGTCAACTGGTTCATGCAGCTTTACATGAACACCCGAGCCTTACACTATGGCTGGTCCAAATAACTAAAGCAATTGTTACCATCCACCTCTCGTGTCTCCCCTTTTCCTCATAGTTTGTAAGCTTGCGAGCAGGGCCCTCATTCCTACTGGTATCTGTTTTGAACTGTGATTTCTGTTATGCTGTAATGTCTATTGTCTGTACAAGTCCCCTCTATAAGTTGTAAAGCCCTGCGGAATATGTTGGCGCTATATAAATAAAAATTATTATTATATATAGGAACAGCAGAGAAGCTTAAGTAATCAGGTATCTTGCAGCAGGAATACACTCAACCTCAGGGATAGCAGAAATTAATATGGAATCAGGTACCTTTCACACAGTTTTACAACGCATCCGCTGCCCATTGTGATGAGCAGGGAGGAGGTGGCGGACACGTCGCACAAAAAAAGTTACATTGAACATTTTTTTGTGCGTCGCGTCCGCCAAAACATGACGGATCCGTCGCACGACGGATGCGACGTGTGCCATCCGTTGCGATCCGCCGCTAATACAAGTCTATGGGCAAAAAACACATTCTGCAAGCACATTTGCAGGATCTGTTTTTTGCCCATAACGATGGATTGCGACGGAGGACAAAAGACGGAAGTGTGAAAGTAGCCTAAAGCAGTGTTCCCCAACTCCAGTCCTCAGGAGCCACCAACAGGTCATGTTTTCAGGATTTCCTTAGTATTGCACAGGTGATAATTGCGTCACCTGCAAAGGCAATAATTCCATCACCTGTGCAATACTAAGGAAATATTGAAAACATGACCTGTTGGTGGCTCTTGAGGACTGGAGTTGGGGACCACTGCATTAAAGGAACATTTTGTTTGAACTCGCTTGGGTCACTGCCGTTTTTCACTGCGTACGGTGATACTGCTGCATCACACCAAAGAAATAGCAGAGATGTGTATACAATTAGGAACTTGCAGCAGGGATACGGTTAAGGGCAGGAATAGCAGAGACATATATGACAATTGGGTATCTTGATAGTAGAGGTGAGTTTCTAGCTTGTAGCTTGAGGGTATGTGCACACGTAGCGGATTTGGCTGCGGATCCGAAGCAGATTTGGCCCTGCGGATCTGCAGCAGTTTTCCATGTGTTGTACAGTACCATGTAAACCTATGGAAAACCAAATCCACAGTGCACATGCTGCGGAAAATTCAGCGCAGAAACGCAGCGGTTTATTTTCTGCAGCATGTCAATTCTTAGTGCTGGACAGAGTCTAGACAAAGATGAGGCTAACACCTGCAAAACCATGTGGAAGCAAGGTGCTATACTTCCTGAATACTCAGGCAACTCATGGTTGCCTAAGTCAGCCTTAAAAGGTGTTGGGTGATGGCATCAGAGATGCTGGTCCCAAATCTCTTACACAACATAAGTCACTGTCAAACATTTGGGGCATCTTCTGCCTGCTTGACCTAGCCTTAAGCTTTCTAAACTTAGGACTGCAACAATACATTTCTAGCTATGCCATTATATTAATGCATAGGAAGGCTCTACCCTCTCACACAAATACATTATGTCATTCACTTGAATATGTGCAAGTTTGAACCTCTTACCTCTAATATTGCATGGCATGTAATGAGGATAGCTTATCAATTTTAAAAGCCTGGATAATTCATTTAATGCTCTAGAAATATGAGAAATGTATTTCCTTGCTATAGGCAATGCCACGGGAGATCAGTGTGTTTTGATAAATCTGTGTAACATTCATTTCAGTGATACGTGTTTACTTAAGATTTAGATTCATTCAGGACTGAAGGAAATAAAGTTAGGATTGGTGTTAATAGAAATGGCTTGTGAGAAAGGTTCAGATTGAGCACAGGTAGAATCTCTTCTTCTGTTCCTTCCTTTGAGTTGGGGTGGTCTGATTTCTGAGCATTATGAAATTTCATATAATATTTGTGATCTTTTTTTGCCGTTACAAGACTTTTTGTATAATAATAATACAAATCTACTAAACATAAAGAGTAATAAGAATTTTAGAGGTACGATCAGTGTGTAATGGTGAAATACTCAGTATACCGTAATGATAATATACATTGGATTCTATAAAGCAACTGGGCACTCAATAGTTTTCCCATGCTGACAGTCATATGATGTATGAGTGCTAATACACAGCAGTAGTATGAATTATATATGTTCAATTGAAACAGCTGAATTATCCAGTATGTCACAACCTGTTCTGGGATGTCGGGCAGACGATAGACGCCATGTGATTCATGTCATCCTGTATAAGTGCTTAGGTATCCTGACACACTGTATCATAGAAAATATTTATTTTAATAAACTAAGATGAAAACTCTGTGGTTTATGTATTGATACTGAGCTTCCAATACTGCACCCATGTGCATTATGATAAAAATGGCCATAAGAGCACCATGAAAACTACTGCAGATTTATTTATCTGTCTTGCAAGGTCAGTGAAAGTAAGATTTTTTTTAATGTTGCTTTTCTAGCAATCATTTGATTTAAATATCCTGATATTAATAACCAAATAAAGATACTGTAAAGGCCCACATACGCATGTGATTTACGTAGGACCCACTCACCAATGTGTATTGGGGCCTATAGAATACATTTCTTGTAATGGGGGTATAACGACCCTGACAGATGACAGGCAAGACACAGAATAAGAAGATGACAATCAAACACCTGATCCTATTGTCTTGCAGTTAGATACGCTGCTACTCGCCTATTCCCATTCCCATGGGGCAGTCAGGAAAGATCGTGCTTGCCTGAACGTTTAGCTGACAGCTATTGTGGGAGTTCATTATTATGGATGTCCATCAAAAAGTAACAAACACTCATGACTGGATCTCTATTTCTTATAAAGGGAGACAATTCTGTACCAGAAAAACACTCAACTTTTAAATGTCATAGTTTTATAGGTTTTAAGGTTGAAGGTAGGCATAAGTCTATCGATCCTAGTACCTATGATTTTTAATATTATATTTTTCAAGAAAGACATTCAGGTCCTCCTCTCCTTGTACTTTTTAGTGAATCAACCATTACAACATCATGTGGCAGAGAGTTCTGCAGTCTCACTGCTTTTACAGCAAAGAATCATCATCTATGAAAATGATTAATCCTTCTTTCATGCAAAGTTAAAAATGACATATTTCCTTTCTATTTTAGGCAAAAGTAATATATATTTTCATCTTTTACATTTTAAAAATTACAAAAAGGAAAATGGGTAGATGCAAAAGTTTGGGCACCCTGCATGCTTAGTACCTACTATCACTCCCTTTTGAAATTATCACAGCTTGTAAACGCTTTTCGTAGCCAGACATGAGTCTTTCAATTCTTGTTTGAGGCATTCTTCCAGTTCTGTGAGATTCCTGGGTCGTCTTGCATGCACTGATATTTTGAGGTCTAATCATAGATTTTCAATGATGTTCAGATCAGAGAACTGTGAGGGCCATTGTAAAACCTTCTGCTTGCGCCTTTTCAGGTGGATTTTGACGACTGTCTAGGATCATTATCAATTTGTAACAGACATCCTATTTTCAGTTTCAGCTTTTCACAGATGGTGTTATGTTTGCATCAAGAATTTGCTGAAGATTCATTGAATCCAGGGAAATGTTCCCCATGCCATTGCTGGCAACACAATCCCAAGGCATGATTGATCCATCCCCATGCTTAATGGTTGGCAAGATGTTCTTTTACTGAAATTCTGTGGCCTTTTATCTCCACCCATACTATGATTATTGTGGCCAAACAGTTCTGTTTTAACCTCATTGGTCAACAGCAGTGTTCCCCAACTCCAGTCCTCAAGGCCCACCAACAGGTCATGTTTTCAGGATTTCCTTAGTATTGCCCAGGTGATAATTGCTGAACCTGGAAAGGCAATAATTCCATCACCTGTGCAATACTAAGGAAATCCTGAAAACATGACCTGTTGGTGGGCCTTGAGGACTGGAGTTGGGGAACACTGGTCCACAGGACTTGTTTCCAAAATGCATCAGACTTGTTTAGATGTCCTTTTGCATACTTCTGACACTGAATTTTATGGTGAGGACACGACAGGGTTTCTTCTGATGACTCTTCCATGAAGTCCATATTTGTGCAAGTGTCTCTGAACAGTAGAACAATGTACCACAACTCCAGAGTCTGCTAAATCTTTCTGAATGTCTTTTGCAGTCAAGTGGGGGGTTCTGATTTGCATCTCTAGCAATTCTGTGATCAGCTCTGAAATTTTGCTTGGTCTTCCAGACCTTATCTTGACCTCTGCTTAAATGGATTGTGCTCAGTAACCTACAGACGTTATACTGATTAATATGATATCAGTTAATGATATGCTCGTGCTCCGGGGCGGCCTATGGCAGGGCTTTATGTGGTGCTCTGCTTAGATATTCATCTATTCGACTTATGACAGGTCACTGATCCCTCACTCACCTGCCCCCTATTTTACACATTGAACATAATATGGTTTGAAAAAAAAATTCACATTCAGCAGGCAGGCATCGGCACTGTAGCATGATCACATCTATAATATTCATTTAATTGTTTTACTTAGTGATATAAATTTCTTCATTAAAAAAAGTTCTTTCTCAAAATGGCGCCGATGCGCCTGCGCAGTAGCATCTATCTGAGTTATACGTTATATAGCTGAGGCATACACAGTGGTGAGGTATATACGTTATAGAGGTGAGGTATATACAGTGGTGACGTATATACATTATATAGTTGTGGTGTATACATTATATAGGTGCGGTATGTATGTTATATAGGTGATGTTCACATGTTGGGGGGGTGTATACATACTATAGGTGTGGTATATACAGTGGGGCAAAAAAGTATTTAGTCAATCAGCAATAGTGCAAGTTCCACCACTTAAAAAGATGAGAGGCGTCTGTAGTTACATCATAGGTAGACCTCAACTATGGGAGACAAACTGAGAAAAAAAAATCCAGAAAATCACATTGTCTGTTTTTTTATCATTTTATTTGCATATTATGGTGGAAAATAAGTATTTGGTCAGAAACAAACAATCAAGATTTCTGGCTCTCACAGACCTGTAACTTCTTCTTTAAGAGTCTCCTCTTTCCTCCACTCATTACCTGTAGTAATGGCACCTGTTTAAACTTGTTATCAGTATAAAAAGACACCTGTGCACACCCTCAAACAGTCTGACTCCAAACTCCACTATGGTGAAGACCAAAGAGCTGTCAAAGGACACCAGAAACAAAATTGTAGCCCTGCACCAGGCTGGGAAGACTGAATCTGCAATAGCCAACCAACTTGGAGTGAAGAAATCAACAGTGGGAGCAATAATTAGAAAATGGAAGACATTCAAGACCACTGATAATCTCCCTCGATCTGGGGCTCCACGCAAAATCCCACCCCGTGGGGTCAGAATGATCACAAGAACGGTGAGCACAAATCCCAGAACCACGCGGGGGGACCTAGTGAATGAACTGCAGAGAGCTGGGACCAATGTAACAAGGCCTACCATAAGTAACACACTACGCCACCATGGACTCAGATCCTGCAGTGCCAGACGTGTCCCACTGCTTAAGCCAGTACATGTCCGGGCCCGTCTGAAGTTTGCTAGAGAGCATTTGGATGATCCAGAGGAGTTTTGGGAGAATGTCCTATGGTCTGATGAAACCAAACTGGAACTGTTTGGTAGAAACACAACTTGTCGTGTTTGGAGGAAAAAGAATACTGAGTTGCATCCATCAAACACCATACCTACTGTAAAGCATGGTGGTGGAAACATCATGCTTTGGGGCTGTTTCTCTGCAAAGGGGCCAGGACGACTGATCCGGGTACATGAAAGAATGAATGGGGCCATGTATCGTGAGATATTGAGTGCAAACCTCCTTCCATCAGCAAGGGCATTGAAGATGAAACGTGGCTGGGTCTTTCAACATGACAATGATCCAAAGCACACCGCCAGGGCAACGAAGGAGTGGCTTCGTAAGAAGCATGTCAAGGTCCTGGAGTGACTATACTATAGGTGCTGTATATACATTGTATAGGTGATGTTCACATGTTGGCGGTGTGTATATACATACTATAGGTGGAGTATATGCATTGTATAGGTGATGTTCACACATTGGTGGTGTGTATATACATTATATACTGTAGGTGCGGTATATACATTGTATAGGTGATGCTCACACGTTGGGGTGTGTATATACATTATATAGGTGTGGTATATACATTGTATAGGTGCGGTATATAATACATTGTATAGGTGCGGTATATACATTGTATAGGTGCGGTATATACATTGTATAGGTGCGGTATATACACTGTATAGGGGCTGTACACACGTTGGCGGTGTGTATATACATTGTATAGGTGCGGTATATACGTTGTATAGGGGCCGTACACACGTTGCCGGTGTGTGTATATACATTGTATAGGTGCTGTATATACATTGTATAGGTGCGGTATATACACTGTATAGGTGCGGTATATACACTGTATAGGTGCGGTATATATGTTGTATAGGAGCCGTACACACGTTGGCGGTGTGTATATATAGTGTATAGGTGCGGTATATACGTTGTATAGGTGCGGTATATACATTGTATAGGTGCGGTATATATGTTGTATAGGGGCTGTACACACGTTGGCGGTGTGTATATACATTGTATAGGTGCGTATATACTGTATAGGTGCGGTATATACATTGTATAGGTGCGGTATATACACTGTATAGGTGCGGTATATACAGTGTATAGGTGTGGTATATACATTGTATAGGTGCGGTATATACATTGTATAGGGGCTGTACACACGTTGGCGGTGTGTATATAGTGTATAGGTGCGGTATATACAGTGTATAGGTGCGGTATATACAGTGTATAGGTGCGGTATATACATTGTATAGGGGCCGTACACACGTTGGTGGAGTGTATATACAGTGTATAGGTGCGGTATATACAGTGTATAGGTGCGGTGTATATACATTGTATAGGGGCCGTACACACGTTGGCGGAGTGTATATACAGTGTATCGGTGCGGTATATACGTTGTATAGGTGCGGTATATACATTGTATCGGTGCGGTATATACGTTGTATAGGTGCGGTATATACAGTGTATAGGTGCGGTATATACAGTGTATAGGTGCGGTATATACAGTGTATAGGTGCGGTATATACGTTGTATAGGTGCGGTATATACAGTGTGTAGGTGCGGTATATACGTTGTATAGGTGCGGTATATACATTGTATCGGTGCGGTATATACGTTGTATCGGTGCGGTATATACAGTGTATAGGTGCGGTATATACAGTGTATAGGTGCGGTATATACAGTGTATAGGTGCGGTATATACGTTGTATAGGTGCGGTATATACAGTGTATAGGTGCGGTATATACGTTGTATAGGTGCGGTATATACATTGTATTGGTGCGGTATATACATTGTATAGGTGCGGTATATACAGTGTATAGGTGCGGTATATACGTTGTATAGGTGCGGTATATACATTGTATAGGTGCGGTATATACACTGTATAGGTGCGGTATATACATTGTATAGGTGCGGTATATACATTGTATAGGTGCGGTATATACAGTGTATAGGTGCGGTATATACATTGTATAGGTGCGGTATATACACTGTATAGGTGCGGTATATACACTGTATAGGTGCGGTATATACACTGTATAGGTGCGGTATATACAGTGTATAGGTGCGGTATATACAGTGTATAGGTGCGGTATATACGTTGTATAGGTGCGGTATATACGTTGTATAGGTGCGGTATATACAGTGTATAAGTGCGGTATATACAGTGTATAGGTGCGGTATATACAGTGTATAGGTGCGGTATATAGTGTATAGGTGCGGTATATACGTTGTATAGGTGCGGTATATACATTGTATAGGTGCGGTATATACGTTGTATAGGTGCGGTATATACGTTGTATAGGTGCGGTATATACGTTGTATAGGTGCGGTATATACGTTGTATAGGTGCGGTATATACAGTGTATAAGTGCGGTATATACAGTGTATAGGTGCGGTATATACAGTGTATAGGTGCGGTATATACAGTGTATAGGTGCGGTATATACAGTGTATAGGTGCGGTATATACAGTGTATAGGTGCGGTATATACGTTGTATAGGTGCGGTATATACGTTGTATAGGTGCGGTATATACGTTGTATAGGTGCGGTATATACAGTGTATAAGTGCGGTATATACAGTGTATAGGTGCGGTATATACAGTGTATAGGTGCGGTATATACAGTGTATAGGTGCGGTATATACAGTGTATAGGTGCGGTATATACAGTGTATAGGTGCGGTATATACGTTGTATAGGTGCGGTATATACGTTGTATAGGTGCGGTATATACGTTGTATAGGTGCGGTATATACAGTGTATAAGTGCGGTATATACAGTGTATAGGTGCGGTATATACAGTGTATAGGTGCGGTATATACAGTGTATAGGTGCGGTATATACAGTGTATAGGTGCGGTATATACAGTGTATAGGTGCGGTATATACGTTGTATAGGTGCGGTATATACGTTGTATAGGTGCGGTATATACGTTGTATAGGTGCGGTATATACAGTGTATAAGTGCGGTATATACAGTGTATAGGTGCGGTATATACAGTGTATAGGTGCGGTATATACAGTGTATAGGTGCGGTATATACAGTGTATAGGTGCGGTATATACAGTGTATAGGTGCGGTATATACGTTGTATAGGTGCGGTATATACGTTGTATAGGTGCGGTATATACGTTGTATAGGTGCGGTATATACAGTGTATAGGTGCGGTATATACAGTGTATAGGTGCGGTATATACAGTGTATAGGTGCGGTATATACAGTGTATAGGTGCGGTATATACGTTGTATAGGTGCGGTATATACAGTGTATATACATTGTATACCCACGTTGCCGGTGTGTATATAGCGCAGCTATGCCGCACGGCTGAGGTGAGCTGAGGTAAGCGGTTCTGCGTCGCACTGTGGCGTCTGGCGGAGCAGGTAGACCGGGGCATGGAGGGAGGCGTGGGGCGGAGGCATGGGAGGCTGCTGGGAGGGAGCTCTGAGGAGGAGGAGAGCCAGACGATGGAAGAAGAGACGGAGGAGGACGAGAACCTGCCACCGGGGGAAGAGCAGGGGATGCGGGACAGCCTGCTCGGGGGAGCCCCGGAAGGGGTGCCGGTGCCCGCTGAGGTGCCCTCACATGGCGGTCGAGAGAAAGAAGTGCGGAGCAGAGTCCCTGAGGGCGGCTTCGGCTGGGTGGTGGCACTGGCGGCCACCTGGTGCAGCGGCTCCATCTTCGGCATCCAGAACTCGTTCGGGATCCTGTACGTTATGCTGCAGGGCGAGATGGACACCAGCGAGGAGCACGGCATGGACTTCAGGACAGGTAACCGGGGCTGCTGCCTCCTCCCCGCACTCCGTCCGGAGCTGCGCTCACAACTTCCCTCAGTGTGTGACAGACAGCGTCCACGTGTGGTGTCAGTGCGGCTCCCGAGCGTGTGCTGCTCCCGGCTGCTGCACTATCCAGCGTGCACCCTCCTAACCCTGCACCGTATCGTGTGCCCATTGTACCGGGCAGCTGCACTACCCAGCGTGCACCCTCCTAACCCTGCACCGTATCGTGTGCCCATTGTACCGGGCAGCTGCACTACCCACCGTGCACCCTCCTAACCCTGCACCGTATCGTGTGCCCATTGTACCGGGCAGCTGCACTACCCACCGTGCACCCTCCTAACCCTGCACCGTATCGTGTGCCCCATGTACCGGGCAGCTGCACTACCCAGCGTGCACCCTCCTAACCCTGCACCGTATCGTGTGCCCATTGTACCGGGCAGCTGCACTACCCACCGTGCACCCTCCTAACCCTGCACCGTATCGTGTGCCCCATGTACCGGGCAGCTGCACTACCCAGCACCCTCCTAACCCTGCACCGTATCGTGTGCCCCATGTGCCAGGCAGCTGCACTACCCAGCGTGCACCCTCATAACCCTGCACCGTATCCTGTGCCCCATGTGCCGGGCAGCTGCACTACCCAGCACCCTCCTAACCCTGCACCGTATCGTGTGCCCCATGTGCCGGGCAGCTGCACTACCCAGCACCCTCCTAACCCTGCACCGTATCGTGTGCCCCATGTGCCGGGCAGCTGCACTACCCAGCACCCTCCTAACCCTGCACCGTATCGTGTGCCCCATGTGCCGGGCAGCTGCACTACCCAGCACCCTCCTAACCCTGCACCGTATCGTGTGCCCCATGTGCCGGGCAGCTGCACTACCCAGCACCCTCCTAACCCTGCACCGTATCGTGTGCCCCATGTACCGGGCAGCTGCACTACCCAGCGTGCACCCTCCTAACCCTGCACCGTATCGTGTGCCCATTGTACCGGGCAGCTGGTCTGGTAAAAACATTACTGGATATGATGACCGCACAGCCTGGATATGCCACACATAACATTACTGCACAGCCTGGTACACGTGGACCAGGTGCCACACATAACATTACTGCACAGCCTGGTACACGTGGACCTGGTGCCACACATAACATTACTGCACAGCCTGGTACACGTGGACCAGGTGCCACACATAACATTACTGCACAGCCTGGTACACGTGGACCTGGTGCCACACATAACATTACTGCACAGCCTGGTACACGTGGACCTGGTGCCACACATAACATTACTGCACATGCTGGTTTTCATCTCTTGAGCAGAGAACTACTAGTACCAATGTTCTGTTTATTGTAGGTAATGAGGGTTGTAGTCTGATGGTAACAAGTAATATCACAGATGTAAAAACTATAGAAATGTAAACGGTGTATGTGAATGATGACGCTGGCTGCGTGGGACATGCCACATTCAGGATGGTCGCTCACATTGCACAGAATGTGGCACAGACCAGCAATCGATAAATTAAAAAGATCCAGCTGGTACCAGTGGAAGTAATGAGTAGAGCAGGCATGTTGGGAGTTGTAATTTTGCACCCAGAAATTCCAATTACAACCTTGTACTCCTGTCTTATGGTAAATATGATATTCTGTATTAGTAACAGCGCCAGGGTAGGGCAAGGTGGGGTTGTAAGCGGACAGCTAAGGCTGTGGACCACTGCTAAAAGTTATACAAGTAGTCTGTATAGATCCGGGTAAATGTGGCTCATCTGGAAGGGCTGTAAGACCCCTCGTACTCTGTAGGATTAGCCTTTACCTCATCTAGTACTTCCAGGACACTTACTCCACTCCAGGAAGAAGCTGGTGAGTCCGACTGGAATAGTTAGCCGTCAATAGTGAATGTTAATGGACCTTAGTTACTTGGAGAGACAATGCTGAATGTCTTTTATTTAGTAAATATCAAAAGATTATTGTCACAATTCCTTCATCTGTCTCTCATTCACAATGAATAAACACGACATAGAGAGACTCTGCAGTACGCAAAGTACCGGTACTTGTTAGTCACTGAACTCCAGTACATCCTTTTCCCATCACTTGGCTTGTACATAATGGTATTAGACATCTGAGTTCAATTTAAAATAATGAAGCCGTAGGAGATGTGGATAAACTGCGCTGCTGCTTGTGTGTCCGTGAAACAATCCAGTATGCAGTAAAGGCAATATCGGTGAGGTCTATTCTCAACACGTTTCGGAGTTTCCAAACTTCAGAAGAACCACAAATTTAGACTCGTAATCTTATTAAATAAACAGTAAGCAAGAATAATGGGGGAAAAAATATTCAATATGGTCCAGCACTGAATGATAATATCCTTATTTCTGTATAATTGATTCAGATTGGCATTGTGTAGACTCTGCTTCCGCAGATCACACTCACACGTTTGTAGCGTCATGTAAGTTGTGTCCATGCTGGGCCAATTTGATTTAAATATGAAGAAATATAAATTCCATTGATTATCATCGTTTGTTCCCAGATTTTGTGTATGTCTCATACTTGTGAATCCCTACAGGGCATTTGTCAGTAGGATAAACCCTCATAAGCATGCAGGTCCTGGGAAAGTGAATAAAATGATACCTTGTTATCTGTGATCCGATGTCTTATTCCAGAGAAATCTGTGTTTTTCTTAATATGTAAATGAGAGGTTAAGATCTATGGGCCGGACAGAGATCCCTCCAAGAATCTGCCTCCAGAGCTTATCTTAAAGGGAATCTGTCACCTAAATATGGGCCTGTAAACTGCGGCCACCGCCATCAGGGCTGTAATGCTGTAGATAAGCCCCCGATATAACCTGAAAGATAAGCAAAACAAGTTAGATTATACTCACCCAGGGGCGGTCCGGTCAGATGAGCGTCGCGGTCCGGGTCCAGCGCCTCCCTTCTTCATAGGATGACGTCCTCTTCTTTGCTTCCTGTCGCGGCTCCTGTGCAGGCGTACTTTATCTGCCCTGTTGAGGGCAGAGCAAAGTACTGCAGTGTGCAGGCGCCGGGAAAGGTCAGAGAGGCCCAGCGCCTGCGCACTGCAGCACTATGCTCTGCCCTCAACAGACAAAGTACGCCTGCGCAGGAGCCGCAGCAGGAAGCAAAGAGGACGTCATCGTATGAAGATTGGAGGCGCTGCGATGCCCATTTGACCGGACCGCCCCTGGGTGAGTATAATCTAACTTGTTTTTCTTATCTTTCATGTTACATCGGGGACTTATCTACAGCATTACAGAATGCTGTAGATAAGCCCCTGATAGTGGTGGCTGTAGTTTATAGGCCCAAAATTAGGTGACAGATTCCCTTTAAATGAATGGGTGTGAAACATGTAGTCCTGGAGAGCAGACTGTCAGTCACTACATGTTTCACACTGATAACACTTCCTTTTTATTTCAAATAAGCTCTGGAGGCAGATTTTCTGGGAGATCAGTGGTCCGACCCATAGATCTAATTTGCATTTTAAGAATACGTGAATTTCTCTGGAATAAGACATCAGATCGCAGTTCTCAAAGTATCATTTTATTCTGCCTCCTATGACCTACATGCCCATATAGACGACTTAGAAGCGGTGACCCTACTGACAGATTCCCTTTAAAAATGGAACTAAGGAAGAGATTGTGCCTACTTATAGAAGTTACCCCAGACACTGTAGTCTTCAAGGTCTATGTGACTACATATAGTGCTCCCGTTCAAAAGATCTATAGATACTTGAAATTTTCTCAACTTGTAAAATGGTCATCATATACCATTAGTTGTCTATTTAACACTTAAGAGGCTTCCTTGTATTAGCTATATGATTTGTGCTACTTTGTCGTATGTGTGTACTTTCTACCTCTTTGTGTAACACTCTTTTGACTTTCCTAGAAACAGATATAAACTTTTTTTTTTTTGCTTGCTTCTTAGTCAGGATCTCCAGTTTGTTCCTTCCAAAGAAGGTTGTCTTAATCGCTTGTAATTTGGATGTGTAACATCTTTCATTATAGCAAGTAGTTGCAGCGGTTTATATGTCTTTGCATGATCTCCCCTGATTATAACACAGCAATATGAATCACAATTATGGCAGATGTATTATAACTTTTAACGTTGATGATATAATGGATGGGTTAATGTAATTAGTCTATTGAAGCTGTGAATTAATAGTATCATTTAGACAACACATCCATTTTCATTGCGATGTCCCTGGAGATATTCCATGGCACTCCACATATCTGTTGCAGCGTAAAGTGGAGGAATGGCTATAAGACATGTCTAGCCAGTTGTATACGCCGTTGTTTGGCATAACGAATTAATGCCGGTCCTGATAATGTACCAAGCCCCATTTTTAAAGTATATGTACGCATTCATCCAGGTTTTTTTTTTATTTTCGTTGTTTTATTTTTTTAATTGTTCATTTGTTTCCAAAATGCAAAGTTAAGCAACTTTTCTAAATGGTTTTTAAAAACTACAAATCTATCAGTTCCTCCTCAGTTTTGATGTCTCTCTGCTCTCCTCATTCCTTCTTTTAGTTTTCGAAATAGCAAAATCGGGGAAGAAAAATATGTGCACGGATGTTAATAGGGGAAGGTAGATTATATCTCAGAAACGCTAGAGAAAATCAGCTGTAAGGCAAGCACAAGTGGAAATTAGTGCAGGATAGAAACAGGGTTGATATGAGCTCATGAAGTCAAGCAGCACCCTGGATATGCAGAGCCTATATTTATGGAGGAGACCACTCCCAAAAAAGGAAAATCTAAAACTTGGATCAGATTGCAAACTGCATATCAGGAGTGTCACGATTCCTCTTATCGGTGTGTCTGGATGCAGTGAGTGACCGTTCAGCTGTTGAGCTGTCAGTATGGTGATGGACGGCTGAGCTGTCCAGTTAGAGGCTGGGGCTGTCCTGAGCTTTCAGTATGGTGACAGACAGCTCCGCCGCGCAATCTGGGCCTGGGCACGCAGGGTTTTTTCCATGTATCTTCTGTTCGGAATGATTACCTGACTCTTTGCCTCCAACTACTGCCAGTTGTAGCTTGGCTCAATTGGTCTGTGTGCTAGGAGTTCTTATTCTGATCTTGCCCGACCTTGGATTTGCCTCTGACCGTCCTTTTTAAGAAGCCCTTTTGTCTCGATTTTCTACTGTCCTAGAATTCTGCCCTCTGTCCATCACCTGATCTTACCCCTAAGTTTACGATGATCTCTCTTGGTATCTGACCCCGGACCTCTTGACTACCCAGCTTCACTGATTGTCCGTGAGTAGTGACGCAATGGTCTCAAAACTAATGATGATTATAGGTAACCCCTAACCTTTAAAGGGAATCTGTTACCTAATTTTTCATATATAAGCTGCGGCCACCGCCATCAGGGGCTTATCTACAGTATTCTGTAATGCTGTAGATAAGCCTCCAATGTAACCTGAAAGATAAGAAAAACAAGTTATATTATACTCACCTGGGGGTCGGTCCGGTCCGATGGGCGTCGCGGTCTGGGTCCGGCCTCTCCCATCTTCATGCGATGACGTCCCCTTTCTTGCTTCTGTCGCGACTCCTGCACAGGCCGAAGTTTTATATACGAAAAAGGTGACAGATTCCCTTTAAGATTTTAATTCCTGTGCTTGATTTATGAGGCATGCTTATGACTTGCTTGCACCATACTATTATAGGTTGAGATTTTAGCACCTCGATATTTTTGGATGCGGAATAATAAGACTCCATGCATACGGCACAGAATCACATGGTAAACTTTTGATTTCCTCTTCTTCTGAATTCCATACAGTCTCTCTGTGCCGCCATACCATGCTTCCTAGTGTCGGTATGTACTGCACTATATTTCTATAGGGGCAGCGCTATTCGGGAAGAATCTAACTCTACATATAGCGTATAGTAGCTTTATGATTGCATGTAGAATATCTTTCTGTTCAAATTAGAGGGAAAAAGAAAAGTAAGCCCAAGGGGATTGAGTGGACAGTAACAGCCTATGCTCCAGTATGGAAGGAGCAATACAGTTCATGACAAGTCAAAGATTGTGTTGAGAGTAATTAGGATAACTAACTAGAATTTACGAGAGAGGAACCCATGTTGTTTGGGGCCTCTTTTTTTCACTGAATATCAGTAGAAACTCTTCCTCTATTCACCGATGTAAGAAACCGATGCCTGTTACATTATCCTAATACATAGGCATGGAGCATACATACCTGCAACCTTCAGAGTAATCTGGGATTACACACAAGCATCCTACTAAGCGAGGCATTGTTTCATCAGATAGGTAACCCGCTCCGTGTCCTATGCTGTGAACACATTAAGCAGAAATCTATTTATTGATGTGAGGTGATGCCATCTGCCATCCAACGGACAGATGGCTTACTTCCATTAGCTAACATTTGCCGGACGAGGGGCACTCCTGCCCCTGTCATGCTATAGTATTAAGTGAAATGTGAGCTGCTTGTTCCTATTCATGTTTTAGGGCCCAGTGAGTATACCTGTAATCTCCACAGACATTTGGTGATTAATCCATCTATACATATATTAACTCGCTTATAGCCCAACCTGATGTTTTAGTAAAAAATGAATGGTTTATTATATATGATGGCTTATTCCTTATCCAGGGCTATTATTCAGGCCGGGAGTTTATATATATATTTTTTTTCTTGTTTTGTTTATAAAGTTAGTAACATTTTGATCATAAACATGTTTGTAGTTTTTATTTTGTGTATGAAAGATTGGGAATAGTGGTGCAGCTGAAATTGTCACCAAGCTAATTGTTTTGTTAACCCCTTAAGCCCCGAGGGTGGTTTGCACGTTAATGACCGGGCCAATTTTTACAATTCTGACCACTGTCCCTTTAAGAGGTTATAACTCTGAAACGCTTTAACGAATCTTGGCGATTCTGACATTGTTTTCTCGTGAGATATTGTACTTCATGTTAGTGGTAAAATTTATTCGATATAACTTGCGTTTATTTGTGAAAAAAAAACGGAAATTTGGCGAAAATTTCGCAATTTTCCAACTTTGAATTTTTATGCCCTTAAATCACAGAGATATGTCACGCAAAATACTTAATAAGTAACATTTCCCACATGTCTACTTTACAACAGCACAATTTTGGAACCAAAATTTTTTTTTGTTAGGGAGTTATAAGGGTTAAAAGTTGACCAGAAATTTCTCATTTTTACAACACCATTTTTTGTTAGGGACCACATCTCATTTGAAGTCAATTTGAGGGGTCTATATGATAGAAAATACCCAAGTGTGACACCATTCTAAAAACTACACCCCTCGAGGTGCTCAAAACCACATTCAAGAAGTTTATTAACCCTTCAGGTGTTTCACAGGAATTTTTGGAATGTTTAAATAAAAATGAACATTTAACTTTTTTTCACACAAAATTTATTTCCGCTCCAATTTGTTTTATTTTACCAAGGGTAACAGGAGAAAATGGACCCCAAAACTTGTTGTACAATTTGTCCTGAGTACGCTGATACCCCATATGTGGGGGTAAACCATTGTTTGGGCGCATGGCAGAGCTCGGAAGGGAAGGAGCTCCATTTGACTTTTCAATGCAAAATTGACTGGAATTAAGATGGGACGCCATGTTGCGTTTGGAGAGCCCCTGATGTGCCTAAACATTGAAATCCCCCACAAGTGACACCATTTTGGAAAGTAGACCCCTTAAGGAACTTATCTAGATGTGTGGTGAGCACTTTGACCCAACAAGTGCTTCATAGAAGTTTATAATGCAGAGACGTAAAAATAAAAAATCATATTTTTTCACAAAAATGATCTTTTCGCCCCAATTTTTTATTTTCCCAAGGATAAGAGAAGAAATTGGACAATAAAAGTTGTGCAATTTGTTCTGAATGCGCTGATACCCCGTATGGGGGGGGTAAACGACTGGGCGCATGGCAGAGCTTGGAAGGGAAGGAGCGCCATTTGACTTTTCAATGCAAAATTGACTGGAATTGAGATGGGACACCATGTCGCGTTTGGAGAGCCCCTGATGTGCTTAAACATTAAAACCCCCCACAAGTGACACCATTTTGGAAAGTAGACCCCCTAAGGAACTTATCTAGATGTGTTTTGAGAGCTTTGAACCCCCAAGTGTTTTACTACAGTTTATAACGCAGAGCCGTGAAAATAAAAATTCTTTTTTTTTTTTTTTCAGAAAAATTATTTTTTAGCCCCCAGTTTTGTATTTTCACAAGGGTAACAGGATAAATTGGACCCTAAAAGTTGTTGTCCAATTTGTCCTGAGTACGCTGATACCCCATATGTGGGGGGGAACCACTGTTTGGGCGCATGGCAGAGCTCGGAAGGGAAGGAGCGCCATTTGGAATGCAGACTTAGATGGATTGATCTGCAGGCGTCACGTTGCATTTGCAGAGCCCCTGATGTACCCAAACAGTAGAAACCCCCCACAAGTGACCCCATATTGGAAACTAGACCTCCCAAGGAACTTATCTAGATGTGTTGTGAGAACTTTGAACCCCCAAGTGTTTCACTACAGTTTACAACGCAGAGCCGTGAAAATAAAAAATATTTTTTTTCCCACAAAAATGATTTTTAGCCCCCCAAATTTTTATTTTCCCAAGGATAACAAGAGAAATTCGACCCCAAACGTTGTTGTCCAGTTTGTCCCGAGTACGCTGATACCCCATATGTTGGGGTAAACCCCTGTTTGGGCGCACGGGAGAGCTCGGAAGGTAAGGAGCACTGTTTTACTTTTTCAACGCAGAATTGGCTGGAATTGAGATCGGACGCCATGTCGCGTTTGGAGAGCCCCTGATGTGCCTGAACAGTGGAAACTCCCCAATTCTACCTGAAACCCTAATCCAAACACACCCATAACCCTAATTCCAACGGTAAACCTAACCACACCCCTAACCCTGACACACCCCTAACTCTAATCCCAACCCTAATCCCAATCCTAACCCTAACTTTAGCCCCAACCCTAACCCTAACTTTAGCTCCAACCCTAGCCCTAACCCTAACCCTAGCCCTAATGGGAAAATGGAAATAAATAATTTTTTTTAATTTTATTATTTTTCCCAAACTAAGAGGGTGATGAAGGGGGGGTTTGATTTACTTTTATAGCATTTTTTATATCGGATTTTTATGATTGGCAGCTGTCACACACTAAAAGACGCTTTTTATAGCAAAAAAAGTTTTTGCGTCTCCATATATTGAGACCTATAATTTTTCCATTTTTTGGTCCACAGAGTCATGTGAGGTCTTGTTTTTTGCGGGACGAGTTGACGTTTTTATTGGTAACATTTTCGGACACGTGACAGTTTTTGATCACTTTTTATTCCGATTTTTGTGAGGCAGAATGACCAAAAACCAGCTATTCATGAATTTCTTTTGGGGGAGGCGTTTATACCGTTCCACGTTTGGTAAAATTGATAAAGCAGTTTTATTCGTCGGGTCAGTACGATTACAGCGATATCTCATTTATATCTTTTTTTATGTTTTGGTGCTTTTATACGATAAAAGCAATTTTATAGAAAAAATAATTATTTTGGCATCGCTTTATTCTGAGGACTATAACTTTATTTTTTTGCTTATGATGCTGTATGGCGGATCGTTTTTTGCGGGACAAGATGACGTTTTCAGCGGTACCATGGTTATTTATATCCGTTTTTTTGTTCGGCGGTAAGATAATAAAGCGTTGTTTTTTGGCTCTTTTTTTTTTTTTTTTTCTTACGGTGTTCACTGAAGGGGTTAACTAGTGGGACAGTTTTATAGGTTGGGTCATTACAGACGCGGCGATACTAAATATGTATACTTTTATTGTTTTTTTGTCATTTTTAGATAAAGAAATGTATTTGTGGGAATATTTTTTTTTTACATATGTGGAATTTTTTTTTTTTTTACTTTGTCCCGGGGGGGGGGGGGGGGGGGCGCGGCATCACAGATCGCTGATCTGACAGTTTGCACAGCACTCTGTCAGATCAGCGATCTGACATATAGCCGTGCAGGCTTACTGCTGTGGACCCGGAAGTACTCCCTGCAGGACCCGGATGCAGCCCCGCGGCCATTTTGGATCCGGGGACTGCAGGGAGGAGACGCTCAGTACAAGGTGAGTACATCGCCTTGTACCGATCGTCTCAGGGAAGCACGCAGGGAGCCCCCTCCCTGCGTGATGCTTCCCTGTATCGCTGGTACACTGCGATCATGTTTGATCGCAGTGTGCCGGGGGTTAATGTGCTGGGGCGGTCTGTGACCGCTCCTGGCACATAGTGCCGGATGTCAGCTGCGATAGTCAGCTGACACTCGGCCGCGCTCCCCCTGTGAGCGCGGCCGATCGCATATGACATACTATCCCGTCGGTGGTCATACGGGCCCACCCCACCTCGACGGGATAGTACGTCATATGTCAGAAAGGGGTTAAGAGTTATTTATTTTCAAAAGTCTTTGTACACCGATACAGTTTGGTATAAAAAATAAATAAATAAATAAACAAACCGCTTTATACTCACCGGCCCCCAGTCCACCAGTGAGTCTCTAACTCCCTTCTTGGTAACTGGCATGGGCTGTGGCTCTAGCTTCACATTGAGAACTGCAGCCAATCAGTGACTCTGGGCGGTGCGTTCCATCTACACTGGCAGAGGTTTTGATGTCATTGGTTGTGGCACTAACAGCCAATCCAAGACACAAATCATCAATGAAGACTCACAGTTAGACCAGAGGATAGTGAGTTTAACGTGTGTAATTTTCTTAAATTTTTTTTTTTATCTCAAATGTGTCAGGACTAGGATTTGGTGAAAAGCGACATCCCCTTTTCAAACACTCTAGGGCTGCAATTTCAGACTTGGGCACTTTACTTACATATCCAGTGGCATGTAAAAATTTGACTACCCCTGGTCAAAATTACTGTTATTGTGAACCGTTAAAGGGGTTTTCCACTACTTTCAATTAACCCCCCAATGTATCCCCCCGGGGATGAATTGTGTGATTACCTTCCGTTGCCGTTTTCGCCTGTGAGCGGCGCTATTCCGGCGGCTGAGTCCGGGTCACGTGACCCCCAGGCTGCAGCCGCCGCTTATTTCCGCCGATGTCACGTCAATTTCCAGACTCTGGAAATTGACGTGAAGTCAGCAGCAGGCGTGAGCCAGCCTCACAGCCAGCAGTCACTCATCAAGAGTGACTGGGCTGTGGACGGGGCTGGTGGCTGCCTGCGGGGCTGTGCTGGGGGCGGGCGGGACTTGCTGGGGGCGGGGCTAGGCAGGGAATCCACGATGTGATGTGCGGGGCTCTGCGTGCCGGTGCCGGTATGTGCAGGCCGGCGCCGGTATGTGCGGGCGGCGCCGACCATCACATGCCGGCATGCAGAGCCCCGGCCCCGCTGCCTGCGGGGCTGTGCTGGGGTCGGGGCTGTGCATGTGCTGGGGGCGGGGCTAGGCAGGGAATCCTCGATGTGATGTGCGTGGCTCTGCGTGCCGGCGCCGGTATGTGCTGGGGTCTGCTGCGGGGGTGGTCTTTGGGGTGTGTGTGTGTATGTGTGTCTCTGTGCAGGCATCGTCCGATGGGACTACAAGTCCCATCGGGCTATGCCTGCTACAGTGACAGTGAGTGACACATTAGCCAATGATGGGACAGTAGTAGTCCCATCATCCGGCTAATGTGTTGAATGTAAAAAAAAAAAAGAAAAACACATATACAGTACATACACACATACAGAACATGCGCCATGCGACGACATGCAGCATGCGACAACATGCGCCATGCGACGACATGCAGCATGCGACAACATGCGCCGACATGTAGCATGTGATGACATGCGACGACATGCGCCATGCGACAACATGCGCCATGCGACAACATGCAGCATGCGACAACATGCGCCATGCGACGACATGCAGCATGCGACAACATGCGCCATGTGACATCATGCGACATGCATACAGTACATACAGACATACAGTACATATAACATAGAGTACATACTCACCATCACTTGTCACTTTGATCCCCGAAGCCATTGTCATCTGTAAAAAATATTAAAATAATAAACAAACAATTATACTCCCTGATCCGCAGAAATCCAATTAAAACGAGTGTCCCTTGACGATCTCCCGTGGAGAGCAGGAGCATCTGCTGATGCGACCACTCTCCAGGGGCTCCAGGAACACAATGAGGGGAGGAAGGTATCCTTCCACAATGTATTCCCCACAATGTATTCCTACGCCCCTGTGAGAAAATAGTCCCTAGTCTCACTTTATGGCATGCTGTATGAGAAAGTTCCCACGCAGCTTTTTGCCATAAAGTGAGACCAGTGAACTATAGTAACCTCAGTGATGCACTGCAGGAGCCATTGTCTCCTGTCAGTGTGTCACTGAGGGTCCTATACAGCAGTGACATCACCCGATGTCACTGTTCTATAGGGGAGATCGTCGTGGGACACTCGTTATTAATTGGACTACGGCGGACAGGTAGTATACGGTTTATTATTTTACGTTTTTTGCAGGCGCTGAAGTATGGTAAGTATGGTTAAATGAAGAATATTAAAATACTTTTTCCTAATGTTTGCGTGTTTTATTAACCCTTTATTAGTATTGGATTAATAACAGGCGTCTTATTGACGCCTCTCCGTTATTAACTCAGCTTAATGTCACCTTACAATAGCAAGGTGACATTAACCCCTTATTACCCCATATCCCACCGCTACACGGGAGTGGGAAGAGAGGGGCTAAGTGCCGGAATTGGCGCATCTTACAGATGCGCCATTTCTGGGGCGGCTGCGGACTGGTATTTGTAGCCGGGGGGGACCAATATCCATGGCCCCTCTCTAGGCTATGAATATCAGCCCGCAGCTGTCTGCGTAGCCTTTCTGGCTATAAAATATACGTTATTTTTTTGGGGGGTCCCCCTATTTTAATAGCCAGTAAAGGCTACGCAGACAGCTGCGGGCTGATATTCCTAGCAGGCTACAAATATTGGCCCCCGGCCGTCGGCTTTCCCCCTCTGGCGCAGAAAATTGCGCGGGAGCCCACGCCGTTTTTTTCCGTTTTTTTATTAAATTAAACGCTCATTAAGGCCTGTTTCACACTTGCGTCGGTACGGGTCCATCGCTATGCGTCGGGCCTACATACTGACGCACGTTGTGAAATTTGTGCACGTCGTGGGCAGCGGATGCAGTTTTTCAACGCATCCGCTGCCCATTCTGAAGTCCGGGGAGGAGGGGGCAGAGTTTTGGCCGCGCATGTGAGGTAGAAAATGGCAGACGCGAGGGACGTGCCAACGGTCCGCCAAAACACGCATCCGTTGCACGACGGACGCGACGTGTGGCCATCCGTCGCGATCCCTCACTAATACAAGTCTATGGGTAAAAAACGCATCCTGCGAGCACATTTGCAGGATCCTTTTTTTTCCCAAAAAGCCTTAGGCTACTTTCACACTAGCGTTAACTGCATTCCGTCACAATGCGTCGTTTTGCCGAAAAAACGCATCCTGCAAAAGTGTTTGCAGGATGCGTTTTTTCGCCATTGATTAACATTAAGCGACGCATTGTGACGGATTGCCACACGTCGCACGCGTCGTGCGACGGATGCGTCGTGCAGTGGCGGACCGTCGGAAGCAAAAAACGCTACATGTAACGTTTTTTGCTCACGACGGTCCGCTTTTTCCGACCGCGCATGTGCGGTTGGAACTCCGCCCCCACCTCCCCGCGCTTCCCCGCACCTCACAATGGGGCAGCGGATGCGCTGGAAAAATGCATCCGCTGCCCCCGTTGTGCGGCGGAGACAACGCTAGCGTCGGGAACGTCGGCCCGACGCACAGCGACGGGCCGAGCCCGACGCTAGTGTGAAAGAAGCCTTAGGCTGCTTTCACACTAGCATCGGTAAGGGGCCGTCGTGCTTCGTCGCTAATAAAAGTCTATGGAGAAAAAACGCATCCTGCAGACAACTTTGCAGGACGCGTTTTTTCTCCACAACGACGCATTGCGAAGTGTGAAAGAGGTCTTAGACACATCGGCCTTTCTATTATATACAGTCATATGAAAAAGTTTGGGCACCCCTATTAATCTTAAGCTTAACCCCTTCACCCCCGGAGCTTTTTCCGTTTTTCCGTTTTCGTTTTTCGCTCCCCTCCTTCCCAGAGCCATAACTTTTTTATTTTTCCGTCAATTTGGCCATGTGAGGGCTTATTTTTTGCGGGACGAGTTGTACTTTTGAACGACATCATTGGTTTTAGCATGTTGTGTACTAGAAAACGGGAAAAAAATTCCAAGTGCAGTGAAATTGCAAAAAAAGTGCAATCCCACGCTTGTTTTTTGCTTGCCTATTTTGCTAGGTTCACTAAATGCTAAAACTGACCTGCCATTATGATTCTCCAGGTCACTACGAGTTCATAGACACCTAACATGACTAGGTTATTTTTCACCTAAGTGGTGAAAAAAAATTCCAAACTTTGTAAAAAAACAAAATTGCGCCATTTTCCGATACTCGTAGCGTCTCCACTTTTCGTGATCTGGGGTCAGGTGAGGGCTTATTTTTTGCGTGCCGAGCTGGCGTTTTTAGTGATAGCATTTTGGTGTAGATACGTTCTTTTGATCGCCCGTTATTGCATTTTAATGCAATGTCGTGGCGACCAAAAAAACGTAAATCTGGCGTTTCGAATTTTTTTCTCATTACGCCATTTAGCGATCAGGTTAATGCTTTTTTTTTATTGATAGATCGGGCGATTCTGAACGCGGCGATACCAAATATGTGTAGGTTGGGTTTTTTTTTTATTGATTTATTTTGATTGGGGCGAAAGGGGGGTGATTTAAACTTTTATATTTTTTTTATTTTTTTCACATTTTTAAAAACTTTTTTTTTTTACTTTTGCCATGCTTCTATAGCCTCCATGGGAGGCTAGAAGCAGGCACAGCCCGATCGGCTCTGCTACATAACAGCGATCATCAGATCGCTGTTATGTAGCTAAAATGCAGGTGTGCTGTGAGCGCCGACCACAGGGGGGCGCTCACAGCCACCGGCAATCAGTAACCATAGAGGTCTCAAGGACCTCTATGGTTACAATGGAGGAGCATCGCCGACCCCCGATCATGTGACGGGGGTCGGCGATGCGCTCATATCCGGCTGCACGGCCGGATGCGGTAGTTAAATGCCGCTGTCTGCGTTTGACAGCGGCATTTAACTAGTTAATAGCGGCGGGTGATCGCGATTTCACCCGCCGCTATTGCGCGCACATGTCAGCTGTAAAAAACAGCTGACATGTCGCGACTTTGATGTGCGCTCACCGCCGGAGCGCACATCAAAGCGGGGGTCCCGACATGTGACGTACTATTCCGTCACATGTCGGGAAGGGGTTAATGTTTTATAAAAATGTTTTTTTTTTTTGCAACAGCTATTTCAGTTTCATATATCTAATAACTGTTGGACACAGTAATGTTTCTGCCTGGAAATTAGGTTTATTGTACTAACAGAAAATGTGCAATCTGCATTCAAACAAAATTTGACAGGTGCATAAGTATGGGCACCCTTATCATTTTCTTGTTTTAAATACTCCTACCTACTTTTTACTGACTTACTAAAGCACTTTTTTTGGTTTTGTAACCTCATTGAGCTTTGAACTTCATAGCTAGGTGTATGCAATCATGAGAAAAGCTACTTAAAGTGGCCACTTGCAAGTTGTTCTCCTGTTTGAATCTCCTCTGGAGAGTGGCATCATGGGCTCCTCAAAACAACTGTCAAATGATCTGAAAACAAAGATTATTCAACATAGTTGTTCAGGGGAAGGATACAAAAAGCTGTCTGAGATTTAACCTGTCAATTTCCACTGTGAGGAACATGGTAAGGAAATGGAAGAACACAGGTACAGTTCTTGTTAAGGCCAGAAGTGGCAGGCCAAGAAAAACATCAGAAAGGCAGAGAAGAAGAATGGTGAGATCAGTCAAGGACAATCCTCAGGCCACCTCCAGAGATCTGCAGCATCAACTTGCTGCAGATGGTGTCACTGTGCATCGGTCAACTATACAACGCACTTTACACAAGGAGAAGCTGTATGGGAGAGTGATGCCAAAGAAGCTGTTTCTGCAAGCACGCCACAAACCGAGTCGGCTGAGGTATGCAAAAGCACATTTGGAGAAGCCAATTTCTTTTTGGAAGAAGGTCCTGTGGACTGATGAAACCAAGATTGAGTTGTTTGGTAATACAAAAAAGCGTTATGCATGGCGGCAAAAAAACAGTGCGTTGTATAGTTGACCGATGCACAGTGACACCATCTGCAGCAAGTTGATGCTGCAGCTCTCTGGAGATGGTCTGAGGATTGTTCTTGATTGCTCTCACCATTCTTCTTTCTCATAGAGTTGTATTAGCGGCGGATTGCGCCTGATGGCCACACGTTTCATCCGTTTTTTACCGGATCCGTCAAAAAAGCTGTTTCCGCCGGATGGAAAACACATACAGAGGAACGTTTTTTCTGTCCGGCGAAAAAACGCACAGCGACGGATCCGGCAAAAAAACGTATGAAACTGAGCTGTGAAATGATGAATCCGGCCTTGGAATCCGTTTTTTCATGCATGTTTCCATTCAAATCATGCACATTTTCCGTTTATTTACTTATTTCCAAAAACTGCATCAAAACCTGGTGCAGTTTTGGTGCAGTTTGCAGTTTTTGGTGCGGTTTTGATGCAGTTTTTAGTGCGGTTTTGATGCAGTTTTTGGTGCGGTTTTGATGCAGTTCTTGGTGCGGTTTTGATGCAGTTCTTGGTGTGGTTTTAGTGCGGTTTTGATGCCGTTTTTGGTGCGGTTTTTGCGCAGTTTTGATGCAGTTTTTGGTGCAGTGTTGATGCAATTATGGTGCGGTTTTGATGCGTTTTTTTTCAGTTTTGATGCGTTTTTTATGCAGTTTTTTGCACGGTTTTGATGCATTTTTTAAATTCGCTTTTGTTGCGGTTTTTGCGCGGTTTTTAGGCATTTTGGTGCCTTTTTGAAAGGTAAATAAAGATGTATTATTGAAAAAAAAAAAAAAAAAGATTTGTGATGTCATTATTGTCCAAACCTCCTCTTTTACATTTGTCCAACCCACACTCCATTAAACACACAGATAGACAGATAGATGATAGATGAAATGGATAGACAGATCTACATATAGATAGATCTATAGATGCATACATCTATCTATTCATATATCTATCTGTAGATATGTCTGGATAGATATATCTATTGATAGATGTATGGATAGCGTAGGGTGTGTGTCCACTGTCCGGATTACATCCGAATAAGCTGCAGATTGGATGCTGCGTACTTGTAGTCCCATCGGATGATGCCTGCACACACACCCCAAAAGACCCCCCGCACAGCCCCGCACACACACGAACAGCCCACAGACCCCGCACACACCTGAACAGTCCCGCACAGCGCCGCACACATCCGAACAGCCCGCAGACCCCGCCACACATAGACGCACACCGTCACCGCCCACACACTTCCATCCTCCCGAGCGTTTCTCGGACCCACATCCGCAGCAAAACTGCAGATCTTTTTTACATCTGCGGTTTTGCTGCGGATGTGCCCAAGTCAATGAAAGTCTAAAGGTGCAGAAACACTGCAGTTCCGCACAAAAGAAGTGACATGCTGCGAGAAAAAAAAGCTGCGTTTTGGTGCGGCTTTTTCCGCAGCATGTGCACAACAATTCTGCGGCTCCCATAGACTTGCATTGGTTGTGCACTACACTGCGAATTTGATGCAATTCAGTGCGGCAAAAAACCCTGCGGATCTGCAATCAAATCTGCAACGTGTGCACACAGCCTTAGCATTTAGGGAACCTAGCAAAAAAGCCAAGCAAAAAACAAGTGTGGGATTGCACTATTTCATTGCACTTTGAATTTTTTTCACATTTTCTGTTACACGACATGGTAAAACCTATCTATCTATCTATCTATCTATCTATCTATCTATCTATCTATCTATCTATCTATCTATCTATCTATCTATCTATCTATCTATCTATCTATCTATCTATCTATCTATCTATCTATCTATCTATCTATCTGGGTTGGACAAATGTAAAAGAGTAGGTTGGACAGAAATGACATCACAAATCTTTTTGAAGATAGAGGAGGGAGTGGTTGGGGTGTGTTTTGGAGTGGGTGTGGTAGGTTCGTGCTTAGTAGCAGTGCAATGCATCATGGAACTTGTAGTATTAGAGCACAATAACTCAGGAGAAAGGAAGTTGTCGATTAACCCCATGAGAGCTGAATCCAGCACTAAAGATGTGCTGCTACAGCATGATAAAAGGTAATATTGCTAAAATAAACACAGTAGATCTTTTCAGTGGCCCATAATAGCAAGATTTATGAACAAAAAAAAAAGAAAGGTTATAGTAGTGGACAACTTCTTTAAGTTGAAGATGAAATCATCTCTAAAAGGGTTAAAGTTAAAGGGAACCTGTCACCCCCAAAATCAAAGGTTAGCTAAGCCCACCAGCATCAGGGGCTTATCTACAGCATTCTGGAATGCTGTAGATAAGTCCCCGATGTATCCTGAAAAACGAGAAAAAGAGGTTAGATTATACTCACCCAGGGGCGAACCCGGTACGATGGGCTTTGCGGTCCGGTCCGGGGCCTCTCATCTTCTTACGATGACGCTCTCTTCTTGTATTCATGCTCCGGCGCAGGCGTACTTTGTCTGCCCTGTTGAGGGCAGAGCAAAGTACCGCTGTGCGCAGGCGCTGGGCCTCTCTGACCTTTCTCGATGCCTGCGCACTGCAGTACTTTGCTCTGCTCTCAACAGGGCAGACAAAGTACGCCTGCGCCGGAGCCGCAGCGTGAAGACAAGAAGAAGACGTCATCGTAAGAAGATGGGAGGCCCCGGACCGCGACGACTATCGGACCCGGACCGGGACCGCCCCTGGGTGAGTATAATCTAACCTCTTTTTCACATCTTTCAGGATACATCGGGGGCTTATCTACAGCATTACAGAATGCTGTGTAGATAAGCCCCTGATGCTGGTGGGCTTAGCTCACCTTCGATTTTGGGGGTGACAGGTTCTCTTTAAAGATGACACATTTCCTTTTGTATTTTAGGCAAAAAGATATATTTTCAGCTTTTACATTTTTAAAATTACAAAAAGGAAAATGGGCAAATGTTTTGGCACTCTGCATGGTTAGAACCTAGTAGCACTCCCTTTTGAAAGTATCATAGCTTGTAAATACTTTTTGTTTTTGTTGTGCTATTTTGAGGCCTAGCCACAGATTTTCAATGATGTTGAGATCAGGGGACTGTGAGGGCCATGGTAAAACTTTCAGCTTGCAATTTTTGAGGTAGTCTATTTTGGATATTGACGTCTGTTTACCATCATTATCCATTTGTAGAAGGCATCCTATTTTTCAACTTCAGCATTTTTACGGATGGTATGTTTGCATCAGTAATTTTTTATTTTTTTTAATTTCATGGAGTCCATTTTTCCCACTACCCGTGAAATGTTCCCTGTGCCATTGGCTGCAACACCTCCCCAAAGCATGATTGATCCACCCCCATGCTTAATGGTTGTTGATGTTCTCCTGAAATTCTGTGCCCTTTTATCTCCACACATACTTTTTGATCATTGTGGCCAAAGAGTTCTATTTTAACCTCTATCGATTCACAGGATTTGTTTCCAAAATGCATCAGATTTGTTCAGATGTTCTTTTGCATATTTGACACTGAATTTTATGATGAGGACATAGGAGAGGTTTTCTTCTGATGACTCTTCCATGAAGTCCATATTTTGTTCAGGTGTCTCTGAACAGTAGAACAATGTACCACAACTCCAGAGTCTGCTAATTCTTTCTGAAGGTCTTCTGCAGTCAAGCAGGGGTTCTGATTTGCCTCTCTAGCAATGCTACAAGCAGCTCTCACTGAAATTTGGCTTGGTCTTCCAGACCTTATCTTGACCTCCACTGTTCCTGGTAACTGCCATTTCTAAATGACATTTCGTACTACGGAAAGGGAAACTTGAAAACGCTTTGCTATTTTCTCATAGCCTTCTCCTGCTTTGTGGGCCTCCACCGTTTTCATTTTCAGAATGCTAGGCAGCTGCTTAGAAGAACCCATGGCTGCTGTTTTTATTTTATTTTTTTTTTGGGGGGGGGGCACAAAGTTAGAGGAGGGCTGGGTTTTTATAAAGCTGGGAAATTTGCATTGGATGGCCCTTCCTAACGATGATGGTGAACAAGCCATAATCCTAACAGACTAATTAAGGCCAGTCTCACACGTCCAGATAATTATTCATTAGCGTCCCGGCGCCTGCGCTGTTATTTTTCTTTTTTTTTCGGGCATGCGCAGTTGCGCTGCCCTTCGAACTTACAGTGCAGGCGTCGGGGACGCTACTGAAGGAAGAGGAGGCGGCGCGCAGAGGCCTTAAGTGACGGATGTAAGGCGTCTGGATTAGGGGGAAAGACCTGCCCCCCGGACGATTTCACAGGTATGAGGGACAAATTTTAAAAGCGATTATCGCAGCACTGCCAGGAACAAGAACTAAAAGGGCCACCTTGTCAGAATGCAGCATTAGTGCTGCACAAGATGGCTCTTTTAGTTACAAACGCCTGGGGGGGTGACAGGTTCCCTTTAAGCAGGTCTGGGAAAATGCTGTAATGTAAGAACGCTTTCATAAATAGAAGTGTTAACAGTTTATTAAGAAAATGCAAAGTTAATAAACGAAAAATCTAAATCACATCATTATTTGATGTGACTGCCCTTTGTCTTCAAAACAGCAACAATTCTTCTAGTTATACTTGCACAGCTTTTGAGAGAACTCTGCAGGGAGATTGTTCCAAACATCTTGGAGAACTAACCACAGATGTGTGGATGTCACTTGTGCAAATCCTTCTGTCTCCTGGTAGATGATGCTGAAATCAGGGCTGTGTGGGGCCATATAAGTCACTTTCAGGTCTCCTCGTTCTTCTTTCCTCTGAAGATAGTTCTTAACAACATTTGAGGTTATCCTGCAGCACAATAAATTTGGAGCCAGTCGGATGCCACCATGATAGTATTGCGTGATGAATATATTCAAGAACTGTGTACCTAGAAAAATTGATGCTGTTTTGACAGCAAACGGTGATCACACAGAATTTTGATTTGTCTTTGGGCACATTTAATAACCACCTGTGCTAAAATTTACAAGTTGTGCACATGCAGTCCAGTTTGCAAAAGAGAAGAGAAAAATAAGCTTGGGATTTAGGAACATTTATGAATGAAACTAAAAAAAAAAGTAAAGTCTCAAAATGTTTGCAGAATTTCAATTAAATAGATGGGTTGTTTGAAAATTACAGAAAACTCTCCAGACAAGACAGATTTATCAACCCTCGTGTGACATTTTGGTAAATTACGGTAGATGGAAAGTCTCCTTTTTGAGGCTTGCTCAAATTAATTTTCTGTCTGGACTTGTGGACTGAAATCTGCAGCAGATTATAGTAGAAGCAAGGTGACTTCATAAATCTTATCCACACACCGCAAATTTCCATTTGGAAACTGGCCTGTGTTAAGGATTTTCTTTTCCTACAGATTTTCACTGTTCATTTCACTCTTTGCAATGCATAGCATGAAATCCACATTGGGGTCCGCATATAGTATATAGAATCTGCAACTGATGATATTATTTTTTTTTTTATTCCTTCTTCCATTGTGTGTCAATCTACTATAAAGTGGGAGCAGCTCTGTATTGCTGTTTTTTTTTTTTTTCCTGTTGCCAACCTAAAGTACAGTACGTTGTGTGTTTAATCTATTGTAAAGTTGTTCATTGGTTGTCTGTAAAGTGTGTATATATACCGTATTTTCCGGCATATAAGACGACTGGGCGTATAAGACGACCCCCCAACTTTTCCAGTTAAAATATAAAATCTTCTTAAAAGTCGGGGGTCTTCTTATACGCCGTATGTCGTCTTATAGGGCCGGTGACACATGTGCCTTTTGGGGGGGAGTGGTCCTGACGACGAAGAGGGGGCATCTCACAGGATAGTGTGAGTGGAGTATCCCCCATTACCTCATTGTAGCTGCAGTGTGGGGTGCTGGGGAGCGGCGGCGGCCACCGCCCCACAGCACCCATGCGGCACAAAGAGGAGCAGCAGCTGCCGCCTCTCCCCAGCACAGAGACCCCATGCTGCAGCTACAATGAGGTAATGGGGGATACTCCACTCACATTTTCCTGTGAGACGCCCCCTCTTCGTCATCGGGACCACTCCCCCCCACCCACCATATACACATTGGTGTCTGCACTCGGTGTACAAGACGGCACCCGGCGTATAAGACGACCCCCGACCTTTAAGAAGATTTTCAGGGGTTAAAAAGTAGTCTTATACGCCAGAAAATACAGTACTTTTTTTTTGCATTTAAAGCCGTTTTAGACAAATTGGTTTGTAGCCTTAGCTATGTAGTCATATATATAAAGCACATATTTTGCTTTTGAGCTTGTATACATAACTTGTATAACTTTCAATATCGTTTGCATTCTTGGGGTAGCTACAAAAGACACATTATCTTGTTTGCACCGTATTCAGGTTTTGCAGCTATTCATGCCATAAAGGAACAGTTCTGAATTAGGGATTCAACTTGTAGGAAACGATCAAACTAACAAGGCCGCGTTCACACATAAGTGTCACGATTGGAGTGCAGACAGTAATTTAAGCATCGACTGCTGGTCTCCTACTCCGAACTTGATGGCCTCATGGGCATATATAAAGCTGTCAAGTACAGGTCACGAGACTTGCATCCTGATCCGGTCGTCACAACTAACACAAAATGACCAGAGCGGCGCCGATAACAGAAGAAGATGGCGACTGGTAAAGGTACCTTCACACAAAACAACTTTCCAACGAGAACGACAACGATCCGTGACGTTGCAGCGTCCTAGATAGCGATCTTGTTGAGTTTGACACGCAGCAGCGATCTGGATCCCGCTGTTATATCGCTGGTCGGAGCTAGAAGTCCAGAACTTTATTTGGTCGCTAGATCTGCATGTATCGTCATGTTTGACAGCAAAAGCAACGATGTCAGCAATGTTTTTACATGGAGCGTGAAGTGAGTCGCCGTTACGTCACTGGATCGCTCCTGCATCGTTCTGGAGCTGCTGTGTTTGACGTCTCTACAGCGACCTAACAGCGACGCTCCAGCGATCTAGTTTAGGTTGGATCGTTGTCTATATCGCTGGAGCGTTGCTTAGTGTAACGGTACCTTTAGTGTTCTTCCAAATGCAGGGAACTATGATTCTATGCATTAGCTATACAACTCCTGGGGCGAAAAAGAAAAACACCAGTGATGCTTTGAGCGGCCTGCCTGTGTACACATGCTATTAAAGAACAGCTGATCGTTAGATAAACATTTTACGGTCGCTTAGTGCCGCTGGTCAGGCTGTGTAAGTGGACCTTTACTCCTAGTCTTGACTCAAGATCCACAGAATAGGAAAGGCCAGTCTTGATGAATCCGTAGTTGACCGATCTGTATGGACATCCGTATGGGTGGCATCTTGTTTGGCTTACTGAAAGCGCTACACCAAGCGGATAGTTTACACCTAGTTTCTGTACCCTGGTATATACTGTAAGTGGTGTGTCCGTCGTTGGCCTGTGTATACCAAATTTGTATAGTATTTGTTTTCAGCCTACCATAGAAAGACACAATTTGGTACAATTATTAACAGTGATGTAATATCAGACCTGGCATCCTTGCCTTACATCTGTATACTTCTCTTTAGCCTGAGCTATAGTTATGAAACTGGCTTGCATGACGATTCCGTATTTTTGCAAATACTGTAATTTTGTCGCAGACAGTCCTCTTTACGGCATCTTACAGTTGTGTGTTCTCTACCTGTGCTGTGCGCGTTTCTTTTCCTAACATCGGACAATATTCACACTCGGCAGTAAGCATTGCGTATTAGTAAAATCCCTGCCTGCTTGGTGTGTTTAGTGAGCGCGCAGCCTATAGCCCAGATCACCTGCTTTTCCCTGCTCTGTTCACATGGACTTTCTACAGACGTTCACCAGCGTTTACTAGCCAGATGGTTTGACTTTGTGGGGAACACCTCCCTGCCATCACGCTTCCTCTGTGGCCTCTATAAGGACCCTATGGGGGGTGGAAGAAGCAGACTGTTGGGAGCTGGCTATTGAGAAAAAGCATGCTACTGGTTTGCTGCAGGCCTCATCTCACTGTACATTCCAGGCTCTCCTGGGATAAGCCTTTCTAAAACTCCCCGCCAGAAAGAGCGTTATTGTGTTGTTGCTGTTTTTGATGACCAGAGTGTTAAGGCAATGCATGTGACCTGCAGCCTGATCTTCTCAGCAAGGTTTCAGCAGTATAACCTACCTGTCTGAATGTTTCCCTCTGCATCAGTTTTTATTTTTATTTTGTAAACTGTGTGTATGTTGGCATACAGTATGTATTCATAGAACTTTTTTTTTTATTACTGTAAGTTTACAGATAAATGAGGCCTGACTGAATGGGACATACCTTAACCAGATGGACTTTTGTTTTCGGGAAGTATATCCGGTGTATTCAAGAAAACTATGCACAGTTGGTGACCTGATTTACAAAAAAAATAGCTGAACTATAGACTGCATACCTTCTTCTGCCCCCCTCCTATACTATAGATGTATTTTTTTGTGTTTTTTTTTTTTTTAATACTTGCCAAGAAGCTTAACCTGTATAAAAGTGGTGCAGAATGTGTGCTAGCCTGACATCACTTAAAAATAAACTAAGTGTGTGTACCCATGATGAGTTTTTGACGCTATTTATTTATTTTTTTAATTCGTTTATTAGCAACAAAATAAGTAGTGTTACAAACATTTTGCATCCAAGATTGTTGAATATAATATGTGGTACATATAAACTGTGCATTGTTAAGCATAAAATAAAATACAACTGTCGTCTATAACCAACGTTATATTGTGATTATTAAAGCTGTTGGACCGATTGTAACATATGAATTATGTAAATAGAAAAACTCAGAAAACCAGAACACTTGAATTAGAACTGTATCTACGCTAACTGCTAATTCGCCGCCGTACCTCGTGTCTGACCCTCCATGTGATTTTCCCCAATCCACGACAAGTCTACAGAGTAAGGCCGGCCTCACACTCGGTATATAAAAATACAGTCCGTTTTTTACGGCCGTAATACGCAGAAAAGTCCCCAAAATAGTGGTCCGTATGTCATCCGTAGGCAGGGTGTGTCAGCGTATTTTGCGCATGGCATCCTCCGTATGTAATCCGTATGACATCCGTACTGCGAGATTTTCTCGCAGGCTTGCAAAACCGACATCTAATGGATTTATGTGCTCAAATGTTCGGTAAAACATATATATATATATATATATATATATTCATTGAGACACATATATATATATATATATATATATATATATATATATATATATATATATATATATATATATATATATTCTGTATTTATATTTAATTCAGCGCGATATATGTGAAAAGCCGGTAATTCAATTGCCGGCTTTTCATTTCTCCTGCCTAAACCCGACAGGATATGAGACATGGTTTACATACAGTAAACCATCTCTTATCCCCTTTTTTTTTGTATATTCCACACTACTAATGTTAGTAGTGTGTATGTGCAAAATTTGGGCACTGTAGCTTGTAAAATAAAGGGTTAAATCGCGGAAAAAATTGGCGTGGGCTCCCGCGCAATTTTCTCCGCCAGAGTGGTAAAGCCAGTGACTGAGGGCAGATATTAATAGCCTAGAGAGGGTCCATGGTTATTGGCCCCCCCTGGCTACAAACATCTGCCCCCAGCAGCTCCTGCTTGTAAAATGATTTAACCCCTTCAGATGGATTTACTTCGTGGGACCTGACAGATCATCAGAAGGTATGTGTATTGCTTGTTTATTATTTTGCCAAGCGAGGGTCTTCAGGTGGATTGAGAGAGCAATAAAATACTAAAACAACCTGTGTGTTTATTTCATTAAAATACTTTTTAATAATGTATGTGTGTTTTTTTTTAACCCTTTCATACAATTGGATTAATAATGAATAGGTGTCATAATTGACGCCTCTCCATTATTAATCTGGCTTAATGTCACCTTCCAATAGCAAGGTGGCATTAACCCTTCATTACCCCATATCCCACCGCTACACGGGAGTGGGAAGAGAGTGGCCAAGTGCCAGAATAGGCGCATCTTCCAGATGTGCCTTTTCTGGGGTGGCTGGGGGCAGATGTTTGTAGCCAGGGGGGGCCAATAACCATGGACCCTCTCTAGGCTATTAATATCTGCCCTCAGTCACTGGCTTTACCACTCTGGCGGGGAAAATTGCGCGGGAGCCCACGCCAATTTTTTCCGCCATTTAACCCTTTATTTTAGCAGCTACAGCACCCAAATTTTGCACATACACACTACTAACATTAGTAGTGTGGTATATGCAAAAAAAAGGGGATATGAGATGGTTTACTGTATGTAAACCATGTCTCATATCCTGTCGGGTTTGTGAAGGAGAAATGAAAAGCCGGCAATTGAATTACCGGCTTTTCACTAACACCGCTGCGTATTTCTCGTGAGTCACACTGCTGGTCCGTGTGGAATCCGTATTTTTCTCGCCCCCATAGACTTTTATTGGCGTTTTTTTTTTTTTTGCGCAATACGGTGACAAACGCAGCATGCTGCGATTTTCTACGGCCGCACAAGACCGTATATTACGGATACGTAATATACGTCAGATAGGAGCTGGGCCATAGAGATTCATTGGGCCGTGTGTAATGCGAATTTTACGGACGTAGTTTATGCGCTCATACGTCCGTAAAACTCGCTAGTGTGAGGCCGGCCTAAGATGGGAAGAATTCCACCTACCCCAGATTTTTTCAAATTTACCCGGGCACCCTCTAATCTGATATAACGTGCGTTCATATGGAATGATCGAGTTGACCAACTCAATCCAGTTCTTGTAGTTGGACTTGTGCTCCCCATCCACCGCAAAGCCAGTACCTTCCGTGCCATAAAGAGCGTCTCACGTAAAAAAATATCGATGTAGTGATCCCAAGTCTCCTCCTCCCATACTCCAAATATACAAACTAATGGCTCAAGGGGAACTGGAATTGATAGCAGTGATGCTAGTAGAGATGTCACCTCCCTCCAGTAGTGAAGAATAACAGGACAACTCCATATCATGTGAATGAAGTCTGCATCTAAGGAGTGACATCGCATACACTCTGACGTTTGAAATCGACCCATCTTAAAAAGCCGTGTCGGAGTTAAATACGATTGGTGTATTATGTATAGTTGAGTCATCCTGTTAACTGACGGGGATGCTTTAATTGGGGATTCAAGAATGTCCTCCCATTCCTCCTCCTGCATATTAGAAAGAAGTCCCCCCCCCACTTCCCCTTAATAGAGTTAACAGTAGACGCATCTTCCGAAGATAGTATATAGGGAGGAGATAAGACCTTGGGGGCCCTGCGATTTAAGAATTCCTATCAAGGGTAGAGAGGATATAGCACGAACTGCACCTGCCTGTCTCATATATGATTGTACGGCTGACCTTAGCTGTAGATATCGGAAAAATTGGGATCTCTGTATACCATGCTTGGTTTGCAATTGCTCAAAAGACATGAAGACCCCCCCCCCATCATACAGATCACCTATTGAGGAGACACCATGCCCGATCCAGAAGTCAGTGGATGGGTGATTCAATAAAGTTGAAAAATAGCCATTTTTCCACAGGGGCATCTCCGCCACAACATCTATGAATCCTACAGTTTTTTTAATTTGCCTCCAAACCGACCGCACCAAACAAAGCAAAGGTAGCATACGAGGGATTTAATTTTCTCCAATTCTAGAAAGTTTAGTGGACAGTCCGTTTGAGCCACATGAAGAAGATGGTTTTCAGAGTTAGGAAGGCAATTATTGGGCATCCATTTATTAAGAGCTTTGACCTGACCAGCCAAATAAGACGCTATTTATTTTCAGTGGATCAAAAAAAAAAAAAAAAAAAAAAAGCAGCAAGGTGGATTAGATTTTTTTTTTTTTTACTTTGTGAAAACTGACCTGCGGTGTATGTCTGAAATCTGCAACATGTCAATTTCTCTCGTGAACACGCTGAGTTTTATTTGCAGATTTTTCCCATAGACTTGCATTAGTTGCAGAAAATCTGCAGGTATAAAAAGAAAAAAAAAAAAGCACAAATGCATTTTAAAAGCTCTTTCGCTGCAGAAGCGCATGTAATCTGCAAATGACCGTATCAAGAAAGTTTTGTCAAAGCCAAATACCAGGAAGTATGAAAAACATGCAGGGCTCACGGGTCATAACAACCGCTCGAACGTGACTGTCGACACTGCAGGAACAACACCAGTGTGAGAGGTGAATGTGTTGTGGGTTTTTTTTTTTTTTTTTTTTTTTTAATATTTTATCGCCGTCAAACATTCAGAATGAGAAGGGGTTGTACTATTAGTGGACAACTCCCTTTTAATAGGTATAATATTATTTATACATATCATATTCCCCTTGAGAAAGTGGTATGTGTAACGCGAAACGCGTTTTGAGGTCCTGCTATCTGGCATCTTTGGGCTCCCTCTACTTTTGGTAAGATGTATCTTCTGTAACCCTGTATTTATTGCCACTTGGTTGACCCATATGGGGTGGTATTTGGCTCCTCTTACCTGGAGCACAACTCGCACACGTCGCTGCACGTAGTGTGCCTGTGTAGATGCTGTACGCTGGCTTCTGTTTGTTTGTCTTTGACACACTTTGTCCATGCTTTTTGTGACTTTTATGATATCTTGTTTAATAAAATGTACTATTTTAACCTTTTTAAATTCCACATCCTCATGTATTTATGATTATTTTGGAGTTGATTCCTCCTTTTGTAGGAGGCATTGCACCTACCTTGTGCCACCATTTTGTATCTAGTATGCACCTGGGTTTTTTGTTTTTCCCCTTTTAATAGAGGCAGAAAATGTGCAACATCAAAAACTCATCACGGAAATTTAGCCTAAATCTAAGGTGGGATGGTTCAATGGTATACAAGGGAAAAAAACAAAATATCTAAATGACTTGAGCTCTCTGATATTGAAACACAGCCTACTCAATCTGGGAAAAAAAGAAGAAAAGTAATGGCAGCTCATCATAGAAGTCCAGCGTGCACGGAACCACCAACCAACCACTCATGTTGAGAATATGGTATTAGTCAAATAGACAATTTTAAAAAGTCCAAGGCAGGATGTCCAGTAAGCGACGCTTTCATATACGGTTGTTCAAAGCTTAGTTCAATGCTAAATGCCGGCAACTTGTCCTAAATTTTTGCATAACGTGGCTCCTTTATCAGTAATTGTGAACAGTAGCACACCATGTGGTTCACACTTGCACTATCAATGTGAGAACAGAGGAAAAATGAAACTTAATCTCTGCTTCAGTAAATTATGATCTGAAGTCCTACTACCTGCACAAGTCTTGACTATGCGCTAAAAAGACAACTCGGTTTACAGATCAAGCAAAATACATATTCTAGTTTCCTGCGTGTTTTGACCAGATGTGTTATGAGATAATTGTGTTAAATTGTCCATATCCTCAAATTGGGCACATATAAAGCATAATCTGGGACTTTTTTTAAAAGGGAACCTGTCAACAGGTTTGTGCCACATAATATGAGATTTCCATAAAGTAGAGGCAGAGACCTTGACTCCAGCGATGTCACTTACGGGTTGCTTGATATTATGATGTTAAATAGATAAGACCTGAATATAGCAATTAATTTATTAGTAGTAGAGATAAATGTTGTCTTTCTTCATAGTTAAGATGGGGAGTATTCTGTGTGTTTGTGAGCCATTGTGCCTCGGCATACTGTGAGTAATCTGTACAAGGCCATACCTTGCTATGCAGTTTAAGGATGCATTTACACCACGTGCTTATTGGGGATGCACGTTACAAGGACTGCTCTTTTCCCGATAATCTTATTGTCAACAGTCTTTTGATTACAGAAAAATTAGCAACACACTGGTTCATCGGGTAAAATTATCTTTTAGATTGGCTAAAAAGAATTCCTCGTTCTCGGCAGTGCATCATCCTGTGTAAATGGGACCTGTCCTGGCAAGAACAATGGCAGCCTAAAGGTACCGTCACACTAAGCGACGCTGCAGCGATAGCGACAGCAATGCCGATCGCTGCAGCGTCGCTGTGTGGTCGCTGGAGAGCTGTCACACAGACCGCTCTCCAGCGACCAGCGATGCCGAGGTCCCCGGGTAACCAGGGTAAACATCGGGTTGCTAAGCGCAGGGCCGCGCTTAGTAACCCGATGTTTACCCTGGTTACCAGCGTAAAAGTTAAAAAAACAAACAGTACATGCTCACCTGCGCGTCCCCCAGCCTCTGCATCCTGACGCTGACTGAGCTCCGGCCCTAACAGCAGAGCGGTGACGTCACCGCTGTTGCTTTCACTTTCAGTTTAGGGCCGGCGCTTTAGTGTCAGGAAGCAGAGGCTGGGGGACGCGCAGGTGAGTATGTACTGTTTGTTTTTTTAACTTTTACGCTGGTAACCAGGGTAAACATCGGGTTACTAAGCGCGGCCCTGCGCTTAGTAACCCGATGTTTACCCTGGTTACCAGTGTAAAATATCGCTGGTATCGTCGCTTTTGCTGTCAAACACGGCGATACACGGCGACCTAGCGACCAAATAATGTGCAGACCTTCTAGCAGCGACCAGCAATTTCACAGCGGGATCCAGATCGCTGCTGCGTGTCAAATACAGCGATATCGCCATCCAGGTCGCTGCAACGTCACGGATTGCTGGCGATATCGCCTAGTGTGACGGTACCTTAAGATGACAGATTGCTCCATGCACATGGGAGCTACTGTCTGCCTGTCGACAGGTTATTAAACGGCCATTTGTTGACGTATGTGTAGCTGATTGACAGTGGTGTAATGTCGCAGGTTATTCAGTGTAAATCCATTCTGAGTAAGTGCATCATGCTTTCCTAGCCATCCAAAGGAGAAAAAAGGCAAAACTTTCATAAAAGGATATATGAACCCAAAAATAAATATTTTACACAGTCATTTCTTGCTATTTTCTCCAGAGTAACTCTGAGCTGATGGACAGTGGTGTTTTCCTGTTTCACTTTCACTTCTCCGCTATGTTACTCTGTTGCATGGTATGTTGCTCTGTGGGTTGATGTGTGGGTTGGTGATCTGCAGTTACATACACATACTGTAAAGGTACCTTCACACGAAGCGACGCTGCAGCGATAGCGACAACGATGTCGATCGCTGCAGCGTCGCTGTTTGGTCGCTGGAGAGCTGTCACACAGACCGCTCTCCAGCGATCAACTATGCCGAGGTCCCCTGGTAACCAGGGTAAACATCGGGTAACTAAGCGCAGGGCCGCGCTTAGTAACCCGATGTTTACCCTGGTTACCAGCGTAAAATCTAAAAAAAAACAAACAGCACATACTTACATTCACGTCCCCCTGCGTCCACTTCCTGACTGACTGAGCGCCGTACAGTGAGAGCAGAGCGGTGACGTCACCGCTGTGCTGCTTTCACTTTCACTTTGCGGCGCTGAGTCAGAGGAGGAAGCAGACTGCAGGGGACGCAATGTGAGTATGTGCTGTTTGTTTTTTTTACTTTTACGCTGGTAACCAGGGTAAACATCGGGTTACTAAGCGCGGCCCTGCGCTTAGTAACCCGATGTTTACCCTGGTTACCAGTGTAAAATATCGCTGGTATCGTTGCTTTTGCTTTCAAACACAACGATACACAGCGATCGGACGACCAAATAAAGTTCTGGACTTTATTCAGCGACCAGCGACATCACAGCAGGATCCTGATCGCTGCTGCGTGTCAAACGAAACGATATCGCTAGCGAGGACGCTGCAACGTCACGGATTGCTAGCGATATCGTTATAATGTCGTTTCGTGTGAAGGTACCTTAAGTAGGAGATGGATTGAACTCAGTTAAAGAGAACCCTTCTGATTTATGCTGCCCTATCTGAAGGCAGGATAAGATGGAGAGCTCGTATCTGAGTTCCATGATATATGGGCTTATTATCTGTCAAAGAGGATTTCTGGCTAAAAGCAGTGTAAAACACCATGTTCTTGGCATATATTTTTACTGCCAACTGTAAAAAATATGTATACTGCTATCTGCATACTTATAAAATTGGATCCTGCTGCCATTGATTTTAATTGTAAATAAGTTTACATCTGGATATTATGTTTCGACACGACAGAGAAACATAGCAGGCTGGACCTTCTGTCCTGACAAAACATAAGTGGGATCCAAATGTTTAAGCATCCAGTTAGCAGTATGTTTTATTTTCATCATCTACCGTATATGGTGTAAAGATTTGCATTGGGTCATGTTTATTTACAATGAGGGTATGTGTGTGTGTGTGTGTGTGTGTGTGTGTGTGTGTATATATATATATATATATATATATATATATATATATATATATATATATATATATATATATATATATATATATATATATAATAAAAAAAAATTAACAAGGATTTTTCTGGCTTTTTAAAGTCATGGTTTTAGAGCGATTTTTTTTTTTTAGTGCCATTTTTATGCAGTTTTAGCTATAATATGGGGAATGTCACTATAGTGAGATTTACTTTTTCTGTTTCAAAAGCCTTGCCAAATGAAAATCCACCATAAAGAATGCTACATATGTACTAAAGGCACTTCTCTCTTTCAAATGGATGAGTAGCTTGTTGCAAACAGATTTTAAAGACTTTGTCATGTGGATTTTAGTGAGGAATCCACACAAAAAAAGCTCCCTACCCTCAAGGTACAAGTGCTTATCACAAAACTAGAATATCATCAAAAAGATAATTTTTGTTTTTTTCAATGCAAAAAGTGAAACTCATATGTTATATAGAGTCATTGCAAACAGTGATCTGTTTCAAGTGTTTATTTCTGTTAACCCCTTCATGACCCAGCCTATTTTGACCTTAATGACCTGGCCGTTTTTTTGCAATTCTGAGCAGTGTCCCTTTATGAGGTAATAACTCAGGAACGCTTCAACGGATCCTAGCTATTCTGAGATTGTTTTTTCGTGACATATTGGGCTTCATGTTAGTGGTAAATTTAGGTCGCTAATTTCTGAGTTTATTTGTGAAAAAAACGGAAATTTGGCAAAAATTTTGAAAATTTCGCCATTTTCACATTTTTAATTTTTATTCTGTTAAACCAGAGAGTTATGTGACACAAAATAGTTAATAAATAACATTTCCCACATGTCTACTTTACATCAGCACAATTTTGGAATTTTAGGAAGTTACAAGGGTTAAAATTTGACCAGTGATTTCTCATTTTTACAACAAAATTTACAAAACCATTTTTTTTTAGGGACCACCTCACATTTGAAGTCAGTTTGAGGGTTCTATATGGCTGAAAATACCCAAAAGTGACACCATTCTAAAAACTGCACCCCTCAAGGTGCTCAAACCACATTCAAGAAGTTTATTAACCCTTCAGGTGTTTCACAGCAGCAGAAGCAACATGGAAGGAAAAAATGAACATTTAACTTTTTAGTCACAAAAATGATCTTTTAGCAACAATTTTTTTATTTTCCCAAGGGTAAAAAGAGAAACTGGACCACGAACATTGTTGTCCAATTTGTCCTGAGTACGCTCATACCTCATATGTGGGGGTAAACCACTGTTTGGGCGCACAGCAGGGCTCGGAAGGGAAGGCACGCCATTTGGCTTTTTGAATGGAAAATTAGCTCCAATCATTAGCGGACACCATGTCACGTTTGGAGAGCCCCTGTGTGCCTAAACATTGGAGCTCCCCCACAAGTGACCCCATTTTGGAAACTAGACCTCCCAAGGAACTAATCTATATGTGTGGTGAGCACTTTGAACCCCCAAGTGTTTCAGTTTCAGTTTACAGTTTACAACGCAGAGCCGTGAAAATAAAAAATATTTTTTTCCCACAAAAATGATTTTTAGCCCCCCAAGTTTTTATTTTCCCAAGGATAACAAGAGAACTTCGACCCCAAAAGTTGTTGTCCAATTTGTCCCGAGTACGCTGATACCCCATATGTTGGGGTAAACCCCTGTTTGGGTGCACGGGAGAGCTCGGAAGGGAAGGAGCACTGTTTTACTTTTTCAACACAGAATTGGCTGGAATTGAGATCGGACGCCATGTCGCGTTTGGAGAGCCCCTGATGTGCCTGAACAGTGGAAACTCCCCAATTCTACCTGAAACCCTAATCCAAACACACCCCTAACCCTAATCCCAACGGTAACCCTAACCACACCCCTAACCCTGAAGTTCACAGAAGTTTATAACGCAGAGCCGTAAAAATAATAAATGTGTTTTCTTTCCTCAAAAATATTTTTTTTAGCCCAGAATGTTTTAATTTTCCCAAGGGTAACAGGAGAAATTTGACCCCAATAGTTGTTGCCCAGTTTGTCCTGAGTACATTGATACCCCATACAGGTCCTTCTCAAAAAATTAGCATATAGTGTTAAATTTCATTATTTACCATAATGTAATGATTACAATTAAACTTTCATATATTATAGATTCATTATCCACCAACTGAAATTTGTCAGGTCTTTTATTGTTTTAATACTGATGATTTTGGCATACAACTCCTGAAAACCCAAAAAACCTGTCTCAATAAATTAGCATATCAAGAAAAGGTTCTCTAAACGACCTATTACCCTAATCTTCTGAATCAACTAATTAACTCTAAACACATGCAAAAGATACCTGAGGCTTTTAAAAACTCCCTGCCTGGTTCATTACTCAAAACCCCCATCATGGGTAAGACTAGCGACCTGACAGATGTCAAAAAGGCCATCATTGACACCCTCAAGCAAGAGGGTAAGACCCAGAAAGAAATTTCTCAACAAATAGGCTGTTCCCAGAGTGCTGTATCAAGGCACCTCAATGGTAAGTCTGTTGGAAGGAAACAATGTGGCAGAAAACGCTGTACAACGAGAAGAGGTGACCGGACCCTGAGGAAGATTGTGGACTGAGTCTGGTGTGGAAACATCCAGAGCCACCGTGCACAGGCGTGTGCAGGAAATGGGCTACAGGTGCCGCATTCCCCAGGTAAAGCCACTTTTGAACTATAAACAGCGGCAGAAGCGCCTGACCTGGGCTACAGAGAAGCAGCACTGGACTGTTGCTAAGTGGTCCCAAGTACTTTTTTCTGATGAAAGCAAATTTTGCATGTCATTCGGAAATCAAGGTGCCAGAGTCTGGAGGAAGACTGGGGAGAAGGAAATGCCAAAATGCCTGAAGTCCAGTGTCAAGTACCCACAGTCAGTGATGGTGTGGGGTGCCATGTCAGCTGCTGGTGTTGGTCCACTGTGTTTCATCAAGGGCAGGGTCAATGCAGCTAGCTATCAGGAGATTTTGGAGCACTTCATGCTTCCATCGGCTGAAATGCTTTATGGAGATGAAGATTTAATTTTCCAGCACGACCTGGCACCTGCTCACAGTGCCAAAACCACTGGTAAATGGTTTACTGACCATGGTATTACTGTGCTCAATTGGCCTGCCAACTCTCCTGACCTGAACCCCATAGAGAATCTGTGGGATATTGTGAAGAGAAAGTTGAGAGACGCAAGACCCAACACTCTGGATGAGCTTAAAGGGAACCTGTCACCTGAATTTGGCGGGACCAGTTTTAGGTCATATGGGCGAGGTTTTCGGGTGTTTGATTCACCCTTTCCTTACCCGCTGGCTGCATGCTGGCCGCAATATTGGATTGAAGTTCATTCTCTGTCCTCCGGAGTACACACCTGTGCAAGGCAATATTGCCTTGCGCTGGCGTGTACTCCGGAGGACAGAGAATGAACTTCAATCAAATATTGAGGCCAGCATGCAGCCAGCGGGTAAGGAAAGGGTGACTCAAACACCCGAAAACCCCACCCATGTGACCCAAAACCGGTCCCGCCAAATTCAGGTGACAGGTTCCCTTTAAGGCCGCTATTGAAGCATCCTGGGCCTCCATAACATCTCAGCAGTGTCACAGGCTGATTGCCTCCATGCCACGCCGCATTGAAGCAGTCATTTCTGCCAAAGGATTCCCGACCAAGTATTGAGTGCATAACTGAACATTATTATTTGATGGTTTTTTTGTTTGTTATTAAAAAACACTTTTATTTGATTGGACGGGTGAAATATGCTAATTTATTGAGACAGGTTTTTTGGGTTTTCAGGAGTTGTATGCCAAAATCATCAGTATTAAAACAATAAAAGACCTGACAAATTTCAGTTGGTGGATAATGAATCTATAATATATGAAAGTTTAATTGTAATCATTACATTATGGTAAATAATGAAATTTAACACTATATGCTAATTTTTTGAGAAGGACCTGTATATGGGGGTAAACCACTGTTTGGGCACAAGTCGGGGCTCGGAAGGGAAGTAGTGACGTTTTGAAATGCCTACTTTGATGGAGTGGTCTGCGGGCATCACATTCCATTTGCAGAGCCCCTGATGTGCCTAAACAGTAGAAACCCCCCACAAGTGACCCCATTTTGGAAACTAGACCCCCCAAGGAACTTATCTAGATGTGTAGTGAGCACTTTGAACCCCCAAGTGCTTCACAGAAGTTTACAACGCAGAGCCGTGAAAATAAAAAATCATTTTTCTTTCCTCAAAAATTATGTATTAGCAAGCAATTTTTTTATTTTTGCAAGGGTAACAGGAGAATTTGGACCCCAATAGTTGTTACCCAGTTTGTCCTGAGTATGCTGGTACCCCATATGTGGGGGTAAACCACTGTTTGGGCGCACGTCAGGGCTCAGAAGGGAGGGAGCATCATTTGACTTTTTGAACGCAAGATTGGCTGGAATCAATGGTGGCGCCATGTTGCGTTTGGAGAATCCTGATGTGCCTAAACAGTGGAAACCCCTCAATTCTAACTCCCAACACTAACCCCAACACACCCCTATCCCTAATCCCAACTCTAGCCATAACCCTAATCACAACCCTAACCCCAATACACTCCTAACCACAACCCTAATCCCAACCCTAACCCCAATCCCAACCCTAACCCCAACCCTAACCACTTTAACCCCAACACCCCTCTAACCATAACCCTAACCACAAGCCTATTCTTAACCCTATTTCCAACCCTAGCCCTAATTCCAACCCTAACTCTAATTCCAACCCTAAGGCTATGTGTCCACGTTGCGGATTCGTGTGAGATTTTTCGGCACCATTTTTGAAAAATCCGCAGGTAAAAGGCACTGCGTTTTACCGCGGATTTCCAGTGTATTTTATGCGGATTTCACCTGAGGATTCCTATTGAGGAACAGGTGTAAAACACTGTGGAATCCACACAAAGAATTAACATGCTGCGGAAAATACAACGCAGCATTTCCGTGCGGTATTTTCCGCACCATGGGCACAGCGGATGGTAGTGTAAACCTGATGGAACACTGCTACGAATCCGCAGCGGCCAATCCGTACCATGTGCACATAGCCTAATTCTAACGCTAACCCTACCCCTAACCCTAGTGGAAAAAAAAATGATTTTCTTTATTTTATTATTGTCCCTACGTATGGGGGTGATAAAGGGGGGGGGGGGGGTCATTTACTATTTTTTTTTATTTTGATCACTGTGATAGGTTTTATCACAGTGATCAAAATGTAGCTGGAACGAATCTGCCATTTTGGAAGATGGCGGCGCCCGTGGAGAAGACGGACGGACACCGGGAAGCTCGGTAAGTATGAGGGGTGGATCGGAGCACAGGGGGAGCGAACAGGAGGACTGGGGAGCGGACAGGACGACGGAGGGGAGCGGAGCACAGGATGGAGGACTGGGGAGGAGATCGGTGGCGGTGGGGGGGTGCAGACCAGTGTTTCCAGCCATGGCCGATGATATTGCAGCATCGGCCATGGCTGGATTGTAATATTTCACCAGTTTTCATAGTGAAATATTACAAATCGCTCTGATTGGCTGTTTCACTTTCAACAGCCAATCAGAGCGATCGTAGCCACGGGGGGGGGGGGGTGAAGTCACCCCCCTGGGCTGAAGTACCACTCCCCCTGTCCCTGCAGGTCGGGTGAAATTGGAGTTAACCCTTTCACCCGATCTGCAGGGACGCCATCCCTCCATGACGCCACATAGGCATCACAGGCCGGATTGGCACCGACTTTCATGACGCCTGCGTGGCGTCACAGGTCGGGAAGGGGTTAATGTTGATGATTATGGCTTACAGCCAATGAAAACCCAAAAGTCATTATCTCAGTAAGTTGGAATACTTAACAAAAAGCACCTGTAATGGCTTCCTAAGCATTTAAAAAGGTTCCTTAGTCTGTTTCAGTAAGCTCCACAATCATGGGGAAGACTGCTGACTCGACAACACACGCCACAAAGATAAGCCACAAAACGTCATTGCTAGTGCAGCTGGCTTTTCAGAGTGCTGTATCCAAACATATTATTGGAAACTTGAGTGGAAGGAAAAAGAGTGGTAGAAAAAGGTGCACAAGCAACCCAGATAACCGCAGACTTGAAAGGATTAAGAAAAGGCCATTCAAAAAATTTGGGGGAGATTCACAAGGAGTGGACTGCTGCTGGAGTCCTTGCTTCAAGAGCCACCACACACAGACGTATCCAGGACATGGGCTACAAGTGTCGCATTCCTTGTGTCAAGCCACTTATGACCAATAGACAACGCCAGAAGCATCTTACCTGGGCCAAGGAGAAAAATAACTGGACTGTTGCTCAGTGGTCCAAGGTGTTATTTTCAGATGATGGTAAATTTTGCATTTCATTTGGAAATCAAGGTCCCAGAGTCTGGAGGAAGAGTGGAGAGGCCACAATCCAAGCTGCTTGACATCTAGTGTGAAGTTTCCACAATCGGTGATGGTTTGGGGAACCATGTCATCTGCTGGTGTTGGTCCACTGTGTTTTATCAACACCAAAGTCAGCGCAGCCGTCTACCAGGAAATGTTAGAAATAGTACCAATACCTGTTTTAAAAACAACAGTATCACTGTGCTTGATTGGCCAGCAAACTCGCCTGACCTTAATCCTATAGAGAATCTATGGGGTATTATCAAGAGGAAGATGAGAGACACCAGACCCAACAATGCAGACGAGCTGAAAGCTGCTATCCAAGCAACCTGGGCTTCCATAACACCTCAGCAGTGCCACAGGCTGATCGCCTCCATGCCACACCGCATTGATGCAGTAATTGATGCCAAAGGAGCCCCGACCAAGTATTGAGCGCATTTACTGAATACACATTTCAGTAGGCCAACATTTCAGATTTTAAAATCATTTTTTCAAGCTGGTGTTTAAAGTATTCTAATTCACTCGGATAATATTAATAACTATTGGGTTTTCATTGGCTGTAAGCCATAATCTTCAACATTAACAAAAATAAACACTTGAAATAGATCCATCTGTGTAAAAGAAATGACATAAGACAGTACATGTGCACATAGATGTTATGACATTTACTGTGCATTGTTTTTTTGTGCTTTTGCAACGCTTTTTCAATAACATTCCAGGTATAATAATGTTGATAAAAAAGGTGTGTAGATGTATATGCACTGTTATGCACTAAAACCAGGAGTAGTTTCAAAAATGAATTGGAAAGATGCATACTTCTTTCTGCCTGAGCTATTTTTGACTTTGGCTCAGTAAAGAACATCAAACATCGTCTCTTATGCTTATCCTGATTAGGACATTTGATTAAATCGTTGAGGTCCTCCACTTGCACACTATAGTTGACTGTGTTCTATGTACACACAATTTTATAATGTGTAAAGCTGTAACTCTTTCCCTATTTCTCCTAAAAGTCCTGCTACGGTTTACTTTGCTTCTTAAAAGAAAAAAAATATATAAAGATTTAGATGATCTAGAGTATCAGAGTTCTGCTTTCATGAGTTGTTTGTATGTGTTTTATTGAATTTAATTCTACATACAATTCATTTGTAGATTTCATTGAAAAAAATACAGTGCACTGTCCATAATGATCTTTCCTGTACATTACTTAAAATACCTAGGAAATCCGGAATCCAAGACCTGTTGCATGTAATTGAATACCAGAATTGGGGAAACCCTGGGCTAGCTCACGGAGTGTATATTCTGTAGAGTTTACTGACAGCGCTATACTCCTGCATGTGAAGTGCACTCATCATATAGATTTCCTTCGTAGTGGTTAGTATTAACATGTCAGCTGTTCTCACTGACCGCAGTGTGGTAAACATCTCTGAGGATCTGGGCTTGCTTAGATCCCATCTTAGGTGAAGCTCCACTTTTGCAGAGTTTCACAAGACTAATAGAAAAGCAGGCCTGCACTTGAACAGCCTATAATTCAAGGCCAAGTAGGGATTACTAAAATACATGTTTTAAAGGGATTATTTTAATTATATAAGGATTAACAAATAGTTTTAATTATTTGTAACACATGATACAGTTTAAAGCTTTTTTTTTAGAATGTGCTTATTTTTCTTTGTCAAAAACTTTCAATTTTGATCAGAAATTTAATTAAACATGTTGCCTTCTTTGAGCACAGCAGATTTCTAAGAAGCCAACCTAAAACAAGGTTGTGCATGTTATTAAAAATTTCTCTCTTCAGTTGTAAGGACCCTGTCAAGCCGATGAAATGGCTTTCACAGACACGGCTAGAAAAGCGCAGCGTTTGCGAAAGCCAAGTCACTTGATATATTAATGAATGGGAAGCGTTTGCCTCCTTGAGTGCCACAAATACTGCTATTCCATTGATTGTGTGTCTTCTGAACACATGTGCAGGAAATGATCAGTGAATCACAGGTGTTATTTCATTGCAAGCTTAAGATGAAAAGTTTCTTATATTACCATCTGTTTATAGTTTTTAAATTTCCTTTTTTCCTTTATTATTTTTTTTATTTTTTATAAATGGCTTTGAGAGAAATGCGTAAATGGACTTGTCAGCACAGAGTGACTGTTCAGTTCAAGTACAGGTGCCTGGTGCACCCTTGGCGTGGCCAAAAATTTAAGTTTACCTTCCCACCAACTTATTTTCCCTTCTAACTCCTCCCCACATCTTTGAGGGTTGTGGCTTGGAAGAGCCAGGGAAGGGTGGCGATAGATGGAAACCAAGCAGGTGGGAAGGTGTATATAAATGTTTGGCCTCAACATGATGCACCCAGTACTGTACTTAGGTTTAACAGTCACTCTATGCTGACAGTCCCTTTAACCAAATGATTTACAGTGACTAGTTTTATATGCTTTTTCTTTAGTAGAATGCACACTTTTTCAAGTGTATCATGTACTTTGCTTTTAACTATTTTTGGAGCAATAAATAGTATTTTGTGCTTCTGTGTCTTTTTTTTTCTCTTTTTGTGAATTGCTAAATAAGTTAAATAAGTTAGATAAAAATAATAATAATAATAATAATAATAAGTTATTAATAATAAGTTAAATCATAGATGAACTTATATATTTTTAAGGGTGTTTGCTCAGCAAATTAATTTCTCTACTTGATTGGTGATAAATGTATGATCATTAGGGGTTCCCCTCCTGTTTCCTGTTGAGACCAAATAGTGGGGATGCATGCACACGACCGTTGCCACTCTATTCCACATTTGTGGGACTGACTGAATATAACACTTCATTGTCTCCATCCATCCCATAGACGTAAGTGAAGAGGTAGTGGTCGTGCATGACATTGACGCTCCATTCAATACCAAATCTGTATGGAAGAAAGTGAATCAAGACCCCGTTTTAGTGATTGTAAGGTTGTCATCAGACATTTAGTAACTTTTCCTATGAATTATATTATCTGTTCACGGGATAACCACTTTATTGGTATGTTAAGGCACCTTTTGCAGGCTGTATACTCTCAAGTCTTCCTTAGTGTGACACACTAACAGTTTGCTACCAGGACTGTTTTCATGCTTACAAATATACTAAGCAACTGTACCTATGTAAACTTGGCATATTATGACAATAATCTGCTAAAGCTGGATCAAGCTCACAAGAATGTCATATAAAATCTTAATCTTTATGCGGTCATCATATAAAAAAGGGCAGCGGAAAATTATTAATCCCCCTTTTCACCAGCACGTCTATGGCGTGACTAGATGTCATTACTCATAGTGAGATCTTCACCATGAATAAGGGCATCTTAGTCACCCCAGAAACATCTTGGTGGAATAGAAGTTTTAGGTGTTTTTTTTTTTTATATGATGAACTAATGAAGATTTGAAGATATTCTATTACATTCACGTCAGCTGGATGTATCTTTTCCAGTTGACTTGAAATTTGCACCAAGATAATGGTGTGGTTCTGGGTCTCGGAAAGTCTGGATGCTTTCTGGTGGGCTGTCCCCCTTTTTCAATTTGTAACTAACATTATGAAAATCCCACACAGCACTTAAACATCAGGGAAATCTTCATGTAATTTTTACTTTTTGATTTATACAGTTTTAATCCATAAACTTTTTGTATTTTATAGCTAAAATTCTGTCCAAAATTGAGCCTAAGGCTGCCGTCACACTAGCAGTATTTGGTCAGTATTTTACATCAGTATTTGTAAGCCAAAACCAGGAGTGGGTGATAAATGCAGAAGTGGTGCATATGTTTCTGTTATACTTTTCCTCTATTTGTTCCACTCCTGGTTTTGGCTTACAAATACTGATGTAAAATACTGATCAAATACTGCTAGTGTGACGGCAGCCCAAGCCACAAATGCCTAAGTCCTTTCAAAACACAAATGTGACAATTAAATAGCATATGTTATCAAAACAAAAAAGACGCATGCTAAAATGCACATGTAGTGAATATCAATAGTCTCATAAACGTTACTTGTCAATATGAGTTCCCAAAACATCTTCTACCGTATGTAGCTAGTGACATCGCAGTTGCATAGGATGGCAGTTTTCTTTTTCAAACAAGTGTCTGAGCAAGCATGACCGGCCGGAACGCTGCCGACACTGTTTGTTCAACACATCCAAAGTGAAAAATCCACCTCCACTGTCATCCAGCATATGGCAAACCGCTATTCATCACAGAACACTCCTCTAACGCCATCCATATAGAGACAACTCATATTGACAGGTAAGGATTATCAGCCTGTTGAAATTTACTACAGGTGCATTTTTAGTGCATGTCACCGTTCTTTTTTCAGTGAGCACAGTTCAATACTCGTGCACAATGTGCTGTGCCAGTACGTGTAAGGTGCCAGAGCAAGGTAGTCTTGGGCGAGCTGCTGCTTCTGCACGCTCTGGCACCCTACAGGAAAATGGTCCGCGTCCTGGTGTGGTGCTGTGTGTGGGGTGCATCAAATTTACTGATGGCCTATAGGCCTCAACTGGCTCCTGGCTTTCATCTTCCAGAACCTTCACAGCAAGCAATCCAGGGGACAGTGAATTTGTTAACAGTCAAACTTTTACTTGGCAACTAATGGTGGTTCTAAAGAAGCATACAGCATAGGGCCCAATGAGTTACTGTATTTCCCACAGGTACCGGACATAACTTCGACCCAAATTCTCGGTATGGGGAGAGCATCTCTCTGGCTAACTTCTGTAGCACTAGGAATTCTTCTTCACCACAAGCAGTGAAATGAGGATCCATCACCTTGCGCCTCTGAGACTGAGTCCATGTTTCCCTGTAGGTCCACAGGCTTAATGGGCCAAAAGGGCCCCGGTGTTCATCTTAACGTTTCCAGGCTGACAGATTCACTCGGAAAGGGTCTATGGCAATCCACTGCCCCGAGTAACAGGCTCACATTGCCCCTAACAGCCTATAGTCTATGACCACTGCTGTCACTTCACTATACTATCTCTAACTGCCCCTGATACTTCCTGAACCTGACACTAAAGCTCAGACTCCCCTCTCTAATCTGGGCCAGCCGATACTGTTAACCCTTTCTAGGCTAAACTGCAGCCCCAGAGGGTTTTACTTTCAGATAACATACATTAGTATAAAATACATTTACCACTAGTACAGAGGGAAGAAACTGCTAGGGATCCGCCCGTCCAACTAATCTTAGGCACTGTTCTATCCCCTGCTATTAAAGTATGTTTTTCTCAGAAATGCCACAGCATTTCAGCGTCAAATGTACCTGATTGCCAGTACCTTATACACCTTATACATGCTGTCCATGGATTGGGCAGCATGAATCAACTCTCATGTTAACTTTTAAGATTTTATGAGGTCGGCGCTCATAGCAAGTGAGCATTTTAACAATATAGTATAGAGCAGGGCTGAAGCCCTTCTCTATGTAGCACAAGCGATCGGATGTTTCTAGGTTCTAGTCTCCATGGAGACTATTAAAGCAAGTAAAAAGTAAAAAAAAGAAGAAAAGTTTTTAAAAATATAAAAAAATAAAGTTCAAATCGCCCAATTCAAAATAAAACTAAGGAAAAAAAAATGCACATTTGGTATCGCTGCTTTCAGAATCGCCCGATCTATCAATACATAAAAAAGAATTGATCTGATCGGTAAATGGCGTAACGAGAAAAGTCAAAACACCAGAATTACGTTTTTTTGTTTTTTTTTTTGGTCGCAACATCGCATTAGAATGCATTAACAGGCGATCAAAAGATCGTATCTGTGCCAAAATGGAATCAATAAAAACGCCTTCTCTTTCTTTTTTTACTGTTTTCCAGTACACTACACTGTGTTCCAAATTATTATGCACAAAGAGTTTAGGAGTGATAAGGTTAAAAAATTTTTGTTTGTCATTTAAACTCATTGATGGTGATGTGTGTCAGGGCTCTTTATATCACTGAAAGCAATTGCAGATACCTGTGCAAATTAGTTTGGCAGGTGTGTCCAAATAAAGGCAAGACTACTTAAGAAGGCTGTTCCACATTATTAAGCAGCCTACATTTTTTGCCAAAATGGGAAAGAAAAAGGATGTGTCGGCTGCTGAGAAGCAACAAATTGTGGAGTATTTAGGTCAAGGCATGACTACAATCAACATTGCCAAGACACTTCATCGTGATCATCGCACAATCAAGAAGTATGTAGCTGATTCCCAGCACACACGTGTTCGTGCTGATGAGGAAAAATTGAGGACTCTTTCCAACAGGCAATTGCGTAAGGTTAAAAGAGCAGCTGCAAAAATGCCTTGTCATAGCAGCAGACAAGTTTTTGAAGCTGCTGGTGCCTCCAACGTCCCCAGAACAACAAGATGCAGGGTCCTTCAGAGGTTTGCAGCTGTGCGTAAGCCATCCTGTCAACCACCTCTATCCACTGCACACAAGCAGAAACTGCTCCAGTGGGCCAAACGATACAAGACTGACTTCCAAACTGTTTTGTTCACCGATGAGTGCCGTGCAACGCTCGATGGTCCAGATGGAAGGATTGGAGAATGGCTGGTTGATGGACACCCCATGAAAACACGGCTAAGGCTCCAACAAGGAGGAGGTGGAGTAATGTTTTGGGCTGGAATCATGGGGAGAGAGATTGTCGGCCCCTTTATGATCCCTGAAGGGGTAAAGATGAACTCCATAATCTATGTGGAGTTTCTAAAACAACACTTCCTGCCATGGTTCAAGAGGAAGAACCGTGCTTTCCGCAGCAAGATCATTTTCATGCATGATAATGCACTGTCTCATGCTGCAAAAAGTACATCTGCATCTCTGGCTGCTATGTGCATAAAAGAGAACAAACTTATGGTGTGGCCACCATCTTCCCCTGGCCTCAACCCCATTGAGAACCTCGAGCGTCATCACAAGGAGTGTCTATGATTGCGGGAGGCAGTTCACATCTAAGCAACAGCTCTGGGAGGGTATTCTGTCCACATGCAAAACAATTGAAGCAGAAACCATCCAAAAACTGACAAATTCAATGGACGAGAGAGTTCAGAAGCTTCTTTCGAACAAGGGGTCCTATGTGCAAATGTAACATCACCTAGAATAAAGTTTTCACTTGAAAACTGTTTGATTTCATTTTGTAATAAGCTGATAATGTTTATAACTTCACAATTTACCATTTTTTTTGTTAAAAAAAAAAAGGTTAAACTCTGGTGTGCATATTAATTTGGAACATGCATTTTGAGTGTTTATTTTTTTTTTTAAACATACTGTTTTCATAGGCAGTTTGTTCCAAAACATTGCAATTATACTAGAATAGTAGATGACTGGAAAATAACAATGACTGCAATTCAGATAGGTAATTTAGAGAAAATATGAGGAAATATTATTTCCATAATAATTTGGAACACAGTGTATATAGCAAAACCAATGGTGTCGTTCAAAAGTACAACTCGTCCCGCAAAAAAACAAGCCCTCATATTGACCAAAAATAAAAAAGTTATGGCTCTGGGAAGAAGGGGAGCAAAAAAACAAACACAAAAATTGAAAAAACCCAAGCTGGTGAAGGGATTAATTGTTGGGCTAGCCCCTTTAATCAATAGCCACCTCTACGAACGGACATACTACGGTACATAAAATTCACTTAGAATTATTTTTACTATCTGTATATATTTATCATCGTGTGTGTCTGTGTATTTACTGTGTGTGTATGTGTGTGTGTGTGTGTGTATATATATATATATATATATATATATATATATATATATATATAATTATGTGTGTGTGTGTGTATGTGTGTGTATATATATATATATATATATATATATATATATATATATATATATATATATATATATATATATATATATATATATATATATACAGTTAGGTCCATATATATTTGGACAGAGACAACATTTTTCTAATTTTGGTTCTAGACATTACCACAATAAATTTTAAACAAAACGATTCAGATGCAGTTGAAGTTCAGACTTTCAGCTTTCATTTGGGGGTATCCACATTAATATTGGATGAAGGGTTTAGGAGTTTCAGCTCCTTAATATGTGCCACCCTGTTTTTAAAGGGACCAAAAGTAATTGGACAGATTAAATAATTGTAAATAAAATGTTCATTTCTAGTACTTGGTTGAAAATCCTTTGTTGGCAATGACTGCCTGAAGTCTTGAACTCATGGACATCACCAGACGCTGTGTTTCCTCCTTTTTGATGCTCTGCCAGGCCTTCACTGCAGTGGTTTTCAGTTGCTGTTTGTTTATGGGCCTTTCTGTCTGAAGTTTAGTCTATAACAAGTGAAATGCATGCTCAATTGGGTTCAGATTAGGTGACTGACTTGGCCATTCAAGAATATTCCACTTCTTTGCTTTAATAAACTCCTGGGTTGCTTTGGCTTTATGTTTTGGGTCATTGTCCATCTGTAGTATGAAACGACAACCAACCAGTTTGGCTGCATTTGGCTGGATCTGAGCACACAGTATGTCTCGGAATACTTCAGAATTCATTCGGCTGCTTTTGTCCTGTGTCACATCATCAATAAACACTAGTGACCCAGTGCCACTGGCAGCCATGCATGCCCAAGCCATCACACTGCCTCCGCCGTGTTTTACAGATGATGTGGTATGCTTTGGATCATGAGCTGTACCACGCCTTCGCCATACTTTTCTCTTTCCATCATTCTGGTAGAGGTTGATCTTGGTTTCATCTGTCCAAAGAATGTTCTTCCAGAACTGTGCTGGCTTTTTTAGATGTTTTTTAGCAAAGTCCAGTCTAGCCTTTTTATTCTTGATGCTTATGAGTGGCTTGCACCGTGCAGTGAACCCTCTGTATTTACTTTCATGCAGTCTTCTCTTTATGGTAGATTTGGATATTGATACGCCGACCTCCTGGAGAGTGTTGGTCACTTGGTTGGCTGTTGTGAAGGGGTTTCTCTTCACCATGGAGATTATTCTGCGATCATCCACCGCTGTTGTCTTCCGTGGACGCCCAGGTCTTTTTGCATTGATGAGTTCACCAGTGCTTTCTTTCTTTCTCAGGATGTACCAAACTGTAGATTTTGCCACTCCTAATATTGTAGCAATTTTTCAGATGGGTTTTTTTCTGTTTTCGCAGCTTAAGGATGGCTTGTTTCACCTGCATGGAGAGCTCCTTTGTCCCCATGTTTACTTCACAGCAAAACCTTCCAAATGCAAGCACCACACCTCAAATCAACTCCAGGCCTTTTATCTGCTTAATTCAGAATGACATAATGAAGGGATTGCCCAGAACTGTCCATGAAATAGCCTTGGAGTCAATTGTCCAATTACTTTTGGTCCATTTAAAAACAGGGTGGCACATGTTAAGGAGCGGAAGCTCCTAAACCCTTCATCCAATTTTAATGTGGATACCCTCAAATGAAAGCTGAAAGTCTGAACTTCAACTGCATCTGAATTATTTTGTTTAAAATTCATTGTGGTAATGTCTATAACCAAAATTAGAAAAAGGTTGTCTCTGTCCAAATATATATGGACCTAACTGTATATTATGTGTGTATATATAACACAAATTGAGTGAATATAATATTTGTGGAGATGCTATACTTCAGTACATCTCCCGAGTTCCTAAAAGTCCTTGATAATGGATATTTTGACTAGAGGCTGTTGTTATTCATCTTCTTGAAGTATTAGGAACTCTTTTGATTTTTATATAACAGTAAAATATATTCATTGCCTTTTTTCCTTTCAAAATGTAGTCATAGGCAAAGGAGCTCATGGCTCCAAAACTATTCACCAAGGAGCAAGAAATACATTAGCTATATATTGCTAGCAGATTCCAAATGTTCATTATTTGCCTGGCTCGTACTGCTTTGTTGCTCTTTCAATTCCTTTTAATTGAATGGTGTGGTGGGGGGTTGTTAGTAATTTTAGCTATGGGTTGAAAACTACAGAACCTTTGATTCCCCCCAAGCTGTATGCAGAGATCTGGCACATGCACACTAGCATATATTCAGACCACTGACCAGCTCATTGAGCATGCACCATAGATCAGTAGCCCAGCCCAATGACCTCCATAGGTTATGGAGATCACTTTGGAAAGTATAGCCCACAGGAAATTACAGTCCCCGATAGAAGGTAGTGTACTCTTGATACAGTGACCATAAACGGCAGTCCGAAGAGTTCAAAGCATTGAAGTGAGTAGTGAATGTATTAAAAAGTTGTCACTTTTTTTTGCGGATTACAATTAAATGGCTAAAAAAAAGTCATAAAACATTATGAAAGGATTTTTATTTTTTTTACCAGTGGTATACATTTTATTCGTATCTACTTGCAATAAAAATCATGACAGCCGAAGTCTATCGTGAGAGCAAAGTATGACAGCCATCAACAAAATGCATTTGATTTGGAAAGCTGCTTACAATGAGATTAACTTTGGGATTCTGCCCAAAGAGTGCTAGCTTTTAAAGATTTTATCTATAATTGCCATTTTTCTAATTTAACCCCTTAGTGACAGAGCCAAATTTTTGAAATCTGACCAGTGTCACTTTATGTGGTAATAACTCTGCAATGCTTCAACAAATCCCAGTGATTTTGAGACTGTTTTTTCGTGACACGTTATACTTTATGATAATGGTAAATTTAGGTCAATATGTTTTGTGTTTATTTATAAAAAAAATATCAAAAATTTGAGAAAAATGTTAAAAAATTAGCAGTTTTCTAAATTTGAATGATTATCCCTTTAATCCAGCTAGTCATACCACAGCAAACCATTAATAAATAACATTTCCCACATGTCGGCTTTACATCAGCACCATTTGTAAAATGTTATTTTATTTTGTTAGCATTTTAGGAGGTTTAAAAATGTAGCAGCAATTTTTCATTTTTTCAACGAAATTGACAAAATATATTTTTTTAGGGACTTATCCATGTTTGAAGTGACTTTAGGGGTCTCATATATTGGGAAACCCCCAAACATGATACCATTTTAAAAACAGCACCCCCTGACATATTGAAAACTGCAGTCAGGTAGTTTATTAACCCTTCAGGTGCTTTACAGGAATTAATACAAAGTGGTATGACAGAAATGAAAATGTGTATTTTTACCACCTAAATGCCTCTAACTTCTGAACAGATTACTATAGCCGTTAGATTCTTAGGCCGCTATTTGGTCGAGAATTGCCATTGCAAACATCAGGACCACAAAATCATGATCTGAGGGCACCAGTTGGGATAAAGAGGAAACCCCCACACTCTGTTAACCATTTATAAAGATGTAGTCACTATTGACAGCAGCATCTAAGGGGTTAAACAGATTTGGAAGGTGCAAATACTGATCGTGGCTGATACAGCAAGTTGTCAGCTATAGTGCACAGCCGACAGCTGCTGGATTGTCATCTGTATGGGGAGGCTATTCTCTTATATCTCAGGTCAGTTAAAAGACGTATTGGCTGTCATTAAGGGGTTAAAGAAGCAAACCTTCTCCCATCAAAGTTTTTATCCTCTTAATATATTGCAGCCATCATATTACATAGCACTGTGAACTTACAATTGCCCATTTTGTCTTTCTACCCAGTTAATTCTTCTCTTTTCCATTAGTGCTATAACATGACGTGATTAATAACGGATTATGTGAATCCTTCTAGGCTCTATGTAGAAACAGGAGGTCAATTTTCTCTGCAAGAGTCACTGCAAAAGTCTATGGCAGGGGGAAGAGGGAGCAGCTGGATGAAGAGGGGAATGGAAGAGGGGAATGATAAATTCAGCGACAATGTTTCTACATAGATCAGAGAAAAGCGAATATTTAACTGTGTAGAAAGGCAAAATGAGCAATTGTAAGTACACAGTGCTATATAATGTGATTATTGCAATATAATAGGATAAAAACTTTGATGGGAGGAGGAGTGCTTCTTTAACCTACTATGCACCAATTGCTGCACGTTTTTTAGCATTTATTGTACCATATTCATGAATATTTTATCTCCCAGGTCACAGGACCTAAAGGACAGTTTACCTCTGTGTTATTCTGACAATGGTTACGTTGAAATTATTCAGGCCATACAAAACCTTAAACAAATAAACTTTTTTTTTTTCATACAGGTCTTGTCTGTAAATGCCACTTCAAACTAACCTACAAACGTTTGGCAACCATGACAGAATCTAAATTAGACAGGAAATCTTGAAAAATATCTTGTAGGAAGCAAGCACAATCGTCGGTGTTTTACAGAATCAAAGAGTAAAGGTTTTGCAGATGAAAGGCTTAAACCACTAGCTTTTCAGGAAAATTACAGTAAAGCAATGTTCAAATCAAGAATGGAGATTGCTGCATAATAGGGATAATGAATTATAATGTGTACGAAATGTTATTAGAACTGTAGTTAGAACCTAGGTTACATAGACCGTACCTTCCTTTTAGTTGTCTAGTACTGATTGCCAGTTAATTCACCTTGTTACCACTTCTTTTTTCCATTACCGATCACCTCTCGTAGAATGGCAGTATTGCCTCATGTTTTATTATTATATTTCCGTTTAAAATAATTTTCAGATAATATACACTTGATGGCATGGGCTAATGAATGTATTTACTGTACTGTTTCCTGACCTGACTGAAACTGTTGTAATTATTCAGTTTATATTGCCTTTTTCCTGGCCCCTTTGCCGACCTTGGCTCCGGATCTCTCAACAGCATCCTCTTGTTCCAACTTCAAAGTGTTCATTTAGTATAAAAGCCATCAGCGTGCTTTGAATCTGTGAACTGGACAGTGTAGAGATGAGACCTGCTGAAGGTCTGCTTTAATGAGGGAATATGTTCTTAATGATATGTTCCCTTTTGGCACTGCTATTGATGCAGTTGTTGCAGGGAGTTCGCAGCAAGAAGATGCAGCTTTTTAATTTACAAGCATAATACTTTTGATTGAAGAACCACTCCCTAGATGTTTTTTTTTTTTTCCTTAAAAATAATATGACATTGACATGTCTTTAAAGTCGCGTATCCCAAACTCTGTAACTTCTGTTGATCTCCATAATAATTGCATTATCAATTTTAGACCCATCTGTCCATTTGAACAACTCCTTCTGAAATGAAGCAATCCACTCACTAGAGTGTGTTCGTTAAAGTGAACCTGTCACCAGGTTTGGCCAATATAAGCTACGGACACCGCCTTTCAGGGCTTACGTACAGCATTCTATAATGCTGTGGATAAGCCCCCGGTCCAACCTGCAAGATAAGAAAAATAATTTTATTATACTCACCCGGGGGGCGGTCAAGTCCGATGGGTGTTGCAGGTCCGGGTCCGGTGCCTTCCATCTTCTTATGATCGCCGCCCTCCTGTTGCTTCATGGCTCCCCGGCATCGGGCCCCCGCACAGGTGTACTTATCTTCCCTGTTGAGGGCAGACCATAGTCCTGCAGTGCGCAGGCGCTGGACCTCTGACCTTTCCCGCTGCCTACGCACTGCAGAACTTTACTCTGTATGAAACAATTATCCAAAGCCACTCTGCACTATTATGGGAATATAAGGGATTGTACAGACTCTAGTCCATTTCATTACATATGTGTATGGCAGACTTCATAAACCATCATCTATGGGGAATATACTTGTATGAGAATGTTTATTTACAATGTAGATATGTAACATCTGCTTGTGATGGCAGTACTTTGGTATCTTGAATCATGCCGGATTGCAATGTAACCCTGTCACAGTATGTTTATGAAATTTAGATTTTTCTTTCACAAAGAAAATGAGAAGGGGAAAAAATAACAGGTGATGTAAGTGAAACAGTTGATCAACTGCATTTCATTCTTACTGAAACAAAAATACTGTGTCTAGCATTGAGAATGTAGAGAAAAACAGCTTTATCCTATCAGATTTTTGTTCTTCTCAAAAACTCTTTAACCTCTTCAGGACCTGAGCTTGTGCATTTTAAGCGGTATGCTGTACTTGAATCATCAATATTTTTGTCATATTGATTTTGTGACACTGCCACTTTGCCTGGACAGTCAAAAGCAGGTAATCCATGTAAGATAATGGCAGAAATCAAAGAAACATCTGATTTCTTGAGAAATGTTTTCTACCCAAAGAAAAAATAAATACATTTAGCTCTAATGTATGTCTGTTATTTAATTAGGTATAACTTGTCCTGCAACAAAACAACATCTTGCCATTGGAATGCAAGGAGGAGGAAAAAACAGGAGGGAAGTCTGAAAACTTTTAAGGCCAAAATTGTCCCTATCTTCCAAGAAATAAAGTGCAACTCCCACTATAATTATCATAACACACATTTCCTTTGGTCAGAAAGACTGCCAGGACTGAACAATTGATTAATTAATTGTAGGATAGGTCATCAGTATGAGATTAGTGGGGTTTGCCATGGGTACCTGGAATACCCGCCAGGGCCGTGGGCCTTTTTTCAGGGTCTCTATCACGACCCGGGCTCTATGCGCTACTGTGTCCTCAGGTGTATGGGTGGACAGGTGACTTGTAATCCAGCTGTCCTGCCGGTTTCTGCTATGAGATGTCTTCCGGCTACCGGTATCTGCGCTCAGTAGGGAGGTAGCCCAGTCACAGCTAACTCCCCAGTTCTTCACTCTTCTGCGCTTCACTTCCCCTGCACGCTCACTACAATCTGTTCTTTCTCTTCTGTTTCTTGCCAGGAGCTGCAGCACCCTAGTGGCTGCACAGCCCCCCTAGTCTTTTGTGCTCTGTCTCTGACAGACTGTCTGCCCTCACTTTCCCTCCAGACCAGAATATTATAGGGGAGCCACCCACAAGCTGGATCAGAGCTCCCCCTTCTGTCCTGGAGTATGAACATGTATGCTTGAGATCCTTCTTCGCTTCCAAGCGTGACATCACTCTCCTCGTGAGGAAAGCAATGTCACTATAACAACCAGTTACATACCCCCCACCATTCAAATGTAATCTGTGCCATAAAGCCAGATAGAGATGCATGCATGCATGCATACATACATACATACATACATACATCTTGGAAAGAAAAACGAAAATTACATCTACAGAATGGGAGGAATGGAACTAAGCGACAGCACGTGTGAAAGACTTTTGTATACTAATAGTCCACAGACTGCACATGATTCTACAGTGTGATGCATAAAAAAAGGCAAACACAGTTCTAGGATGTACAACCCCTGGCAAAAATTATGGAATCACCGGCCTTGGAGGATGTTCATTCAGTTGTTTAATTTTGTAGAAAAAAAGCAGATCACAGATATGGCACAAAACTAAAGTCATTTCAAATGGCAACTTTCTGGCTTTAAGAAACACTAAAGGAAATCAAGAATAAAAAATGTGGAGGTCAGTAATGGTTACTTTTTTAACCAAGCATAGGGAAAAAATTATGGAATCACTCAATTCTGAAGAAAAAATTATGGAATCACCCTGTAAATTTTCATACCCAAAAATAACACCTGCATCAAATTCAATCTGCTCGCTAGTCTGCATCTAAAAAGGAGTGATCACACCTTGGAGAGCTGTTACACCATGTGGACTGGCATGAATCATAGCTCCAACACGAGAGATGTGAATTGAAACAAAGAAGAGGATTATGAAACTCTTAAAAGAGGGTAAATCACACAATGTTGCAAAATATGTTGGTTGTTCACAGTCAGCTGTCTAAAATCTGGACCAAATACAAACAACATGGGAAGGTTGTTAAAGGCAAACATACTGGTAGACCAAGGAAGACATCAAAGCATCAAGACTGGAAACTTAACCCCTTCCCGACATGTGACGGTATAGTACGTCACATGTCGGGACCCCCGCTTTGATGTGCGCTCCGGCGGTGAGCGCACATCAAAGTCGCGACATGTCAGCTGTTTTTTACAGCTGACATGTGCGCGCAATAGCGGCGGGTGAAATCGCGATCACCCGCCGCTATTAACTAGTTAAATGCCGCTGTCAAACTCAGACAGCGGCATTTAACTACCGCATCCGGCCGTGCGGCCGGATATGAGCGCATCGCCGACCCCCGTCACATGATCGGGGGTCGGCGATGCTCCTCCATTGTAACCATAGAGGTCCTGGAGACCTCTATGGTTACTGATTGCCGGTGGCTGTGAGCGCCCCCCTGTGGTCGGCGCTCACAGCACACCTGCAAATCTGCTGTGTAGCAGCGATCTTATGATCACTGCTGCATAGCAGAGCCGATCGGGCTGTGCCTGCTTCTAGCCTCCCATGGAGGCTATAGAAGCATGGCAAAAGTAAAAAAAAAAAGTTTTTAAAAATGTGAAAAAAATAAAAAAAATATAAAAGTTTAAATCACCCCCCTTTCGCCCCAATCAAAATAAATCAATAAAAAAAAAAACCAACCTACACATATTTGGTATCGCCGCGTTCAGAATCGCCCGATCTATCAATAAAAAAAAAGCATTAACCTGATCGCTATATGGCGTAATGAGAAAAAAATTCGAAACGCCAGATTTACGTTTTTTTGGTCGCCACGACATTGCATTAAAATGCAATAACGGGCGATCAAAAGAACGTATCTACACCAAAATGCTATCATTAAAAACGCCAGCTCGGCACGCAAAAAATAAGCCCTCACCTGACCCCAGATCACGAAAAATGGAGACGCTACGAGTATCGGAAAATGGCGCAATTTTGTTTTGTTTTGTTTTTTGCAAAGTTTGGAATTTTTTTTCACCACTTAGGTGAAAAATAACCTAGTCATGTTAGGTGTCTATAAACTCGTAGTGACCTGGAGAATCATAATGGCAGGTCAGTTTTAGCATTTAGTGAACCTAGCAAAATAGGCAAGCAAAAAACAAGTGTGGGATTGCACTTTTTTTGCAATTTCACTGCACTTGGAATTTTTTTCCCGTTTTCTAGTACACGACATGCTAAAACCAATGATGTCGTTCAAAAGTACAACTCGTCCCGCAAAAAATAAGCCCTCACATGGCCAAATTGACGGAAAAATAAAAAAGTTATGGCTCTGGGAAGGAGGGGAGTGAAAAACGAAAATGGAAAAACGGAAAAAGCTCCGGGGGTGAAGGGGTTAAAGCAATATGTCTCCTAAACAGGAAATGCACAACAAAACGAATAAATGGGTGGAAACTGGAGTTAACATCTGTGACCGATCTGTAAGAAACCGCCTAAAGGAAATAGGATTTACATACAGAAAAGCTAAACGAAAGCCATCATTAACACCTAAACAGAAAAAAGCAAGGTTACAATGGGCTAAGGAAAAGCAATTGTGGACTATGGATGACTGGATGAAAGTCATATTCAGTGATGAATCGCGAATCTGCATTGGGCAAGGTGATGATGCTGGAACTTTTGTTTGGTGCCGTTCCAATGAGGTTTATAAAGATGACTGCCTGAAGAGAACATGCAAATTTCCACAGTCATTGATGAAATGGGGCTGCACGTCAGGTAAAGGCACTTGGGAGATGGCTGTCAATACATCTTCAATAAATGCACAAGTTTATGTTGATATTTTTGACACTTTTGTTATCCCATCAATTGAAAGGATGTTTAGGGATAATGAAATCATTTTTCAAGATGATAATGCATCCTGCCATAGAGCAAAAACTGTGCAAACATTCCTTGAAAAAACACACATAAGGTCAATGTCATGGCCTGCAAATAGTCCGGATCTCAGTCCAATTGAAAATCTTTGGTGGAAGTTGAAGAAAATGGTCCATGACAAGGCTTAACCTGCAAAGCTGATCTGGCAACAGCAATCAGAGAAAGTTGGAGCCAGATTGATGAAGAGTACTGTTTCACACTCATTAAGTCCATGCCTCAGAGACTAAGCTGTAATAAAAGCCAGATGTGGTGCAACAAAATACTAGTGATGTTTTGGGGTGGTTTTTTGTTTGTTTGTTTTTCATGATTCCATAATTTTGTCCTCAGAATTGCGTGATTCCATAATTTTTTCCCTATGCTTGGTTAAAAAAAGTAACCATTATTACCACGTTTTTTGTTCTTGATTTCTTTTAGTGTTTCTTAAAGCCAGAAAGTTGCCATTTGAAATGACTTTAGTTTTGTGTCATGTCTGTGATCTGCTTTTTTTCTACAAAATTAAACAACTGAATGAACATCCTCCAAGGCCAGTGATTCCATAATTTTTGCCAGGGGTTGTAATAAAAGAAGTATAGTCTAGATCACGTGAAATAATTATCCCCCTCTACTCCTCCTTGGTCACGCCTCATCTGGAATGTTGTGTCCAGTCCTGGGCACCACATTTTAAAAAAGACATTAAGAAACTGGAGCAGGTTCAGGAAAGAGCTACCAAGATGGTGAGCGGACTGCAAAGTATGTCCTATGAGGAAGGGTTAAAGGATCTGGGAATGTTTAGCTTGAAGAAAGAAGTCTAAAAGGAGACTTAATAGCTGTCTACAAATATCTGACGGGATGTCACTGTGTAGAGGGATCATCATTATTCTCATTTGCACATGGTAACAGGAGAAGCAATGGAATGAAACTGAAAGGGAGAAGATACAGATTAGATATTAGAAAAAAACTGTTTGACAGTGAGGGTGATCAATGAGTGGAACAGGCTGCCACAGAGGTGGTGAGTTCACCTTCAATGGAAGTCTCCAAACAGAGTCTGGACAGACATCTGTCTGGGATAATTTAGTGACTCCTTCATTGAGCAAGGGTGTTGGACACGATGGCCCTGGAGGTGGAGGTCCCTTCCAACTCTTAATATGGGGTGTATGTATGTGTGTGTGTGTGTATGTATATAGATGTATATGACACCTTGTTGGTGTCAGCCACTGTCTCCTTTAAAAGGCATTTCTGTTTTTTTTTTTTTGTCTGTTTTTTTACGGATTTCATTGTTTTTAGATTAAGTTTTAATAAAGATTAAGTATTATTTAATTGTATTTCTATTTATCTCTTCATTTCTTTTTTTCAGGGGATTCTTAACCCTGAAAAAGGTTTGTCAACATGTACATAAGAGCTCATCTCCCTGGCATTGACAAAGCATACTGGAGTAGCAAACTTGTTGAACACCCTTATTACATGCAAGCATGGAGAGAACATGGAGACTCAATGCAGATGTTGCTCTTAGTTGAATTTGAACCTAGTTTTGGGTGCAAGACAACCACTGAGCCAGCACCATGCTACTCCTTCAGCATTATACTCTGTTGTGTTAAGAAGTTCCACCTAGTGCTAAAAAAATTCTGCTTTTGTCACGTCTTTCCATAGAGCGTTTTCCCAGTAGCATTGTGGGACATCCAGGTGGTCTCGGGTAAATTAGAGTGGCCAATTTTTTTTTCCTGTTCTTCCATGATCTCTGTTGTTGTTTGGAGACTATTTGTTTTCCCGCTGGCTGTCGTACAGACAGGTCTTCTGCAATGCTTTTTGCATCCTACTCCTATTTCATGAGTCCCTAAAAACATGACTTCTGAAAGTTGTGTGCTTTGAAGCCATAGTTCACACTAAGCAATCTTCCTTGAGAACACATTTGCCAGTAAGCCGGCTTTGTGTGCCTTTACTCAATGGGAAGGCACCTGTAAAACCCACACTGTCAAATGTTCTTTTTAATTAGCTTTTGTAGAAGTCATTAAAATGAGGCTCCCTTGCTCACTGTTGTGCTGGTGTTTACTCAGTGAGTGCAATCAAATAGTTTAGTCTCATTGTTATCCAAGTCACATTTCTAGACTAAACAATAAGGCCATGTTTTATTGGTAATCACTTTGGAAATCCAGATAATTCTAGACAGTTCACTTGCCATCTCTTACAATAGTGTTGTATTATGCAGACCTCTTTATAAGGGCAAACCTGCTTCCTAAGAACTTAATAGTGGAAGAACCCAATTAATAATCGTGATTCGTGAGTGTTAAAAAAACAATACAATGTGGCCCTTATAGTTTGTTGGGGTTTTTTCGTTACATTTTTTTTCCCGCATCTTAAACGGGGTTCACATTGCACAATGAATTCTGTGTGGTCTTCCTAGGGTAAAATTACTATTTTTTTTTTTTCTCCTTGTGAAATTAATAGCCGTATTCATTCAAGGGGCAATAAATAATGTGGATATTAAAGAAAGTCCTAAGTCTTAGAAATGAAATCCTACACATTATCATGGGAATTTTATACTACAAGAATAAAAACATGAAGAAATGTGATTTATTTCTGCCCTAGAGACCCTGAGGACTATGTATGAAGCAGTCTGTGTTAAAGACCCATTTTTTTTATTTGGCTTGTCTTCTGTATGATGGGGAGGAGACATTTCATTAGAACGCCCTCGCACTTACCACTGCCAGCCATTATTGCTGCAAATACAGAATTTTGTCAGATCAGACCTTTACTTTTTGTTTGAAAATATTCGTAACAGTGCCCCGGAAGACATCACTAACCTTTCAACAAACTGGAAACAATGTATGACACGGCAAAGGAAACGTCTTGGTTTAACTGGGGTCTTCATAGTCAGAGCAAAATTTTACCCTTTTTTTGGCATTACATTTCAAAGGAAATTTTTTTGAAACACTGAGCTTTTTTTGTAAAATTTCATTTTGTAGTAATAATTTAGGAGAAAATGGACAAAACATGGAAATGTTTTTTTTTTTTCTTCATTTATTTTTTTTTCATGTTCTTTCTCTAAGGCAATTGTTATTTACCCCCAAAATAATTACATAGTGCTCTTTGCATAGTCCTCAATCAAATTTTTTTTCCATTTTGTTTTGCAGAATGGTATGGCTCATTATTCTATTAAAAGAGGCCACTGCCATTTGTTGCCATTTGGTCTGCAAAAAAAGCTTAAATGGATGGTACGTGATAGTAAAATCCATGAATGTCAGAATCCAAGGTTTCCCAGCAGAACATTGCTCCGAGCTTCATTCTGCTTCTAATGCCTCATTCAATTGTGCATTTTTTTTCATGCACATAAAAGAAAATGGACCGATTTTTTTTTTTTTTTTTTTTTTTTTTTTCCCTGAGGAAGCTAATAAGAATAATTATGGGCTATTCTGGCTAGAAGTTTATAGGCCCAATTATCAAGCATCTATGGGCTCGGTTTATCAAGATCAGCTTGTTCATGCTGTGTTTGCTGAGCAGAAGGTCTAGAGTCCAACGCTCTTGATTCATGAATCAGATGAATGGCGTGCACTTCCTGTATGATTTGCCACAAATCTTACTCCAGACCCTGCTGGAGTAACCGCCACTGCTAGTCATGAATTTGAACGTCAATTGCCACCACACCCTGCCCCACCTCAGCTCCATCCACTTTGTTGGAGGTGGGTAAAAATGTCGTGAGAACACCATGTGTCTCATGATTTTACCTCAGCCTCCGCCTCTAGATGCTCCAAAATTTGTGACTTTCGTAGCTTTTTACTCAAGAATACTGATGTAAAACCTTTGAATAGTTATTACCGGTAGGTATTCCTAATAATAGTCTAGGTTGCTTTTTGGGTCTGTTTTTCTATTTTGTGATTATTTTCTAAGGTCGGTTATCTTGTCTATCATATACGTCCACTTGGTATTGCATTCTCAGCTGTGTGCTTGCTCTAAAGCCCTGTAAGGCCTCTTTCACACATTCATGTTTTTTTTTTTTTTTTTTTTAGAATCAGTCACAATCTGTCAAATTGTTGAAAAGACGGATCCTGTGCAGATTGTAAAAAAAAACAAAACTGATGCACTGGATCCATTTTTTTTGACGGATCGTCGAAGCAGCTGCTGTTGGAATTTAAAGGAACAGAATGAGAGAGAGAGAATTTTTCCAGGCATGCTCAGTTTCAAAAAACGGAATCCGTGGGGATCCTGCGCCCATAGGCATCCATTATAGCCAACGACTGAAGGCGCTGGATCCGTCGTTGTCCAACTTTTTGACGTACACAAAATAACGTTTCTATGTGCGTTGTCTCCGCCCGACGGGCAAGGACTTTACGACGGATCTGTTAAACAGATGAAACGGAAGGCCATCATAAAAGTCTATGAGAAAAAACGGATCCAGCAGCAACATTTGCTGGATACGTTTTTTTCACAAAACGATGGATTTTGACGAAAACAAAAAGACTGAAGTGTGAAAGAGGCTTTACCTGGGCAGTTGGACAGGTCTCTTCCTTGGGATATATTTTATTCTCTTGTGAAGTTTTAATTGTTTTTCTATTTACTAATATGTAAAGCAATATATTATTTTGCACTTGTCTTGTAAATTCTCTTTTTTTTTTTTTTTACCGGTTCTCTTGTTTATTTTGGAGACATTTGGGCCCACACTGACAGCATATCAGTTTGCAAAGTAAACTGTAGAAATTGTGTCTGATAAGATTCCAAGCCATTTTCAGGGGTCCAAAGAGCATTCTAACGACATGCAGGCATATTTAGACCTCCTGATATTGTGGTTGGAGGTTCTACATTTCCGTGGCCCTTTTTAAAGAATTTATTCTGTGGAAAATGCATAACGCTTTAGTTTTGTAAATACCGTAATGTGAATACAAATCTGTTGTATTTAGACAGTTCTGTAATGATCTTTGTATCTTAGCCTTTTCCTCATTTTAAGAGATCTTCTTATTGTGTGCCAGAGTGGCACAATGTTACATTTGTGAGCCAACAGGGTTAAAGGGTAACTCATTAAACTAAGAATTCGTCGAATTCGACTGTCTTGTAATAAACTGGTACCTGCAATCAAGTTGACAGACACCAGTATGTTGATGTTAATGGGCATCTGTGCTCTTCCATTTGTCAGATGTGAAGGTCTGATGGCTCGTCCAGGGTTAGATCTCTGCTTTCTTTCTCCTGACCTTGGGTTGTGGCTGTTACTGCAGCTCGGCTCCATTCACTTCTATGTTCAGTGGGGCAGAATTGAAATACCAGACACAACCCATGAACAGTTTGGCCACATTTCCTTTTTCCGATCCAAGGCTGGCGCTACAACAAAATTGCCCTAGAGGTTGGGGAACAAGGATTGGATAAGGCTGTGCAGTTGCAAATTGGAAAAGGGAATGGGATAGCCTTTGAGGTTAATGTCAAATTTTGCTAAAGACCCCCCACCCTCCCATGCACCATTCTTCCAAGTTGTGGCTGCATTCGCTATGACTGACTGCATAATTATAAGCCACAGCTCAGCACTATGTGTTGGAACAACAGCACTGAACAGCATGAATGTTGTATGCCAAGTCACCATAACCTCTGATTAAATATTTGCAAGGATTATCAGCAAGGAAAAAAATAACCTTTATTGTCTGGCAGTGAACGGAACTGATGATTTTAGGAGCAGATGAGTACTGGGTCCAGATACATGGATGATGCACCTCTTCTAATTATAACTAAAGGAAATCTATCATATACCGCAACCCCAGAAAAGCGGCATATCATCGTTAACCCTTTATTCTGCAGTGCTCCTTGTAACTGTAGTCAATCCTTATATCTAAAGACTTTGTAACTTAGATAGCATCTCCCATTAATGCATGTGATGGACAGAATTTGATTTTATATGTATTTATTATAGCTGTGTTATGGCTTAAGGGAAGAATTGTAGCCACAAACCAACAACTATCTCTCGTTTTCTATCAATTCCAGCTGCCTTTGCTGTTGTCACAGAAAAAATGACTATCTGTGACAATATCTCTGCTCGAAAATTAGATCAGCAAGTAAAGAACTGGATGATAGATAGTAATAGCTATGTGGCAATTCTCAAGGAACTTTTTTGTTGCTTTGCTTTTGTTTTTTTTTCCTCCTCACTTTCTAAAAACCATTCTTTTTTTCTCTTTTTCCTCCGACATAGCTGTATGAGAGCTTGTTTTTTTTCTTTCTGGGATGAGTTGTAGTTTTTAGTACTGAAAAAAATTAGGGCAAAAATCCAAGTGGCGTACAATTGAGAAAAGACACAGCAATGTAGCCACTGTTATTTGGGACTTTGTTTCTTGCAAAGTTCATTCTTGCTTTAAAAGAACTTGGTTCTGTCTATAGTTTTGGTAAAACCAAATTTTTATTTATTTATTTTTTTTTTTGGGGGGGGGGGGTTCAGTTACCATATTCTTTTTTTTTTTTTTTTTTTTTTTAAATCTTGCAGTCTATAGCATGTTATGAGGGCTTGCGTTTTGCCAAATGAGCTGTTGGTTTCTACTGATTCCTTTTTTTTACTTCATTTTTTTTTCTTTTTTTACATTTCAGCACTGGACTGGTTTCACAAGTGCTCTGCCCCTAGTAATAAACTTACGAGCTGCTGTCTTCAGCTCTTCCCAGCACCTTACCGTTTCCTTTCCGCCATATTGTGACTGCAGCTTCTGACTAACTGCAAGACTGAGATAGCGGTCACAAGCTCTGTGTAAGGCCGGAGTCACACACAACATATGAAAATGCGGTCCGTTTTTTATGGCCGAGATACGCAGGAAATTTCCTGAACAGCGATCCTTATTCAGTATGAGGATGCGATTTTTTTATTTTTTTCTCCAAAAATGATCCGCATGGCATCCGTACGGCGAGATTTTCTCGCTGGCTATATACATATATAGTATATAGCACAGCCACGTAGTATATAGCAGCCCACATAGTATATAACACAACTCGCGTAGTATATGTACTTATCTGCCCTGTTGAGGGCAGAGCAAAGTACTGCAGTGCGCAGGCGCCGGGAAAGGTCAGAGAGGCCCAGTGCCTGCGCACTGCAGGATTTTGCTCTGCAACAGGGCAGATAAGTACGCCTACGCAGGAGCGTGATGCCTAGCAGACAGTGTGGATGATGCAGGGACGCATCATCAACAGGAACCAAGAAGGAAGGAGGCGATCATAAGAAGTTGGGAGGCGCCAGATCAAGAAGAGCGACACCCCTCTGACCGGACCGCCCCGCAGGTGAGTATAATAAAAGTTATTTTTCTTCTCTTACAGATCGAGTTAAAGGCAGAATGCTGTATACGAGCCCAGAAAGGTGGTGGCCATAACTCATATTGGCAAACCTGGTGACAGGTTCCCTTTAAAACGTAGAGATTTGAGATTTTGAAGAGGATTTGGTGAGTTTCTGCTACAAAAAACTCAGTTTGTTAGCGGGTGTTCACATTGATAATTTTATTTATTTATTTTTTTAGTAGAGACTCTCCAAATCCTTCTCAAATACTCAAAATTTGGCTCTGGCGATGCATTAATGTACTGATGGTGGTGTTCTGGTGACGTATTCAAGTAACTAACCCTTTGAAAAATAAAATTGTGGCCTCTAGGATTGGTTCAGTTTGGCAATGTTGCCCTTGGACCAAAAATTGTTGTGCACCCCTGGTATAATATAATGAGCAGCTTTTGAGCAGAAGCCTCCAGACCAGAAGAATGGTCAGGTCACTTATTTTACCCGATTTGCATCTTTCAAACCCTGAAGTTATTTTGAAAGTGCAATGCACATGTTCATTCTTTTTAGCATTTTTTTTTAGGCTCATTTCAGTTAGAATGTGCTTGAAAGCCTTCTTGTGCATATACCCTTGTAAACATTTCCTTCTCTGCCGTCACCTACTTGGGTGTTCTTTTATTTTAAGCGTATTTTTTAAATGCATTCTTTTCCAATTGATGTTAAGAATCTTGTTTGACAGCAAGATTATGTTGTTGGCCGTCATCCTGAGCAGTTTTTATTTTCACTGTTCCCATTTGAGTTAAGCTATTTACAAGCTCTAGCAATATAGTTTTTTTCCCCAGCTAATAAAATATAGCTGTTAGTGTGTTCTTGCTGTATTCAGGAAATTGATGCTGAGCTGGTGAATCATCGATATGTTCCATCAGCCCATGTATTTACATACTGATCCAATGGAGATCCCGGGTGGTCACTGCTGGCTGTGAAATCTGTGGTCTTGTAAAAATCCAAACCTATTCTGGCCACTGGTAAACAAAGACTTTGTATGCTATCATCTTTGACCAGCTCTAGTGTATATGTCAGAATAGCTGTAGTTATTTGTTTAAAAAGTTTCAACTCTGTCTCTGCCCACCTAGCCTGATTTACAAGCTCCTCAGTGCCCCTCCTGCTGTTGAGATCTCTCACTGCTCAGTACAATCTGCAGCAGTGTATAATGCTGGGTGGGTAAATATTGAATACTCTGGCATTCACATGCTCTCACTTTTTAGCTTATTTTCATATTGGGACTATGCAGCCATTCTGACATGAACATTTTCAAACTGATTACAGAAGCATCATCAGGTCAAAGGAAATCCATTTAATAATGTATACAGTTTACATTGTGAAACTTAATGAAAAGTCCACATTATGGATAAAGAGATTTCCTCCTTCCCCAGTTTTCATCTCCTAATTTTGAAGGCGGTGACTTTTCTTTATTTCTGTTGTAGGAGGACTTTTTGGGTGGACTAAGAGGGGAGGGTCGATAATAAACAATTGTACCATTTAGTTTCTGCAGGGTTCAGTGTGCAGTAAAAATGGCTTCTTAACCTTTATTATGCAATCGCTGCAATACCAAAAATGTTTTTTTTTTGTTTTATTTCCACACAATCAAATGACAAGACCCATTTCCATTACCAGAGTTTATTGGCTACTAATCCGTGTGTTTGTTTTTGTTTATAAATAAGCCAGTTTGTACAAAATTAGATCATTATTATTTTTTCCTTTAAAGTGGAATTTACTTTATTTTTTTCTTTTCTTGGATGGCTAACCTAGGTTCTTTATTAGGACTTAAGCTGCCATTGAAAGCCATTGTAACCCAGTGTTGAAATGAGGTGTCAAACTACTTGGATGCCGCAACTATTGACTGCAGCATCTAAAGGTTAGGTTACAGCTGACATCCATTTATGTTCACGTGGCCAGTAATCATCCATTAGAATGGATCCAGCAGCAATCCGTTGGCTAAAAAGTTGTGCAGAAAACTTTTTTTGGGGGGATCCTGTTTTCTAAAAAAAAAAACTGATTTCAGCGGGATGTTTTTTTTTTTTCTATTGACGTCAATAGAAAATGGATCCGTTAACTAACCATCTATTTTTCTCCATTTGAAGCAAATAATTTTTTTTTTACTTACTGGAGGTGGAAAAAATAAATATTTACCATATACTACTGGACTTGTGAACTGTCAAAGTCTATTTGAAACTGACCCAATAAGCAAAAAAAAATGATCATTTTCAAATGGGAGATAACGGATGGCTAATTAACGGATTCGAACGTGGCATCCTGCTAATGTACATTTACAGGTCTTCACCTTAATTAATAGTGGCCTGTGCAGTAAATACATAGTGCAAAGTATGAAGAGGTGGAATTGTTCCTTTTTTATGGTATTTGCTTGCAGAAATTTCTGCACGGGTTCTGCATCTCTTGGCAGCAAAAATGCTGTGGAAAATCAGCAGCGTTTTTGCATGCTTTTTTTTTTTTCCTGTGCATTTATTGGGTCAAGCAAGCCCATAGAATTGACATGCTGCGGATTTAAGCGCATAACAGAGCCTGAAAGGAAAAATTCTGATCATGTGCACAGCACTTCAGGATTCTCGTTGACTTTGTTGGCATAATGATTCTCTTGCATTTTGTGGCCAATTCCCCACGGAAAAAAAGCATCAAAAACACACTGTGTACACACACCCTTAAAGGGTGTTTTCAGGATTAAAAATTGGGTCTAATTTTTATTCCCTGAACCAGTGCCTCTTATGTCAATTTAAAGGGAATCTATCACCCCATTTTAGGCCTATAAGCTGTTGCCACCGCCTTCTGGCTTATCTACAGCATTCTGTAATGCTGTACATAAGCCCCCAATGTATCTTGAAAGATAAGAAAAACAAGTTAGATTATACTCACCCAGGGGCAGTCCATCCGATGGGCATCGCGGTCCGGGTCCAGCGCCTCCCATCTTCATACGATGACATCCTCTTTGCTTCCTGCCACGGCGTACTTTATCTTCCCTGTTGAGGGCAGAGCAAAGTACTGCAGTGTGCAGGTGCCGGGAAAGGTCAGAGGCACAGCGCCTGCGCACTGCAGTACTTTGCTCTGCCCTCAACAGGGAAGATAAAGTACGCCGTGGCAGGTAGCAAAGAGGATGTCATCGTATGAAGATGGGAGGCGCTGGACCCGGACTCACATCGGACCGGACCGCAGCGGGACTGCCCCTGGGTGAGTATAATCTAACTTGTTTTTCTTACCTTTCAGGTTACATACATTGGGGGCTTATCTACAGCATTACAGAATGCTGTAGATAAGCCCCTGATGGTGGTGGCCTTAGCTTATAGGCCTAAAATGGGGTGACAGATTCCCTTTAATTCTGATATGACACCTTGAACTGATTTCAGTTACGGTAAATGAGGCTGAACTGAAATACCATACACCACCAACACAGAAGAGTGATGCCGTTTCTAAAATAATAAGTATTTTTTTTTTTTTTTTATTTGTAAATCCTCAAGCCATTTTTTTTTTTTTTTGCATTTTAATGTATGGAAAAATCTGCATATAGAAGTCAGCAGATTTACTTCTATTAAACCATGCCACACAGGAAGACCAGGGAGTGACCCTGTCTTTGCCACCGAGAGAAATCAAGGTGCAGAAACTCTGGCTGCTTGTGGGTAAAACTTTGTTCAAACAGATAAAAACAAAATAGACAATGCGTTTCGCCTGTTTGCAGACTTCTTCAGTTGTATGATATTTCTATTAAACCATCTATATTTCTTAATATTAAAATTCCAAGGGAGGAAGGAGGATAATTGATACTGTGCTGCTGATTGATCCTTTTACATCTCCTCTTCTGACACCTCACCATCTGCAGTCTTTACGTGTTTATGTATGGCTCCTCAGGCATTTGATAACATGTTATGTTCTGCTGTTAGTCTCCCTCTCTCTGCCTGTACGAAAATCTCACTGGAAAAAAATGAATGAATATTCATGAGTCTGGAAAATTCACAAGTGCGTTTCATCAGAGGAAATATAGAATTTTTTTTTTTTAGCTGTAAAGGGGTTAAACAAGGACAACGAAATTGATTGAGTACAAGCCGGAAGCATTCTCTCATATTGGAGCATGGGGATCTTAGTTTGATGCTTGTTTGTTATGATATGGCTTAGACTCATTGCATAACATAACACAACTCCAGACTACATATCTGTCTGCTTTGCTCCTACAGGAGGGGGGTAGCACGGCCATAATGTTCTTGAGCTCATGCCAGCTGCTAATCCGTGTGTTTCAGTTTAAAGACATTCATTTCCCAAGCTGTGCATAAACAATGGACGCCCAAGGTCTGGCCCCCAACTGAGCAACGCCACTGAGCTTCCAGAAATATGGACGCACTGTGGTAGTTACAATATGAATACCATTTAACTCCTAGGAGCTCTTTTGCAGTGCATGGTATGGCTTCAGTTACGGTAAGTTGGGTACAACGGTATTAGAAGAAAAGATTATTAATTCTGTGAACAGTACAAAAAGTGTTCTGTCCAACCATGGAATGTGACAATCAATGATAATCCGGTTTAACAGGCACTGTAGCTACAAAGAACAGTTACAAAAACAAATATATTAACTCTAGAAGCGCTGCACATTTCCTGCATCTAGAAGAATGCGCAATTACTAACTGTTTCTTCATTGTACTTTTAACCTTTAATATGTAAAGTATATGGACACCTCCCGAGCTTTTTTTTTTACACATATTTTTGAAATTTCCTTTTCAGTTTCCTAGAACATCCTTAGACTTTTGACTTGTATAACATCTGTGTTGTACTAACAATTGCTGGCTATAGAATGAGTTATCGAAGAACTTGTCAGTCAGCTTGTTCTGATGGGATGGTACACAAATTGGCTGAGAGGAGTTTCAGATAGCAGTTACAAACTCCTTATCAAAAGGAGCTGACTGATTCTCAGTTAACTCTTTCAACAGCTAGCAATGTGCAGGGAAACTAAGAGACCTTAAAAGAATTTTAATGAAACCCAATTGCAAGCTAGTTTTTAGCCCAATAAGTATGCATTTTAAATAGTATTTTTCAGACTATAAGACGCACCGGACTATAAGACGCACCCAGGTTTTAGAGGTGGAAAATAGGGAAAAAAATATTTGAAGCAAAAAAGGTGGTAAAATATTTAATAACATAGACATACAATTATATGTGTTGTTATTATATATAATAGTATGTTATTATGTTGGAAGCTGCGGGTAGAAGATGGAGCTGCGGGACCAGTGTGGTGTCTGTAAACTCAAGTACTATATGAAGATGTTGGAGGGTGAGTATAAGAATGGGGGCACAGGGCTTATATTTAAAGCACCACTCCAGCACTGAAAAATAACACTGGAGTGCTGCTTTGAGATCCCATTGGGAGAACTATAACTCCCAGCATGTCCTGCAGATCCTATGGCATGCTGGGAGTTATAGTTCACCACAGGAGTGGCAGAGTGCTTTATTGTGTGTTGTAGTGACTAACCTTTTACTTGTGGCAGCCAGCCAGCTGTGGTGAGGTAAAATGTTGGAGCCTCCCATCCCATGACACCACAGAGCGCTCCCTCTTGTTGCCTCTCCACAGCACAGGAGTAAGCTTGCAGATTGTAGTGTGCTGTCTGCAGGACCTGTGATGACATCAGAAGAGGGAGGGCTCTGTGCTGCCATATGATGCTCCAGCCCGCCCTCTTCATGACATCACACAGGTCCTTGTGCTGGAGCACTCAGCATCCAGCCCAGCCCCGGCAGGCAGGTATGCAGCGATCTTGTCCCCTCTGGTCCCTGCTGCTGCCTCCTCCACGAGACACAGATCTCCCTAGCTGCTGCTGGAATCCAGCGCTGGGGAAACCATGTGTGTCCCTGTGAAGGAGTATTCATTTGCTGCTCCTGGCTCACAGCTCAGCTGACAGGTGGGCGGGGAAGCAGCTAATGAATATTCACTGCACTTTAATGATCGGGACCATGTGGTTTCCCCAGAGCTGATTCCTGAAGCCTGGCAGGGACATTTTTCTGCCTCCTGTCTCCCAGTGCAATCCCACTTGCTGCTGCCCCCTCCCCACATTACATCCCTACCATAAGACGCACCCACACTTTCCTCCCAAATTTGGAGGGAAAAAAGTGCGTCTTATGGTCAGAAAAATACGGTAACTAAACCTGCAGATCGGTGGAGGTTAAAGGTGTTGTCAGGGTTTCAGCTACGAATTTGCAGTCCATCTGTGACTGCAGACTTGTGAATCCTCACATCGCGCACATTGAGGATTCTCCAGCTTGGGAGAACGGCGGTCATGTGACCACAAGTATGCCATATCCATACTCCCAGCCACATTCTGTCTAAACTTTTTCTGGCCTTGCTCAATACACTTGCATTGAGTGAGGCTGCACCCATCTAGTGGAAATGTGGTTGGAAATATGCATATCTCATACTTGCAGTCACATGACCACTGCTCTTGGTACCGGCACTGGCGAATCCTCGCAGTGCACGCTGATGTCAGGATTCACAAGTCTGCAGTCACATAGATTGACTTCAGATTTGTAGCTTAAAGGGGTTGTCCACTACTAGGACAACCCCTTCTTAAACTAAATGTTTAGCCCCTATAAAATAAAACCTATATTCCTTTCCTGTGATTACGCCGTTCCCATGATTTTGGCACTCGCTCTACCTGGGGCTGTCATGTGGTGTTGTGACGCCGACGCCCAATCAGCGCTGTTGTCACTCTACACCTTTTGGATAAACTGAACATGAAGCAGAAATCCGGGATCAAGTGCAGCCCTGGCTTCCTCTTCATGTTCAGTTTGTCCGAAGGTGGAGACAGCAACGTCCGCACTGATTCAGCGTCAAGTGTTACGACACCTCATCACAGCCCCGCGGAGAATGAGTGCAGCACGGAAGGTGAGTATAGACTTTATTATTTTATTGCGGCCAAACATTTAGTTTATAAATACATTTTATATTTACACGTTTCAAGTCTGCTTTCAAATTTTTATACATTGAAAAGAGTATACCGAAAGTATTGTAAAAAAATGTAATGAAGTGGGCTGGCAAAGAAAATAAAACTGTGGTAAATGGTGGCCATGATCTCCTCTGTAGCATTTGTCTGAAATAAAAACGCAAATTGATTCTTAATTATTATGAAATTTCGCTATCTCCAGTAGCAGAATACAAAAAAAAAGTGAAAATTAAAAAACAGTGGCATCCTGCTGAAATTTGAGTATCAATTTTTGGCACAATTGGAGGCATGTCAAAATTATAAAAAGATTTTTCCTTGATTCTGGTACAGGAGATATAGGCACTTATATATTGAAAATCTGCGCATAAGCATGGTTTGCTTGACCAATTGATTCTGGAGACATCTTGGCCACCAATTTGAAAAAAAAAATGGTTTTGAGAAACGCATTAAAGTTTTTCGTACTGATTACACAGACACATTTACTTATAATCAATCAGCTATTCCAGGACCATACAGTAGAGTGATTCTTCCTCCTGCTCCTAAAATTCCTGCAGAGCTGTTTGTTTTTTTTGCATTGAGATCTGTCATCTCGGAGTCAGATGAACACTGCACCAAGCTACTTAAACGAGCCTCATCCCGAGTGTGCGCATACGTCTCCGCTTGCTGTCCAATAGTCATTCCCATCACATTCATTAATTTAAGAATTGGCATAAATCCCTCATTAAAGATACTTATTGCTAAAACCGTAGCTATGGTCACAATCTTTGCACCGAATGAAGATGTTTTGGAGAAAAAGTCGAGATAAGTGAGTTGAGTGATTCGTTATTTTGCGTCTCTGCTCCAACACAACGTTCCAGCAAATCCTCATCCTATTAGTTACTCCAAAAGCTAAGAAAGCATACCAGCGCAAAAGGCAGATGGAATGCTCCATTGTGAGCCGTGAGGTCCAAGCAACGAGCGTGCGCTGGGGAGCGCTCCCTATAAGGTGTTGTATCTCTTTTAATATTTTGCAAATCGAGCTAAATTGTTTTGCAGATATATTCCCCACACTAAATACATGAAAAATATGAAATAAAAAGATTTTTCCAATCCGCTAGACTAGAAGAAATTGAGTAGAAACTAGAATTTATTACTGTGATGTAGTTTTCAGAAACCACCTATGTGGGATGACTTTCCAAGAATGGCTCAATGTACAGGTATAGTTTGTATAACACCAACACCGCCATGTGTGAATAAAGGATAATATTGAAGGAAAGAATTCTCAAATTCATGTTACTGATTAATTTGTTTTCTATTTTTTAGTTTCAATAGATTTTTATTTTCTCAAATAAAATTTAACAGCAATTTTCCCTCGCAGGGGATCATTGTTCAATTGTAAATCATGTAACATAAGAACGTGAGTCGTATAAAAGGAACGACTAAACTTATATAAAGTAAACATTTAAAACAGTAAGACATAGACAAAGAAGGAAAACACATAGGGATGGGGGGGGATTAAATAGCCATTGAGCATTATGCAACAGGAATGATTGTAAATAGAATTAGAACCATCACAAGAATAATAACAAGGTCTGCTCTAGGTTATTATTAACATCCAATTCCATCCAGGGACGCCAAGTCTGGTAGAAAATATCCCATGTATCATTTCTTGTGGCCTGAATACGTTCATAAAGAAGTATGGTGTTCATTTTGTCCATGACCGACATCATTGAGAGCGAAGGAGTCTTCCATCTTGACGCAATGTGTAGCTTTGCTGCCATGCAGAGCTGGGCAACCAAATTGTGAAACTTATTAGAAAAGCCCGGCACCTTAGTCCCCAGAAGAAACACCGTAGGGTTTAATAGAACTCTCCCACCGAACATTCTCTCCACCACGGACCGCACCTCTCTCCACAGTGTCGAAACCACCGGGCATCCCCACCAGATATGCTCTAGGTCGCCCCGCGCTCCACATCCCCGAAAACAACGGTCCGATGTGCTAGGGTATATGGCGTGTAATTTACTTGGAACTAGGTAGGTTCTGTGCAAAAGCTTAATAGATGTCTCAATTAACGAAGTTTGACAACTTCCCTTGGTAAGTGTAGTACAACTCCTACACCAATCCTCTAAGGACATTGATACATTCAGATCTGTTTCCCACTGCTCCATGAATGTTAATTTTTCATCACCCTGGGTGTCATTTAAGGATGAGTAAATGAGAGAAATGGTTCCTCCTCCCAAGGGATCTACCATACATCTTTGTTCATACCCAGCAGGGCGCGGAGGGACCCTATACTGCATGATCTGGTTAGCGAAATGGAATATTTGACACATGCGTAATGCCTCTCTTGCTGGTGGGGTAAATTTTTGAGTGAATTCTTGTCGGGTAAGTAATGTGTGGAAAGGGGTGCAAAGCTGCCTCAAGGTGAAAATGCCATTGGAGATCCACCACGAGAAAGGGCAGGGGTCCAGCCCCGGCAGAAAGTCCGGATTATGGAAGAGGTGCATCAACAGGGAGGATTTAGATTGGAGATTATGCTTAAACCTCTCTTTTCGCCAAATGATTAAGGAATGGAAGGTGAATGGTGCTGTTGTGTATACCCTTTGGGAGTTTCTGCTTAGACCAAAAAAGGCCTGGGAGGGAGAAGGGCGCCAATAAGGAGGATTCTAAACCAATCCACCTAGGTTGGGTGTCTTTATCAGCACAAGATGAAGTTAACTGGGCTAGTTGGGCTGATTTGTAATACAACATAAAATTGGGTAAAGACAATCCACCCAACCTCCTGTGTCTAAATAGGGTCTTTTGTCTGATCCGGGGTCTTTTTCCCAGCCAAAGGAATTTTGAGATCATGGTATGGATCTCATGTAATGTCTTAGACGGTATCGGGATAGGTAGGGACCGGAAGAGGTATAAAAATTTTGGGAGGGAGACCATTTTGATGGCATGCAACCTACCAAGCCAAGAAAGTGTCATGGAGGACCATCTGGTAAGATCTGATTGCAAACTCTGTATTAACGGGGGATAGTTCCATTTAAATAAGGACGACTTGTGTGGGGTCAAGTTTACTCCCAGATAGGTTAGGTAATGATCTTTTTTAGTGAATTTAAATTGGGAAACTGTTATTCTGCATTTCTCTTGGGGTATTGATGAAGAGGGCCTCTGACTTATCTATGTTAATTTTAAGGCCTGAAATCATCTCAAAATCATGTAGGACTGCAAATAGATTCGGAAGTGTAACAGTTGGGTTGGTGAGCGTCAGAAGTAAATCATCCGCAAAAAGACTTGTCTTATACTGCTCACCCAGGTCTCGTGGCCCATGTATATTGGGGTTGACTCGAATTGCCTCCGCCAGGGGCTCCATAGCTAGAGCAAACAGAGCAGGAGACAGCGGGCAACCTTGTCTCGTGCCTCGTTGTATGTTGATGGGAGTAGGCTTGTTAGAGGGCAATTTTAAATAGGCCGTAGGGTTATCGTATAATAACGTAAGGCTTGATATAATATTGGATGGAATGCCGAATTTTGCCAAGACTTCGAATAAGTAGGGCCAGGAGATTGAGTCGAAGGCCTTCTCTATATCGTGAGCCAGCACCAAAAGGGACTGTTTGAGGTGGTTAGCTGAGTGTATGAGCTTGAGGTTTCGTCTAATATTATCTGGGCCTTGCCTTTTGGGTATAAATCCTACCTGATCACGATGAACCAGCGCAGGTAGAATGGCGTTAAGCCTGGCAGTAATGATGGACGTGAAAATTTTAAGGTCTACATTCAATAGGGAGATGGGTCTGTAATTTTTGGGGTACAAATGATCTTTCTTTGGTTTGGGGATGATTGTCACATGGGCTGTGTAGAATTCAGACAGCATTTGTTTCCCATTTAGTAGAGCATTACAATATTTTTGAATGTGTGATGTAAGTATGTCCCCGAATTTTTTATAATAGATCGCAGTAAGGCCATCAGGCCCGGGAGCTTTATTTTTTTTGAGGTTTTTAATCGCTAGTGTTACCTCCTCTGCAGTAATAGGTGTCTGAAGGGAGGCAGGTGTCTGAAGGGAGGCAGCTGCCAAGGTAGATACTTTAGGGAGAGTCAATCTTTCTAGGAAAGAATGGAGACGCCGCGGAGGGGGGGTTGGGGGGCAGTATATAGCGTTTGGTAGTATTTATGAAATGTATTATAAATTACCTCTGGGTGGGCCGTAGTATGACCAGACGAGTCCCTGATGGAGGGAATATTATTTAGAAGCTCCCTTTTCCTGAGCATACGGGCCAGCATGCTGCTGGGCTTGTTGGCATGCCTGTAGAAAGATGACTTAATCCATGTCAATGCTTTTTCAGTTCTGTTTGTTAATAGTGCATTTAATTGTAATTTAACATCATGGATCTGTTTTATTAAGTAAAGTGACGTGTTAGTTTGGTTTGCCTGCTCCAACCTAGAAAGTTTGTTTTCTAATTGTGACTGTTGTTCTGATCTTTGTTTCTTTTTAGTAGAGGCAATTTTAATTAAAGATCCGGTTATGAATTTTTTGTGCGCCACCCACACCGAGCCAGGTGAAACTTCTCCAGTGTCATTGGTTTCAAAATAGATATTCATTTTTAATGTTTGTTAAAATGGTAGGGTCCGTAAGCAGTGATTCATTCAACCTCCATTTGAAAAGTCTAGAGGTTACAATGTCAAATTTGAACATTGATAGGACAACGTCATGGTCTGACCATGATGAAGGAATATGTCGGGAAAAAAGGATAGAGGGGAGGGTTGCAGTATGTTTTCTAATTTTTGTCAAATGTAGAACCCTTCTTTACATCACATATTATCCTGCACTGTTGTTCCTGTGCATAGATGGATATAAAGCTGGGTAAATTTAAGAATAAGTTTGCATTTCTTGCAAAAAACAGATGTTTGTGCAGTATGAATCTTAATATTCCTTTGGGATCATTATTACCCAAGATGTGCTGATAAAACTGAGGTAAATGTGTTGTGAATTTGGATTCTGGGCTCCCCCGGTGGCCGCTTGTGGAATTGGACTTGTCATCCTCTTTCCTGTTTCACCTGATTCCATCAGTAGTGGGTGTCGCTATTTAAGCTCATTTCTCTGGTGGTTTCTTGCCGGTCAACAATGTTATCTGATGCCTCTCAGTGCTTGTTCCTGCTTCTAGACTACTACTAGATAAGTTGGACTTTTGTCCATGTTTTGTTTTGCCTATTTGTTCCAGTTCACAGCTGAAGTTTTGTTACTGTGTCTGGAAAGCTCTCGTTGATCAGGGATTGCTACTCTGGCGTTATGAGTTAATGCCAGAGTTTAAGGTAATCTCTGGATGGTGTTTTGTTAGTGTTTTTCTGCTGACCATGAAAGTATACTATCTGTCTTCTGCTATCTAGTAAGCGGACCTCAAATTTGCTAAGACTAATTTCCTGCTGCGTTTGTTGTTTCATCTGAACTCACCGTCATTATATGTGGGGGGCTACTGTCTTCTTTGGAATATTTCTCTAGAGGTGAGCCAGGTCTTATATTTCCCTCTGCTAGCTATTTAGGTCTTAGGCCAGAGCTGGGCATCTAGCGATAAATAGGAAATGCTACCTGGCTATTTCTAGTTGCGCGGCAGGCTTAGTTCATGGTCAGTATAGTTCCATCTTCCGAGAGCTTGTCCCTCTATAGGCTTGCTATGATCTCTGCCTGCAGAGATCATGACATAAATGTGTTTGTGAATTTTACTTGGTGATTCCATTTAAAGACATAAACCGCATCTACAACAGTAGACTGGCCATCTTCACAGCTTAGGAAGATAGACTGGCATGAAGTCAGCCATATTTATATTGTAATACTTTTGTACTTGGTTATTGGAATTGTTTGAGCAGTGTCCATCATCACCAGTATTGAGTTTCCTTTTGGAAATAAGATTGTGTGATTGAGTTCCTTCCTAGCCTGTCATGTGCCCTCTTTGGAAATTAGACTCTTGGACAGGATTAGTAAGAAGTGATAAAGTGGCATTCGTACTCTTCCCATTTTGTCTGTAGCATCTCTTAAAGGGAGGGTGCCGTGATTTTAGTTTTTGTATTAATAATTATTGATTATACAATCAATTATTTTTAATACAAAAGTAAATGTACCTCTTTCATACTTTTTGATTTATTCACTTTTACATTCACCACTGGAGGCTGCCATTTTCATTAGTGTGGGTGTAAGTGCCTGGGCACGACACTTGCACACCTCACTTACGTCAGCCATGTACATAGGAGCCAACGGTCGGGCTCCGACCGCATCTCCTGCTCTCAGCTGTGACTTGGCCACGCCCACTGAGCTGCCGCATCACAGCTGTGAGAGGAGATCGCGGCCATTTTGTTTATTTCCCTCTGCCATCGCACACACAGCTCAGTGCGTGCGATGGCAGAAGCTGCTGCCGAGGGTCCAGGGTAAGTATCTGCAGCGAGGAGCTGTGATTGCAGCCTGTACTTAGTATTACATTACAGGCTGCAATCACTGCCGACCTGTTCAGAGCACAGCAGGGAGATCGTCGCACTGCTCTGCCCTGAACATGACTCAGCACTTCCTGGTAGAGGAAAGAAGGTAAGTACAGCGTTTTTATTTTCTTATGCATCTACCACTGCTACCAGCCCCTATATACCACCTAGCACTGCCTGCCTGCCTCTGTATACAACTGCCTGCCTCTGTATACCACTGCTGCCTGCCTCTGTATACCACTGCCTGCCTGCCTCTGTATACCACTGCCTGCCTGCCTCTGTATACCACTGCTGCCTGCCTCTGTATACCACTGCCAGCCTGCCTCTGTATACCACTGTCTGCCTGCCTCTGTATACCACTGCCTGCCTGCCTCTGTATACCACTGCTGCCTGCCTCTGTATACCACTGCTGCCTGCCTCTGTATACCACTGCTGCCTGCCTCTGTATACCACTGCCAGCCTGCCTCTGTATACCACTGTCTGCCTGCCTCTGTATACCACTGTCTGCCTGCCTCTGTATACCACTGCCAGCCTGCCTCTGTATACCACTGCCACCCTGCCTCTGTATACCACTGTCTGCCTGCCTCTGTATACCACTGCCTGCCTGCCTCTGTATACCACTGCCTGCCTCTGTATACAACTGCCTGCCTCTGTATACCACTGCTGCCTGCCTCTGTATACCACTGCCTGCCTCTGTATACCACTGCCTGCCTCTGTATACCACTGCTGCCTGCCTCTGTATACCACTGCCTGCCTGCCTCTGTATACCACTGCCTGCCTCTGTATACCACTGCCTGCCTGCGTATACCACTGCCTGCCTGCGTATACCACTGCCTGCCTGCGTATACCACTGCCTTAGATACACGGCTCCGCAGTCGGTATCACAGGACAGGATTAGATACACGGCTCAGCTGTCGGTATCACACAGGACAGGATTAGATACACAGCTCAGCAGTCAGTATCACACAGGATAGGATTAGATACACGGCTCAGCTGTCGGTATCACACAGGCCAGGATTAGATACACGGCTCAGCAGTCAGTATCTAATCCTCTCCCCCCCGCGTGTCTTTCCTCAATGTGGTTTATTATTTTTGTTGTGGGAGATGAGGGAGTCGAGGATTATGCATTCGGTATGGATTAAAAAAGATTAATAAAGGACTTTATTGAGGCCGAGTCTTTATTTACAATACAACTATAGGATTAGTAATGGATGGGTGCCTTATAGACGCCTCTCCATTACTAAGCCGTGGGCTTGATGTCACCGGACAATATGAACCCCACTTGCTACCGCTACAGGGCAAGTGGAAATTGCCAGGCAAAGCGCCAGAAAAGGCGCATGTAAAAGGCGGCTGAGAGCTGATGTTTTTAGCCTGGGGGGGGGACAGTATCCATGGCCCCTTCCTAGGCTATTAATGTCAGCCCGCAGCTGTCTGCATAATATTTGATGGTTATTAATTATAGGGGGCCCCACGTCTTTTTTTGGGGGGTGTCCCCCATTTTAATAGCCAGTAAAGGCTATAAGTACAGTTGCGAGCGTGTGAGTGTGAGCACACCCTCCCACCCACAGACCAGTACACTGCTCCCCTGAAATACTGTGCTCCTGTCACCCTGCTCCTTCCACCATACGTCTCTCACCTCCCTAGAGCAGCACAATACCATATGGATCACGTATAATGCCGCTATATATATTTGTCACATAATACTCCCATAAAGACCACACATTATGCCGGGATATTATAATATATATATAATATCACACATTATGCCGCCAAGTATTGTGTGATCTATGTGACGGTATTATATGAGATCTATATGGCAATATTATGTTTGATCAGTGTTGTGGAATGATGTAAAAACTATATGACGGTGGTATATGAGAACTATATTGTGGGATTATGTGTGATCTATGTGGAAGTACTAGGTGAGAATTATATGGCGGTATTTGTGATCTATATGGTGGTATGTGAGAACTGTATGACAGTATTGTGTGATCTATTTGATAGTATTGTGCGTGATGTATATGGCGGTATTATGTGTGATCTATATGGTGGCATTATGTGAGAACACTATGGCGGTATTATGTGAGAACTCTATGGCAGTATTATCTTCAGAAAGCGGACCATTATAGGGTGGTTCTGGCTGAACACCTGCACGTGGGTCTGGGGTAATAGAGGGGGCAGCATGACCTCCAGTTAGGTGCAGTCAGGGCTGGTGATGCAGCTGAAGAGAGGGGTCTCATTTTTATCGTTACTATATGGCTACATTTCCTTCCCAGCATCACCCCGGACTGCGCCTGACGTCTCGCTTTCACACATCGCCAGGACAGGATGGAGAAGACAGGATCTGAGGAGGGGAATGGGGTCTTTGCATGCAAAGTCTGGATCAGAACAGGCCATCAATCCGCAGAAATGTTTCCTGGATTTCTGTGGAGCAGACGGTCCATCCATGTGTATAAAAGACAGCACTCTATGTACAATCCCTGGCTGCTCCGCGCACTGAACAGGGGGCCCCTCCATAGACCAACACACTGCTCTCCTGAAATACTCTGTGCTGCTGTCACCCTGCTCCTCCACCATATATCTCCCTCTGTGACCCCCATAGACCAGCACACTGCTCTCCTGAAATACTCTGTGCTGCTGTCACCCTGCTCCTCCACCATATGTCTCCCAGAATCCTTGCTGCCTGCCATCCTCGGTGACTGTCTACTTGTCAGTATAAGGCTGCAGTCACACTATCAGTATTTGGTCAGTATTTTACCTCAGTATTTGTAAGCCAAAACCAGGAGTGGGTAATAAATACAGAAGTAGTGACGTGTTTCTATTATACTTTTCCTCTAATTGTTCCACTCCTGGTTTTGGCTACAAATACTGATGTAAAATACTGACCAAATACTGATAGTGTGACTGCAGCCTTACTCTGCAGTCACCAACAAAATGGCTGCTCACTGGGTTCCTGAATATCATCCTCTCTTATCCCTTAGCAAACACCCAGAAGGGGAGGAGAGGAGACATCACATGTCAGCAGACTCCGCCCATAATTACTGCAGTGCTGTAATGTGAGCTAGTTGTACACTAGGTTTTTCTGAAATTTCAGCAGCTGCTCCCCCTAGTGTTTAAAAGTGGAAATTCCAAAACTTTTCAAATTATTTTTCATATTTAATATATAAATTATAAACAAATGAAAATATTTTTTAAGAAAATGTAAACATTAATTCTTTACATTTTTACAATTGCTGTAAAAAAAAAATTTTTTATGGCACCTTCCCTTTAAATTTACGTAATGTCAGACTTGCAAATCCTCCAATTTCACTGGAGACTTGAACTTGTAGAGTGGAACATTACTGAAGTAACCTCATCTGGACAATCCCATTCCATATGCCTCTATTGTGATATGGAAATCTTGAGAGTCCCCTCCTTGATAGTTTTAACCATTGGGCAGGCTGTAGAGCCAATAAGGGTATGCTGTTTTTTTTTCAGTAGTATTTGGAGTGAAAACTCCAATCCAATTCTCCAATCAAAACTCGTGATGTTTGAACTCCACATATTTTTTTGGAGGATCTTCGCTCCAAAAGCTAAAAAATTCTGTGTGAATATACTGTGTCAGAGTCTTCGCTTCCACATACTACGTAGGCACTCATTCATTTTATCTGTTGATGGCCTATATGGGTTTAATGGATTGGCAATCTAAGAAAGGGCTGAAATAGGAAGATAAAATTATCTTTCCTAACATTGTAATGAAGTTTTCTGTAACTGAGCAGTGTCCTTCCTTTTTTTTTTTAAATAACTATCTATGTGCATCTTGAGAATACCTGAAATACTTTTATGAATATCTGATTCCGGAAAAAAAGCATGACAACAAATGTGATGGTTTTACACGTTTTAACTTGCTCGGTTGCATTTTTAGAATAAACTATGGCATTTGGCTCCTATGTGCTGAGGTATCTAGTAGATAGGAATGCGTCTTTGACTTTTCTAGTGGATAATGAATTAAACATTTCTTTGAAGGTGAGCCGGAGTTCGCATTCACCTGTGCGTAATACATTAATTTTGTTCTTAAACGTTACATTAAGGTGGTTCTCCAAGAATGAGGTTAACCCCTTTCCAACATCAGGCGTAATAGTACACCGATGTCAGCCTCCCTCCCTTTCATGTGGGCTCTGGCTCTGAGCCCACATGTTTTCTGGCCCATGTCAGCTGTTTTGAACAGCTGACATGTGCCTCTAACAGCCATGGGTGGAATCGCGATCCACCCGCAGCTGTTAACTAATTAAATGCCGCTGTCAATCTCTGACAGCGGCATTTCGCGCACGCTTCCGGCAAGTACGGTACGTCAAAAATCCCGCTCATCGGTGAATATAGTGTATGCATAGTGTATGTGTGTGTGTTGTGTGTATGTGTAAAATATATATATATATATATATATATATATATATATATATATATATATATATATATATATATATATTAACCCAATCGCTAAATGGCGAAAGAGGAAAAAAAGTAAAAATGCCAGATTGAGGCTATGTACACACTTTGCGGATTGTATGCTTTTTTCGTCCCGAAATCGCGGCAAAAACGCATACACAACACAGCCCATTGAATTCAATGGGATTCCGCAATGCTGTGCTAATGCGTATTTTTCCGTGGCGGAATCACATCGCGGAAAAATACGCAGCATGCTCATTCTTTGCACACATAGGAATGCATTGATCCGCTCACTTCCCGCATGGGGCTATGCTCACCATGCGCAAAGTAAGTGGATCAACTGCGGATGGTACCCAGGGTGGAGGAGAGGAGATTCTCCTCCATGCCCTGGGAACCATATACCTGTGTAAAAAAAAAAAAAAAAAAAAAAAAAAATTCTCACCTTCCGGCGGCCCCCGCAGCCTTCCCACTTCTCGCGATGCTCCCGTTCCCAGTGATGCTTTGCGACAACTACTCATCTGAGTCATTGTCGCGAGGCATCACTGGGAACGGGAGCATTGCGAGGAGCGGGAAGGCTGCGGGGGCCTCTGGAAGGTAAGAATATCACGATTTTTTAAATTATTTTTAACATATCTTTTTACTATTGATGCTGCATAGGCAGCATCAATAGTAAAAAGTTGGTCACACTTGTCAAACACAATGTTTGACAAGTGTGACCAAACTGTCAATCAGTTTTCCAAACGCTAGCACTAGTGTTTAGCGGGAATACGCATGCCAATTCTGCATGCGTTATTCCCGCTGCAGGGAGTTGCAGAATTGCTGCGGAAATTTCCGCTGCAATTTTGCAACGTGTGCACATAGCCTTAAGGTTTTTTTAGACGCCGCCACATTGCATTGAATAACGGGTGATCAAAATATTGTATCTGCACCAAAATAGTGTCATTAAAAACGTCAGCTCGGCATGCAAAAAATAAGCCCCCACCCAACCTGAAATCACGAATAAAAAAAAACCTATACATGTTTGGTGACTATGAACTTGTAATGATCTGGAGAATCATAATGGCAGGTCATTTTTAGCATTTAGTGAACATGGAAAAAAAAAAACTGTGTGATTGCACTTTTGTTTTGCAATTTCACCGCACTTGGATTTTTTTCCCATTTTCCAGTAGACGATATATTTTAAAACCAATGGTATCCTTCAAAAGTACAACTCATCCCACAAAAAACAAGCCCTCACATGGCCATTTTGACCAAAAAATAAAAAAGTTATGGCTCTTGAAAAAATGCAAAACCAAAAATACCTCTGGTCGTTAAGGGGTCACAATGCCATCCCTAATGTAATTCAAACAGCAGTCAATGCTAATCACATATTAATGTGGGCTGCGGACTCAAGACATACAGCTCCCCGAGAGCTGCGACTCAACTGACAAGAGCTGTGTCACACATGCCTCAGACGGCGAACAGGAGCAAGGCTGTTATATGTGAAGAAATAGCCCTCTTTATGCTCAGCAAGGAGGCAATATCTCCTGCTTCATCCTCCGCAATGTTTACTTGTTTTCCAGTCGGGTGCAGTCAGTCTCTGCACTGCTCTAAAGCTGTCAGACTGTCTTAGGAGAATGAAACTGGAGATCTACTCACCGAGTGCAACATTGGTTAAAACATATTTCTTCACCTATTGCAGCCAAGCCTCCATCTGCTGACGGAGTATGCATGATATAGCTCTTGTCAGTCGCGGTACCAGTCTCCAGAGCTTCATATCTTCAGTCTGGTGACTAGGACAGGCTGCAGTTTGAATTATATCAGAGACTCCATTTTATCTAGTTCTAAGAGAACCTCTTTAAGGGCGCAGTCAGATGGCCGTATAAATCGGAGCCAGATCTGAACTCAGTGCACGGACTGGCCGGCTGCTCTCCCGATACTATTGTGACATCTGCAAAGCAGTACATGAAGCTGTCACGCTTAGGGTTGGATAGCCGCTGGCCAGTCCGTGCTCCGTATATGGCAATCTGACTGCACACTTGCTAAATGCCAGTCATGTATTTAGATGGATTTAGGTAACGCTGACTGTTTCCCTTCACCGTATTCTAGAAAAATGGATTATGATTGGGCCACAGTAGGAAATGCACACCTTTTTGTTCCTCAAAAGCTCGTCTAATTGCTTCCTTTGGTGATAAACTTGAAGTTTACTTATCTACAGTTGCTGACATTCTGATTATGAACAGTTTGACTTCAGGCTCTTTTTTTTCAGTTTGTTCTAAATTTTTTGTAGTTATTAGTGTGGCGCCCCTAGGGGTATTTGCCACAAAAATAGTTATTGACACCAAATACAAATATTAAAATAGCAAGACTGCACTACCATTTCCGGCCAGAATGGGGAGCTCCAGAGACTCCCCTTGATCTATTCTGGTCTGAGAAAAGGACTGGCAGTTGGGTTGAGGAGCTGAAAGTGAGAGGTCGTATAACTGAACTCCTAACAGCCCTATGACGGATTATAGGCCCGTAATAGCCATAGTAGGAAAAGAGGAATAGAGAAAAAGGACATTGTGAGAACCGGGTAGCAATAATTTCTACCCAAAATAGGTGCAGAGACGGATACCGGATCCGTGGCTATATTCGTTATATATAATACAGCAACCGGAAGAAAGTGAGGTGATATCAGCTTCACCAGGGTAAGACGCAGCAACAGACACAGAGTTCAGCGGTACTCCCAGAGGGGGTAAGCCGACAAAAAAAGGACTCGGGTTGTCCGTCGAACCAGAGCATAGAAGAGACAGATTGGGTCGGCAGCCAGTTCACATACAGCAGCAGGGCCATACAGAAACTGCGCATAATAAGAGGTGGAAATCCTGACAGGATCAAAGTAATTCAGAGTTCTTAAACAGACTCCGGTGACAGTATTGGTTGCAAATCCCTTTTTGTTGAAGTAAACTGGTTAAACGTTTCAGCGCCTCAGTCTTTCATTTGGACAATAGCCATCGATCCAGGATCGGGGTCATCACAGCCGAGAGGACCTGCTGCTGATCAAGTAAGTGTCTGTTCCTTCATGATATCCCTTACATTGTGCATCGCCTGAGGCCACAGCACCGGGTCAAGCCACTAGTGACATCCCCCTCAAGAGACGGACCTCATTGATCTGGTGCTGGGTACCTCGGTCTCCCGGGCGTCACATTAGGTTATGCTGTGTTGTAAAAATTTGTAAAGCTGTTCACTATAATAATTAGAAATCAGTATTTGCTATTCTTTTATTCTTTGATTTTTCAGTTTCATATTAGGCATGGTCTGGCACAGATGTGTACTTTACAGCTGAACCTTTGCTTATGTTTAAAAGGTTGATAAACTGAAAACCTATGAAAAAATCCATGAATTCCAAGTTCCTGTTAACAATTATGGATCTGAACAATATGTTCCTGCACAGGTACAGCTGAAAATTACTGTAAGTAATCCTAGAAGAAAAAACTAGTTCACATGGAACCCATCATTTATAAAATCTTTGTTGGTGAGCCAGTACATGCTGAAATTATAGTGTTAGAAAATGTTGGACCCTTTTAGACACCACTCACAAATTTTAGGTGGTTTGGGAGGTTCTTTATTTGATGTCAGTGTAGTTTAATACATGTTGGTTTTTTTCACTTATCTTATTGGTTAAAATGTGACCATATTTTCTTTAAATTTATATACCATAATCCAAAATCTTTAACAATAAGAAATTAAGTTTTTTCCTGTTGAAATGTACAGACTCTGGACACATTGTCGACTTCATAAAAAAAAAAAAATCACTAAATTGGTTGAGATCCAGCTGCTTAATCAGAGTTCGGCATTTATTAGATCTATCAGTATGTTAATGTTTTAAAGTAGAAAAAAATCAAAACAAAGGTCTGTTCATTGAGGTACTGTAGGTTTGTATTATGGGAAACAATGTGTTTTCAAGTTTCTACATTAAAGGCTCCTGAGTCATTATAAAATTACTATTTAGTCTGCCTCTCTTTGGATCTCTCCTTTTTGGATGCCGCCCTCCAGACAAAGAGCAAATTGCCCAATCTATTAAGTAGTGTTGAAAGTATTGTCCTTGCTTATATTATGAGCACGTTGATATACTGAAGTTAGCATTAAGCTACCGTAGAGATCCAAGTGTATAATTGATGGTTGACTTGTCCATTGTAAGAAATGTGTGCACACAGGCTTTGCTAGCTTCATGGAGTCTACAGCATGAAATTGTTTGAACAGTATTCGAACAATAGAAAACACACCTTAAATGATTTTCACAAGTTTTCTCTTAAGTGTTCTTTCTTGTTAGAATATTAGGGGCTATTTTCAAGACAGGAGTGTATTTTATGGGATATGACCCAAAAGCGTTTTTAATTTAAGCAAAGAATGCTGGTTTCTTTTATTCTAGCGATCTGAGAAAAGGGTTTGAATTAAATAGTAGAGTTTCTCCCAAAAGAAAATCTTAGAATAATAATAGTAATAATTTTATTTATATAGCGCCAACATATTCCGCAGCGCTTTACAACTTATAGAGGGGACTTGTACAGACAATAGACATTACAGCATAACAGAAATCACAGTTCAAAACAGATACCAGGAGGAATGAGGGCCCTGCTCGCAAGCTTACAAACTATGAGGAAAAGGGGAGACACGAGAGGTGGATGGTAACAATTGCTTTAGTTATTTGGACCAGCCATAGTGTAAGGCTCGGGTGTTCATGTAAAGCTGCATGAACCAGTTAACAGCCTAAGTATGTAGCAGTACAGACACAGAGGCTATTGACTGCATAGAGTGTATGAGAACATGATGCGAGGAACCTCATTATGTTTTTTTTTTTTTTTTTTTTTAATTAGGCCGCACAGGGGATAGTTAGGTTAATGCGTTGAGGCGGTAGGCCAGCCTGAACAAATGCGTTTTTAGGGCACACTTAAAACTCTGGGGATTGGGGATTAATCGTATTAACCTAGGTAGTGCATTCCAAAGAATCGGCGCAGCACGTGTAAAGTCTTGGAGACGGGAATGGGAGGTTCTGATTATTGAGGATGCTAACCTGAGGTCATCAGCGGAGCGGAGGGCACGGGTAGGGTGGTAGACTGAGACCAGAGAGGAGATGTAGGGTGGTGCTGAGCCATGGAGTGCTTTGTGGATGAGGGTAGTAGTTTTGTACTGGATTCTGGAGTGGATGGGTAGCCAGTGTAATGACTGGCACAAGGTAGAGGCATCGGTGTAACGGTTGGTGAGGAATATGATCCTGGCAGCAGCATTCAGGACAGATTGGAGCGGGGAGAGTTTGGCAAGAGGGAGACCGATTAGTAGAGAGTTACAGTAGTCCAGACGAGAATGAATAAGTGAGACAGTAAGAGTTAGAATATTTTAATTTTATAATTTCTTCATTTGAAGTTCAAAAATAAATACATTTTTTACCATTTTAGAATTGGAAGCTGGTTTTGTCCTTTTCCATGTTATTATTAATGAATCTTGAACATTTATTCTAAGTGCAAAATTGCGAGCTGGTTAGTGCCAAGTTGAGTCTGCCCTGAAAACTGTACGGTCTATAAAAGAGCCTTGCACAATCTACACATTTTTTTTTTCTACCCTTTTGCTTTCTTAATAGACATTGTCTCAGAACAGTAAAGCCAGAAATGTATTTTTAAAATACAAAATATATCCTTGTATATAGTGTAACTACAAACAGGCTACACGCGTTGACATATCACAGTATGTCCTGTGCACTGGTGCCATGGTATGAACTAAGGAGACTAGTCTCTTCTCATTTGGTGCATACACTGCTCCTTAATGTCTACTCATCATACTTACTCATATAAACAGATGTTTGCAGTACAATACATCTGGACCAACTAGTAGCCAAAAACATTGATCATACTACATTCGAAATGCGATACATTGAGAACACATGAAATTCTAAGGAACAAATCCATGACATGCTGACATCTAAACTGCCTTGCCAACTCAATCACTGGAGCAGAGGTGGGCTTCATACTTTTTAATGTTATGGGAATTGTTAGCTCAAGTTCCTTGTCGCTAATGTCTTTATACAGCTCCACACAATCTCGGAGTTGTGTGGATCTACAAGACTTTACATATTGAAATCTACAGAGATGTACAGTACTTAACATACGTGGCTTCTGACCAATCTCTTTCACTTCAAAATATTTTTTGCGCCTGTCTTATACATGGTGCTTTTGTGCTACCTATTTATACTCCATTCACCTGCACTCAAAGCTATTTACAAAGTACTATTTAAAATACAGTCCTAGACGAATGTAACACAGTTGAACTTTACTTATTGTGTCACTGTAAGTGCAGTCCTGCTCATTATTTTGTTTACTGTCACTTTAAGGGCTCTCGCATGTCGGTGTGTCCCGTACATGTGGTGACTATTTTCACACTGTTTTCACGGACCGTGTGTCCATAGGCAAAATATTCCAACATGCTCGTTTTTTAATAGCACGGGCTGCAAAATGTCCAGCACACGTGCACACTGACACACAGATGACAACTATATTACCTCTCTTACCATCGCCACAGTGCAAGTGGGAAGAGACGGGAAAAGCACCAGAATTGGTGCATCTAATAGATGACCCTATTCTGGTTGGCTGCAGGCTGCTATTTTTTGACTCTGGAGGCCAATGTCAACGGACCCTTACCAGCCCCCAGCTGTCTGCTTTAGCAAGGCTGGTTGTCACCGTGTTTTTTTAATTTTTTAAATTATTTAAATAATTTAAAAAAAAAAAAAACAGCTTGGGGACCCCTCTTTTCTTGATAACCAGCCTTGCTGAAGCTGACAGCTGAGGGTTGCAGCTGTCAGTTTTGCCTGGCTGGTTATCAAAAAACAGGGGAACCCACGCCGGGTTATTTATTTATAGTGCTGGCAGCGGCTGATGAATGCACAACAGTCGTGCCTACTCTCGCTGTTATGAGCTGAATACAACTCTCAACATCTTCCCCTGCTAGCGCTGATTGCAATGTGAGCAGGGGAGAATGATGCAAGTGGCCTTCAGCAACCAGTGCAGGTAACAGCGCGAACAGTACCACTGCTTCCAAGGCATCCAGTACGTGTGCTACTGATGCGGCACACGGTTCCCACAAGTATACCACATGTATTACACATACGGACACTGATATCTACGGTACTGGTTTTTCGGTACCAGAATTATCAGGATGTGTGAAAGAGCCCTAAGGGTACCGTCTCACTATACGATTTACCAAGGATCACGACCTGCGATACGACCTGGCCGTGATCGTTGGTAAGTCGTTGTGTGGTCGCTGGGGAGCTGTCACACAGACCGCTCTCCAGCGACCAACGATGCCGAGGTTCGCTTGTAACCAGGGTAAACATCGGGTTACTAAGCGCAGGGCCGCGCTTAGTAACCCGATGTTTACCGTGGTTACCAGCGTAAAAGTTAAAAAAAACAAAAAAACAAAAAAAAAAACGTACATACTCACCATCTGATGTCCGTCAGGTCCCTTGCCGTCTGCTTCCTGCGCTGACTGAGTGCCGCCATACAGTGAGAGCAGAGTGCAGCGGTGACGTCACCGCTGTGCTGTGCTCTCACTTTCCGGCCGGCAGTCAGTCAGAGCGGGAAGCAGACGGCAAGGGACCTGACGGACATCAGATGGTGAGTATGTACGGTTTGTTTTTTTTTCCTTTTACGCTGGTAACCACGGTAAACATCGGGTTACTAAGCGCGGCCCTGCGCTTAGTAACCCGATGTTTAACCTGGTTACCAGCGAACGCATCGCTGCATCGCTGTCACACACAACGATCCAGCGATGACAGCGGGAGATCCAGCGACGAAAGAAAGTTTCAAACGATCTGCTACGACGTACGATTCTCAGCAGGGTCCCTGATCGCTGCTGCGTGTCAGACACTGCGAGATCGTAACTATATCGCTAGAACGTCACGAATCGTGCCGTCGTAGCGATGAAAATGCCACTGTGTGACGGTACCCTTAAAGTACCGTCACATTAAGCGACGCTGCAGCGATAGCGACAGCGATGTCGATCGCTGCAGCGTCGCTGTTTGATCGCCGGAGAGCTGTCACACAGACCGCTCTCCAGCGACCAACGATGCCGAGGTCCCCGGGTAACCAGGGTAAGCATCGGGTTGCTAAGCGCAGGGCCGCGCTTAGTAACCCGATGTTTACCCTGGTTACCAGCGTAAAAGTTAAAAAAACAAACAGCACATACTCACCAGCGCGTCCCCCAGCCTCTGCTTCCTGACACTGACTGAGCTCCGGCCCTAACAGCACAGCGGTGACGTCACCGCTGTGCTTTCACTTTCAGTTTAGGGCCGGCGCTCAGTCAGTGTCAGGAAGCAGAGGCTGGGGGACGCGCTGGTGAGTATGTGCTGTTTGTTTTTTTAACTTTTACGCTGGTAACCAGGGTAAACATCGGGTTACTAAGCGCGGCCCTGCGCTTAGTAACCCGATGTTTACCCTGGTTACCAGTGTAAAATATCGCTGGTATCCTTGCTTTTGCTGTCAAACACGGCGATACACGGCGACCTAGCGACCAAATAAAGTGCAGACCTTCTAGCAGCGACCAGCAATTTCACAGCGGGATCCAGATCGCTGCTGTGTGTCAAATACAGCGATATCGCTATCCAGGTCGCTGCAACGTCACGGATCGCTGGCGATATCGCCTAGTGTGACGGTACCTTTAGAGGCGCTATACTCTAAATGGTTTCAACACTCTTCACAATCACACATTGACAGTATCTTAGTGGTTTAAGAACACAGAATGTGGCACAGCTGCTCATTGTTTTTGAAAAAAAATCAATCAAATGTACTAGTGAATGTCTGACCACTTATCACTGGTCCCTGTAAGATTCTCAGGGGCCACACCCAGGATAGTATTGATTGTCACAGCCACAACCTTTAAGTTACCTGCCACTGGATATGGAGAGGTCATTCTGCACACCTTACAGGTTCTGTCCTCTAAAGCCATATTTTTTTTCTATCCTAATTTACTTTGACTTGGGGACTTGTTCCTCTCGCCACAACCTTTCACGCAATGGTCCCAATTTACCTCTTATTGGATGGTTCTAGGGTCACTGAACCTAAAGAACCACTCTGAAGAGCTTCACTTCTCTTTATCCAGATTCTTCAACCATCTGCACTTCTCTTTATCCAGATACTTTTTCTCGATCACTACTTCTTTATTCTGATCTTCTCGAATCCGCTCCTCTTCTCATTATCCAGGCCCTCTTTAACCAGCTGCACTTTTCTTTATTCAGATCCTCTTTGACCAGCTCTACTTCTCTTTATAAAGACCCTCTTTAACCAGCTGCACTTTTCTTTATTCAGATCCTCTTTGACCAGCTCTACTTCTCTTTATAAAGACCCTCTTTGACCAGCTCCACTTTTCTTTATTCAGATCCTCTTTGACCAGCTCCACCTTTCTTTATTTAGATCCTCTTTGACCAGCTCCACTTTTCTTTATTCAGACCCTCTTTAACCGGCTCTACTTCTCTTTATTCAGATCCTCTTTAATGTGATCCTGTCAATTATATTTTTTTCTATGTGTAATTTAATTATATATTTTTAATCTTCCTGTGTGCATGAAAAACTACAAAAAGATTACAAATTTTTTAGAGAAGTAAATAGACCAGAACATACATGAAACTGGTCGTTTTTTTTGTTGTTAAATCTTTAAATCAGAACCTTATATTTCCAATCTGTTCGGTCACATTGCTCAACTGAAAAGAATTTCAGCATGTGATCTACTGAGCCAGCCATAGGATTTATTTCTAGTCAGTTATACAGATTTTCAGGATTTAGTAGAAAAACCATTAACTGTTCTAAGGAATAATATGGCCATGTTTACACGTTCCTGATTTCCCTGCTGTTTTTCTGCACTAAAAACCGCAGCTCTTGGCAGAAAACGCAGGTGCGGTTTTTGGTGCGTTTTTAGTGCGTTTTTTATGCAGTTTTCTCTGCAGATTGTCTGTGTTTGACACAAATAAAGCTTTAACTGCAGTGGGGAAAAAAAAAAATGATGTCATTTCCTTGTCCAACCCTTTTCTTCTTCCATCCTCCATTTTGGGACTAAACACCAAAATGAGTGGACGTGTTTTGAATGACAGCGCTCCGCAGAGTGCTGAGCGTAGGCCAGATCACAGCCCGCGGATCCAGCTCTATCCAGCTATTTAAGTGCCACGTATTTAAGGCTACGTTCACATTTGCGTTGTGCGCCGCAGCGTCGGCGACGCAACGCACAACGCAAACAAAAACGCAGCAAAACGCATGCACAACGCTGCGTTTTGCGACGCATGCGTCCTTTTTTTGGTTGATTTTGGACGCAGCAAAAATGCAACTTGCTGCGTCCTCTGCGCCCGGACGCGTGCGCCGCAGTGACGCATGCGTCGCAAAACGCAAGTGCAACGCATGTCCATGCGCCCCCATGTTAAATATAGGGGCGCATGACGCATGCGGCGCCCGAAGCTGCGGCGCCGACCGCAAATGTGAACGTAGACTTAGTGCCACGTATCACGTATTTCAGTGCCACGTATTAAAGTGCCACGTATCACGTATTTCAGTGCCACGTATTTCAGTGCCACGTGTTTCAGTGCAACGTATTTAAGTGCCACGTATCACGTATTCCAGTGCCACGTATTTCAGTGCCACGTATTTCAGTGCCACGTATCACGTATTTCAGTGCCACGTATCACGTATTTCAGTGCCACGTATTTCAGTGCCACGTATTTAAGTGCAACGTATTTAAGTGCCACGTATCACGTATTTCAGTGCCACGTATTTCAGTGCCACGTATTTCAGTGCCACATATCACGTATTTAAGTGCCACGTATTTCAGTTGCACGTATTTTTGCTATTGTAAGGTGGCATTAATCCCGGTTAATAATGGAGAGGCGTCAATAAGACGGCTATCCATTATTAATGCTATTAAAATGATCAAAAAAAATATAGGGGGACCCCCCCCCAAAAAAAAAATATATTTTTAGGCCAGAAAGGCTAGGCAGACTGCTGCGGGCAAATATTTGTGGCCTGGGAAGGGGTTAAAATACCCATGGCTGTTCCCAGGCCATGAATATGAAGCCCACAGCTGTCTGCGTAGCCTTTCTGGCTCAGAAATAAAGGGAGAGCCCCCCCCAAAAAAAGTGTTGGGGTCCCCCTATATTTTTAGGCCAGAAAGGCTACGCAGACAGCCGTGGGCTTATATTCATAGCCTAGGAAAGGGGCCATGGATATTTGCCCCCCCCTGGCTACAAATATAAGCCCGCAGCCGCCCCAGAAAAGGTGCATCAAAATGATGTGCCAATTCCGGCACTTAGCCCCTCTCTTCCCACTCCCTGTAGCGGTGGGATATGGGGTAATGAGGGGTTAATGCCACCTTGCTATTGTAAGGTGGCATTAAGCCCGGTTAATAATGGAGAGGCGTCAATAAGACGCCTATCCATTATTAATCCAATGAAAGGGTTAAAAAAAAAACCACAAACACTAGAAAAAAATTATTTTAATGAAATAAAGACACCCACTTTTTGACCATATTTTATTGTACGCTCAATCCGTCCTGAAGACCCTCGACCTGAAAAAGACGCAAAATAAAAAAACAAATTTATACTCCCTGGCCCTGTCAGCAGAAATCCATAGAGGGTCCCACGAAGATCTTCCATGGAGAACAGACACATCCAGAGATATGTCTGCTCTCCACGGCTGCAGCAACACACTGACAGGAGCCATAGTTCCTGTCGGTGTGTCACTGCGCATGCGCGAGCGAGTTTACCGGCGGTCATTGACCCCGGCACTCTCGCTTAACGGCAGTGCTGCGTGGGAAAGTTCAACGCAGCTGTACTGCCGTTAACCGAGACGCCGGAGCCATTGAACTCCGGAGCAGTACGCGATACACTGCTAGGAGCTTCGGCGTGGGACACTCGTTTTATGGATTCTGCGGACAGGGAGTATGAATTTGATTTTTTATTTTGGGATTTTTTTCTAGGGGATCGAGGGCTTCGCCTACCAGTGTGCTGTTGGTGAGTATATACTCTGTGTTATATGTTGTATGTACTGTGTGTCATGTATGTGTATTGTGTGTGTTTTGTGTAACTTTACAACTGTGCTAAGTCGCCGGACACAGGGACAACTCTCCCATCCTAATACCGGATGGGAGTAGTAGTCCCATACGGCGACTTAGCACAATGGTGGCACTAGCGTCGCGTGGACACACACACACACACACACACACACACACACACACACACACACACACACACACACACACACACACACACACACACACACACACACACACACACACACACACACACACACACACACACATATATATATATATATATATATATATATATATATATACACACACACACACACACACACACACACACACACACACACACACACACACACACACACACACACACACATACCAAATCTATCAAACGGCCGACATCGATCCCCATGCGACGGTATGCCTCCATGTCTCTTCGGGATACAGGAACACACTCCGCCCACGCACTTCCGCCCGCTTCCCCGCACTTCCTGCTGCAGCAGTTTCTCCACCCATAACCGCAATAAAACCCGCAGATATATTTTTGATCTGCGGGTTTTACTGCGGGTTTGACCTCACAATGGAGGTCTATGGGTGCAGAACCGCTGCAGTTCCGCACAAAGAAGTGACATGGTCATTCTTTTTTACCGCAGCTATTCAGCGCGGCTTTTTTAGTGAATTTCAGGATCATGTGCACAGCGTTTCCTGTTTTCCATAGGGTTACATTGTACTGTACTCTGCATGGAAAACAGCGGCGGACCCGCATCGGCAAAATCGCTGCGGTTCCGCGGTAAAAAACGCATTGTGTGAACATGGCCTATGGCTTATGTAAATGGGGCTGACAAGCTTCCTGATACAGCGGAACAGCATCATTACAACTTGGAGGTAATGTCTCTTATATGTTCTATTTCTCATTATATAAATGGGTGATGTACTGATAGAAAAGTGAATATACTCAAAGATATGTATTGATATTAATGAATTTACTACTCTAAGAATCGCAAATCTGAGCCTGGCTTTAGGGGATGATAAATGCCTAATTCTTCAGATGGAAAATGTCAACGTATGCCAATATTCATCCTACTCCCGTTTTCCACCCACCACTTTAATTCATTTTACATTTTTGCATTTTCTCCTGAAGTATAACTTAACTTACTGTACCTTTCTTTTTTATGAAGAATTCCAACTTTATTTTCTGTCATGTTGCATAGTCATTGTAAACCATATCTATATGGGGAAGGGACCCCCAGTCAAAGCTAATAATGTAGAGGTGTTGCTACAATGACCAAACTTCTTTGGCAATTGTTAAGTTCAGCAGAGATGAAAATGTAGGTTGTGCGTGCAGGTCTACACAATGCCCCCATAGTAAGGCTGAATAGAGAAGTAGAGAAGCTACAATGATGAGACCCGACTTTAACCACATGTTCAAGTACACACAGGGACTAAAAATTAAAGTAAAATGTAAAAAAAAAGTATAAAATATTCAAAAATGAGAATGTAATTTGAATCACTCCTCCCCCCATTGAAAATATATTAAAAAATTCACACAAAAAATGTCAGATCTATATAAAATGTTAACCCAATTGATAAAAACTGTAAAGAGAAAACATTTTAAAGCTCCAGAATTGCAGTTTGGTCACCACAGTTCTTCAAAACATTGTAATAAGAAGCAATCAAGATGTCTTATGTAGCCCTAAATGTTATCAATAAAAATGTCATGCTGCCCTGAAAAAATGAATCACTCACACAGCCCCAGCAAGCGAAAAATTAAAATGCTATAGGTCCTGAAATAAGGCAGCACAGCATTTTTTTTTTTTTTTCTTTTCACCACGGAAAGGTGTAACTTGCTATAATATTATAGGCAGCACGGTGGCTCAGTGGTTAGCACTGCAGCCTTGCAACGCTGGATTCCTGGGTTAAAGCCCCACCCTGGACAACATCTGCAAAGAATTTGTATGTTCTCTCCGTGTTTGTGTGGGTTTCCTCCGGGTTCTTCGGTTTCCTCCCACATTCCAAAGACCTACTGATACAGAATTTAGATTGTGAGTCCCATTGGGGACAGCGATGATGATATATGCAAACTGTAAAGCGCTGCGGAATATGTTAGCGCTATATAAAAATAAAGATTATTTATTTATTATATGGAGGCAATAATATACTGTATGAAATATAATGTAAAAATGAGAAGTGTTCATAATTTACTTTTTATTGACTGCAGTTGTATGTTTCTTTTTCCCAATAAACCAGTCACCTGGTGATGCCTCTGCGCATTGCACACCCACACATTGACTGTACAGCGATAATTCATGTCCTTCACACACTCCAATGTCTTTTAGATGACTCCATAAACACCCCAAGTCCTGAATTGAACTTCTCAAAGCCTCATCTGGGCGTTTAGTAATTGCTGCTGTTACTCCGTGGATGATCACTCTCCGCACAGCGACATGGCATAATTGTGTACAAGCACAGACGTAGTTCTCTTCCTCCTCAAATCATTGTGTAGAGCATGCAAAGTGACTGCATTTACAGCTCCATTAATCTGAGGGAGATTTATGATGCTGTCCTGGTAGTGAATAGGGCTAAAAATTGTAGCTAAATGCTTTTTTTTTTTTTTTTTTTAACAATGTGCTTCACACCTCCACTGGTTTCTGTGTGCAGTTAAGCCGCCACACATGGCCTAGGTATTCTGCCTGCTGCAACTATCAGGCCTGCAAATGAGCTGTGAAGGTGCAACAAAAGGCACTTCTGAAAATTGAAATCTCGCTGCTTTAAATGGGAGTAATTTGAGCCAAAAGAGAGCAAAACTTTTAACTTATGACGTTTTTTGAGAGAGAGGAAAAAAACATTGCTTTATCTCAGCAAAATTACTCTGAGGCCTTCATCATTCAAGAGCTAAAAGGAAAAAAATGTCTGCGTCAATCTTTAGTAGCCCCCACTATATACATGTACAATTGTGCTCAAAAGTTTACATACCCCGGCAGAATGTTTGCTTGCTTGGCATTTTGTCAGTGAATATGAATGATAACACCAAAACTTTTTCTCCACTCATGGTTAGTGGTTGGGTGAAGCCACTTATTGTCAAACTACTGTGTTTTCTCTTTTTAAATCATAATGACAGCCCAAAACATCCAAATGACCCTGATCAAACGATGGCAAAAGTTTTGGTGTTATCATTCATATTCTCTGAAAACAGGCCAAGAAAGCAAAAATTCTTCCGGGGTATGTAAATGTTTGCGCACAACTGTATATTTTCTTTTAAACTGATCTAGGCAATTTATTTGATCTTTGTATTGCCAATGTCTGTGATCTGCGTTAGGCCCTATTCACAAGGCAATATTTTGGTTGGCATTTTGCATTTGTATTTGTAAGCCAAAATTGGGAGCCAGTCCAGACCACTGAAAATTCCACTATTTCCAGTTGTAGTTATGCTTCACCAAAGCATGTGAAAAGTGGCACAAGGTCACAGATTGAGGATCTGCCACAGCTAGAGGACTCATGGCAGAAATCTAAGACTGTGCTGCAGTCTCCCATGAGAATTGGGGCTGTTGCCATTCATTGGCGCTATTCCGCAGCCTGTTAGGTTATGTGCAGACGATCAGTAAACGCTGCGGGTTAGATGCTGCGTACTTGTGCAGCATCCAACTCGCAACCGCCAGATGTTACAGCATAGTGGATGGGATTTTAAGAAGTCCCGTGCCCACTATGGGTCCAGAGACACCCGTCAATCACCCACGAAGACGGACATGCGGCACGTCTCTCTCCAGAGCGCAGCATATCAAGTTCTCTTGCCGAGACGCTAGAACAAATACTAATGTAAAATGCTGACCGTATGAACGTGGCCTTAAAGTGATACTGTCACAATCGTATGTCCCAACCAAATTTGCAGTTGGTCCTTGGTGATGCTGTTTCAGTGTTCTCTGTACAACCCCCGCAGCCACTTCTACAGCTTTAGAAAATTGTTTTGCTACTTTTTTAGAACATTTTAAACCTTTGCAGCTCCTGCGATCGTCTTACTGTGCAGTAAAGAAACACATAGCATTCTGTAGGGATACATTTTACAATATCTACATCTGGAAACCCATCCTTAGTCTCCAACTTACAGTTCCTCTACTCCTCCCTCATCCTCCTCACATCAAAGAATCCTAATAATACTGTACTAGATTGCTGCACAGATATGTGCACTATTTATGCTGGCAGGAGAATTATTTTTTTATACTAATGTTGCATACTTATATCCTGTTTTACTTACTTTCTTTTATGTTCGGAAACATGCATTGTGAAAACAAGTCCTTTGGTTCTATAAGTATCTCACATAGTTTAGAACTCCCTTTGTTTCACAGGCTCTTCATTGTTTAGGTTATTTTATGTTTTTTTTCTGATATGTCTAAATTTCTGGCATATTTGAGCCAGTAAAAGATAATGGCAGCATTACATGTACTATTGTTATCTAGGAAACTGATTAGACAGTTCCCCTTGTTGCCAGAAATAGAATCAATTGGAATAATCACTTTAGAGGGGTTTTAATCCTATGAAACTTATTCTTTAAATGGCTTGGACCAACTAAAATAATTAGAGATGGTCACCTGCACCGATTCCCTGCTGTTCTGATGCTTACTTAGGGTACTGTCACACAGTGGCACTTTGATCGCTCCGACGGCACGATCCGTGACGTTGCAGCGTCGCTTGATTATCGCTCCAGCGTCGTAGACTGCAGTCACACTTTGCAATGCATGGCACTGGAGCGTTAATTTCATGACGTAGTTGCGATGTAGAAGTCATACGGGACATTGGGAATATCGTGCACACCTTTGTTACACACTGCGATCATGCCGCCACAGAACCAAAAAACACGAAGTATATAACTCATGAATGTATAAAAGAATATATGTTTATTAATGTACAAAAAAACAAACAAACAAAAAATATATACCAAGAAATAATTACAATCCAGAAAAACAACAGTAATTACCACAGAGTCATATGAATGTTGAGAAATGGGTGCACCAAAACCAGTGTTGCACCATGGACAAAGAGGGGCATACAATGTAGTAACACAGTTGTGCTGGGTATCTATATCTTAAAGTGCCAATGCTTAATATACCTCAATGATAGGTGTTACACAAAGTAAAAGGGATATACCCTATAGTCCAGTGACCACCGTTCTATCAATATAAGGGAGCTAGACCCATGCTGTCCTCTTACCCTTCTCCTTGTCCATGTGTCAACACGCGCCCTTACGCGCGTTTCGCCCACGGCTTCCTCGGGGGGCCCGCAGCCTCGGCACAATGCTACTTTCTGCTATCGGATTAGGGTAGGCATGTGGGTTTTGAGCAGACGCACCCTCACTGTGTATGCTGCGTCCTTCCAGATGTCATGCGGCAGGCCGGGCCCAGCATTATGTAAACCATCTGCGGCCGTGGCGTTGACCATTTTTAGATATGTGGCGGGGCCCAGGCCAGACCGCATTATTTAAACCACCTGTGACCATGGTGGTGACAAACAGAATTATAAAGGGTGGCAATCCACTTCTGCCCCTGGAGGCCCGGGCCCCGAGCGGTAGCCCTGATTGCCCTCATTATAATCCACCTATGAGTACAACACCATAAGAATTCATTAAATGCAATGTGACACTGCAATTTCATTGTCGTGTGGCACGTCGCTGTGTAGCCCCAGCATTACTCGATAAGCACGCTTTATGTTCGTGAGGGAGAGGGCAGCGACTCTTCCCAGCCTCTCATAGACAATAGGTTTTAAAGTTGAACAGAAATAAAGGAGCAATGAAAGCCCCGCTCACAGACTGTAGGATCAGCACAGTTTGGAGAACTGGGTCATTCATGCATGTTGCCTAGCACTGTCTGGGAGACATGAGGGTAACTGGACTTGGCAGTCTCCATCTCTGCAGCTTGGAGTCTAGCAGCTTTGGGGGTGTTATTTTGGGTGCGTAGAGAGAGACATCTGGTGCAAACACCACATTATGAATATTGTGAGTATACGAGCGGGTATCCATATATTTGCATTTTGCATAAAACGGTTTACCTCTAATATACTGAAGCTGACATTTCTGCTCTGTTGAATTTGCAGCAAGGACTACAACATGATTATCTTGAAAAAACCCTATTACCTCAGAAATAATGACTTTTATAAATTTGGCACCATACCTGTATTGAGTCCGGGGGATACGTTTTCTCCCCCTGACTCAAGCGCCTCGCATGCATCCATCATCCCCCTTTGGCCACCGGGCGCCACCTCCTCTGTGTCTCCTACGTCACCGGCGCCAGTGCTGTGCAATCATTTTTCGGGCATGCGCCGTGCGCGCTGCCCTGGAACTTGCATCAACTGATGTATGGAGATTGCGCCTGCGTGTAGCGCAGGCCCCAGATCCCGCCCCGCAGTGCAGGCGCGATCTCCATACATCAGTTGATGCAAGTTCCAGGGCAGCGTGCACGACGCATGCCCCGAAAAATGATTGCACAGCGCAGGCACCGGTGACGTAGGAGACAGAGGAGGCGGCGCCCGGTGGCCAAAGGGGGATGATGGATGGATGTGAGGCGCTTGAGTCAGGGGGAGAAAACGTATCCCCCGGACTCAATACAGGTATGGTGCCAAATTTATAAAAGTCATTATTTCTGCAGTAATAGGGATAAAAAAACATAACAGCCACCTTCACAGAATGCAGCCTTAGTGCTGCAGAAGGTGTCTCTTTTACCTTAATAGGCCCTGGGGGGGGGGGTGACAAGTTCCCTTTAAGCAGTTTTCTTCCCCCTCTGGAGGCTGTAAATGTAGCCTATGGAACTCTTCATAGTCATTCCCTTTCCCCCTCTGACAGCTGTCTGTATATTCCCCAGTAAGCTTCCTATACAATCTCCTTTCTGCTGTGCATACTGCCCATATAGTCCCCATATGGTCTACTTCGCCTCTGGTAGCTTTAAGTACTGTCTCCAGTAGATATAATGCCCTAGAAGTCCCGTTAGTCTCCTTACTCTTCCCATTATGTGCCCCTGCAGATAACTTTTGTACCATACAGTCTGCAGCAGTGAAAAATGTCACACTTTGCTTACAATTTGGAATTAAAGGGGTTGTCCAGCCTGAGAGTGACTGCAAACTGGTGAATCCTCACGTTGAGCTCACTGCACGCTGTGTGACGTCTCGGGAGAAAGTGTGTGATTTGCATACATGCCAGCACGTGCCAACTAGATGAGTGCGGACTCGCTCAATGCAAGTGAATTGAGCGAGGCTGGAGTGTGGCCGGAAGTATGCAAATCGCAAAGTGAGGTTTCACAAGTCTGCAGTTGGGCTACAAGTCTGCAGTCGCTTTCTAAGGCTGGACAACCCCTTTAAGAAGTGTTGTGCTATTTTCCCATGGTGGCTCTTCTTAACTTGTTCTGGGCATCTATGTTACGACACATCCTACTTGTGGGCTGTAAGACGGCTGACACTGGAGCCAGTACACTGTTATTGAAGCTTTCCCTACTGAATGAGTCCATTATACAACGATTATGTAATTCATCCTCTTATTAAAAGTGGCACAATAGCCGTATCTTTCATATATCAATGGGCACAGCGTTACTCATTCGCTTGTAATATTTCAATCTAATGGAATAGTGAGATTAGGCAAAATAATCATTGCACACGATCTGTCACAATTGTGGTCAACACCCCCTCATTACTATGTAACCGTGCCCTGTCCTGGAATTCAAGTATTGCCCATATGTGATGTGTTCTAATCCAAAGGATAAAGTCCTGTTCACACGGGATGGAAGTAGATATCAGAACTTTGGACAGGTCCAATAGCTGGTGGCACAGGAATATTCAGCTGGATGTGACTCCTGCACGTTCCAGCCAGGGAAATGGTGTTTTTACTTCTCCTACCAAGCACCACATTTCTACGATGAGCCATACAGGAAGATTTATTTATGTCTTTTGTATTGGTTTGAATGTTGTATGGACTAATATTTATTTATTTCTGCAATATTAACAATATACAGTTTGGATGAGGACTGACTGTAATGTAACTGTTCCATGGGAGGGTCAATCGCTAGTAAGAATTAGCGCGCGGTCCGTCCCTGATCACCAGACAGGGTTATTTTATATGCTTGACACCAGGTCTGGGCTGTATACAACTAATTAACATTCTCTATTCTGAGCCATTTAGGGGATTGAAAAGTAGTTTTTTTTGTCGTCCAGTCGACACTCTGCTTGATCTTTGCATCTCCAACTCCCAGCTCCGCGTTCAGGACTCTCTGTACTCTCTTGCCACTTAGTTTAATAAAGAATTTCCTGTCCGTTATAACCTTACTCGTAAGAATACAGGAATCAAAGCCCCCAGAGAGTAAAATCCCACACATATCCACTACAGAACTCTGCATTTTGTTCCTGCATCGAATTTCACAATTTATTTCAATTTTTCTCCCTGAAGTGTAACCCTTTCAGCAAAACCACTGTACCTGAAAACTAGGAAATTGATGTGAATACTGCAATACCCTGCAGCAGAGACAAATTCATTATTGCATTTGCACCTGTCCTTTATTTTCTTTTCTTTTTGTTTTTTTTTTGTTAAATTTACTTTCCATTTTGTCCCATTTTTTTTTTATTTTCAATTAATTTTATTTGATCATTTTGTAATTTATTATTATTTTTTAGCATTGTGAGCAGATTTCCAGATGTTTTCCTGATGCGTCATTTGTTTGTTTAAAAAAAAAAAAAAAAGTCTAAGGGTATGTTTCCACGTTCAGGAAACGCTGCGTGTTTGATGCTGCGTAGAGCCGCAGCGTCCAACACGCAGCATCCAGATGTTACAGCATAGTGGAGGGGATTTCATGAAATCCCGTCTCCACTATGCATTAAAAGACGCATGCGGCAGACCCGCGGAAACGGACATGCGGCGCATCTTTTAAGACCGCAGCATTTCCTTACAGTGCTGAAACAAGGCAAGGGCAATGCATGTTACCTGCATAAAATCCTGACCAAATCCTGATACAATCCTGAACGTGGAAACATACCCTAAAAATTTGTCACATACCGTATGTACTTAAGACCGACCCTGGAGTGATTGTATATAAATAGATTATAGGCAACATTTTTCAAAACGTGACTTTTTCCTCTAAAAAGTTACAGAAATTGTTAAATACAAATATATTTTTCTTTAGTGCAAAATTCGCACATGTTGATGAATTTTGGCAAAAAAAAAAATTAAAATAAGTCAGCGACTACCATAAGAAAAAAAAAAAAGAAAAATGGCATAAACTGCAAGCGATGAATCCATCTTTTCATGCTCTTTACTTGAAGACCTAGTTCTGCAACTTAGAAAACAAGAAAGCAGAAACGCCCATCTATCCTAGAGATGATCTCAGAGATTATCCCATTTTCATGAAACATTTGTGTTTCTAATGTCAGCCTTTTCTGTTACAAGGTGTCTTGGAATTCGCAACATGCTACATGGTTGCATCTGTGAGAATATTGGTGTTGTTGGCACTTGGAGCCATATGTGCCACTGCTACCTTGTGTAACATTCTTGGAAGTTCTAGCAAGCGATCTTCAACTTGCATTCTTGATTGTTTTCTACAATGTTAAATATTGCAACAAAGAAACCTTAATTTTCCTAAATCTTTGCCCTTTGATTACTGAGGAGTGAATTGACACTATTTTCAGACCTAGATTAGAAACAAGCAGACTGTGGATGGGGAAACCTAATATTCGGCATGTTTAGAAATCATGACCGCAGCATTTACAGGACAAGCAAAGGGCATTGGACACTTCCTGCTGGTTTTATCAGACCCTTTCTGCATCTAAAGGGAACATTTCCCATAATTACAGATTGGAGATGTTATTTATGCAGTGCCCTAATATTTTTATGTTCCCCCATGATGACTTTATAAGGGCTGTATATGTTCTCTAAAAGAGTAAATTTGTGTAAAGATTTGTGTTTTAACATGTTAAGATGCAATACTTTTATGGCTTCTATGAAGGAATTCTGCTGTGTGCACACGTTGCGGATTTTGATCCGTTTCTGCAGCATTTTTGGACCCACGGAATTGCACCAAATCCGCAGTGTAGTACAGTAACAATGATAGTGAATGGGAATTTGAGAATTGTTGTGCACATGCTGCAGAAAAATCCACTCGGATTCGCTGGGGTTTTTTTTTTTTGCAGCATGTCAATTCATTATGCAGAAACGCATCGTAAAATATTTAAAGAAATATTGTGCTTCATTCATCACCATCATTTTCCTGTGTTCCCAAGTTATTGGATGATTAGAGCCTGAAAGCCTGTGTATAAAATACAGTGTATTATGGTTGTATGTTCAGCTGTCTGGCTATACACTGAGGTCATATAAGGCAAAAGCAGAGCATCGAAAGCAAGAGTTACATCCGCAACATTAAATATTTATGTATCATCGCTGTAATGGCATGCTAATGAAAAAGTTTGGCAACACGCGATGAATGCCGTACTACTTAAAGAATTAATTTTTACCATATGCAGCCCACTACAAACATGTGTTTTTTTGTTTTGTTTTTTCCTGTTAACTTTCTTATTTATCTATTTTTGTGTATATTTGTAGTGGAGCTATTTAAAAGTCATCAAGGTCAGATGGGTTGAAGTCTGACTCCGTGCACTCCCACCAAACATTTACCCGTTCTGGTTGTGGCTGGATGTAAGCAGTTTATAGACCCTGAACATCACCGCTTCATACACTGTGTAGTGCAGCTCTTATCCACTTGAGCACAGAGGGGTTGTAAAGTGCTCAATACAGAGACCGGAGGTTACGTCACATCTAGGATCTGCCTCCAGTGAACTGTAAGAGTGACAAGTGTTTGAGTGAAACTGTATTTCAATCGCCATATTGTCACTTTTCATTCACAGGTACACTTATGCAGATCTCCTGTCTGTCCCCATTAGCAGTTTTGCACAGTCAAAAAGGAGCTGACAGACTCTTTTTTTTTTTTTTTTTTTTCTTGAGATGACAGATCCTCATTTTACTTGCTTAAAAAAATAACTAAGTAAGTTTTTAATGTGCTTTAAAGTAAAATATCTATCAAATTGCTTTATACCTCCTTTATTATTCTGTGCCTCACAATCCATTCCCATCTGCAGGCTATGACTAACTCACCAGTAACCTGGCAAATCCCCTGGTGGGCCTTCAAGCTGGGAGTAGGACTCTATCCTCCGCTTTAGCAGCAAAATCCAACTCCTTCCAAATCAGGTCAATTAGGTTAAAGGGAAGATGCCACCAGTTTTCTTGTAGTTTGTTTTTTTGTGAAGTTAAGCTTAAAATAGTAATTAAAATGTATTAATGCAATGTTTGCAAACATTTCTATATGAAAAATATTATATATTTTCTTACAAATGTATATATTTACCACTAGGGGGAGCATTTTCCATTTGAGACCACAAGCAGCTATAGTAAGACTTACCAGCTTTACTGTTGACAGCAAAATTTGGGCAGTAACTGCTGACATTACCATTTCCCTTCCCTTTTGGGTGGTCTAGTATCCCTGGGGCAGAATGAAGAGCAGCATCACAGGGCAGCACCATTTTGTGGGTGACTGCCCTGTGATCTGCTATCATCAGCAGTTACTGTTTCTCTCATCAGTCTCTCTCACCCAGATGACATGATTCTCTCACCTCCCTCCACAATGCCTGGCCATTCACTGCAGCTCCTTATCTTATGAAGGGATGAATCACAACTCCTGCAGAGCAGCTGACAGCTCCTGCTCCTAGAATGCTAATGGTACACTGTTCCTCCTTGATGTCTCTGCTATTCTACCGGGCTTTTCTCCTGCGTTTTATTACTGTCAGCCCTCAATCTAGGATCTGTTCTGTTGGGATCAGTACTGTTTGTTTAGTTAGCAGATCAGAGGGCTCCATGAATATGGCAGCAGAAGACTCCCACTACTGTGAAATGTGCAGCCCACAGAGGTGTGCCCAGTTCACAGTAGTGACTGCTCCATTACAAGAGATGGGGTCAGTGGTGGTCTGTTATCTCTTATGACCATGGGGTGCCGTATTATGACACTGATAGTGTTGTGCTGCTGCTGTGAAAACAAGATGTCAGCTCCCAGTGCCTTATTTAAACTTCTATAACACACAAAATATGTTTCAAATGCAATCAAAACTTGGTTATAACAGCATGTTATGCTACATTACATTGATTTATTAATGATCTACAAACGCGGTACCTTCCCTTTTAAGGTCGGGTGATTGTGGAGCCTGTGTCATCTGAAACGACACTCTGTCTTTCCAATTTCTGGACAACCATGCTCGTAACACTAAGTGCAAAGCAGATGGGATGGCATGTCATTGCAGAGGGCTGAAGTAGCCCAGCTGGGAAAGTGTGCCTCGGAAATCGAGCATGCTATGTTATTGTATAGAAGGAAGGTGGGCCTCAAAATCTATTCCACTGCCCTCTGTGCCCCATTCCAACCTTTCCCATCTGTCTCTACTACTTCTTGTCTACGATCTGTACATGGTGACTACCTGAGCGCAGTCATGGTTTGTGCTGCTCTTTTCAAGACCTCTTCCCTCCACTGCTTTTCAGGGTGTTGATATTAAACTTTCACAAGGTATGACTGAATGGGACCGAAGACTAAAGTGAACAGGAACAATTTTAGAAACACATATCCAGTAGGCTTTAATTACAACTTCATTTGTTAGTTGAGTGCTATGCCGCTCCTATTTTTGTTCCAGACACCTGACAATCTGGCAGGATTTAATCTAATGCTTTTGAAGTTAGATGTTAGATTTCCTGTACAATTCACAAAGGTTCTCCCACACAACCTCAATGTTTCCTAATGGAGAAAAGCAAATTGTCATGTTACCAGAAAAGAATAGTGCTGCCCTACAGTGTGACGCTACTACAATATGCCTTGTCTGTGTGTTCACATCTGCGTTGGAGACTCTGATAAGAATTACAGACAAAATAGGGCAGCGGCTGTGCTGTCTTCTCTGGCAAAATGACAAACACCATGATGGAAACCCCACAGATCCATTGCGGTTGATGCGCCTGTATTTGAAAGAGAAGGGGTCACGGGGAACAGCAGTAGATGGTAATGTATACCCCGTCAATCGTAAACTAAAATGGTGACATATAAACAAAGTATCCCCCTGCGCTAAACCCCTCTATGCTCACAACAGCACTGAGCACAATTGCACTGTCTCCGCGGCCGATCCATGCCCAGCCGGCCAGCCCAGAAAATAAAGTCCTCCCACCGCTCCGTACAATACCACTGCTACTCCTTCAGTGGTGGTGTACAGGTTAGTGGGAGGACTTGGGTTTTGAGGGCTGGGCATGGATCGGTGGCGCGGACAGTGGCATTCTGCTCGGTGCTGTTGTGAGCTCAGAGGGGTTTAGCGGAGTGGGATACTTTGTTTAAATGAATGAAAATGGTAGTAGTTGTAGAGAAAATACAATCCTGGCCATGTACTAATAAATCAGAAGTCACAGCAGGAAAATCTTATACACAATCTTATGTCTAGCTTAGGACCAGAAGAGGAGTACACACTCCCTTTACCATTCTTGGAACCCCCTAGGCCATGCACCGCTATCCTCATGCCCTGCACTAGACAGATGTGCTCCTTTAATTCTGTTGTAGAGATGCTATAGCACTTAAAGGGAATCTATCACCAGGTTTTTGACACCCCATCTGAGAGTAAAATGATATAGGGTTAAATAATCTGGTTCCAGTGATTGTATCACTTACCAGGCTGCTTGCTGCAGTTTTGAATAAAAACTGTTTTCTCTTATGCAAGTCTAGCAGTTATCTGAATGCTGAACTCCGTATAGCCCTGTCCACACACTGATTGGCAGCTTTCTGTGTACACTGCGCATAGGCAGAAAGCTGCCACAGTGGTAGGGGCAGGGTTCTACAGAGTTCATGAATATGGAGTACTATACTAGTCCTCTAATGATTTCTTGTTTATTAAAAGTGATTTTGTAAAAATTAAAGCAAGCAGCCCAATAAGTGATACATCACTGAAATTGTGGTCTCTTTCCCTACATCTTACCGCTCTCAGATTGGGTAGCAAAAGCCTGGTGATAAATTCCCTTTTTTAGACTTTTTTTTTTTGCAGCCTTTTTTGTAAAAGTGACACCTTTAAATGTCTTCCTGTTCTCTAAAGGTCAATCTGTCATTTGTCAGCATGTTCTCCTCATACCTGACAGTTTTGCCGCGAGTTGCTGAGAACCTGTAGCGACTGCTGTACGCTCTGCTTGACTACTTTGGCAAATCCACATATGTCAATATACAATGCCCGCTCCTGATTCCATGTATGACCTTCATGTGATATGTCCATGGTGGTTTTTTTCAGGTGGATATTCGTGTGTAACGTCCAGATTAAATGCAATCCTTTTTCTTCTCATCCAATTATTTTTTTGTTTGAAGTTTACGACAACAACAACAAGTTGTATGACGGAATTATCACAGCATTACACTGTTCCGGTTAAGAGAACAGTTTAATGAGCTATAAAGGACAGGATCTTTATGTGCCCCAGGTTTCGTGGGGAGAGGCCATGACCCAGAAATTTTTCCCTGCTCGAGCCTCTTGTTTTAATGTCAGCGGTTCTTGGTAAAAATGTATCCCATTAATGGAAATCCTGATTTATGGTGTGTTTCCTTATACAAGAAAGCAAGATGTTCATAAAATAAGAATTACTTCCATATGAGCGGAGTGAACCCTAAATCCATTTTATAACACGCACAGCTCCAACTTCGCGTTCCTGTGGACTTTTAGCTTGACTGTTTTGTTTGGACCTCAATGTATATTTTCCGGCCATTTTTTTTTTTTGGGGGGGGGGGAGGTGGAGAGGAGGAGTGGGAGGGTGTTGAAGTTCAAAGCGTCATGAGAAAGGAGAAAAAACAGATTTTTTTCTTTTTCTCAGCGGTAACGCCAACTAGAATGTGTTGAGGTGCGAATCGATGGGGTACAGCACCCCATTTCCTGCCCCCGCAGAGCGCTTCATCTGAAGCTTACTGTATTCTTCTGTTTCCTGAAGTCAGCAGGAAATGTATACATTGCGCATTTCTATGGGAAGGTAAATATGCATACCTTTAAAGGCAAAACAACTCTTTTATATCACGGAAAAAAAACAGTGGAATCAGTCACTAAAATAATAAATAAAATATAGGTCATCCTCCAGGCAGAAAAATAAGACCGAGATCTGGATATTTCCTGTAAGTGAATGTGTTATTTTTATTCTGTTCGGTATTTGTGGCGCCAGTGAAGTTTGTTAATGGTACAAAACTTTCATAATCAACATATATATATATTTTATTCCCCTTAAAACCCATTTATAAGTACACAAACTAAGATTAAACTGAATAAAAAAACCCTTTTAAAATATAGGTTAAAAACACTTCTGAAGTAGCTTTCAACTTTAAGAAAAGTGGACTCCAAACGCTTGCAACGTTACAAACAGAGCAAGTACTAGCTTGTCCCGAGTCTAGTGCCGGCTCTTTGCCACTGCTCCGGTCTCCAATCTGTGCCATTTCTGCAGCTCACATAACCGCTGCAGCCGATCACTGAGCTTGTTGGCTTGAACCGTCTACATCGGTAGAGCCACTGAGCTGAGTGATTGGCTGCAGCGGTGATGTGACGTCACAACTGCAGCAAAACCCTGAGATCGGAGCAGCAGGTGAGAGCCGGCACTAGACCACGGACAACGACTACCTGCTTTTGTTACACATCTAAAATCACTTTTTTGTGTGGAAAACTAATCTTAGGGTACCGTCACACAGTGCCATTTTCATCGCTACGACGGCACGATTCGTGACGTTCTAGCGATATCACTCCAGCGTCGTAGACTGCGGTCACACGTTGCAATACACGGCGCTGGAGCGATAATTTCATGACGTATTTGCGATGTAGAAGCCGTTGGTTACTGTGCGCACATCGTATACAACCTGTGTCACACGATGCAATCATGCCGCCACAGCGGGACACTAGACGACGAAAGAAAGTTTCAAACGATCTGCTACGACGTACGATTCTCAGCGGGGTTCCGGATCGCAGTAGCGTGTAAGACACTACGATATCGTAACGATATCGCTAGAACGTCACGAATCGTGCCGTCGTAGCGATGAAAATGGCACTGTGTGACGGTACCCTTAGGCAAAGGTTAATCAAAATATATATTCCAAAATCTCTCCTTCCAACGGGTCTGTGTATTTTCTGGATAACCATAATGTTTACCCTCTTGTTTCTTTCCAGCGTCTCTCTGGGGATTTTTGAGCAATGCCTCCGTACTAGTCATGAGTTACATTGTGAATCATCCAGTTGTTTGTGTGTGGGAGACATTTTTGTGAAATGATTTTCCCTAGAAATATTTCCTTTTTAGTATCTACTTTGTGTGTTAAAAGTTTTGTTTTTCCTCGGTCAGTACTTAACACATACTAAAGACTAATGAATCAAATCACAAGATCTCTACTGAAAGAGAAGAAAAACATTGATGGGAATTCATTTGCCTGCGGACTGTTTGGAAATCTGTGATGGTAAAGGATGCAATGTCATATTACACAGTGCTATGCCGTCCGTCGTTTGCTATAATGGAACCCTATGGCGCCGCATCTGTCAAATGATGGAATTCGGCAACGGATTCTGTTTTTTTAAACTAAGCATGCGTTTTCCATTCTGCAGAGAATGGAAACTGCGTGAAATCTAAATTGAAGTAAATTGGTTTTATAAACTCGTGCACATCGACCAGGGCCGGAATGGCAATTCTGGCAAATGCCAGAAGGGCCTGTCTGGTCATGGGCTGCATTGTCTGCTACATTGTTAACAGAATTGGTGTTCTCAAGACACCCATACTGTTGAGCGTTGTGATGGATCACAAAGTCGGTGACTCCGTCAGTCACCCCAGCGTGCCACGGGTATCATTAGAAATATTGGTCTTGTAGTAAATCTTGATTTCCTCCATCCAGGGTAATATTAGTGATATATCCACATCTGGTGCTTGGGGACAGAGACAACATGGGTGTGTGGGATTTCAAATGCCAGGGCTGAATTTTAGTCCCAGTCCGTTCCTGGCATCGACTGTTTCTATCGATGGTTGCACTGACCATTGTTTGGATTGGTGGGGTAGCCCAGTCCCAACTGGTGATTAACTGACATATTGTTAGGTTTTATTTGCACTTTTGTATAATACTAAAAATGATAATTGTAAGTCTAATAGATGACGGTCCTGAATGGGAGTCTCTCCTACAAAACACACCCCCCCCTCGTCATGTCCTCAGTCTCCTCTAGAGTTAGATACTGCCGCATGGCTGGGAATTACATCCTTTTCTGATTCGAGGACTACATCGTCAGATTGTACCACTCCAAAGGGTTACTATAAAACTTATAAAGGAGCACTGCTCCTTACCTTAGGCCTTTCTTTAACGTGAAAGATACAAGAGTGAATCCACTAGAGGGCACTAATATGTGTTCCTAGAGCTGATATCTATGATCACTGCAGGAAAAGAAGAATTGAGCTGTCACGTCAGCCCTGCATCAGTAGGATGCAGATGGCTTTTGACAGCCATACAGCATAGTAATGCTTTTTCTTTTTTTTTTTAAAGGAATACTATTTACATACATTTATTAGTGCTTTGCAGGAAATACAATGTATCCATACCCCCATGACCCCTTCTTCCAATGGTGAGATTTAGCAGTATTAGAATTCTAAAACTTTTTTACACGAATGAGAAGTAATCGTTTTGATGATTAAGCGATTAAAATGGTTATTTCATCCTAACAAAGAACAATCTGTGCGAGCTGCGATAATATTTTTCACAGAACTAATGGAACAGAGGTGACGGTCTTTAATTTTAGTTTTGCAGATTGCTATGATCAGTTCAGGACCGTGAGAGCAGTGAATTAGGTACAAAGCATTCTGCAGGACACAACCAATCCATCATTTCACGCACATCAAACAGCGCTGGATTTAGATTTCCCTGGATTCTACGGCTCCTATTAATAAAGACTGGTATTTTGTATGCCAGTCGTGATAAAGAGCATGCTGGAGTAAGATGCGCGAAATTCACTAAGAGGCATGTACTGTTTAATGAATTTATCACAACTTTAAGCTGCCATGTGCCGAAGAGAGGAATTCACTCCAGCAGCCTAGCGTGGGTCGCCAGCGCCTGGTGCAAAGCAAATATCCCCCCCCCCCCCCCCATAAATAATAATAATTTAATTTATATAGCGTCAACATATTCCACAACACTTGCATTTTTTATGTAACTTTTTTTTAATACCCCAGCCCTATGTCTAACCTTAAACCAATCTCAAGCCAGATAGGGTTACAAAATCGTATCCACAAAGTCAGCTATTAGTAAGGAATGAAGACAGTATTGAATCGTAAAGTCAATATTAGCTACTCATTTCTCATCTCGTTTACTGCTTATGCAGAGCGCAGGAGTTGAGATGACTGGCATAGGTTGCTGCTCTTTGCATAGGCAGCGACTGAGAAGACAAAACTTACCTTATTATCGTGAGCTTTGTCATTTTGGTCACTGCCTATGCAGAGCGCAGTAGCCGATGACAGTCCTCTCACCTACTGTGCTCTACTTAAGCAGTACAGGACAAGGCACGAAGAGCAGCGCTGCCAGAAAAATTGCAGTTTGCAGTTGTTGAACATTTTCCATTGGAAAAGCATGTGGGTTGAATTCTGGCGAAAACTCTTTGAATTGACGCCTATGTGTTTAATGTATTTTTTACATCATTATAAGAGAGATTTAAAATTCATTTTATTTTACTATGTTGAGCTTTGGAAAAAGGCACATCTAGAACACGAAGCATGATAAATTACCATAGAGACAAGGCTGAGCAAGCGCCATTATATACGGCATCACATATGTAAGGAATTACTGCGGATTTCCCGATACAATTCATCTCCAGTTAACTCTTGGTGCTGGGATCACGTTCTTGTGACTGAGGACCAGAGAGCGCAAGCATTACATTACCAAGTCTGTATGAATTGTGTGTACATACTGGAAGATGCATCACGTTACATTATTGAGCTTGGATCTTCAGTGAAGTGAACGTTCCTGCGTTCAGAGAGAAGTGATTAACTGTTTTAGCCGCTATTCCTTTTGGTACGGAAGGTCGATTTTGTCATTACTCAATTTTCTCATCCACTTGAAAGAAACACTATAACATATGGCAGGCTATTGAAAATCAAAATGTACTTTAAGGTAATGTCAAGACAGCTGACAAATTGTCAATAAATGCCATTAATTATTTTGTTAATACTCGCATTGCCTGAGAAATAATTCATGGCAGTGATGATCCAGAATTATTGTCGTTGCTATTCTACTCGCAAATAAATTGACAATAAGGTCTTAGCATTCCTCCCGTAATTAAGGTATGTAACGTGGCTCCAATCCATCCACCAATGTGCCCGATAAGGGGAGGAATAACCTCCATTCAGAAGATACTGGTTTCTAAAGGCCCCGTCACACACAGCGACGCTGCAGCGATACAGACAACGATGCTGATCGCTGCAGCGTCGCTGTGTGGTCGCTGGGGAGCTGTCACACAGACAGCTCTCTCCAGCGACCAACGATCAGGGGAACGACTTCGGCATCGTTGAAACTGTCTTCAACGATGCCGAAGTCCCCCTGCAGCACCCGGGTAACCAGGGTAAACATCGGGTTACTAAGCGCAGGGCCGCGCTTAGTAACCCGATGTTTACCCTGGTTACCAAAAAAAAACAAACACTACATACTCACCATCTGTTGCCCGTCAGGTCCCTTGCCGTCTGCTTCCTGCTCTGACTGAGCCGCCGTACAGTGAGAGCAGAGCGCAGCGGTGACGTCATCGCTGTGCTCTCACTTTACGGCGGCAGTCAGAGCAGGAAGCAGACGCCAAGGGACCTGACGGGCAACAGATGGTGAGTATGTAGTGTTTGTTTTTTTTTACATTTACGCTGGTAACCAGGGTAAACATCGGGTTACTAAGCGCGGCCCTGCGCTTAGTAACCCGATGTTTACCCTGGTTACCAGTGAAGACATCGCTGGATCGGTGTCACACACACCGATTCAGCGATGTCAGCGGGACCTCAACGACCAAAAAAAGGTCCAGGCCATTCCGACACGACCAGCGATCTCACAGCAGGGGCCTGATCGCTGGTACGTGTCACACATAGCGAGATCGCTACTGAGGTCGCTGTTGCGTCACAAAACTTGTGACTCAGCAGCGATCTCGCTAGCGATCTCGCTATGTGAGACGGGGCCTTTAGTCCCTAGATGTAAATCAAGTATTTTTTTAGCCAAGCTGTCGTGGCCATCAACTCTTCTTCTTGGAGTCTTCTTCAGGACCCCACCTAGTTAGCTAAAAAGTCTAGTATTAATGTATATACAGAGAAGAACGGAGAGTTGTAGGAGCGAAAGAAAAATATAATGCTAGATTCAGTAGACTAGCGACATTTACAACCGGTGGAAAAAAAATTGGCAAGTGACAGATCCTTTTTAAACTTATATCAATTTTTGGCTTTTGATGCCAGGAATGTTGTGGACCTCTGCAATAGTAAAGGGCTGCATTTTTCCCTTAATGGGTATGGTAACCACATACATGCACCGTTGAGAAGCTATTGTCTTATCACTTGAAAAAAAAAAAAAAGTTTGATGTGAAACAATATTTGGACAATGAATACTACCAATGGTGGGAGAGGAAGATCAGTCGATCATATTTCATTAATTAGGTGTATCAGTGTGACAAATTATGTTTAAATAAAATGTACAGAAAAATGCTTGCTACAAAAGCTGAATTGATGTTTTTGTGTACACCTTTTTGCATATTGCATAGGTATATGGTTTTGCATATATAAAGAGCGAGTGAGTCACCCTCTCTGATCTTTTTAGACTTGTAGCCCTGTGATGTTCCAGACTATTAAACACTATATAACCACTGCTGCTCACAAACTTCTGCAAGGTTCAGCTGTATCACCACCATCTGAAAACAGCACTTTGGAGTTAAATAGATTAGATGCAGAGTGTGAATATGGTAATTTATGGTTAACACATAGCAGTGCTTTGGACTGGAGATCTGTTCTGACTCTTTTTTTCATTTGATTAGATGGATGACTAGACAAGGTGAAAGGACATGTTTGTGGAGTGTCTAGTCAAGTTGAAAATGCCATGGTGGTCAAAGTGAATAAGGACATAAGTGAATCATATGATCAGGAGACTTCTGAGTATTTTAGCCTCATTTGTAGCTTACTCATTTTAGCTGACCCTTGTAGTTAATCATTTGTTCCCTGTACAGTATGTTTGATCTGGTTAAATGCTGACTTGACGGGAATGTGCAGTAGTCTTTTCAATGTGGCAGATTGTTATGAGAAATTTGTGATGGTGCAGCTAATATGGTTAGTCTCCACCACATGATAGGACTTTGATGTGTGTATATATATATTTTTTTTTTTTAACCTTTTTGCTTTTCTTTATTCCTATACACTTACATTTTTTCTATAATTTTACTGACTATGCTAGTGATTACCACGAATATTACGTAAAATAAGTATGTTAGCAGGGAAACATGTTTTGATACTTTTTCTAGTTGATTTTTTTTAGGAGCACATACAGGAGAATAACTAACCTTTTTTTCCTAATAAAACAAAACCGTCTCCGTGTTAGGGAAGATCTACCAGAAATATTCTTATGAAGGAAAGATGATTGGGTCAGGCCACCTCCTTTCCCACAGTGTCTGACGATCTGCAGGGAATTCTGGTCAAGCGAAACATATACATTGTTGTTTCCCATTACAATGTTGTCTTCTCCATAGTTTATATAAAGCCAACGGCAGAGGGAGGGTAAAGGTCTTGGCAGAATGTCACTTACTTTTTCACCTTAATATATGTATCTTTTTTTTTAAATTTGGGCAAGATTTTATCGATGTATTACTTGAAATTAAAAAAAAGAAAAAAAAAACTTTGCATTTACCACCATAAGTTTATGAACATTTTAGCGCTGGTGGAATCGACGAGATTTCCAAAGCGAAACCAATTCACGAAAATGCCTGCAGTCATTTACCTGAAGTGTCTTCATCGGTGCCTTTTTAGCCATTTTTTGCAACAGCTAAGCTGTCATCATCTTTGCACTGTAAAAATAGAAAATCTAAACGGCTCACCTATCGTTGAGTGCACAGGATCTCCATTCCAAAGGAGAAGCAACCCACAAACAGGTTGATGCAGAACTTGAATAAAATATAAGAATTTTTATTTCTTCATTTTATAAGCATGTGTCGCAAAAACGTTTGGATTCATCAGTAAGTTGGCAAAAATATTATAGGACAAAGTCCCAGGGAAACTATAGTTCAGGATGACACATTTCAAAGGGATACTTCTTATTCGTAACCTGTTATGTTGGGTTATGAGTAAGTACTATCACTTTGTCTCCATGGGACTTTTTCCTTGAATGATTTTGCCAATTTACTGATGATGTCCAAATGTTTTTGTGACACATGCTTTTAAAATGAAGAGATAAAGTCTTATAAGTTTGCTCTGTACTTTCAAATATAGAGTGAATGACTTCATAACAAACCTGCCTGAAGAATGTACATGTCACTTCTTTGAACCACTTCAAGGTTTCCGAACCCTAAGGCCACATGCACATGTTGAATATTTGGTGTGTTTTGTTTTTTTAACCTCCAGTATTTGTAAGCCAAAACTAGGAGTGGGTGATAAATACAGAAGTGGTGACGTATTTCTATTATACTTTTCCTCTGATTGTTCCACTTGTGGTTTTAGCTTACAAATACTGATGGAAATTATGGACGAAATACTGAATGTGTGAATGCACCTAAAGTCGTTAAAAGAAGACAATAGACTGAACATGCTAACGACTTACAGCCAAAGCTAACAGACAATTCTCTATACTCTTCCTAGACCTGTCCTCTGCCTTCGACACAGTTGACCACTGCCTCCTACTACAGATCCTCTCTTCCTTTGGTGTCAAAGACCTTGCCCTATCTTGGATCTCCTCATACGTTACGAACCGCATTTTTAGCATTTCCTACTCCCATACTACCTCTTCATCTCGCCCCCTCTCTGTTGGTGTCCCTCAAGGCTCTGTCCTTGGGCCCGTACTCTTCTCAATCTATACACCCGGCCTGGGACAACTAATAAGGTCCTATGGCTTCCAGTACCATCTATATGCTGATGACACTCAGATCTACCTCTCTGGCCCAGATGTCACCTCTCTGCTCTCCAGAATGCCAGAGTGTCTATCAGCCATATCCTCCTTCTTCTCCACTCGCTTCGTCAAGCTCAATGTTGACAAATCTGAACTAATTACCTTTCCTCCATCTCGCAGATCTTCCCTACCTGATCTATCAAAATAAATGAAATCACACTTTCCCCTGTCCCCAAAATCCGCTGCCTCGGAGTAACCCTTGACTCTGCCCTGTCCTTCAAACCGCACATCTAGCTCTCGCCACCTCCTGTCACCTCCAGCTCAAAAATATTTCCAGAATCCGTCCTTTCCTCAACCTTCACTCCACCAAAATGCTTGTGCATGCCCTAATCATCTCCCGCCTCGACTACTGCAACATCCTCCTCTGTGGCCTACCTTCTAACACTCTCGCACCCCTCCAGTCCATCCTTAACTCTGCTGCCCGACTAATTAATCTCTCTCCTCGCTACACTCCTGCTTCCCCTCTTTGCAAATCTCTTCACTGGCTCCCAACTTCCCAGCGTATCCAGTTTAAACTACTAACACTGACCTACAAAGCCATCCATAACCTTTCTCATCCGTATATTTCCAAACTAATCTCTCAATATCTTCCCTCACCTAATCTCCGGTCCTCTCAAGACCTCCTTCTCTCCTCCACGCTTATTTGCTCCTCACCCAATCGCCTCCAAGATTTCTCCCGAATACCCCCCATCCTCTGGAATTCTGTGCCTCAACACTTCCTGTTATCCACCACATTTGGATCCTTCAAAAGAAACCTGAAAACCCACCTCTTCAAAGAAGCTTACAACCTGTAATGTCCACACGGCCACCTCAACACCAACGGAGCTACTGCAACCCTCGACCTACGGTCTCCTTCCCCACCACCCTGTAGATTGTAAGCCCGCAAGGGCAGGGTCTTCCCTCTGTACCAGTCTGTCATTGTTAGTTTTGTTTACTGTAAGTGATATTTGTATTTTGATGTAACCCCATTCTCATGTACAGCACCATGGAATTAATGGTGCTATATAAATAAATAATAATAATAACATGCTCACCACAATTTTTTTTTTTTTACATTGCTGTGCATCATGTTTATTTTTTGCGGGGCATTTTTACTTTCTGGCAGATTTCCTGTGAAAAGGGCGTTTTTGTACATACTCTGGCTGTTATTTTTTTTTTTCTTTTGTAGCCTACAGAGTAAAAAATAATGGGATCCAAAGTTTCAAAAAAAGTATCAATTTTATTTTCAAACTAATGCATAAGTGCAATAAAGTTTATACAGAAATTGTAAGGGAATAAACAACTAGGTTTAGTCCAAATAATAACGAGACTGGCACTTCATTAGCAACATATAACACAAATACGGACTAACTCCTCTACCGGAAGCCGTAAGAAGAGATCCAGATTTTTAATTAAAACTTAAAGCAATATTTTATTAAAGTATTCTAAAAATGTATATACACACTTCATAAAATTTATCAAGGTGCCCCAACTAGGAAGGACTCTGATATTGCAAAGTAATATACCCACAAATGGTAACCTCACAATATTGTAGAGCCTATAGGATCTACATGTATTGCCCAGCACAGTATTTTATCTGTCTATAGGAATACATACATCAATACAGGTAAGAGTGCCCAATATACACTATATTATTGTCATGTGACTACTAGTGCTCCGAGCAACTCCCACCAGTGTAAAGAAGAGCAGTACATAGAATGACCGGTAAGAGATCCCAAATAATTTACCAAGTTGTAAAGATCTCCACAAGCCCAGTGGGAGATCAGCGTCCCTCCTCACCCCGACGCACGTTTCGCTTCCGCTTTTTCCGCCCCTGGAAGAAGCCCCCGGACGCTCCGTTCCCAGTAATGCCTTGCGGCTATAACCCGTGATGATGTAGCTACGCCATCATCTCGCGAGACCGCAACGTCATCATGGGTCGTTGCCGCAATGCATACTTGGGACCGGAGCCTCGCGAGGAGCGGGAAATGCTTCCGCGGTCGCAGAAAGGTGATAATATAATGATTTTTTTTTATTATTATTATTTTTAACATTTTATGTTTTTTCTATTGATGCTGCATAGGCAGCATCAATAGTAAAAAAGTTGGTCACATAGGGTTAATGGTAGCGTTAACAGACTGCGTTACACCGCGTTATGCCGCGGTGTAACGCAGTCCGTTTAACGGACTGCTAAAACGCTATGTGGACACTGACTGGTGGGGAGTATGGAGGGGGCACTGACTGGATGGGAGTAGGGAGGGGCCAATTCGCGGCCGAACTGTGCCTGTTGCTGATTGGTCGCGCCCAGCCGGCCGTGACCAATCAGCGACATGGGATTTCCGTGACAGACAGACAGACAAACAGGTGGAGGTGGACCTTAGACGACTATATAGATAGATCAATATGTAGGAACTATACAATAGCAGAACATATTCATACAGAGGTTGGAAATATTTATGATTGTAATAGCCTCCAGAACCTTTGTACAAACACTAAAAGACCATGAAAATACCTCATAGGACATGTATTCAAAATATTCCAGTCTTTTCAATTTTGAAAAATTATTACCTGTGGTCATGGGAAGGGCAACTGCACACTAGTGATGTGCGTTTCTCGAGCTACCCGCTGTGTCATCAGGATTTTTTTTCACCTTTTGACGAAACAACTGCAGATAGGCAGTAAAACGTGCATTGAGGTGTGCAGCAGCCTTTCCCATTTACCATCCCATTTACCATGACCAATCTATTAGAATGGAATATTTTGCATACGTGTCCTGTGAGGTATTTTCATTGTGGTGTTTGTACATAGTTTCTACAGACTATTATAGTCATAAATATTTGCAATCTCTGTATGTATATGTTCTGTTATTGTATAGTTCCTACATATGTATGGCTGATTGATCTATATATACTATGTATATTGATTTGACATACACATCTGTTTTCTTATAAGGGTGTTTATGTATTATACCATTCCTACTTCTGTGTCTGCCAGCCTTATTTATCCTATATGGCCTTTTATATGTTTAGTGAACTCATTTTTTTTCTGAACATTTTAGGGTACACAGTTTGTCTTGCTTCTGGTTTTTGTTCATTGCAATTTCTGTATAATTTTGTGGTGACTTATTAAGGTTTACCATCTTTTTATGGTATATATGTATTTGTTTGAAAATTAAATGTTGACACTTTTTTGAAACTTTGGATTCCATTGCTTCTTCTTGTGCTCTGTAGGTTGTTATATATGCTATTGAATGAAGGGACTCTGTGTCTTTTTTTTTTTCTTTTGGTCTGGTTTATAGATTTGTATTCACTTTGTGTAGTCACTATGTACAGCAGTATTTAAGGGGTTAAATGGCCAAGGGATGCTGGCACATTGGAAAAGATTAACAGAACTCATGTCCAGAGGCCATGGAATACTGTTGTGAACACTGAACAAGATGGGTCATTTGTGAACCAGAGCATTTTTTATGGGATTTTTTTTTTCTTTTCTGTAAAGTGGTTATCCAATTGGGACTAACCCTTTTAAGCAGTGGCACTATCACAAATATACGGTAGTTTACCAGGAAGCATACATAATAATTAAATTTATGGTATGTTTGTTTGAAACTGCTTTCGGGCAGTTTGCACGACAGAACCCCCCCGATGAAGCTATAGACTACAATGAAAGGTGTGGAGTTCAAATGTGCTCTTATTACTTTTTTCTGAAAGTGTCAATCTTTTTAGACTGACACAATAACGGACAACTACTTTTTGTAACTATCTGAAAATGGTAATTGGACCTACCAGTAATTGTGTTTCCAGGAATCTATTCTGACAGGACTATGGAGGTCGTCCTTCTTATGCTTGCTGGGACAAGAAACAATGAGAGGTTAAAAGGACCCTCTCATCTCCACCCCTCAGTGTTTTTTTCCAAGTACCACACTAGGATGGATGCAACAGAACTTATTAGACATTCTTTATACAAACGTTACATCATATAAGTATAGAATTTCTCAAAGGGAGGGAACTAGTCGTGCTGTCAAGATGGATTCCTGGATACACAATTACCGGTAGATCTAATTACCGTTTTCCAGGTCATCCCTCCTGACAGCACTAGGGAGAATACCAAAGTATGGTGATCTGGGGTGGGACCACTGCATGAAGAACCTTCCTACAGAAGGCAACTTGTCCTTAGACTACGTCTAGTTTGTATTGTTTTGAAAAGGTGCTCAGACTGGACCATGTTGCTGCCCTTTCAAAACTGATCTGATGCTCCCCTTCTTTCTGCTCATGAAGTGGATATTGCTCTAGTTGAATGGGCCTTTATCGTTTTAGATTTCCCTTCTGCCTCTTAAGCCAGCCCGATTGTGCATCTGATCCACCTTGCTATCGTGGATTTTGCCGCCTTCTTCCCCTTATTTACTCCCCCGTACTGCACAAACAAGTTCGGGTCCTGTCTCCAGTCGCTGGTAGGGTAATAGAGAACCAATTGTGTCACGTCCAGGGAGTGAAAGGTCTGCTCCTTATGATTTCTAGGATGTTGACAGAAAGGAGGAATCACGACTTCCTGATTCATATTCGGGGCTGACACAACTTTGGGGAGGAAAGCCGGGTCGAGCCTCAAGACTATTCGATCCTCGAATATCTGGAGATAAGAGTCTCTGATAGATAAAGCCTGTAAATCTCCTGCCCTTTTGGCCAATGTAATAGCCACCAGGAAGGCAGTTTTAAACGAGATCCTTCTAATGTCTACGTTACTTGCTGGCTCGTACGGGTGCCTATATAGTGCATTGAGTACCAGGTTAAGATCCCAAGGTGGGACAGATCTCCTTACCAAGGGTTTCAGCCTCTCTACAGCCCTGGAAAATCTTGCTATCCAGGGGTGGGTTGCAAAGGGAGAATAAAAAAAATAAGTTTAATGCTGAATTCTGTTCTCTCAGGGTATTCGGTCATAAGCCCCTATTGAATCTTGCCTGCAGGAAGTCCAGAATCCCTGGGTATATCAGTGTGAGATGTATCTACCAAGGATCCCCCGCACTCTGTACAGAATTGCTTCCAGATCTTGTTGTATATGGATGATTTTACGGGGTTTCTACTAGCCTGAAGGGTAGATATCACCTCATCGGATAGCTCCCTTAACCTCAGGATCCATGCCAAAAGGTACAGACTGTCCGGTTTCTGGTGAAACACTGGGCCCTCCATGGTAGCAGAATAGGCTCTTCCACTGGCATCTTCCTTGGCAGAGGAAACCAGCTCCTTGGCCAGAAGGGCACTACTAATATTAGCTTTGCCCTTTTTTCCTGCATCTTCCTCAATATTCTAGGAATCAAGGGAAACATGTAGATCATTCAAAACCCCCCCGGATTGGGATAACGAGCCGATGCCTGCTGGATTGTCTAAGGGATTTAGTAAAAATAATTCCCTGACCTTCGCGTTCTCTTTGGATGCGAAAAGGTCTATTTGTAGAATTCCCCAATGCTGACACAGCATACGGAACACCTCCTCGTTTAGCTCCCACTCTGGGCAATATCCTCTGCCTTCTTAAGAAGTCCGCCACCTGATTTTTGGACCCTTCTAGGTGAACCATTGAAACAGAACTGTTTTCTCTGCCCACCGAAATATCTTCCCTGCTAGATGCTGCAGAGGGGAATGCCTTTGACCCCCTGATGGCGTAGAAAACCACGGTCATCGTGTTATCTGACAGGATTCTCAAATGCCTGCCCCTGACTACCGACTGGACCTGGCGCATGACTTCCCATACCGAACACAGTTCCCTGTAATTTGAGAACCTGGCTCAGATTTTTGGAGTCCATTTTCCCTGGAAGAATCTTCCTTCCATATGACCACCCCAGCCTAGTTGACTTTGCGTTGGTGGTGATCACCGTGCAGGGGGAGAGGACCCAAGGGACTCCCACCTGGAGGTTTTCTGGAAGGATCAACCAGACTACAGATCTTCTTACTGAGGTGGAGAGGGGCATCATGGTATCAAGGGACAATTGGCGTTTGTCCCAGGCAGATAGAATGGCCATTTTAGTCCCCGCGACTGGAACTTACTCCACTGAACACAGGGGATACAGGATGTCATTGGTCCCAGGATCCTCATTGCCTCTGCTGGAACAATGGATTCCTGAAAATTTGAAGGATCCTGTCCCCTATTGAGATCTGCTTCTGTGCTGGTAAGAAAGATGTTCTTAGGTGTGAGCCCAGCTTTTGAAGCGAGTGGACCGAAGTCTGACACAGCTCCACGAGTTCTCCCCTGGAACTGGCTATGAGGAAGTCATCCAGGTAGGGGACTATGATAATATCTAACTTCATTAGATAGGTGACCACCGCCGCCACTAGCATTGTGAACACTCTGGGTGCTGAGGCTAGATCGCAGGGAAGATAACGGAACAGGTAGTGAAGGTCCCGCCCCTGGACCCTGAGAGCGAGCCTTACGTACTGTTGGAAGGAAGTATGGATAGAAACGTGATAGTACGCGTTCTTTAGGTCTAGGGTACCCATCACTGCCTTTTATGTCTGTCTGGGGGACTGTGGACCTGATTGATTCCACCTTGAATTTTTTTGTGCTTCACCCAGCGGTTTAAAGGTTTCAGATTTATTTTTGACAGAGAAGAGACTGGAATGGTGGCCCCTAAACCTTTCTTCCTCAGGAACCGGAACTATCTCTCTGATCTTCAGAAGATCCTGAACATCCGACCATCATAGGGGGAGCAGCAGACTGGAGGTGGGAGTTTGTTAGAATGAACCTTCCTGGCGGGGTCTGGGTAAACTCTGTTACCCTGTAACCTGAAGAGATTATCCCCAACACCCACTGATTCGCTGAGATCTCTAGCCTACCTTCCAAGTACGGTCTTAGCTGTCTCCCCACTCTCACGGTGTAATTTTCTTCCTGACCCTTAGCCTCAACCAAAGATAGAGCCTTTACCCCTACCTCCTTTGGTGTAGCTCCATCTTTCTGACTTACCCTTCTCCTTGCAGCCTGACCTCTGGTTGGGCTGGTGTCTACGAAAAGGCTGGTACTTTTTTGGTTTATCCTCAGGGAACCCCGTCTTTTTATCGGATGCTTTCTATAGCATATCATCTAGAATTGGGCCAAATGCTCTGTCACCCGAGAAGGTAATGGAATGCAACTTGTTTTTAGATTGTGTATCTGCCGACCATGTTTTTAACCAACTAGCATTAGATAAGGCTCCGTTCCTGGCTGCGAATCTAACAGACTCTGCAGATGTGTCAGCCATGAACCCCGTATCTAGCTGTAGAAGTGGAAGGGACCTCAGGATAACCTCCCTGGGGGTTTTAGTCTTTAGATGTTCCTCTTGGTCATCAACCCACAGGTGCATGGACCGAGTCACCAAGGTTGCCGCGATGTTGGCTCGAATTATAGCCGCCTACGTCTCCCAGGTTCCCTTAAGGAGACCGTCCACTTTCCGATCCATCAGCTCCTTTAGCTAGACTAGTCTTCAAACGGGATCAAAATCTTTTTCACCACTTCACCACCTTGGTTATAGGAACATCGATTTTTGGGAGGTCCTCACAGGCTTTAATGTCTTCTAGTTGAAAGGGAAGCCGAAGCCTAAAGTGTCTAGGGATAACGAGCATCTTCCCACTCCTCCATGATCATCGAGTGGATGTGGCTGTTAACCGGGAAGACTTTGTTCCTCTGGTATCTTAAACCTCTGAACATCTTGTCCTGTATATAGAGAGACTTCGAAATTTCCTCTACCTGCATAGTGCTCCTGACTGCCCGGAGGTGCTTGTCCGTGTCCTCGGAGAAAAAAAGGTATCTCTTTCCTTCCTCTGGAGGGTCTGCAACCATTCCACCTTCCTCCTGGTCAGATCCACCAGAGTGTACATCCTCCTTGGAGCTTACCTCCGTCTCCCACTTTGGCCTTTTGTCATGGGGACCAACTTGTGACTCTTATCTGAAAATGGACCTCATATCTGACAACATAGATGATTGCTCATCCCTGATGACTTGGAGGTGCAAGACTCACATAGGTGTTTTAGCCAGGCATCCAGTAGCTTAGTATTACAGATAGCACATCTTCTACACTTCTCTAGTTTCTTGCCGTCCCTTTTAGGTTCTGCAGAGGTGGATGCTCCCCCCCCCCTAGGATACACAGAGTATATGCCATGTGTTTCTATGTGTGGGGTAAGGGGACGGTCAGTGGGTATCTGCACCAACCCTCTATTCACGTGCCCCTGGCCTTGCTCTGTTGTAACCTCAGCTTTGGGAAGTTTCTCATTGCTCAAGCATATAGTAGAGCAGCCCTGCAGACGTTTGGGACCCTATTTATACAACACCCTCAGACGAGGCGCCGTCAGGATCCTTGCTTCGTCCAGATACTCCTGCATTCCACCGTGACGCAGAAATGCTCTGCCCGGCCAGCAGTGATGATGCCACCGGAAGTGCGCCTGCAGGGGGATTCAGTGTGCCAGAGGCAGACGCCAAAGCAGAGAGCCTCCTAGCAGGTTGTTGAGACCCCCCTTCGGGGGGTGTCGGCCACAGACTGCTTGACAGCGGGAAGGCCCCCCCGATCCGCCCTGTTTCAGCCAGGTACAACCAGGGGGGATACATTGGAGCTCTTCTCTCATCATTCCTATTCCTCAGTGGGACAGGAAAAGCACTGAGGGGTGGAGATGGGAGGGTCCTTTTAACCTCTAGTTGTTTCATGTCCCAGCAAGGATAAGAAGGACGACCTCCATAATGCTGTCAGGAGGGATGTCCTGGAAAAGGACACTTTAAGTGAAAAGAAAGCACAAACCAAGTTCATTTGAATTCTGCTCGTGTATTTGCAGTCTCTGGCTCTATGAATCACGTTTTTATGGGGATCCAGATTTAATCCCCGGACGTAGTACATAAACGCAGTGTGAACGTAGCCTAACATAAGCATTTAATTTTGATGCACTAATACATGTTTATTTTTTATATGTTATTTGGCATACAAGCCTGTTGGATAATCCAAAGTTGTTCTTGGATATTGCACGACTAGATTTCTTGATCAGTTTGGAACATCCTTGATATTTCCAAGGAACACATAAGAATGTTGCTACTGTTTGGGGATGTTTCACTATTATTTTTGGCTCGCTGAACTGTATGTGACCTGGCTGATTTATGAGACATCTACAAGGCTAGTGTTTTGTCAGAAATGCACAAGCAGGTCATGAAACACTGGCTTACTGTCACTCTTTGAATGACTGGAATTTGCCCAAACTTTCATCTCTTCTTTTTTTTTCATTATTATTATTTTCTTCAAATTAATATACAGTTTTAAAAATTCAAAGACCATTTAAACAAGATGAACACCATGGACCTGTGTCTGCTTTTAACTTTAAAGTGTTGAAACTCTAAAAATATAAATGAAATGGATGCGTATGAACTCAGATTTACCCTTTTACTAACTGGTCGGTTGCCAGTAACATTTTAAATGTTTACTTGTATTATTCATATCATGAGTTCATTCTTCTTTTATCAAAAATAAGTTTACTAAACTGTATCCAAAAAACAAAACAAAAGAAGGATAAACAAAATTACCTGAAAGGGAATACTTAAAAACCTCTCGTGAAACACATTTAGAAAAAAAAAAATCTGTTTTTGGAAAATTAAAGAAATTTTACCATTTTATTTAACTAAAATAGTACTCTCGGTATGCTTTGTAATATGTGTAGAGGGAGTGGGAGAAGGTGTGCTGTGACAATTACTAATTGTGAAAGCTGCATCCAGTGTATTCTGCCTGTGCTGTAGAGATCACTTCTCAGCAATTATCAGGTTAGGAAACAAAATTTAAAATTGCAATATTTTAGTATGTTTTTTATATAGATCCTAAGATGTAAAAACAAAACAAAAATAACCCCTAGAAATGTGTAAAGGGAATCTGTCAGCAGGTTTTGGCTGTCTTTCCTGACCGCAGCATGAGTTAGACGGAGAACCTGATTACAGCATTAAGGTACCGTCACATTAAGCGACGCTGCAGCGATAGCGACAGCGATGCCGATCGCTGCAGCGTCGCTGTTTGGTCGCTGGAGAGCTGTCACACAGACCGCTCTCCAGCGACCAACGATGCCGAGGTCCCCGGGTAACCAGGGTAAGCATCGGGTTGCTAAGCGCAGGGCCGCGCTTAGTAACCCGATGTTTACCCTGGTTACCAGCGTAAAAGTTAAAAAAACAAACAGCACATACTCACCAGCGCGTCCCCCAGCCTCTGCTTCCTGACACTGACTGAGCTCCGGCCCTAACAGCACAGCGGTGACGTCACCGCTGTGCTTTCACTTTCAGTTTAGGGCCGGCGCTCAGTCAGTGTCAGGAAGCAGAGGCTGGGGGACGCGCTGGTGAGTATGTGCTGTTTGTTTTTTTAACTTTTACGCTGGTAACCAGGGTAAACATTGGGTTACTAAGCGCGGCCCTGCGCTTAGTAACCCGATGTTTACCCTGGTTACCAGTGTAAAATATCGCTGGTATCGTTGCTTTTGCTGTCAAACACGGCGATACACGGCGACCTAGCGACCAAATAAAGTGCAGACCTTCTAGCAGCGACCAGCAATTTCACAGCGGGATCCAGATCGCTGCTGCGTGTCAAATACAGCGATATCGCTATCCAGGTCGCTGCAACGTCACGGATCGCTGGCGATATCACCTAGTGTGACGGTACCTTTAGTTTAGCGAGAGAGATGCTAATCAGTACTGGGGGGGTTAGACTAGGAGGCACGAGGCCACTTGTCGTATAGTGATAATCTCCTGCTTCTAAAACAGTGAACAGCAAAACACAGCCCAGAAAGTGACTAACCCAAGTCTCTGCTCCTTACATTAGGCTATAATATAAGGGAACTTTTTCACAAACATTGCATAACTTAATAGAACTTGCGAATATAAGGAACTTTGGTAACACATCTCATCAGAGAATTCTGCTTTTTTTTCTCTCTACTTATGAGAAACTTCTGTTGTTCCCTCTTGAACTCGTCATCCGCGCTGATAAAATCACTCTTTCATGTATGAGGCTGTCCGGTTTGGGTCCAGAAACCCATGGCCACAATGTTCATCACTGTCCGGACATGGACCATGTTTCACAGACGTCTGAATTTGACTTTAGAGCGTCTACCTATCTCCTAGACCGGTTTCACTTACTCCCAATACTTGGTTTGGAGGAATCTAGGGATTGTTGGAATATTTTGGCCATAAGAAAGATGCTAAGCTGGCAGAGTGAAGCTGACCTATTAGGAAAGAAGCTTCTTTTTATTACCGTATATATTTTTTTTATATGTGAATTTTCTATTTGAAGGCGATTTGATGTTTGCAAATTTATGTAGTGAGCTGTTGGGAGATGCTGAGTCTGTTTTTCCACTGTGGCATTTTCCAGTTTTTAACATGTAGTGAGTGAAGCTTTGGTTTTGTGGTCCCTAAAACAGCGTTCCACACATTATTCATATAGAAAAACTCTCAAATTAATTGCCGTAATAAAATGTGCTCGCTAGCTCATCTCATTATTTTCCAGGCTTGTTGCTGCACCATGTCTTGTTAAAACAAAAAAATAATAAATCGGGCGCCTTACTGTCTCCTTTCTCGCAGTCTACTTGCTGACAGTGTTCTGCATACATCAAGGGCAAACACGACGTTTTTAGAGCCGAATTACTAAGCATGTACGATGGCAAAGTGCCAAATAGTGGAGTGTCCAGAAATTTTCTGATAATTGGTCACTGACCTGCCTGATCACTGTAAAGCCCCATTTAAACGAAGACCATGGAATCCCTTCCTGCAGCCCAGCTGTTCTAACAAAATTGTCAGCGCTATTCCCGGCAGAACACCTCTGCTGCAGTCAATCATCAGCCGCTGATCGTCAGTAGCTCATCAGTATCCTGTGTGGTGATACGCTACCTGAGTGTGTTGGGGGACACTCGCTTGGCATAGGATTCAAGCACTCAGGCACGGTACCTCACACACATCTGGTCAAATCCGTTTTATTAAACTTCATAAACCACATGACATACAGTCTATTTCATTATGTCCATGAACTTATCACGACCACCAGTCTGTTCATGCAGCAGATAAACTTCTCTGCCATATATTACAATCCCCTTGTCCGGGGTTACCTTTCAGGAGTTCCACTCCTCACGCTGACTTCACGTCAGTCCCAGGTCCTCAACACTGACCGTCCAGGTCTACGGTCTCTAGGTGTTTCCAGGACGACTCCACTCCCAGGAGCCTCCAACACTGACCGTCCAGGTCTACGGTCTCTAGGTGCTTCTAAGACGACTCCACTCCCAGGAGCCTCCCAACACTGACCATCCAGGACCTACAGCACACAGGCCACTCAGTGCCAAAGCCCAACCATGTGCTATTCAGGAATTCCCAAGATTTCCAACACAGGCTTCCAGGGCCTTGCCTTTGGACCATTCAGATCCAAACACAGGAACCATGTGACCCACACCCTGGTCACATTATATACCCTTAACCACTCCTTTGGATGGGAGTGTAGATGTGTGGCTAGTTTGTCCCACCCATCTCATATAACTAGCCTAGTAAGTCTCCCTTACAACTACACAACTCCTGAGGGACTACAGGTCCCAGAACATTACATCAGACTTACCACGCAGACTCCCTCTCCGACACATATCGGCCATTCACAACACTGCCAGTCACTGTTTCATCACAACTATGCCTCCAAGTGCATCTTGAAGTGCACACACAGCGCCCCCTAGCTGTAACATTGGTCACTGCACCACATACCTCCCCCTTTGTTCAACCATATTGTGGTGGACACATGACATAAACCCGGGGTTCTGAAACCGGAAACCCACGTCACCTTTGATAGGCCTTCCCTGCCCCCAGCGGCCAGTTTGTCGGCCTTGGGCTTCAACCCTTGAGTTACCATCCGTCTGTGTCACCAGACCCTTTTTGGTCAACCCACTTTCCACATGTACCCTTTCACGTGAGCTTTCTTTCTATAGTCGACTTTCCCGTTTGACACGGTCATAAGTCTCACTTGTAGTCGCGCTGACTGTCTGGTCTGCGTCTGACCCTTCGCTACTACATCTGCTACCGGGTCTCCTACCTCGGTCACTCAGCCGTGAGCTAGCAGAGGAGTCACTTCTTTGGACTCTTCTATTCTTTAGGGTATCTTTTCGTATCTCCATACCCTGGGTTGGAAGTGGTCGCCATCTTATATTCTGCAGCTGTTTATTAATCTTCAGACGTTCCAGTCTTAGCTGCTCTATCTCCTTTATATACGTCACCCAGTATTCAAGAAGCACTCAAATGTTCCTAAGGCTATCTACTGAGCCAATTACAACAAGTGGAACCATCTCATCTTCACCAGTTACCTGGACTTCACCACCATCATCCGGAATCCTCAGTCTTACCACACCGGATCTATTCACCAGGTCCTGCATCACTTTTCCAAATTTTCCAATGACTTTCCCCACCAGACTTCTGGGTACTTGAACAATGTCTTCCACAAAGCCCAGCCGACTTTGAGCCTTCCTGGTATGCTCCAAACGTCGAGCGGCTTCCTTATTTCTCAACAAGATCATCTGTTTTGTACGGAGACATTGTAGGTGCATATCCTTCAGGATAGCCTCCCGCTTCACTGTGATTTCCCTAGTCGACAGTATCACCAACTGTTTCGTCTCTGGTGCCCAGTGCACACTACACGCTTCTGCCTTTTTAAAGGCCTCATGCACACCCTCACTGGTACATGCATCTTGCGCCTCTTCAGGTACATCTATCACACAATTGAAGAGCGGAGTCTCACTCTCTTCATAGACGGACGGCTCCCTTTTTGCCATGGACCTTTCCATTAAGACATCTGCCACGACTGGGTGACTGTCTTGTTCTGTTTTTAGTGCCAATTCTTCCTCCGCTTTACACTCTTCCAGATCCCTGGCCAGGATGGGCACTGGCATCTTTACCTCGTTACCATTCTGGTACCGCCGCTGTGAGTCTGACCAGCATCTCCTTCTCTTGCAGAAGACCACTTAATGCTTCTCTGAGCACTTCCACATCTTCCCTTAAGGCTTTATTCACACTTTGCCACGTTGACAGGTGACCTCGGAGCTCAGAGACTTCTTTCTCCAGCCTATCCACCCTGTGCTCAGCTGCTTGTCTCAGATGCCTTAACTCGGCTTGTAAATCTGTTACCTTTTGCTTCTCGTGAGACAACTCATTAGCGAGATCCTGGACCTCCTCTTTATCAACCTTCTCACCGGGTGCAATTTGTTCAGCCCCTTTTCCTCTTTTACGTCTCCGGCGACTGGAGGAAGACTTGCCACTTGTACTTGAGTTAGCTATACTGCACTCTTTTCCGCTGGCGTCATCATCTGAATGGGAGTCACCACCACCCAATCGGTCATCCTGGAACCCGCAGTCGCCCATTACACAGGACATATTTTCTGGTATGGCTGCCCCTGCCATCCTGACGTCACCTTTGTGGAGCACTGTCATTCCCCTGTGTCAGTGTTCCTGTCAGCACACCATTGTACTCAGTCCTAGCGCTTGCTAATGACAATGACATGTCACAGTCACCCCCGGAGTCTGTGTCACACCCCACAGTATGATGAACCCTCAAGTTCCTTTCTAACAGGGTGTTAGTTTCACAGGTTTTATTTACTACATCACTGTCAGTCATTTTGGGGTATACGACAGGTGACATCATGTCAGTAAGTTGGGCAGACGAACCCTTCACACTGGTCACCCCGATGTCTGACCCATCAATTTTGGGATGTATTCCTGTCTTAATGTATGCCCCTGCAACAGTACAGAGACTTCCATTCTCCTGCTGTAGAGGAATGCCCTCCTCCCACAAGACTGAGAATAACTTTAGAGTCCGGCCTACTATCACCAGACAAGGTAGGTTAGGAACTATGGCGGCCTCCAGACTTGTATGGCCCCTGTCCGTCTCAAGTTGTACTAAGGCCACTGAATAAACTTTAGTGTCCCCATGGATGCATGTGACCTCAATCTTCCTTTCAGACATTACAAATTTATCTTCTACAGCCCTTACCAGGGTCACCGGGCTCCCCGAATCAACCAGACCAAAAACATCCTCTACATCTGCGTTCAACTCTAGAACACACCCACGCAGCTTCTTACTAGGAGGGTAGTTCACATGGCAAATTGGACACACATAGTACCATTGTCTCTGGCAACAGTCCGTTTGTGCCACCCCTTTAGTTTCAGGAGGCTCCGCCTCCTTTTGGGCCTCTGCCCCCTTTAGGGTCACCACCCCCTTAAGGGACTCCACCCCCTTTTGGACACCAACTCCCTTTTGAATGCCGCCCTTTTTGGGACTCCGCCCACTTTTGGGCAACCATCCCTGTTTGGGTCACCACCCCCTTTTTTGGGACACCACCCTATTAAGGACACCACCCCTTCCCTGGGGTACACCCCATGGACTCCCCACAGTACTTTCAGGCCCCAGTTCGCGCAGTACACCAATGTGACTCTGGCCTTGCACTGGCCCTTTAAGAGTCTGCACACTCTGGACCAGCAATGTCTTTTTTTTCTTTTCTTTTCTTTGCTGCAACTGCAGCTACACTTCACAAGGCTCTGCACCGCAGATTTCGTGGACCTGCCGATCCACAGCAAGACGCTTATCACCTTCGTGGACCCGCCGATCCACAGCAAGACGCTTATCACCTTCGTGACCCCGCCGAGCCACAGCAAACTTCGTGACCTCACCGAGCCACAGCAAGCTGACTTGAGAAAAAAAACTTCACAGTCTCTCACTGACCCCGGTCAGCATAGCACAGACTCCTCTCTGTTACACACGGTTGTCAGACCGTTTACTCCTCTGGCTCAGATCAGCCAGTGCTGCAACATGTGCTTCTCGGACCGTTGCCCGCATTCGAAACACCAAATGTGGTGATACGCTACCTGAGTGTGTTGGGGGACACTCGCTTGGCATAGGATTCAAGCACTCAGGCACGGTACCTCACACAAATCTAGTCAAATTATTTATTGTTTCATCACAACTATGCCTCCAAGTGCATCTTGAAGTGCACACACAGCGCCCCCTAGCTGTAACATTGGTCACTGCACCACACCTGTCAGAGGAGATGTAAATTCTGACTAAATAGTACAGGCTGCAGGCAACCTACAGTTGCTGATTGACTGCAGCACTCCTGTGACACAACACTGTTATGTGACCCACCAGGAATATGGCTGCACGGTGGGAGGGAGTTTATATTGTTTTTTATATTAAATGGAGCTTTGTAGTGATTAACCCCTTAACACCCCATGACTGATATATGCGGCATAGACTGGGTCGTGAATTCTGGAGCAGGTTTAAGAGCTGAGCTCACGCCACTGCGCTGAAGACGCCAAATAATACAGCCTTCATCTGTAAGCTCTGCCCACTGCTGTTAACCATTTAGATACCACTGTCAATGTTGGACAGCGGCATTTAAATGGCGCTGTCGTCGGAGCTTGTGCACACTTTTATCGTCTCACTGCGTCGCAAGGAACTGATAGATTACCATGACAGCTAAGGACCTGATGAAGACTGATTTACATGATATACACTGGTAATGCACAATGTAGTATAAGTGATCAGACGATTGCAGGTTGAAGAAGAAAATAATCTAAATAAGAAGCGATAAAAACATCACATCTACCCCAAAATGGTGTCCATAAAGCTGTCCACTTGTCACCCCCCCAAAAAAAAACCCTCATACAGCTCCATCGATGGAAAAATAAAAATATTAAAGGTCTCAAAAAAAAAAATTTTGCAAAAAAAAGTAAAATTGATTTCTGTCATTATATACCACTTAAAGAAAAAAAATCTATGCAAATTTGGTATTTATCATAATCATACTGGCCTGTAGAACCTTGTCTCCTGGTCAATTTTACAAAACAAAAGCTATGCAGAATTGCTTTTTTTTTCACCATTTCAGCCCACTTGGATTTTGTTTTCTGGAGAGCATAAACATGCAAAAATGCTAAATTGCCAGTCTTATGTAGAGGTTGTGGACAACCCCTTTAATCAGAGTTAACAATGACGACTACATTTCTGGACGCTCCACTATTTGTACTTCTGCCTTCGTACATGCTTGGTAATTCCACTCTAAAAAGTCGGTTTAGCACTTAAAGGGGTTGTCCGGGGTCCAAATCGACCGTGTGACTGCAGATTTATGAATTCCCCCCCACCCCCCCACCCCCGAGCATGCACTGTGTGCTGCGGGTAATCGTCTGTTTCTGAACAGGAAATAGAAGGTATGTATGGGTTATACTCATATATTATGATTAATGCATACATACCCTCTGGTCCCGGCTCAGACACTTGCGGATTCATAAGTCTGCAGTCACACAGAGTGACTGCAGACTTATCGATTTGGACCGGACAACCACTTTAATATTCCTTGTGGGTTTACATAGGATTTCAAACTCCCTGCTTCACTGTACACAGCACCGAGGATAGATGGTAAAATTCAGTTTGGCTTCAGCCACCAGTAGGGGGAGCCCACTACCATTGAACTGAAGAATAACACAGTGGACAGTGAACTCCCTCTGGTGGCAGCATGAAGAATTTCAATTAATTTGCCCTGTGTAGGGGTGATAGTATATTTATTCTCCATCCAAGGGCAACCTTGTACACAAGATTAAAGTGAAGAAAAGTGGTAAATTTAGAAATATAAGCAAAGAAAACGATCATTAGCATCTGTGCATTTTGCCACCAGTGCTAGATACGTTTTCTCTTTGTGACCCCTGTGGTATAGTTGTGGCTGAAAGTTTACAGTCACCTGTGTGAGCTGTTTCTCTAGACAAATGTCCAGACTAATCACATCCCTCAATTCTGCATGTAGCACCATCTGCCCCAAAGCTGTTCTTCTTGGCATATAGACGTGTTTTCTTTGTAGCAAGGTCACTGATAATACAGTTGTCCTGCTGCGCCTGACAGTATGGTAATGTTTCTAAAGCACATGTGGGTGGAATCTTGTGGGATGTAAGATGGAAATCCAGGCTGTGTTTCTGCACAGCTGCCTAAAAGAAAGAAGCTGTTGAATTTTGGTACACAAAGAACAGTTAATAATGTGCATGCTTCAATCGATCAAGTTTTGTATATATAAAGAAAATATGAAATCTTGCCGTTTAGAGACAGACCACAGCCTAAAGGGCGATGTGTAGCTGTTGGCCGGCAAGTGTTTGTATTTTTCATATACCGGAACTCACTCTGCCGAGCACTCCTGTGTTCTCTACAAGAGAGCTACTGCCAGACTCTGCCGACGGCTTATCTCATCAAGAACAAAAGGATTGGCAGTCAAAATCACACATTCTAGATCTTATCTTAAGAGTCGGTTAGCACCTTAGACTGACGGTCGAGCCCGTCGACATCTGCAAGTTCGGCCAACGTCTAATATGTATGGGGCCATCTAGGGCTGCTGATTGGCTGGGTGGAAGCAGATTGGAAGTCTTTTAAAGGCTTGTTTAGTGAGGTCGACCCCCCTTCTATATGCAGAGAACGATCATTGGCAGCTCAATTTGACAGGCCAATAATTGTTAAACAAGCTTCTTAGGCCAGCCTAAATGAGCCCTGAGACTAAGCTAGCACTTCCTATTCTGTACCGATCATCATAGATAGTATTACAATGAATGGCAGATGTATACAGTCATGGTCCCTTGATATTTTTCCAGAAAAGTATTGCAATTACACGTTTTGTTATAAACATGTTTATTTCCTCTCTGTTTTTTTGTGTTGTTCCAATACACACAGCAGAAATAAAGGCAAATTGGACATCATTTTGCACACAACCCCAAAAATTTTTGGAATCCTCAACTTAATATTTGGTTGGTTGCTCACTCTTTGGAATAAATAACTGCAATAAACCGCATTCTATAACCGTTAACAAGCTTCTTACCCCTGTCAACTGGAATTTTGGACCACTCTTCTTTTGCAAACTGCTCTAGGTTTCTCATATTTTAAGATCACCTTCTCCCAACAGCAATTTTAAGATTTCTCTACAGGTGTTCAATTGGTTTTAGATCCGGACTCATTGCTGACCACTCTCCAGCTCTTTGTTTCTATCCATTTCTGGGTTCTTTTTGAAGTATGTTTGGGGTCTTTGTCCTGCTGGAAGATACATGACCTGGGACTCAAACCCAGCTTTCTGACACTGGGCACTACATTGCGACCTAAAATCCTTTGGTAATCTTCAGATTTTATGATGCCTTTTACACAGTCAAGGTACCCAGTGCCTGAGGCAGCAAAACAATACCAAAACATATTTGAACCTCCACCATATTTGACTGTAGGTACTATGTTCTTTTCTTTGTAGGCCTCATTTCGTTTCGGTAAACAGTAGAGTAATGTGCTTTACCAAAAAGCTCTATCTTGGTCTCTTCTGTCCACAAGACATTTTCCCAGAAGCATTTTGGATTACTCATGTACATTTTGACAAGCTGCAGTCTAGCTATTTTGTCTGTGTCAGCAGGAGGGTCCTCCTGGGTCGCCTGCCATAGCATTTCATTTCATTCAAATGGCAACGGATAGTTCGCACTCACACTGATGCACCCAAGCCTGCAGGACAGCTTGAATTTCTTTGGAACTTGATTGATACTGCTTATCCACCATCTGGACTATCCTGCGTTGCAATTTTTCATCAATTTATCTCTGCCATTCAGGGAGATTAGCTAACGTGCTATGGGTTGTAAACGTCTTGATTATGTTGCGCACGGTGGACAAAAGGAACATCAAAATATCTGGGGATGGACTTGAGAACTTAAATTGTTGAACAAGATCGACAATTTCCAGGTTACAAGTCCTCACAGTTCTCTTCTCCTCTTTGTTCTTCATGCTTAGTGTGGCACACACAAGCACACAATGCAAAGATTGAGTCAACTGCTCTGTTTTTTTTATCTGGTTTCAGGTATGATTTTCAGTTTGTCCACACCTGTTACTTGTCACTGGTGAGTTTGAATGAGCATCATTCTTGAAACAAAGTTGTTTACCCACAATTTTTGGAAAGGTGTCAACAATTTTGTAAAGGCAATTTCTGGAGTTTTGTGTGATGATATGTTCAATTTGCCTTCTTTTCTCATTTTTTTTTGCATTCTATTACCCACAAAGGAAATAAACATGTCTAACAAAACGTGTAATTCCAATAATTTTCTAGGATAAATACTTCATTTTCTGGAACCATTTCAAGGGGTGTCAACACTTTAGGCCATGACTATACATGGGTAACACAATGCCCATTGACAGGGAATATACCGTACATACCTCCCTACCATCCTCCGTGCACATTGACCTCTGCACAGATCACAGGGCAGGACTAGATCGTTTTTGAAAGTAAAGAAGTAGAGATCACGTAACCATAATTAATTAATATTCAAAATATATATGAACCAGAATACCTCTTTAATTTGCCAATACAAGGCATATTAGTCTTTATTTTTTTTAAATTATAGTGTAAACTTATCGGAGTTTTGATCGTCAGACCTATTTTTTTGTTTCTATTTTATGGGGAACCTAGAGCCTCATGGTGCCACTGGACTATAATTATTTCTAAAAAAGAATTAGTCATGGTACAGTTAATCTACACAATATGTGAGACATCAGTGTGAATCATACATCACAGCAGATGTATGATTACCAGCAATTTGCCTTCATTTTCTGGACGTGTAAATACAAGTCTGGGATGTGCCACAGCTCCAGACCTATGGCAGGATCATCAGGGATGTAGAGAAGGATGGGTTTCCCAGGCTTTGTTTTTTGTTTGAGGTTTTCACATAGTGTTGTCTTATGAGAATTCAGTTAATGAGGTTTCCAGGTTCATTTCAGGATACGGCTGTTTTTTCTTACAATATAACAGTCATTGGAATCTAAATGTAGCAGCAGGATTTATCTTCCGAACTATGGTGTATTGATTTTTCTTATAAAATGTTTGAACAAAAAAAAGTCACCAATTTATACAAGGTTTCCTTGCCTTAATTCTACACTTGGCCAACTGTATTTGATTTTTTGTGGCTTAAGATGCGTCTACTCTTGAGATTTTTTCTTTTAAACCAGTTTTCTTTTAAAATGTATTTGTAAACCTAACAGATAAAAAAAAATAAAATAATGCTGAAATACTGGTTGGTGGATTCTAGATGGAGATACTGCGTAAGGTATGTTTTAGGACTGCCACAGTAAAACTGTCATACTAGATGCCTGTTGGCAGATCAAAGCTTCAGTCGATCGTTCAGCAGACCGCCATCTCTCCCATACACAGGAGCGCTCCTTTGACCTAGCACTCCTGTGTTCTTTATGAGACAGCTGTTGACAGACGGCTTATCTCCTGGTGAACAATACGATTTGCAGTCCAGAATTGGACATGCCTGATTTGACCTCTTTCCCAACAATCAGTTGAACTGGGGCACCCATACACATTAGAGCAGTGTTCCCCAACTCCGGTCCTCAAGAGCCACCAACAGCTCTTGTTTTCAGGATTTCCTTAGTATTGCACAGGTGATAATTGAATGCTTTCCTGTCCAGGTAATGCAATCACCTGTGCAATACTAAGGAAATCCTGAAAGCACGACCTGTTGGTGGCTCTTGAGGACTGGAGTTGGGGAACACTGCATTAGAGTATCCTCCAAACCCAGTGATATCTGCGAGTTCTGCTGATATTGGTCTATTGTGTATAGGGTTACAACACTTAAAGTGCCTTGCAGAAGTATTCGGCTCCCTGGAACTTTTCAACCTTTTCCCACATATCATGCTTCAAACATAAAGATACCAAATGTAAATTTTTGGTGAAGAATCAACAACAAGTGAAACAAAATTGTGAAGTTGAACGAAATTTATTGGATATTTTAAAGGGAACCTGTCACCTCCAAAATGGAAATTGAGCTAAGCCCACCTGCATAAGGGACTTATCTACAGCATTCTGGAATGCAGTAGATAAGCCCCCAATGTAACCTGAAAGATGAGAAAGAGAGGTTAGATTATACTCACCTAGGGGTGGTCCTGCTGCGGTGGGCGTCACGGTCCGGTCCGGGGCCTCCCATCTTCTTACGATCACGTCCTCTTCTTGTCTTCATGCCGCAGCTCCGGGAGCCCCGGACCGCGACGCCCGTCGGACCGGACCGCAGCGGGAACGCCCCTGGGTGAGTATAATATAACCTCTTGCTCTCCTCTTTCAGGATACATCGGGAGATTATCTATAGCATTCCAGAATGCTGTAGATAAGCCCCTGATGCCGGTGGGCTTAGCTCAACTTCCATTTTGGGGGTAACAGGTTCCCTTTAAATTTTTTGGGAAAATCAAAAACTGAAAAGTGGGGCGTGCAATATTATTCGGCCCCTCTAACTTAATACTTTGTTGTGCCACCTTCTGCTGCAATCACAGCTGCAAGTCACTTGGGTTATGTCTCTATTGGTTTTATACATCGAGAGATGGAAATTCTTGCCCATTCTTCCTTGGCAAACAGTTCGAGCTCAGTGAGGTTTGATGGAGATAGCTGAAAACTGCTGTTCACAAACGCTTTCCACAGATTCTCGATTGGATTGAGGTCTGGGCTTTGACTTGGCCATTCTAACACCTGGATACTTTTATTTGTGAACCATTCCATTGTTGATTTTGCTTTATGTTTGGGATCATTGTCTTGTTGGAAGACAAATCTCCATCCCAGTCTCAGGTCTTTTGCAGACTCCAACAGGTTTTCTTCAAGAATGGCCCTGTATTTGGCTCCATCCATCTTCCCATCAATTTTAACCCCTTCACCCCCGGAGCTTTTTCCGTTTTTCCGTTTTCGTTTTTCGCTCCCCTCCTTCCCAGAGCCATAACTTTTTTATTTTTCCGTCAATTTGGCCATGTGAGGGCTTATTTTTTGCGGGACGAGTTGTACTTTTGAACGACATCATTGGTTTTAGCATGTCGTGTACTAGAAAATGGGAAAAAAATTCCAAGTGCAGTGAAATTGCAAAAAAAGTGCAATCCCACACTTGTTTTTTGCTTGCCTATTTTGCTAGGTTCACTAAATGCTAAAACTGACCTGCCATTATGATTCTCCAGGTCACTACGAGTTCATAGACACCTAACATGACTAGGTTATTTTTCACCTAAGTGGTGAAAAAAAATTCCAAACTTTGCAAAAAACAAAACAAAACAAAATTGCGCCATTTTCCGATACTCGTAGCGTCTCCATTTTTCGTGATCTGGGGTCAGGTGAGGGCTTATTTTTTGCGTGCCGAGCTGGCGTTTTTAATGATAGCATTTTGGTGTAGATACGTTCTTTTGATCGCCCGTTATTGCATTTTAATGCAATGTCGTGGCGACCAAAAAAACGTAAATCTGGCGTTTCGAATTTTTTTCTCATTACGCCATTTAGCGATCAGGTTAATGCTTTTTTTTAATTGATAGATCGGGCGATTCTGAACGCGGCGATACCAAATATGTGTAGGTTTTTTTTTTTTTTTATTGATTTATTTTGATTGGGGCGAAAGGGGGGTGATTTAAACTTTTATGTTTTTTTTATTTTTTTCACATTTTTAAAAACTTTTTTTTTTTACTTTTGCCATGCTTCTATAGCCTCCATGGGAGGCTAGAAGCAGGCACAGCCCGATCGGCTCTGCTACATAACAGCGATCATCAGATCGCTGTTATGTAGCTAAAATGCAGGTGTGCTGTGAGCGCCGACCACAGGGGGGCGCTCACAGCCACCGGCAATCAGTAACCATAGAGGTCTCAAGGACCTCTATGGTTACAATGGAGGAGCATCGCCGACCCCCGATCATGTGACGGGGGTCGGCGATGCGCTCATATCCGGCCGCACGGCCGGATGCGGTAGTTAAATGCCGCTGTCTGCGTTTGACAGCGGCATTTAACTAGTTAATAGCGGCGGGTGATCGCGATTTCACCCGCCGCTATTGCGCGCACATGTCAGCTGTAAAAAACAGCTGACATGTCGCGACTTTGATGTGCGCTCACCGCCGGAGCGCACATCAAAGCGGGGGTCCCGACATGTGACGTACTATTCCGTCACATGTCGGGAAGGGGTTAACCATCTTCCCTGTCCCTGCTGAAGAAAAGCAGGCCCAAACCATGATGCTGCCACTACCATGTTTGACAGTGGGGATGATGTGTTCAGGGTGATGAGCTGTGTTGCCTTTACGCCAAACATATTGTTTGGCATTGTTGCCAAAAAGTTAGATTTTGGTTTAATCTGACCAGAGCACCTTCTTCCACATAATTGGTGTCTCCCAGGTGGCTTGTTGCAAACTTTAACCCCTTTCTGCCAATGGACGTACTATTCCGTCCATGTGGGGTGGGCCCTACTTCCCAAGGACGGAATAGTACTTCCAGCACGATCGGCCGCGCTCACGGGGGGAGCGAGGCCGAACGTGGCCGGGTGTCAGCTGCCTATCGCATCTGACATCCGGCACTATGTGCCAGGAGCGGTCACGGACCGCCCCCGGCACATTAACCCCCGGCACACCGCGATCAAACATGATTGCGGTGTGCCGGCGGTACAGGGAAGCATCGCGCAGGGAGGGGGCTCCCTGCGTGCTTCCCTGAGACCCCCGCAGCAACGCGATGTGATCGCGTTGCTCCGAGGATCCCCTACCTCCTTCCTCGCTGCAGGTCCCGGATCCAAGATGGCCGCGGCATCCGGGTCCTGCAGGGAGGGAGGTGGCTTACCGAGTGCCTGCTCAGTGCAGGCGCTGGTAAGCCTGCTTTGCTCTAAGTCAGATCGGTGATCTGACAGAGTGCTATGCAAACTGTCAGATCACCGATCTGTGATGTCCCCCCCTGGGACAAAGTAAAAAAGTATAAAAAAAAAATGTCCACATGTGTAAAAAAAATAAAAAAAAAAAATTCCTAAATAAATAAAAAAATTATTCCCATAAATACATTTCTTTATCTAAATAAAAAAAATCAAACAATAAAAGTACACATATTTAGTATCGCCGCGTCCGTAACGACCCCACCTATAAAACTATATCATTAGTTAACCCTTTCAGTGAACACCGTAAAAAAAAAAAAGGCAAAAAACAACGCTTTATTCTCATACCGCCAAACAAAAAGTGGAATAACACGCGATCAAAAAGACGGATATAAATAACCATGGTACCGCTGAAAACGTCATCTTGTCCCGCAAAAAACGAGCCGCCATACACCATCATCAGCGAAAAAATAAAAAAGTTATAGTCCTCAGAATAAAGCGATGCCAAAATAATTATTTTTTCTATAAAATAGCTTTTATCGTATAAAAGCGCCAAAACATAAAAAAATGATATAAATGAGGTATCGCTGTAATCGTACTGACCCGAAGAATAAAACGGCCTTATCAATTTTACCAAACGCGGAACGGTATAAACGCCTCCCCCAAAAGAAATTAATGAATAGCTGGTTTTTGGTCATTCTGCCTCACAAAAATCGGAATAAAAAGCGATCAAAAAATCTCACGTGCCCGAACATGTTACCAATAAAAACGTCAACTCGTCCCGCAAAAAACAAGACCTCACATGACTCTGTGGACTCAAATATGGAAAAATTATAGCTCTCAAAATGTGGTAACGCAAAAAATATTTTTTGCAATAAAAAGCGTCTTTCAGTGTGTGACGGCTGCCAATCATAAAAATCCGCTAAAAAACCCGCTATAAAAGTAAATCAAACCCCCCTTCATCACCCGCTTAGTTAGGGAAAAATTAAAAAAATTTAAAAAATGTATTTATTTCCATTTTCCCGTTAGGGTTAGGGCTAGGGTTAGGGCTATGGTTAGGGTTAGGGTTGGGGCTAGGGTTAGGGTTGGGGCTAGGGTTAAGGCTACATTTAGGGTTGGGGCTAAAGTTAGGGTTGGGGCTAAAGTTAGGGTTAGGGTTTGGATTACATTTACGGTTGGGAATAGGGTTGGGATTAGGGTTAGGGGTGTGTCTGGGTTAGAGGTGTGGTTAGGGTTATCGTTGGGATTAGGGTTAGGGGTGTGTTTGGATTAGGGTTTCAGTTAGAATTGGGGGGTTTCCACTGTTTAGGCACATCAGGGGCTCTCCAAACGCGACATGGCGTCCGATTTCAATTCCAGCCAATTCTGCGTTGAAAAAGTAAAACAGTGCTCCTTCCCTTCCAAGCTCTCCCGTGCGCCCAAACAGGGGTTTACCCCAACATTTGGGGTATCAGCGTACTCGGAACACATTGGAGAACAACTTTTGGGGTCCAATTTCTCCTGTTACCTTTGGGAAAATACAAAACTAGGGGCTAAAAAATAATTTTTGTGGAAAAAAAAAAAATTTTTTATTTGCATGGCTCTGCGTTATAAACTGTAGTGAAACACTTGGGGGTTCAAAGCTCTCACAACACATCTAGATGAGTTCCTTAGGGGGTCTACTTTCCAAAATGGTGTCACTTGTGGGGGGTTTCTACTGTTTAGGTACATTAGGGGCTCTACAAACGCAATGTGACGCCTGCAGACCATTCCATCTAAGTCTGCATTCCAAATGGCGCTCCTTCCCTTCCGAGCCCTCCATGCGCCCAAACGGTGGTTCCCCCCCACATATGGGGTATCAGCGTACTCAAGACAAATTGGACAACAACTTTTGGGGTCCAATTTCTCCTGTTACCATTGGGAAAATACAAAACTGGGGGCTAAAAAATAATTTTGGGGTGACATTTTTTTTTTATTATTTGCACTGCTCTGCGTTATAAACTGTAGTGCAACACTTGGGGGTTTAAAGCTCTCACTACACATCTAGATGAGTTCCTTAGGGGGTATACTTTCCAAAATGGTGTCACTTGTGTTTTTTTTTTACTGTTTAGGTACATTAGGGGCTCTGCAAACGCAATGTGACGCCTGCAGACCATTCCATCTAAGTCTGCATTCCAAATGGCGCTCCATCCCTTCCGAGCCCTCCCATGCGCCCAAACGGTGGTCCCCCACCCCCCACATATGGGGTATCAACGTACTCAGGACAAATTGGACAACAACTTTTGGGGTCCAATTTCTTCTCTTACCCTTGGGAAAATAAAAAATTGGGGGCGAAAAGATAATTTTTGTGAAAAAATATGATTTTTTATTTTTACGGTTCTGCATTATAAACTTCTGTGAAGCACTTGGTGGGTCAAAGTGCTCACCACACATCTAGATAAGTTCCTTAGGGAGTCTACTTTCCAAAATGGTGTCACTTGTGGGGGGTTTCAATGTTTAGGCACATCAGTGGCTCTCCAAACGCAACATGGCGTCCCATCTCAATTCCAGTCAATTTTGCATTGAAAAGTCAAATGGCGCTCCTTTGCTTCCGAGCTCTGTCATGCGCCCAAACAGTGGTTTACCCCCACATATGGGGTATCGGCATACTCAGGACAAATTGTACAACATCTTTTGGAGTCCATTTTCTCCTGTTACCCTTGGTAAAATAAAACAAATTGGAGCTGAAGTAAATTTTGTGTGAAAAAAAGTTAAATGTTCATTTTTATTTAAACATTCCAAAAATTCCTGTGAAACACCTGAAGGGTTAATAAACTTTTTGAATGTGGTTTTGAGCACCTTGAGGGGTGCAGTTTTTAGAATGGTGTCACACTTGGGTATTTTCTATCATATAGACCCCTCAAAATGACTTCAAATGAGATGTGGTCCCTAAAAAAAAATGGTGTTGTAAAAATGAGAAATTGCTGGTAAACTTTTAACCCTTATAACTCTCTAACAAAAAAAAATTTGGGTTCCAAAATGGTGCTGATGTAAAGTAGACATGTGGGAAATGTTACTTATTAAGTATTTTGTGTGACATATCACTGTGATTTAATTGCATAAAAATTCAAAGTTGGAAAATTGCGAAATTTTCAAAATTTTCACCAAATGTCCTTTTTCCAGGTCGTCCCTTATGACAGCACCACAAGGAGGTTGCTCTTCATATCCTTGATAGGGACAGGAACACAGAAGAGGTTAAATAGCCCCTCCCCACCTCCACCCTTCAGTGTTTTTTCCTGTCCCTATCAGGGACAGACGCAGGAGAGATCTATGGAAGATCAGGGTTACCTGATTGAAAGCGGCGCTTCGGTCGCAGGCAGGCTCGGTTGAGCAGGAGCTCCTGAGTGCGGTCCCATCCTCCTGAAGGGGGCTCTGGCCGCGGGAGTCGCAGGACCCCCAAGTCGCAGGATACCGAGAGAGGTCCCTCCACCGACACAGGTAGAGCTGGGTGCTCCCACACGCGGCCTCATCCCCTCACAAAGGGGCTCTAAGACTGCGGCTGCTGCTGCAGGTGTCCGGCTCCCTCGGCTCCACGTGCGGCCGGTGCTAGCGTCGTTCCCCGGACTTCCGGTCCGGCGCTTTGGTGACTTCCGGGGGGCGTGGCCGGATTCCCGGGGTCGGCGGCGCGGAGCATTTCTGTGGCGCCGGGAGACTGGGGGAGCAAACAGAGAGGCCAGACAACACCGGATTTTTCGCCGGATCTTGGTCCCAGGCTGTCGGCGTGCGTTCCAGATGACGCATGCGCAATACAGCTGGGGACCTGTAACTACCATGGACGCCAGCAGCTGAGCTCGGAAGGAGGACGAATCAGATGTCATGAAGCCGGGTAAGACTGACTACTTAAATGACGGACAACTGACAGCACACTTGACTCAGATAGAATAGAAGGTGCTAGTCGTCCAGACGTCCAATCCTTAGAGCCGCCCACGGACCATGTGAGTAATACGTGGTATGGGAAACATTACAGTGCCTTAGATCCGTAGCTACAGGGGTCTCCCTTACGTTACAGGACAAGGACACCTCTGAAAGGCCGACTGTTAAGAAAAGGTCCACCAGATGTCCGTTATGCACCGTCAAGCTTCCTGATAGCTATAAAAAGAAGTTATGCGAAAAATGCATCGCTAAACTTCTAAAGGATGAACAGACTTCGTTACTGGATAATATTGAAACCATGATTCGGGACGAAGTCCAAGCTACGGTGTCTACAATGGTGCCACCCCAGTCTCCACGACCCAAACGGCCCAGATGGGACATGGACCTAAGTTCCGAGGAAGGAGAGGTCTCGGGATATTCCGATCCAGGCTCAGAGGAACAGGGTCCATCCGCGGTATCACCAGAAGAACGGAAGAGATACCGTTTTTCGTCCGAAAATACGGACATACTGCTCAAAGCAGTTAGAAGCACCATGAAGATAGAGGACTCATCTGAACCACTATCAGTTCAAGACGAGATGTTTGGAGGCCTAAGAACTCGCAGAAATAGAGTTTTTCCGGTCAATAACCATATCACAGCAATGATAATGGAAGAATGGGAAGATGTGGGAAAAAAACTAGTAGTCCCGAGAGACTTCAAGTACCGTCTTCCCTTCGATCCAGAAGAAACAAAGATCTGGGAATCCGTTCCAAAGATTGATATTCCTGTGGCTAAGGTCACAAAGAAAACGGCTATCCCCTTCGAGGACTCATCAGGATTAAAAGATCCTATTGATAAGAGGTCAGAAGATCTTCTCAAAAAATCCTGGGAGTCATCGGCCGCCATTATGAAAACGAACATAGCGGCTACCTCTGTTGCAAGATCTATGAGTCTTTGGGTAGACGAGTTGGAGAGTCATATTACAAACAGAACCCCAAGAGAAGAGATCCTAAAATCTCTTTCAGTGCTGAAAATGGCGACTGATTTTATGGCGGACGCTTCCGCGGAATCGGTGCGTTTTGCTGCCAGGAACAATGCACTGGCAAACGCAGCAAGAAGAGCCTTATGGCTGAGATCATGGTCGGGGGATACCCAATCCAAAAACAAGCTGTGTTCGATTCCATTTTCAGGATCTCACGTATTTGGTCCAGTTCTTGACGAGTTACTCGAGAAGGCGTCCGATAAGAAAAAAGGCTTCCCTGAAGAAAAGCCAAAGAAGACACAATTTTGTCGTAGAACTCGCTCTCACCCAAGACAGGACTACAGAGGGAAAGGGAAGTCTGGCAGATGGAGCTACCCTAAAGGGGGCAGAGGAAGAGGTTCCTTTCGAGACCAGTCATCAGGACCCAGCAAACAATGACGCCAACAATATAGGAGGAAGACTACAATACTTCCTGGAGGGATGGCAGAACATTACTCAGAATCAGTGGATTCTGCAGACAGTGGCACAGGGGTACAAGATAGAGTTTACTCATCTACCCCCCAAGAGATTCTGTTTGACACAGACGGAGACATCAGCAGTACATCAAAGACTGCTAACGGACATACAGGAACTCTTAGAGTTACACGTCATAATACCAGTACCCCATCAGCAGCATTTCCAGGGGCATTACTCCAGTCTGTTCTCCATAAAAAAAAACGAGCGGAGAATACCGCACAATAATAAACCTAAAACCATTAAACAAATGGGTGGCGTACAAACGCTTCAAGATGGAATCTCTCAAGACAATCATACCTTTAATAAAAAACAATTCGGTAATGTGCACGCTAGACCTCAAACATGCGTATTATCATGTTCCCATCCATCCATCACATCAAAAATTCCTCAGATTTGCAATAAGAAGTCGCAGGGGGATTCTGCATTTCCAGTTTCAATGTCTACCTTTCGGTCTCTCCTCTGCCCCAAGAATATTCACAAAGCTCATGACAGAGATCATGGCCCACTTGAGGGAAAAAGAAATTCTCATTGCACCCTACCTGGACGATCTGTTGTTGGTAGCAAATTCATCCCAACAGATGGAAGAATCCTTAAGAATTACCATGTCACTCCTGAAACATCTGGGGTGGGTAATAAATTTAAAAAAGTCGAGTCTCGAACCAGAGACACAAAAAATATTTCTGGGTGTACTCCTAAATTCCAAACTGGAATACTCCTTCCTACCAGACCAAAAACAACGGTCAATCAAAAAAGAATTTCAAACGATAAGAAAACGGAAATACATTTCCATCAGGAAAGCCATGAGGATCCTAGGGCTGATGACCTCGTGCATTCCCAGCGTACAGTGGAGTCAGTTTCGCTCCAGGACGCTCCAAAAAGAAATTCTTTCGGTATGGAATGGAAAGGAACACTCCTTAGACAACAGGATGCGGTTGTCCAGCGAAGTAAAACAGTCCCTCTCATGGTGGATCGATATAAAAAACCTCAAAAGAGGAAAACCATGGAATATATCTCCATGCATAAACATAACGACCGATGCAAGCTCAAAGGGCTGGGGAGCCCACATAGAAGGAAGATACCTTCAGGGGACATGGCCACCATCGGTACGCGACAGTTCCTCCAATTACAGAGAACTCAGAGCGGTCTGGGAAGCACTAAAGGGGTGCCAACACGAAGTGCAGGGACACCATATCCGAGTCTTCTCAGACAACTCGACCACGGTAGCCTTTCTCCTACATCAAGGAGGACCGAGGCACCGTCCACTTCAGGCGCTAGCAGAGACAATATTCTCCTGGGCAGAGGATACTGTGAAGTCCATCACAGCAGTTCATCTAAAAGGCTCGCAAAACCAAATAGCGGATTTTCTCAGCAGAGAGAAATTGCAACCGACAGAGTGGTCTCTAAACGGAGAAGTCTTTGCTCAGCTAATCCAACAATGGGGCACTCCGCAGGTAGATTTATTTGCCACAAAGGACAATACAAAAACAAAAGAATTTTTCTCACTAAATCCAGGAGACAATCCAACTGCCATAGATGCATTGGCTCAACATTGGAACATGGAACTGGCATACGCGTTTCCTCCCCTAGCTCTAATTCCCAGAGTTCTGAGAAAAATTCAGGAAAGTCCAGCGGTAGTGATCCTAATAGTGCCATATTGGCCCAAGAGGAGCTGGTTTCCTCTGCTGAAGTGGATGGCGATAGAAGACCCAGTGCTACTACCGCTGAGGCGGGATCTTCTGACGCAGGGACCGCTGGTCCATCAAAATCTAAAGATGCTACAACTCTCAGCATGGATATTGAGAGGGAAATCTTGAGATCAAAAGGACTGTCGGACTCGGTTATCTCAACCATGAAGAAAAGCAGAAAGCCGGTAACCTCGGCTATATACCAAAAAATTTGGAAGAAATTTTGTACTCATACTAATACTTCAATATCTGTTATACAAGAACCAGATATCTCTCAAATCTTAAATTTCCTCCAAACAGGCTTTGATATGGGCTTGAGGCCTAGTACGCTAAAAGTACAAATCTCAGCGTTAAGTGCCTTTTATGACTATCCATTAGCAAACCATCCCTGGATAATGAGATACATCAAAGCTACGCAACGTACCAGACCAACAATAAGAAGTTCAGTGCCCTCATGGAACCTCACATTGGTACTTAATGAATTACGGAAGGCTCCTTACGAGCCGCTTGATCAGTCAGACCTAAAATCCGTAACATTCAAGACTGTCTTTCTGGTCGCAATAACGACAGCAAGGCGAATAGGCGAAATTCAAGCCTTGTCCATAACAGATCCATATTTAAAGATACAGGAAGACTGCATCATTCTAAGGTTGGATCCTTCGTTTCTTCTAAAAGTTGTGACGGACTTTCACAGAAGCCAGGAAATAATTTTGCCTACGTTCTGTCAGAACTTTAACAACGAAAAAGAACGTTCTCTCCATTCCCTGGATGTTAAGAGAACAGTTTTGCAGTATTTGAAACTTACAGACGGCTGGAGAATTGATCCAAATCTCTTTATACAGATGTCGGGGAAAAATAGAGGCAAAAAAGCCTCAAAAGCGACTTTAGCTAGATGGATTAAATCTACTATTTGCGCTGCATATACTTCAGCTGGTGAATCCCCTCCAGAACATCTAAAAGCCCACTCTCTGAGAGCAATGTCTGCTTCATGGGCAGAGAGTGCGGGTGCATCCATGGACCAAATTTGCCGGGCGGCAACTTGGTCTAGTTCAAATACCTTTTGTAGACATTACAAACTAGACGTTCTGTCAAAACAGACCGGCTTTGGGAGGAATGTCCTCCAAGCTGTGATCCCGCCCTAAGTAGGAGTTATTTGGTATTTCTCCTTGTGGTGCTGTCATAAGGGACGACCTGGAAACTAGGAGTTAGACATACCGGTAACGGTATTTCCAGGAGTCCATTATGACAGCACCTGTTATTTACCCTCCCTTGAACTCCTGTCTGATGTGTGATATAAACATGTATAGAGAGGAAGTTCAATAAAATTGCGTTATATCCATCCTGGTGTGGTACTTTGTAAAATCACTGAAGGGTGGAGGTGGGGAGGGGCTATTTAACCTCTTCTGTGTTCCTGTCCCTATCAAGGATATGAAGAGCAACCTCCTTGTGGTGCTGTCATAATGGACTCCTGGAAATACCGTTACCGGTATGTCTAACTCCTAGTTTTTTCACAAATAAACGCAGCTAATATCAAAAGAAATTTTACCACTATCATGAAGTACAATATGTCACGAGAAAACAATGTCAGAATCACCAGGATCCGTTGAAGCGTTCCAGAGTTATAACCTCATAAAGGGACAGTGGTCAGAATTGTAAAAATTGGCCTGGTCATTAACGTGCAAACCACCCTTGGGGGTGAAGGGGTTAAACGACACTTTTTATGGATATCTTTAAGAAATGGCTTTCTTCTTGCCACTCTTCCATAAAGGCCAGATTTGTGCAGTGTACAACTGATTGTTGTCCTATGGACAGACTGTCCCACCTCAGCTGTAGATCTCTGGAGTTCATCCAGAGTGATCATGGGCCTCTTGGCTGCATCTCTGATCAGTCTCCTTCTTTGATATGAAAGTTTAGAGGGACGGCCGGGACTTGGTAGATTTGCAGTGGTATGATACTCCTTCCATTTCAATATGATCGCTTGCACAGTGCTCCTTGGGATGTTTAAAGTTTTGGAAATCATTTTGTATCCAAATCCGGGTTTAAACTTCTCCACAACAGTATCATGGACCTGCCTGTTGTGTTCCTTGGTCTTCATGATGCTCTCTGTGCTTCAAACAGCCCCCTGAGATTATCAGAGCAGGTGCATTTATACAGAGACTTTATTACACCCAGGTGGATTATATTTATCATCATTAGGCATTTAGGACATTGGATCATTTAGAGATCCACAATGAACTTCTGGAGTGAGTTTCCTGCACTGAAAGTAAAGGGGCTGAATAATATTGCATGCCCCACTTTTCAGTTTTTGAGTTTCTACAAAAATTAAAAATAACCAATAAATTTCATTCAACTTCACAATTGTGTTCCACTTGTTGTTGATTCTTCACCAAAAATTTACATTTGGTATCTTTATGTTTGAAGCATGATATGTGGGAAAAGGTTGAAAAGTTCCAGGGAGCCGAATACTTTCACAAGGCACTGTATGCCACAGTCTGATATCTGTGTGTGCCACTGTCCGACTACAGACCATGAAGCATGGATTGGCCACGGGTCTCGTGACTCAATCTCAAGAGCCTCAAGTGTGTATGAGGCTGTCAAGATTCAATCAGGAGACCCACCGACAGTCCATGCATCACAATCCGTACTCAGACCATAAAGCAGAAGTGCGAACGCAGTATAACTTTGTTAAAGAAGCACTCCCATTAATTTTGGGGGGGCTAAACCTATGTATATGTAATGTGGATATATTAGTATACTCACTCTAATTGCTCGCTTCTTTGGTGTCTGGTCCTTTTCTAAGTCTCATGACTGAAGTTCAGACTCTCCGTGGACTGTGTGACCTTGAAGTGGCATTTACAGTGTAAATCTGTGACGTGTCAGAAAGAGAATCAATAGTCTTATATTGTAAAAGTGACTTCCAGGTGACACATAAACCCCAGTGTGGTCAATCAAGTTAGAATAGTTGTCACATGACCCAGAAGAGGAGTGGTTCTTTAAAGGGAGCCTGGCAACTCAAAAATGATATTTAAACCCACCGCCTAGTCAAATAAAAAAACGTGGCCCCTATAAAATCATAACTTTTTTGTAATAAACACTGCCTTTGTTATACATAAAAAGCGGTTTGTGTTATATGCCAATTTGGCTGTTCTGTGCACCCTTGATGTGGACACAGTGGCGGATTATAATGAGGTCAATCTGGGCGGTAGCTCAGGGCTCAGTGGTGAGGGGGCCCTGGGCAACCGCTCAGATTGACCTCGGCCGCCATCAGGGCATTACTGCCCTGACTGGCGTATGGGCCCAGTGGGCAGAGGGGGCCCGCATCTCATCTGCTCACCGGGCCCCCCCTACAGGCGCTGCGGCAGTAAGGCTATTGACGCGCGGGTGCGGGCCCGCACGTCAATAAGTTAACAGCCACCATCCAATCGGAGGCTGGCAGCTGACGTGTGCCGCAGCGCGCACATCGCCAGCGTCTGATGTCATTGTCAGCCGCCGGCGAGTGCGTGCTTCACCTGAGTGGAGGGAGGAAGATTCGTCCGTCGGCTGCCACAGGAGCGCGGCTAGGTAAGTAAGAACTCGTGTTTTTTTGTTTGTTTGGTTTTTTTGAGAGTGGCGATCCCGGGGCAGAATGCTGGAGATACTGGGGGCAGACATGCTGGACACGCTGGGGGCAATATGCTGGAGACACTGGGGACAATATGCTGGAGACACTGGGGGCAATATGCTGGAGACACTGGGGGTAATATGCTGGAGACACTGGGGGCAATATGCTGGAGACAGTAGGGGCAATATGCTGGAGACACTGGGGCAATATGCTGGAGACACTGGGGGAATATGCTGGACACACTGGGGCAGAATGCTGGACACACGGGCAGAATGCTGGACACACGGGCAGAATGCTGGACACACTAGGGCAGAATACTGGACACACTGGGGCAGAGATGCTGGAGACACTGGGGCAGGAATGCTGGACACTGGGGGCAGAATGCTGGACACACTGGGGGCAATATGCTGGACACACTGGGGCAGAATGCTGGACACACGGGGCAGGATGCTGGACACACGGGCAGGATGCTGGACACACGGGCAGGATGCTGGACACACGGGGGCAGGATGCTGGACACACTGGGTTAGAGATGCTGGACATTGGGTCAGAGATGCTGGACACACTGGTGGCAGAGATGCTGGACACACTGGGGGCAGAGATGCTGGAGACATGGGCAGAACGTAGATAAGGGGCATGATTGGAGACACGGGGCAGAATGAAAGACATGGGGCAGGATGGATACGATGGAGATCATATGGGGCAGGATGGATACTCATGAGGGCAGGATGGGAGAACATATGGCTTGGGCCTGGAATGAGATATACGGGGCCAGGATGGGGGATATTATTATTACCATAGAGGCTAATAAAGGGATATTATTACTGCAGTGATGTATTTATTTTATTTTTTGAGGACACTGTTTTAAATGGGGGTGACACTATGTTGCCTCTTTTTCTTCATGTGGTGTAATGTAGGAGTTGGGAAAAATTAAGTAATGCGTTCTGCAAGTGGAGCTCGAGATAACAACTGTGTTATTTCCTGCAGAGATGAGTCCTGGCTGAATTAAGTGATGGCGGTCTGTGCTGGATGAAAGATGAAGGACTTCACCTAGAGATGTCACTGGTGAGTCAGTGTGACCTATACACTGACACTATACACTGTATACTATATACTGAACTGAAGGGTAAATTGACTAGATCAATGGATGTTTGACAGGTTATAGTTTCACACAGCAACTATTTTTCTGGAATAATCTGGTTCAGGTATATGATGACCCCTTCACATGACCGGGGGGGCCCACAGTGTCTGAACAGCCCGGGGCCCTGGCTACCCTTAATCCACCCCTGTGTGGACACAAGTGCTCGCTGCACGTTTCGGCGCTCAGTCACCATGCTACATTGGCTTGCACTATGTAGAATAACAGCACTCAGTTGGTCGGAGTGAGCACTGCCTGAAAAGAGCTCGGTGTGCGAGCGAGCACACAGCATTACTGAAGAGGAAGCGCAGAACTTTCTCATCTCTGCTCACTACACTGATTGCTGTAGCGTTACTTTAAAGGCGCTTTCTGTAATTAGAACAATCTTTCAGTTTGCTGATTTTGCTTTTATTCTCCTTCATCTAATTAGTTTTTACTTTGAGGTGAATGGTGGTCTGTGGTTAAAGATAACAGAACATGCGCTCACTGTTAGTACTTTTTTTTTCGAAGGAGGAAGCGGCAGGAGAACATAAGCCAAAATATATGTAGAAATAGAACTGAGTTATTAGCAACTGGGGACAGATAATGTGTAATGTGCTTCTTGGAACCTTTGTGTGGGAATAATTGCTCTGCCCCAGCAGTACTAACAATGGCAGACTTCTCACATTGTAGTTTCTCTTTGTCCCTGCTTCTGGAGCTCCAGTATAAGACTGTTATGTGGAACAGTATCAATTGCCTTTGCAAAGTCCGGATAACTCGCATCAGCTGCATTACCAACCTCCAAATTTGCACTTACCTCCTCCAAAAACAAAACATGTTGGTTACACACGACCTATCTTTCATGATCTGTATGGAGATCTCCATACAGGTCTCCTCCAGATCTTTCAGGTTTTGGAGCTGTCGCTGGGCAACATTGAGTTTCAGCTCCCTGCAAAGATTTTCTATTGGGTTCAGGTCTGGAGGCTGGCTAGGCCACTCCAGAACCTTGAATTGCTTCTTACAGAGCCATTCCTTAGTTGCCCTAGCTGTGTGTTTCGGGTCATTGTCCTGCTGGAAAACCCAGCCACAACCCATCTTAAATGCTCTTACTAAGCGGAGGAGGTTGTTGGCCAAAATCTCACTATACATGACCACATCAATCCTCCCTTCAATACAGTGCAATTGTCCCCTTTGCAGAAAAGCACCCCCAAAGTATAATGTTTCGCACACCGTGGCTCACGGTTCGGACGGTGTTCTCGGTGTTGTACTCATCCATCTTCTTCCTCCAAACACGGCGAGTGGAGTTGATACCAAAAAGTTCTGTTTTGGTCTCTTGTGACCACATAACCTTTTCCAATGCTTCCTCATTCAGATGCTCTTTGGCAAACTTCAAACAGGCCTGGACATGTGCTGGTATATGCAGGGGACCCTGTGTGCCAAGCAGGATTTTAATCGATGGCAGCGTAGTGTGTTACTAATGGTAATGTTTGTGACTGTGGTCTCAACTCTCTTCAGGTCATTGACCTGGTCCTCCCGTGTAGTTCTGGGCTGATCAATGATGTTTCTCAGAATTATCCTTGCCCCACAAAGCGAGATCTTGCATGGATCCCCAGACCGAGGAAGATAGACAGCCATCTTGTGTTTCTTCAATGTTATAATAATTGCGCCAACAGTTATTGCCTTCTCACCAAGCTGCTTGCCCATTGTAGCCCATGCAAGCCTTGTGCAGGTCTACATTTTTGCTCCTGGTGTCCAGCTCTTAAGTTTGTTTTTTTTTTGTTTTTTTTTCCGGGCATGCGCAGTTTGCGCTGCTCTTCGACTCCCATCACATGATGGTAACTTACAGCGCAGGCGCCGGGGACCTTAATGACTGCAGAGGAGCCGGCGCACGGAGGGGCTGAGGGATGGCTGGGAGGCGTTTATGTCCGGGGGGGAAAAGACATGCCCCCGGACAGACTACAGGTATGAGGGGCAAATTATAACTAGGAATATTTCAGCGTTGGAAGGGACCACAAATAAAGGAGCCACCTTGACAAAATGCAGCATTAGTGCTGCACAAGGTGGCTCTTTCAGGCTACTTTCACACTAGCGTCGTGCACTGCACGTCGCTATGCGTCGTTTTGTAGAAAAAACGCATCCTGCAAGCACTTTTGCAGGATGCGTTTTTTCTCCATTGACTTGCATCAGCGACGCAGTGCGACGGTTGCGTCGGACCGTCGCCACCAAAAAACGTTGCTTGTAATGTTTTTTGGTGCGTCGTGCCCGACTTTTCTGACCGCGCATGCGTGGCCGGAACTCCGCCCCCGCCTCCCCGCACCTCACAATGGAGCAGCGGATGCGTTGAAAAACAGCATCCGCTGCCCCCGTTGTGCGGCGCTTCCACGTTATGCGTCGGTGCGCCGCAACGTCGCATTGCGACGTGCAGTGCACGACGCTAATGTGAAAGTAGCCTCAGTTAAAAACGCCTGGGGAGGGGGTGACAGGTTCCTTTTAAATAGATTACAGGGAAAAGTAAAGACTTTAATGAAAAAACGTAATTCTAAAAACAAATGGATGAATGCAATAAATAGACATTTTTTTCATTAAATCAATATTTGTTTTGGACCACCCCCTTTATCTCTGTCTACATATACAAAAAATTCCCCCCAATAAAAGAACTTTTATTTATCTCAAAACAAAATATCACACTAGTTCCTGGAATATGCAAATAATGTTGACCTGAGTGAATTTGGTTATCCACTATTATACCAGGATGTTCTCAAAAACAATTGTAGAGTAGGAGAGCTACAACAAAAATCATGAATGAATGCCCTAACTATAAAACCAATTTTTATTGTTAAAACCAAGGCAAACTATAGTGACAAAAACTCAAAAAACAAGTGCTCAAACAAAACATACCCATAAACCTAATGGGGAATACTAGACGACCCTAGCTCCAGTACCTATAATTGCCCCTTCCTGGCTGCGGAGGTTGAGACCCTAGGGGGAACGCTGTGGCGCCCCCTCTCAACGATGGCTGACCCTAGAGGCCCTAATACACCCTACAGCCGCTAGTGAGAGCCTCTACCCACAGACCTGAGGATCCTCTATCACTATACAGGGAGATAGCTGTGCTAGGGAAAAGCTAGATCCCCACTACATCTAAAAACATTGTATGAACACATGGCGAAAACTGGTGACAACAAGTTGGATGATGACGCTCTGTCATTAGACAGGGCTACTTCGAGATGGCTACTTCGATGTGATGGTTAGTACCTGACTACCATTAGGCAGCCATACCCAAACCACCTATGCAAACCACATGTATATATGCCATAGGGGATTACTCTTTCTTTCAACTTGGTACATACATTCCTGATACAAGTCCCCAGTAGGTGAATACGATCCTGATATCACAGATACCCTACATAACAAAATCACAATGTGTGGTATATGTCAATACTCATCTCTCGATGCATCAGCGGTACTGCACCATTCGCCATTGCTAATTAGCGCCTCAACGCGTTTCGCCTGTATGGGCTCATCAGGAGGCCTGATACCAAGATATCATGTGTCATATACAGTGATAGATAGCCACTATTATACCAGGCAAACTACATGACTCAGTAGGTCAGTTTACAGGGCAAAGGAGGCCCTGATAATTTTCCTTTAGAAATGCGTTGGTTGGCACCCTAAATAAAGCACGCAAGATGTCGACCCGCTTACTGTGATCTAACCCTAGAGGACCCTTGTACTAAAAAGTAACCCCTAGTCTGGATGAGTTTGGGAGAGCCAAAAAAAGCAGAATATCCACAAATATGGACAGAATGACTATCAAAAAATAGGTCATACGTTATTAAATGTAGATGCAATACATGAACCACATGTGCATAAACATACACACCAAAAAGGCCACAAGGAGTTGCTATGTAATAAAGTGCCAGTGCAAATCTCATACACTGCTCAAAAAAATAATGGGAACACAAAAATCTCGCATCCTACTGTAGATATCACTGAATGAAATATTCCCATTGTAAATCTTTATTCATTACATAGTGGAATGTGTTGAGAACAATAAAACCTGAAAATGATCAATGTAAATCACAACTAATATCCCACAGAGGTCTGGAGTTGGAATGATGCTCAAAATCAATGAAGTTACAGGCTTCAGTGGAAATGTCTCAAGACAGGGAATTGATGCTCCGTAGTGTGTGTGACCTCCACGTGCCTGTATGACCTCCCTACAACGCCTGGGCATGCTCCTGATGAGGCGGCGGATGGTCTCCTAAGGGATCTCCTCCCAGACCTGGACTAAAGCATCTGCTAACTCTTGGACAGTCTGTGGTGCAACGTGATGGTGGATGGTGCGAGACATGATGTCCCAAATGTGTTCAGTCAGATTCAGGTCTGGGGAATGGGCGGGCCAGTCCATAGCTTCAATGCCTTCATCTTGCAGGAACTGCTGACACACTCCAGCCACATGAGGTCTAGCATTGTCCTGCATTAGGAGGAACCCAGGGCCAACTGCACCAGCATATGGTCTCACAAGGGGTCTGACTATCTCATCTCGGTACCTACTGGCAGTCAGGCTACCTCTGGTGAGCACATGAAGGGCTGTGTGGCCCTCCAAAGAAATGCCACCCCACACCATTACTGACCCACTGCCAAATCGGTCATGCTGAAGAATGTTGCAGGCAGCAGATCGCTCCCCACGGCATCTCCAGACTCTATCACATCTGTCACATGTGCTCAGTGTGAACCTGCTTTCATCTGTGAAGAGCACAGGGTGCCGTTGGTGAATTTGCCAATCCTGGTGTTCTGTGGCAAATGCCAAGCGTCCTGCACGGTGTTGGGCTGTGAGCACAACCCCCATCTATGGACGTCGGGCACTCAGACCATCCTCATAGAGTCGGTTTCTAAACGTTGTGCAGACACATGCACATTTGTGGCCTGCTGGAGGTCATTTTGCAGGGCTCTGGCAGTGCTCTTCCTGTTCCTCCTTGCACAAAGGCTGAGGTAGCAGTCCTGATGCTGGGTTGTTGACCTCCTACGGTCCCCTCCACGTCTCCTGGTGTACTGGCCTGTCTCCTGGTTGCACCTCCAGCCTCTGGACACTATGCTGACAGACACAGCAAACCTTGCCACAGCTCGCATTGATGTGCCATCCTGGATGAGCTGCACTACCTGAGCCACTTCTGTGGGTTGTAGAGTCCATCTCATGCTACCACGAGTGTGAAAGCACAACCAACATTCAAAAATGACCAAAACATCAGCTAGAAAGCATTGGTACTGAGATGGGGGTCTGTGGTCCCCACCTGCAGAACCACTCCTTTATTGAGTGTCTTGATAATTGCCAATAATTTCCATCTGTTGTCTATTCCATTTGCACAACAGCATGTGAAATTGATTGTCAAACAGTGTTGCGTCCTAAGTGGACAGTTTAATTTCACAGAAGTTTGATTTTTTTAGTACAACAGATTCTCTTTATTTACCTTTGTAGTTTTTACCATCCGTTTCATTAAGTTTTTGGGGGGATACGAGAAGTTCTCAAGATTCTATCAATCAAACCTGAAAATCCACAGCATAAAGATGGAACATGTTTGGCATCTAAGTGCAGTCCAATGATAGATAGATATACTGTATATTCTTGTTTATTTTTTTCTGATTTGCATTGGCACATTTGATCTTTGACTTGGATCAAAGTCTGCCATGTCTCCGTGTTCTGGTGTGCACCATTTGGTCTGCTACAATGCAATGACTTGTAAACTGGCCCTTACTCGATATCGGACAGCAGTTCTGTGGAATCTGTGAAAAATTGTCGTCTGATAGATCCCCTCAGTACTGGAGCAGGACATTTAGTGTATAAATGGGATTCTAAAACATTTCTGAATATGTATTTGTATTCATAATATCCTGATTTAACGGCTGTTAAAAAGCTTCAGTCTGGGTTCAGTGTTGTTGATATGAGTAGTATCTACTAGGCATGGTGTACATAGAGAAGTGGGAATCCCACAGTATGTGAAATCGAATCTGTCCCTCTACTGCCACGTTTCGCGCCATCAAAAGCCACCTTCAAAAGTCATAGCAGGTCTCGAATTTGTAGAATGAATGAGGAATAGTACCTTTGAGGAGCGCCATCCCTTGCTTATTGGACTCTGAGACCTTTTACCCATCTGCAATGGTGACCGGGCTCAGGCTACATGTCCTGGTACTTCTTGCTTATGAGGAGATCTAGAGCCATGAACAATACCCTGTGTCATCACTTGGCCAGTAGGGATCACTGAAGTGATGTATGTTTCAGTATAGACAGCTGTGTATGCTCCTAATTTGCTTCTTCCAGTGCTTTTTACCATTATAAGGGCACTTTAAATGAAATTATGAGCCCCTTCCATTCTTTTGCACACTATTCTTTACTGAAAATTGTCACTTTACGTCAGTCAGAGTGGCGTCGGGCTACGGAGACCGTAAGTCACTCCTTTTCCCGTGATGCTAGTGTATACCAGTTACATTTCTGTAGCTGTAGATAGTTTGCATTACAGTTTTGTGTAAATATGAGGATTTTAAGGTCTGCTGCTGCATTAAGCCTCCGATTGATGTGTTGAATCAACACGTTATGTAACCATGAAATTCTGAGATCTGTTTTTTGGGGGTTTTTTTACATGGATTTATAAAAACTGCCAGAAGCTGTCATTGTTTTTACTTTGTGCTTTTGTAGAACTGTAAAGGCTTGTCATATGTGAGCATTTTTAGATAACTTTAGTTTGAAGATGTGTCAGTGAAGCCTTGGTTTTGATTTACTATCCCCTACAGACGTGATTAGAGCTATGACTATATGTAGTGGATTATCTTTCATAAGGCAGTGTCATAGCGTGGATGCGTTTTTTAATTATAGCAATCACTAAACGAAAATAAAGGATATCTTACTGGGAATTAGATATCGTAACACATCAATAGTGTAACAGTTTACTTCTATTCAGAGGTGTGTATAGAAAATGATGGAATGATTGGAATTAAATGAATGAAGGTGCTAAAAGAAGTAGCCACATGAGATAGATTAAAATAAATCCCTGCTAACATACAGCAAATTAAGCTTCTATAACAACAATCATGAATGGGTTACTAATTGGATAACATGGATTTTCTAAAGTAGACAGTCCATGTAAGCTTCTCAAATTGTCTATGGATCTTCCCTTCATTCTTTATCCTAATGGGCAGGGATTTTGGTGAATGTTTTCTTAAAGAACCACTCCATTAGTTTGTTTTTTTTCACCGCTGGAGTGGCGCTGTAAACACAAGTCCCCTGCTCCCGGTCATATAAACACACCCGTGACATCTTCATGTTTTTTCAGCAATGCAATGGTGTAAATACGCTCAGTTATGGGGTAAATTCTCCTTCATCATTTTTACCGTCAACGTGGCACTGCTGTATAGGGAGCTGCTCCGTTCACATACATAGGGCTGTGTTGCACTTCCCTACACTGCAGATAGATGGCAGTGCTGCGGTGGAGGGGAAAAAAATGCTGCTGCCCTTGTTCTTTTGCAAGGTCCTGAGAATCAGACCCCTTCTGATCAGTAAGATGGGCATCGCGGTCCAGGGCCTCCCATCTTCATGCGATGACTTCCTCTTCTTTGCTTCTGTCATTGCTCCTGTGCAGGCGTACTTTATCTGCCCTGTTGAGGGCAGAGAGTACTGCAGTGCACAGGCGCCAGGAAAGGTCCGAGAAGCCCAGCACCTGCGCACTGCAGTATTTTACGCTTCCATCAACAGGGCAAATAAAGTACGCCTGCGCAGGAGCAACGACAGAAGCAAGGAAGAGGACGTCATTGCATGAAGATGGGAGGCAGCGGACCTCGACTCCCATCGGACCGCACTGGACCGCCAACCCAGGTGAGTATAATATAACTTGTTTTTCTTATCTTTCAGGTTACATCGGGGGCTTATCTACAGCATTACAGAATGCTGTAGCTAAGCCCCTGATAGCGGTGGCCGAAGCTTATATACGAAAAAGTAGGTGACAGATTTCCTTTAAATACATTTACATTTGACCAGCTTAATTTTCCTGAAATTGCCTGCGCCCCCGACAACCAATGTGCAAAAATTTCGCACGGGCCAACTAGTATTGTCCTATTTATGCTTGAAGTAGGATTTTAGCTGTTCCATAGACCTTGGTTTTTGCTGCATTTTTCAATTTATAATGCACCAAATGTTTTCTTTTGGTGAACAGTCTGGACTGTGGGTGACCAGTTTCAGTCAAACTCTTCTCCTTGTTAGCCATACTGATGTGATGAATGCAGTGTGTGGTTAGCATTGTCTTGTTTAGATATGAAAGGCATTCCCTGAAATAGACATTGTCTAGATGGGAGAATATGTTGTTCTAAAACCTGTATGTAATGATCAGCATTGTTATTGCCTTTCAAGATGTTTAAGCCGCCAATGCCATAGGCACTAATGCAACCCCATACCGTCGGAGATGCAGACTTCTGAACTGTGGACTGATAAGATGAAAGGTCCCTCTCCTCTCGAATCCTCAGGACATGACGTCCCCGTTTTCCATAAAGAATTTCACATTTTGATTAATCTGACCACAGAACAGTTTTTTCCATTTTAAATTAGCTTTGGCCTAGAGAATATGGCAGCGTTCCTGGATTGTGTGGAGTTATGGCCTCTTCATTGCATTATAGAGCTTTAACTTGCATTGGTAGATTGCATTGTGAACTTTGTTTACAGAAAATTATTTCTGAAGTATCCCTGAGCCCATGCAGTGATTTCCATAACCGAATAATGACTGATTTTAATGCAATACCACCTGAGGGCCTGTAGATCATGAGCATTCAATATTGACCCTTCTGCACATGGATTTCTCCACAATATCTGAATCTTTTGATGTGCTATAGATGGTGGAATATTCAAATCCTTCGCAATTTTATGGTGAGTAACATTTATCTGATATTGTCCCACAATTTTTAGATGCAGTTGTTCAAGATTGGTGGCTTTCTGACCATCTTTGCTTCTGAGAGACACTGCCTCTCTAGCATGCTGTCTTTATACACTTATGTAACTCAGTTGAAAATTGAACCTCCTGCAGTAATTCATTAGTACCATTAACGTTTCCATCTTTTTCTTACCCCTTTTCCAATTTCTTTAGATGTGTTGCTGCCATCAATTTCCAAACGAGTAGACATTTTTTTATTTCATTTGAAAAAAAAAAATAATGTTCAACTTCTGAACTGTGTTCTCTGTTCTGTTGTGGCTAAAATGTGACTATAAGAGATTTTCAGATCATTGTGTTCTTGTTTTATTATATTTTACACAAGGTCCCAACTTTTCTTTGGAGTTGAGGTTGTAATTAGTGATGAGCGAATATACTCGTTACTCGAGATTTCTCGAGCATGCTCGGGGGTCCTCCGAGTATTTTTTAGTGCTCGGAGATTTAGTTTTTCTTGCCGCAGCTGAATAATTTACATCTGTTAGCCAGTATAAGTACATGTGGGGGTTGCCTGGTTGCTAGGGAATACCCACATGTAATCAAGCTGGCTAACAGATGTAAATCATTCAGCTGCGGCAAGAAAAACAAAATCTCCGAGCACTAAAAAATACTCAGAGGACCCCCTAGCATGCTCGAGAAGTCTCGAGTAACGAGTATATTCGCTTATCACTAGTTGTAATCATTGGGTTTTATTTTACCATTTTCTTGTTTTGTAGTCTTGAAATGTAATCACAAAAAATAAATGCAATCAGAGTATTCACTGTGAACCATAATAAGGAAAACCATGAAAAAGCAAAGTCAACATTGTCATAAAATTAGTAAAAAACATGGATTAAGGGATTTTAGATTTGTGATACTGAGCCTGTGGGTGAATCGTGAGAACTCTACGTAGACACATGTGCTGTTTTGGAAGGCATTGTCTTTTTTTTTTTTAAATTCTTTTGTCCACTTAACACATTAATTCTTATTCCTCTCTCCCAAGAACTGGCTGTAGAATGCTTATTCTGTTAAAGGAAAGTATGTCTTGAAGACAATATGCCACAGCAAACCACAATCTGTCTTCTTTTCATGAAGTTTACTTTTTCTGTTCGTGATCAGAATACTTTGTGGATTCTTGTACGGACAAGAATACTTCATGTGTAAAGGTTAATTTCTGATTTTACTCAGATTTAGTTTTCTAGTCTTGCCTCATCCGTTCATTTACTGTCTAAAAGTATTATAGGATCACATGAGAATGTGGTATTCATTCTGCAAATCTTTCTTAGCCTTCAGTTCATAATAAGATTAACATGATCTTCATCACATATATGTTCTGAATATTCTACTTCCTCAAGGAAATAAAATGGGGTCAATTTAGGGGCATAGCTGTAAAATTAAAAAGTCTAAGGGGCAGTAAATGGCCTTGACTTAACCTCACAGTTTTCATTCATCACAGCTCTGTTCAGTTTCATGTTCACATACCCGCCTTATTTTTTATTTTTCATACATTTGTTACATCACGCATAGTGGCTTCCCATCACATGAAGGTGTTTAAGAAAACCATAGTTCCATACCTTTCTTCCATTTGCTGTTTTAATCTAATTACACACTGTTAAAGTTTCAAATCTTTTGATTCCATGTTGGTGATGCCATTTAGGTTTCATGTATGGGCTCTAAGAACTCTTTATCTATAAAAATCAATTTAGGGGTTTCATTTATCAAGTCATAGTAGTACAAATACCATATTTTATGGATGAGATTTAAAAAAGAAAAGATAAAATTAATTGATGTAAAAATTTCTTAAGTACAATGAGTGTTAGATTTAACTTTTTGTTGTGCTGTGTGAGCATCCTGCAGCTGAGGAACATATATTGCAATTTGCATAATTTCATGGTAGCTGTCACTACCAACCATTAATACAGGCCGATTGGACTGGCAACATACGGTCTCACGAGGCTTCAGAGGTGTGGTTTATAGAGCAAGAGGAGCAAAGTTATTACATTATATATAATCAATGTTAAAAGTACACAGTGTTCAGAAAAATATACAAAAGAAGTTACAAAATGGGAACAAAACAATACAGTATATACAATTACATTTATTTTATCATTTTTATTTTATGTATTAAACCTGATGTCGCAGGAGTGGCTTTCATTCTTTTGAAGGGGAGCTCTTTGTTTTTGGAAACTGTACAGAACTACAGCGGACTGTATCTCCCAGGACTGACAATGACAAAAACTCAAACTCTGATTTAATTAGCTAGAGGTTATGCCCACATACCTCCCCTTGATGAGCTCATATGGGGGCTGGTCATGGGATGTGGCTAGGTCTTAGGCCGGTGTTACACTTGCAACTGCAATGCGAGAAACTCGCCTCAATACCCAGCACTGTTCAGACCGGAGCGCTCAGAAGAATTAAGAGATCTGTAATTTTTATTATAAGTTCACTTCAACTGTGAGAGACCGAATCTAAAAATAACAACCAGAAAATCGCATTGTATGAGTTTTAAATAATTTAAATAGCATTTTATTGCTTGAAATAAGTATTTGATCACCTACCAAGCAGCAAGAAATCTGTTAGTTTTTCTTTAAGAAGCCTCCTACTCTGCACTCATCTGTATTAATTGCACCTGTTTGAACTTGTTACCTGTATAAAAGACATCTGTCCACACAATCAATCACACTCCAACCTCTCCACCATGGCCAAGACCAAAGAGCTGTCTAAGGGCACCAGAGACAAAGTTGTAAAGCTGCACAAGGCTGGGATGGGCTAGAGGACAACAGGCAAGACGCTTGGTGAGAAGGCAACAACTGTTGGCACAATTATTAGAAAATGTAAGAAACACAAGATGACTGTCAATCTTCCTTGGTCTGTAGGGCTTCAGGTAAGATCTCACCACGTGGGGTAAGGAAGATTCTGAGAAAGGTCAGGAATAAACCCAGAACTACATGGGAGGACCTGGTCAATGACCTGAAGAGAGCTGGGACCACAGTCTCCAACATTACCGTTAGTAACACACTATGCCGTCATGGATTAAAATCCTGCAGGGCACGCAAGATCCCCCTGCTCACACCAGCACATGTCATGGCCCATTTTAAGTTTGCCAATAATCATCTGGATGATTGAGGAGGCATAGGAGAAGGTCATGTGGTCGGTGAGACCAAATGTTCAACTCGCATGGCAGTATATGGAGGTAGAAAATAAGAACATCGTCTCTTTAAATCTTTGGTTGGTTTATTGTTATAGGAAGGGAAAATAAACAGTCTTTCTGGCTAAAATGGAAAATAATAAAATTAACAATGCAACAAAGTCTATACGTATGCTGGTAGCACCCCGCTGTGGAGCAATACAGGTTCAGACTCTCTTCAGAACACCACAACCATTGGAGAACCTCCCTCCAGTGTAGCTGGACCCCGGCTGCCTCTAGAGCCCAGTGATTTAAGCCTCAGACTACATGACTGTGACATTACACAGGTCCTATTAGCACACAGCAGTGCTCGGAAATGTAGATGGAGATACGGTGGACATGCTCCCACCCGCTCTATGAATGTCCACTAAAAACCAGCCCATAATGTAACTTTAATTTTACTCTTCCAACACTTAGTGTGCTGGAGGAAACTACTCTGGTTTCACATCACTGACGCCAACATGCGCAGTGACACATATCTCCCCTCCAGCACTACACTAGTGACTTTGTCACACAAAATAGAAAGTTTTGGCATCAACTCCACTCGCTATGTTTGGAGGAAGAAGGATGAGTACAACCCAAGAACACTGTCCTACAGTGAAGCATGGTGGGGGAAACATCTGACTTTGGGGGTGCTTTTCTGCAAAGGGGACAGAATGTCTGCACCGTATTAGAGGATGGATGGGGTGATGTATTGCGCAATTTTGGCCAACAACCTCCTTCCCTCAGTAAGATCATTGAAGCTGGGTCGTGCCTACGTCTTTCAGCATGACAATGACCTGAAATGCACAGCCAGGGCAACTAAGGAGTGGCTCTGAAAGAACCATTGCAAGGTCCTGGAGTGGACTAGCCAGTCTCCAGACCTGAAGCCAATAGAAAATCTTTGGAGGGAACTGAAACTGAATGTTGGCCAACAGCGCCGGAACCTGAAAAATGTAGAGAAGATCTGTATGGATGGGTGCGCAAAAATCCCTGCTGCAATGTGTGCAAAATTTAAGCACTACAGGAAACGTCTGACCTCTGTAATTGCAAACAAATGTTTCTGTACCCAATATTAAGTTCTGGTTTTTCTATTGTATCATACTTATTTCATGCAATAAAAGGCAAATTAACTATGTAAAAATAATACAATGTGATTTTCTGGATTTTATTTTTAGATGCTGTCTCTCACAGTTGAAGTGTATCAATGATAAAAATTACAGACCTCTCCATTCTTTGTAGATGGAAGAACGTGAAAAATCAGCAGTGTAGTATCAAATACTGATTTTCCCCACTGTATGTTGTCATGCTTCTGTAATATTTTAATTTGGGACTGATGCGGCGACCACCCAGGGATGTAAGTCAATGCGTTACGTTCGCCACTCTGTCACAATGCCGAAAATATGTCTACCATAACTGTAAGACCGATGCCGTTCACAAAAAAGCATTATTAATAAGATACCAGTGTCTGACTGCAATTGTTCAATGTTGCTTTGAATGGAGGAAGCCTTTACCTCTGAAGGTGTTGGATTTGTACTTCTCCGTCTCTTAAATATACGGATCCTAGACTGTATAGAAAAAGAGAACTGAGTCATAGCTAATTTTGGAAAATACAAATATATTTTTATTTATACCAAATAGTACACAAAACAGACAAATGTAAAAAGGAGCACATGTAAAACAGTCAAATGGACTAGAGATAAACACTGGGTCAGTGATACAAAGATCCCAAGATATCAGGTGCCGGCTACAGAGCTGTGCATCATGGGTATATAGAGGTTTAAATGTGTCACCATATAAATAGTAATCAAAAAAGCAGGTGTTGCTAGGTGCTTGAAGAGCAGGATATTCCTGTAGGTGCTTAATGCTACCCCTGGATAGATCACAGCGCTTATACTGCCTTCATATTTCTAGTAAACCAGTAAGTATTGGTGGCACAGAGAAACAAAATGTGAAAGGTCTAAGTCAGATTACATTACCCGTCATGATGTAGAGCAGTGGAGCCGGGACCAATTCCCCAACGCACGTTTCAGTACGAGATGACCTTCTTCAGGGGGTGACACACATTTTGTTTCTCTGTGCCACCAATACTTACTGGTTTACTAGAAATATGAAGGCAGTATAAGTGCTGTGATCTATCCAGGGGTAGCATTAAGCACCTACAGGAATATCCTGCTCTTCAAGCACCTAGCAACACCTGCTTTTTTGATTACTATTTATATGGTGACACATTTAAACCTCTATATACCCATGATGCACAGCTCTGTAGCCGGCACCTGATATCTTGGGATCTTTGTATCACTGACCCAGTGTTTATCTCTAGTCCATTTGACTGTTTTACATGTGCTCCTTTTTACATTTGTCTGTTTTGTGTACTATTTGGTATAAATAAAAATATATTTGTATTTTCCAAAATTAGCTATGACTCAGTTCTCTTTTTCTATATATTGCTAATGTTGAGTCGCTAACTCATAATATGCAATTAGCATATAGATGTAGATTTGCACATCGTATTACATATTTATAATAATGGTTTGGAGAGGTTATATATTATAGGATCCTAGACTGTGTCTGGCACGCAGCAGATACTCTGCTGAAATTACATGCTCACTGCAGGAGGTCCTAGTTCAATAGGGATTGGAGTGTTAGCTCTTTTTCACTTCCCCAGTTAGAATTAATCCAATAAGTTCAATGTGAGGGTGATACGTCTCCTCTCCAGAGATGGCTTTATAGATTTAACAATTACATCTGTGACTGTGAATATGGTGATTGTACGTTGACATCCCTATGGGCTTATTTTATTGATGTCAAGACACATGGTTAATAGAAGGCCACAGAGCTGCCGCTCACAGCCCAGAAAAGTAAAGTGATGAAGTTGGAAGTAATTGCAAACAAACTATACATTGGGAAAATGTTCCTAATGGTCCACTTTTTAGATAAAAATACATACTCTGTCTTTCTAAGGGAAACCCACTGCACAAAACAAAACCTCTTGAACATCAACATGGATCTGCACAAAGTTCTGGTTTTGCGCTGTGTAATTCATGGTTAATAAACTATGTTACAGAAATGTAGGGCACAGACCAGGAGCTATTAGTCAGAATTTATACGAAGACGGGTGTTCAATGTGCGATCGCTGTGCCAGGGGGTGCAAGTGGGTCAAGTCCTGGACAATGGCTGGATTACTGCCTTGGGTTAGACAAGAGTCCTTTTAGGAGACACTATTTGTACTGAAGGATTTTTTTTTTGTTCTGTGTTCTCATTAAAACTTTTTAGCGCAATTAATTAAATGTATTTATATCCTGGCTCTGTGTGATACTATCGTGCTGGTAATCCATTAGGCTGGCTGGTAGCATTGTTTGTAACTTGGGAGAATAAAGCGGTGCCAAAGACAGCTTGTGCCCAAAACCATTCAGATCTATTTAGGCACATGCATACTTTCTAGTTCTTTTTTATTTTCTGAACATCCATTGTCAGCATGACAAAAACACTTATTTCATTTGTCATGGAATTGTTGGTAACAGGAAAAGCATTATTGTACATCATGTCAGTGGATTGGAAACGACGGCCTCCCAGAAGTTGGAAAGCAGGCCTGATTTTGCAATTGCTTGTATATCTCCCAAAATAACCTTGAGGAGGTATTTCAATCTTGGACATTTATTTTATATACACTGGCCACAAATGCCAATGGGTATTGTCACTAGTTTACCGCATCAGAGAGGAGCCAGAAGACCGCAGCGTCTGATTTCTCCTACTTCTGCACTGATTAGAAGCACTTCACCTTCATATTAAACGGTGTTAATTTACTTTAGCAGTGCAGGTGTTAATTTGCTCGGTTGAGAGCTCCCGGAAGCTTTCCTGCTTTAAGGCTCTCAGCTGTTCACTGTTAGCCACTCCCCTCTCCTATATTATCTGGGTCCTGGTTAGCACTCATTGTCTTTGGCTTATTCTGCATGGCTGGAGGTTTTAGTGGTTATTATTGGAGAAGGCTTTTGGTGGATTTATTTGTGACTGTTGCTAGGTTTTGACTGTGATATTTCCCTTCTCCTGCTTTGGTTTAGCTCCATCCTCCACTCCCCGGAGTTTACCTCTGTTGTTTGTGTGTATATTTTATATGATTGGTATTTTCCTTTATGCCTGTGTATTACCTTGTCAGTTGGTGTATTACAGTACACTACTACTCCCCTCTTCCGAGTGGAGGAAGGGTACAGACCGAGGGCGGATTCAGGAGCTAAGGCAAGGTACCTGGCCCTGCATCTTCACCATCCGAAGTAATCGGGAACTGGGCGAGCTAAGGCGTCCCTAGTGTTAGGAACAGATAAAGAGCCGACCGGTATGTTACCTCCTAAGAGAACAATGGCTCCTGATTGACAAATGCTTAAGTGTTGTATGGGAGGTGGCTTCACTTGCATCCAGCCTTCTCTATTGAAGTCTATGGTCTTGACAGAGTAAGTTGAGGAAGGAGCACGCGCTATTGCATTCGATGTCAAATATGGTGAACACAATCAATAAACAGGGCTTACCATATTCCTCAGTTGCCTTTCATGAGTTGTGCAGGGGTCATTACATGCTGATTGGTACTGTTGCCAAGGCAAGTGTCCAACGCCTAGGTTGCCATTAATAGGATCCGTGCGTGATGCTAAGGGTGACAGTTGCCTCAGCAACTGTATGGCCAAGCGCACAGTGACGTCTCTCTACCGTCAATGATAAATTAAGCTGGACAGTATTCTTAAACCACCTCTATGAGTATTTGCACTTCTGGGTCGATCTTTCGAAGTTTCAATGCAATTTAGAATAAATTAAGCAACTTTGAAAGCCAATTTAAAATATATATGCATCGAGTGCCAACCTATATTTCTTCAGAGTTACAGACTACTCATAATTCAGTCTACACAATGTGTGTCTATAGTCTGTAGCCAGTTAGATTAGTTTGGTTTGCATCAGAGCTGTTAACACAATTTGCTAGGTAGGTTATTTTTAAGTTGTTCTTTGTGTTTGCAGAGTTCCGTAAAGGCAATCTCTTTTAGTACTAAGTCATCTATATGGACATGTAGGTCATAGGAAAATGAATTAGATCATACCTTGATATCAGTTTGGTGTCTTATTACAGAGATACCCATGTTTTTTATATATGTAAATGTACTGTTCCAGGCTATGGGCCGGACACTGATCTGCATGAGACTCTGCCTCCAGTGATTATTTTAAATGCATGTGTAATGACTGCTCTCTGCTCTCCTAATCTCACTGCAGAGCTGTGTGTGATTATACCTGACACATCTGCAGGTTCCTCTTAGGGCTTTAGCTTCCATCTCACAGGCAGCCGCTGTTGTTATAGTGTTACAATACATCAGAGCTGTGCAAGCTGCAGCTGCTAATGTATTTGTTATGAGACAAAGTTCAGTTCTACTTTTCTGTGTTCGTTACATGCCTCATACTGGTAATGCCTCCTTTTATTTAAGATACCATATATACTCGTGTATAAGCAGAATTTTTCAGCACATTTTTTTTGTGCTGAAAACTTTCCCCTCGTCTTATACACTAGTCACCGTCCAGAAAGCCGTCAGGAGTAGTGGGCGGCGGAGCAGCGGGTGACAGGAGCCGGCGGCTTCCAGCACACATCATACTCGCCTACCTGCACTCCCTCGGTGCTGGCACTGCATCTTGTTCCGGCCGCCGGCACCTCTTCCTGCCAAGTGATCATGTGGTACCACTCATTAAGGCTGGGTTCACATTACGTTATAGGCGTCCGTTAGATGGACTACGTTACACCGCGGCATAACGCGGTGTAACGTAGTCCGTTAACGCTGCCATTAAGTCCTATGTCGGACGCATCGCTAGCGCATGCCCACAATGGGCATGCGCTAGCGATGTGCCGTCATTGCGTGACGGACCCTGGGACGTGGGCTGCAGCGTTTCCGGGTCCGTCACCGCTAGCGCAGATAGAGCATCTGCTAGCTCTATCTGCGCTAGCGCGATGACATATCGGCACTTGCGTTAACAGCAGCCCCTTAACGCATGTGTTGAACGGGCTGCTGTTAACGCAATGTGAACCTAGCCTAAGGTAATGAATATGCACGCGTCTCCCCTCCCATAGGCTTGGAGCGCATACTCATTACCTTAATGAGCAGTTCCACATGATCGCTCGGCAGGAAGAGCTGCAGGCAGGCACCAGCTGCCGCAACGAGATGCAGTGCCAGCACGGAGGGCTCGGAGATAGGTGAGTAGGATGTTTTCTTTTTTTTTCAGTAGGAAACATGCACACAGGGATAGGGGATAAGGAGGCATGCATACAGGGACGGAATGGGGGAGGCATTCATACCAGGACAGGGATGGCGAGGTATTCATACCAGGACAGGGAAGGGGGAAGTATTCATACAAGGACAGAGAAGGGGGAAGCATACATACCGTACAATGGCAGGGACAGGGGAGGCATGCAGACAGGGATGGGGAGGCATTCATACCAGAACAGGGAAGGGGGAGCCATGCATAGCAGGACATGGATGAGGGGGCAATGCATACCCGGCTTATACTCGAGTCAATAAGCTTATCCAGTTTTTCATGGTAAAAGTAGGTCCCTGGGCTTATACTCGGGTTGGCTTATACTCGAGTATATACGGTAATATCTGGAGGTAGATTCTCAATGAGATCAGTGGTCTACAGTCCCGAACAGCTCATTTACATATTAAAAAAATGTTGCTTTCTCTGAAATAAGACATCAGATCACAGATATTAAGGTATCATTTTATTCTGCTTCTTATGACTTGCATTTCCATATAGATGGCTTAGGAGGGTTGATCCTACTGACAGATGCTCTTTAATTTTTATTGCATTAATTTTAGTGTCTAAAATAGCACCTATCCTATAGAATATATGGTAGTAGGGTCTGCCTACCTACGTATAACCGTTACAATTAAATAAATCTATGGTAATCTTTATTGGAAATAACCTGCTTGATAATAAGTGGTTGTCTAGGACTTCTATATTGATGGACTGTTTTTAGGATAGGTATAAATGTACCCCTTTAAGGAAACTTGCTCTTTATTCCCTCTGTATGACCTGTAGCAGAGAGCCATCACAAAGAACATCTTTCAGTCAGATTCACGTCACCGTTGATGTATTGCTTGGCCGTCCATAAATTAGAAATATGTAATCAGATGCATCTGGTGACCAGAGGTTGGAGACGCCGATCATCTATTTAGAAAGAGATTGCCTTCGTGAATCAACCTTTTTAACGCATAGAAAGATTTGTTGTTGTTTTTTTTACTTCAAGTCGAGACAGTACTATTACAGAAAATGTAGAGTAAATGGATCGAGCTAAATGGATTTGACCCAAAATATCTACGAGATATGTTGAAAAGAGCCAGTGTATGCTGCTGGTGGGATGTAGACTTCTTCATTCCTCCTCAGTTTTGTTTGCTTTTAGTTACCAATGTAGTAAAGCATAGGAATCATGTTTTAAAACAGCAAGTCCAGTAAAATATACAAATAAGTTTCTCCTAGCAGATAAGATATACATAGAAATCCCATTTGGATTGCGTATAAATTGCAATAAATGTTTCGGATCCTGAATAGGCACGTCTTGTAGCTCCTGAGTCTTGACCAGTGTCTACAGCTAGTTATTCATTCACTACAGTATCGCTTTTCATCAATCAACCGATTACCTTCTCCCTTGTATACTCCAATCTTATAGATATCCTCTTGTCTTAAGGTGCACTTACATTGCACAATTTTTGGAAATAAGCTCGTTTAACGATAATCGGCCAGTGTAGACAGGCTGCCATTCACCCTATGAAGTGGGAAAAAATTTGTTCGTTGGGTGAGTTGATTTTTAATTGGCCAACAGTGATCTATTACTGATCGTTCTGTGCGTAACGGACGCCCGGTCTAAACAGGCTATTAACCGGAGATTGGCAAATGTAGCCCTTTTGAGGGTTCGTTTAATGGCCGCGGGTTGTCTAATATAATTGCACCCATAAAAGGGTTATCTAATAGTTGCCCACTCAGCTCCCAATTAAGTAAATAAAGAGATGTTTGCAGATGCACATCTTCTTTATGGGCACAAATCTCAATGGGTCCCATTTTTGAAATGGCTGCTTTTCCCTATTGGTAGGACCTTTAGCCGTTGGACATTTATAATTTCCTTTCAGTATGTTCTGGATGGGAAAATGTATTTCTATTAATATTAGCTATGGAGAATTCTAAGCCCAGCCGCCGACCTATTTCTTTCATGGTCTGTTGGAAGCTCAGGAACAGTGGATAAGAATTTAGCTTTCTTACATTTTTCTCTCTTTAGATATCAGGTTGACTTATCCTTTAATATAGTAGACAAGATTCCAGGATCATTTGTAATAAAAGTATTATAGTGCATAGCTCTTCTGTTCTCAAGAGCTTGAGGCTTTAGTCACATAACTCAGATTATTGCATTTTACTGATTTCTTTGTATGTTTTCCATGAAGGAGGCTTTAAAATTGACATCATGTTTTCAAGTGCCTCCTGATGCAAAGCAGAGACACTTAAACAATTAGCAATTGCTCACACAAGTGAGTTGGGAGAATGCTTTGATTTCTGTAGCCCTGAATGAAGTCTACAAACAATACAAATTTGCACATTTAGCTATACATGGTAGAAGTTTGCATGTCATGGTGATCTCAGCCAAATTGCTTTTCAAGTCTTTCATTACCACATACTTTTTAGCCAGAAATTCACCTTCTTCAATACCTGAAAATTAGAATGGATTTGTGTGCATGTACAGTAGCTTACCTCCAAGAATGCCAATTACCAGTTACAGAGTATTGTAGCCTAATCTATAGATAAAAAAAAAAAACACAAAGTAAACTTCAGTCTCATATGTCAGCAGATTTCACCTGCATATATAAGCCTCCCATACTCTTTACATAGTGATCTACCAAACAATGGTTTTAGCTGACTGCTCGACCAGCAGCTATCTTACCATCACTTCCATACACAGGAGAGCTCAGATGGCTGAACACTCCTGTGTCCTCTATGAGAGAGCCACTGACTCACTCCTCTGGTGGTGATTTATCCGAGGAAAAGAAAAGAACAATTGGCTGTCTGAAATGTAACTGGCTGGATATTCCTCTCTCCTGACAAAATTTGTCGGGGGAGAGTTGAGAGGCCACATACACATTAGACTATCTACCAAACCCATCGATATTGTCCTTTTAGACCTGGTGAGGGAATGCAAAAAATCAATTTTATCAGATGTAAATACTGTAAAATAAATTATTTATAGTCATACTTGTCTAGATCTGCTCTAAGATCTTTTTGAAGGGTGTGAAGAACTACACCTCACAGCCCCGCCTGACGTCATTAATAGGTCGGGGGTCACGCAGTACCGTCTCCCCACTTTCACTAACGTGACGTTCTGGGGACACGTAATGTCAGCTTGGCACAGTTTTACACAGACTCCCCTTGTCCACACGGGCACGGGGAGTGAGAAAGGATGGTGCACGCAACCGCCAGCTTGGCACAACACTTGCTCACAAACCTGACAGGCTGGAAGACCCCTTTAACGAGCACCAGTGAAATGGGATTATATTGTGTCACAAACCAGCCCCGGTAGAATGTGACGTGAAACAGAACACGCACATGTGGATTCTCGCAGCCCACAGTTAAATTGGATATTTAATCGCCTTAATAATAATAATAATCTTTATTTTTATATAATATATAAATTATATATAGCACTAACTAACACTATATAGCACTAACATATTTCGCAGCACTTTACAGGTTGCACACATTATCATTGATGTCCCCGTTGGGGCTCACAATCTAAATTTCCTATCGGTATGTCTTTGGAATGTGGGAGGAAACCAGAGTACCAGAAGGAAACTCACGCAAACACGGAGAGAACATACAAACTCTTTGCAGATGTTGTCCTTGGTGGGGTTTGAACCCAGGACTCCAGCGCTGCAAGGCTGCTGTGCTAACCACTGCGCCACCGTGCTATCTTAAGGCAATACTAGGAAAAACAGTATATACGCAATGGATATACATATACGATGATCAGATACGTAAATACAGGTGGTAGTACAATAAGTATAAGCAGATTATACAAAGGTCCGTTACCATTTGGATGTTGGGCCTTGGTGCTGCACAGCCACATGGGAGGTGTGGGGTGCCAGCGGTTTTTGTTTTTTTCCAACACGATATGATGGCGTGTCCTCCCTTAGAAGAGAGCCCTGGACCACAGCCTTGCACAAGCAATTAACCCCTTGGTTGGTCACTCACTTTCCTGCCCCCGGGATAGCCCTAGTTTCCTTGCCCTTGGGTCTGACAGCTGAAACCTCAAAACCTATGATGGATCATGACTTCTCAACAGAAGGTCATTGGTAGGTTTCATTAGCGCCATCGGATCCTTCCAGGCCCCCGTTACGCTTGGAGACCAAACTCTGTTTTGTTACTTTTCTTCTACTAGTTGCTCTACATATCTCCCCACCCCTGGGTGCTAGAACAGGTTGAGATCCAGGCAGGCGTTTTTCCCATTCCCACAATCTCGGAAACGTAGCCAGTATACGGCTAAGATGTACGATAACTTCTTATGAAATTACAGCTCCCGTTCATCTGGGAGGTTTCTTTGTAACCTGCCAGAAAGGCCTTGGTCCCAGTTAGGCTGCTAGGACTGTGAATTTTTCCCCTTGGAGCTTTTGAAGCTGTATCACCTGTTCAACCAGGTGTCCTGTCTCAGCTTAACATTTTGAAGGAGGTCTTTAATCTCTGGCCGGATATGATAGTCCCACATGAAATTATATCCCCCATATTCTTCACAAAGGGGTTATCCAAGATATTGATTATTAGGATATAGTGTGACAACCTAGGCCCTTTTTCCCATAAAATTCACTGTAGTAAAGGTGCATTTTGGTGATTCGAATAATAAATTCAAACCGAATTGAAGAGTGCTTTGTATCCCATTGTTATCTGTTAAACACGTGTTTTGTTTTTTTTCTCCTTGCAGCTTGGGTTGGATCTCTTGCCATGGGAATGATCTTCTTCTGCTCTCCAATTGTCAGCATCTTCACAGACCGGCTGGGATGTCGAAAGACCTCATCTGGAGGAGCTGCATTGGCTTTCATTGGATTGTTGTCAAGTTCTTTCACCAAGTAAGCTTGTGATTCTCATGTCGCACATTCTTTGTTTGGTACTAAACACCTGTTCTCTCAGCTCTTTACCTTCATTATAGACCAGGCTACCGCGAAGCACAAAACTACTCCTCTTTGTTTTATGAGGTAGATCTACTCTGTGATCTCTACCGTGGCATACAATTTAATGTATCATATATCCTTTATTATATCCCCTTAAAATTAATTTTTATTATTAATATTTTAAAATTACACCACCCAGTGCTCAGTGGTACAAAAATACCAAAAAATGATATAGACCAAGGTCTAACGCATACCCTGCAATGGCCTATTCTGTCACCTGCCTGGCTGTGGAGGTTGGCACCCTAATAACGATTTTTTGGCGCCCCCACTCACCGTGGACTACCCCTCACTGCCCTAGATCACCCTATAATGCAGGTGTGAAAACAATAAAGCATAAGAACAGAAATGAAGAAAGCAAAAAAATGGTCAAAAAAATAGAAAAAAGCAATATAATGAACTTAGCAAAAAAAGGCCAAAGCAGGATAATGACTATGGCTTATTCATATATGAATTTGCTAATCACTAATTGGCAACAGGTATGCTATTCGATATGCCACATACAAGTATTCAAGCATCAAAAAACTGCCAAATATACCACTTTCATGAGCTCCAATTTCTCTGGTAACAATATATAACCTGTGCCCATATATAAACAGCCCAAAAAAAATGACCCGGGCAAACAGGTAAAATCTCTTAGTGGTATAGACAATATATTGCAACACGCCCACTAGCATAAATCGCCACTTTCAGCAAAGATAACTGTCATTTTTTACCATCGTCTGTATAGCCACATATATGTCAGCCCATACAAAAAGTTGCCCCCATACAATAGGGCTAATAACCTCAGGATCACAATACAAGTTCCATATAGGGCCCAGGCTACACATTTAATCAATGGTATACATAGACTGGCGTGTTACTTATCATGATACACCATGCCTCGCCTCTACGCGTTTCCCCGTGGTTCGGTTCATCAGGAGGCCCGTCAGAGGGTTCTCAAAGGTTAGATGCCATAGATGCTACTCATCTATGGCATCTAACCTTTGAGAACCCTCTGACGGGCCTCCTGATGAACCGAACCACGGGGAAACGCGTAGAGGCGAGGCATGGTGTATCATGATAAGTAACACGCCAGTCTATGTATACCATTGATTAAATGTGTAGCCTGGGCCCTATATGGAACTTGTATTGTGATCCTGAGGTTATTAGCCCTATTGTATGGGGGCAACTTTTTGTATGGGCTGACATATATGTGGCTATACAGACGATGGTAAAAAATGACAGTTATCTTTGCTGAAAGTGGCGATTTATGCTAGTGGGCGTGTTGCAATATATTGTCTATACCACTAAGAGATTTTACCTGTTTGCCCGGGTCATTTTTTTTGGGCTGTTTATATATGGGCACAGGTTATATATTGTTACCAGAGAAATTGGAGCTCATGAAAGTGGTATATTTGGCAGTTTTTTGATGCTTGAATACTTGTATGTGGCATATCGAATAGCATACCTGTTGCCAATTAGTGATTAGCAAATTCATATATGAATAAGCCATAGTCATTATCCTGCTTTGGCCTTTTTTTGCTAAGTTCATTATATTGCTTTTTTCTATTTTTTTGACCATTTTTTTGCTTTCTTCATTTCTGTTCTTATGCTTTATTGTTTTCACACCTGCATTATAGGGTGATCTAGGGCAGTGAGGGGTAGTCCACGGTGAGTGGGGGCGCCAAAAAATCGTTATTAGGGTGCCAACCTCCACAGCCAGGCAGGTGACAGAATAGGCCATTGCAGGGTATGCGTTAGACCTTGGTCTATATCATTTTTTGGTATTTTTGTACCACTGAGCACTGGGTGGTGTAATTTTAAAATATTAATAATAAAAATTAATTTTAAGGGGATATATGTTCACTAAGTTATGGTTTTGATTCCCAGTTTACCAATATGTTTTTCGAGTATATCCTTTATTACTAAGCAACAGGTACAGACAAATGTCTTATGGGAAATGATGAGGATTTTTGAATTGGGAGACCCTACAGCTTTTCATGCACAGTATTCAGAAGTTCCATAAGTCATGTTTGGGCCATGTCACAACCGGCCTTTTAAGTTCAGTTTCTCTGTTCCATTAGCAGAACGTATCTGTCACACAGATGAGTTTTCCTGAGCAGACAAGTCCCCTTTATCAATGGGTCCATTTGGACTCCATTTTCTGTCTGCTTTTGAGATGAAACAAAAAGCCCTAGACAATAAAAATAAAAAATAAAAAAAATGTCTGAGTAAGGATAAGTGCACACGTTGCAGAATTGCCACGGGAATTTCCGCTGCAATTCCGCAACTCCTGCCACGGGTATATTGCATGCGGAATTGGCATGCGTATTCCCGCTAAATACTAGCGTTTTGCAAGCGTAATTAGCTTGCAGAATGCTAGCGTTTTCCAAGAGTGTGACCAACTTTTTACTATTGATGCTGCCTATGCAGCATCAATAGTAAAAAGATAGAACGTTAAAATAATAATTAAAAAAAAAAAAATCGTGATATTCTCACTTTCCGGCGTTCCCGGCAGTCTTCCCGCTCCTCGCGATGCTTCGGTCCCAATAATGCATTGCGGCAAAACCCCCAGATGATGTAGTGGTCTCGTGAGACCGCTACGCCATCACAGGTCATTTTCGCAATGCATTACTGGGAACGGAAGCATCGCGAGGAGCCGGAAGGCTGCCGGGGACACCGGAAGGCTGCCGGGGACGCCGGAATGCTGCCGGGGACGCCGGAAGGTGAGAATATCATGATTTTTTATTTTAATTCTCCGCACAAAGAATGAACATGCTGCGTATTTTTTCGGAATACAATTCCGCAGCGGAAAAAAATGCAGCATGTGCACAAAAAGTGCGGATTGCATTCTAATAAAAGGATGCTTAACCCCTTTCTGACCTCGGACGGGATAGTACGTCTGAGGTCAGATCCCCCGCTTTGATGCAGGGCTCCGGCGGTGAGCCCGCATCAAAGCCGGGACATGTCAGCTGTTTTGAACAGCTGACATGTGCCCGCAACAGCGGCGGGTGAAATCGCGATTCACCCGCCGCTATTAATTAGTTAAATGCCGCTGTCAAACGCTGGCGCTTGTCAAACTGGCGCATCCGGCCGGAAATGAGCTCATCGCTGACCCCCGTCACATGATCGGGGGTCAGCGATGCATCAGAATGGTAACCATAGAGGTCCTTGAGACCTCTATGGTTACTGATCCCGGCTAGCTGTGAGCGCCACCCTGTGGTCGGCGCTCATAGCAAGCCTGCATTTCTGCTGCATAGCAGCGATCTGATGATCGCTACTATGTAGCAGAGGCGATCGAGTTGAGCCAGCTTCTAGCCTCCTAAAGAGGCTATTGAAGCATGGCAAAAATTAAAAAAAATTTAAAAAAAAAAGTGAAAAAAATATAAAAGTTTAAATCACCCCCCTTTCGCCCCATTCTAAATAAATCAATAAAAAAAAATCAAATCTACACATATTTGGTATTGCCGCATTCAGAATCGCCCGATCTGTCAATAAAAAAAGGATTAACCTGATCGCTAAACGGCGTAGCGAGAAAAAAATTTGAAACGCCAGAATTAAGTTTTTTTGGGCGCCACGACATTGCATTAAACTGCAATAACTGGCGATCAAAAGAATGTATCTGCACCAAAATGGTATCATTAAAAACGCCAGCTCGACACGCAAAAAATAAGCCCTCACCTGACCCCAGATCATGAAAAATGGAGACGCTACGGGTATCGGAAAATGGCGCAATTTTTTTTTTTTTTTTTAGCAAAGTTTGGAATTTTTTTTCACCACTTAGATAAAAGAGAACCTAGACATGTTAGGTGTCTATGAACTCGTAATGACTTGAAGAATCATAATGGCAGGTCAGTTTTAGCATTTAGTGAACCTAGCAAAAAAGCCAAACAAAAAACAAGTGTGGGATTGCACTTTTTTGCAATTTTACCGCACTTGGAATTTTTTTCCCATTTTCTAGTACAAGACATGCTAAAACCAATGATGTCGTTCAAAAGTACAACTTGTTTCGCAAAAAATAAGCCCTCACATGGCCATATTGACGGAAAAATAAAAAGGTTATGGCTCTGGGAAGGAGGGGAGCGAAAAATGAACACGGAAAAAACGGAAAATCCCAAGGTCATGAAGGGTTTAATGTATGCGGTTTTTTTTTCGCGTTCTTATAGTGAAAAACTGCGAAAAATCCTGGACGTGTGCACACAGCCTAACACTTCTTTATTTCAGTAGTGCATATTTCACGATCTATGGGAGTCCATTGCATATTTAATATAAGGCCTGTGTTACATAGCCAACATTCACGGCTCAATCACGGACCACGATGATTGGACCAGACACGGATTGTCTGATCCAAACTCAGAATCCTAGTAAACATATGTGAAGGTCGAGTTAGGGTCAGGAGATTTGTTGCCGGTACGTACATCATAGTCTGTGCTTGGATGTGAAACACCCTTAATGAGGAAGTGGAGCTATTTTCATTCATCTTTCTTAGGCTACTTTCACACATCAGGTTTTTGCCGTCAGGCACAATCCGGCGAGTTTTGAATAAAACGGATCCGTTTTCTTTCCCGCTGGATCCATCTTTTTTCTCATAGAGTTGTATTAGCACCGGATTGCCCCTGATGGCCACACTTTTCATCCGTTTTTTGCCGGATCCGTCAAAAAAAGCTGTTTCGGCGGATGGAGAAAACGTACAGAGGAATGTTTTTTCTGTCCGGCGAAAAAACGCCCAGCGACGGTTCCAGCGATTAAAAGGATGAAACTGACATGTGAAATGATGAATCCTGCCTCCGAATCCGGTTTTACATGCATTCTCCATACAATCATGCACAATTTCCGTTCTGGGGTCTCCCTCTCCCTCCCCATTCTTATACTCACCGTCATAAGACTTCACCTTCTACCAATGCCGCTACGGTCCCGCTGTGCCATCTTGTGTCCATAACATCTGACTGGCCGGAAGTCAGAATTTACATCACAAAAACTCAATGCAAGTGTATGAGAGTCAAAATGATGCTCTCATAGAGATGTATTTCACAGTGATATCTGGCGCACTCCATGAAACAATCGAGCTGCCAGCAGGTCACTTTTCGCCGGAGACAGACTTGAGTTACTCTGGAAAAGGATGAACAGGGGAGTATGAGACGGGACATGAGATTTACATATAAAGCACCACTATAAACTAAAACCACAACACTTAGAAATACTAGTAATCATAATAATAATATCAATAAAATTATATATCTATAAAATTTAAATTAAGATAATTTTATATATGATGACTAAATCAAGAGTGTGGCAGGAAGCAAGTGGAAACCACTTCGTAACAGGATAAAAACCCAAACCAAAGCACAGGTGAAAGGAAATACCAGACAAGACACAGTATAATATAATATTAATTATATATGCATGCGCCGCATATGCCAGGATCGCACTATATCACCAATGATATGGGATATAAATATAGGGCTTTCCTATGTTATTTTCACTCCCCCTGACGAAGGAAGTCTAACCGAAACGCGCGTCGGGGCGTACGTGCACACACGGATCTGAAACCCCTCAAGGTATCCTGCACACTGTGTTAGGTTTCTTGGCACTTTTTTGAGCACTTGCTTTGGCCTTTTGTTTATTACTGGCATTAACCCCGATTTTAATTGCACTCTAACACATAGGGTACTAAGATACCTGCCATATTGTGACACTCTTTGCGAGTGTTTGAGCATTTGTTTTAGCCTCTCCTTTTTTTGGCATCGTTCCTGTTTTTTTTCATTTTTGCGCTGTTTGCACATTTGTACTAAGGTACCTGCCATTTTAACACTTTCTTGCCAGTGTTGCACACGGAGCACATATCTAACTGCTACTGAATTTTATATTATCTAGTCACTTTTACTTGTATAGCAGGTCTGTGTTATTGTTATCTACCTAATGAGGGGGTATCTATCTATTTATTATATGATTAATTCTATGTACTGTAGTGTGCACATTGTTCTTTTATTCTTTTTATTGTAAATTGCCTTATTATCATATGATTAAAATAAAAATTAATTAATAGTATATTATACTGTGTCTTGTCTGGTATTTCCTTTCCTTTCACCTGTGCTTTGGTTTGGGTTTTTATATAAAGCACCACTACAGTGATGCAATAAAAAAAAAAAAACTCTGGAGTTGTGCTTTAAAGTAATGTCCAGTCTAAGAAGACTTTGACTGCTGACTACTGAATAGAGCCATTGTGTGATGTGCACACTGTCATGATTCTCTAGTATTCCCCGTGTAGGTGGGTGGTGATTTGCCCACATATATTCTATTTATATACTTGAAGTCATGTGCCGGCTTCTCTCAATAGAGTAGAATTCAGAGCAGTGCAGGAGTCTAAGTGAAAGCATGTATGCAAATTCAGTTAATGTGGTCGCATGACTGCCCACATGCATGTGTAATAAAGGGGAATCGAGGTATTGTGCGCATCACACACTGTTACTATTTGTCAGTTTGATGCTGGTTATACGGTGTTACCCATCATTTTGGGCATCCATAAGACTTTGTAATGGAAGAGACGAGACAGTGGTCAGAGCAAAGTACAATGTTTTATACCCTGAAGAAAATATGGTGCCAACTCTCTGAACCCTGTCTTTTTATCTTTTCATAAGCAGCTTTTTTTCCTTGCAAATACTTTTTACAGAATTGAGTAGAAGTCAATGGCACAGTCTCATTTCTGCTGCTTGTGTGGACTTCAGTAAATCATCATGTAAAAGCCCAAGCAAAGATCCAAGGAACCAGTGCAGATTTTGTTTCCCTTTGTTTGTTCACTTCTCGTATTGATCTGTATTATTCCTGGTGAGTCCACATGTACACACTTAGCTGAAGATGCACTGCTGTGAGACTGGAAATAATACAAGTAGTTATTGAAGTAGTTCTAGGGATTGTAGTTAGAACAGTTTCTAGGAAAAACATGAGTCTGGTATCGCAATTGCAATTTCTTCTCACAAAGGCATGGTAGCCCATCATGATCATGTTGAGAATTAGATTAGAACTTTGTGCGGTACTTGATGTTGAGTGGTACTCGGAAATGATGTAGAATACCGTTGTAGAACAGCTATAAATAGCAAAAACAAGAACTAACAACAACTTGAGGACAACTAGAAACATGGTAAACAATTAGAAAAAAAAATCAATTTGCGTCTAGATCAGGATCAGCCGATGACGCTTAATAAACATGTTCTATAAGGAGGCTGGCCCGCCAGAAGCTCCAGTAAGCTCCAGTAGGATTTCTAGTGCTTATTATGAATTAAAAGGCCACTGAAATCCCAGCAATTTTGTTTCTTAATCTCTTTTTTTTATATTACTTTGTCCCACATTATCACAAAAATGGGAAATATATCCTCAGTATCCTGTGTGACTTCTAGGCCTCGTCAAGACGGCCATTACTCTTATTCATGTTTTACTCAGTGGGCATGTTCACACTTGTTTTTTTTTTTGTACAATGCTGAAGTTGTTGCTTGACGAAAAGATATCTACATAATTTTATTTTTCTCCACAGTTCCCTAGGTGTCCGCTATTTTACGTATGGGATCCTCTTTGGTTGTGGCTCCTCTTTTGCTTTCCAGCCCTCCCTGGTCATACTTGGTCATTATTTCAAGAAGCGCCTTGGTCTTGTGAATGGTATAGTGGCCGGGGGCAGTTGCGTGTTCACAGTATGCTTTCCTTTCTTGCTGAAGACAATGGGAAAAGAAATCGGGTTGGCACATACGTTTCAAGTTCTCAGCGTTTTCATGTTCATCCAGATTTTCCTTTCTCTGACGTTCAAGCCACTTCTGACACCCCCAATAGATGTTAAAGAGAACTTGGCAGGAAGGAGCAAGACCCAGCAGTATCTGGCTCATGCCCGGAAATATTTCAACATGCAAGTGTTCAGGAAGAAGACCTACAGAATCTGGGCTTGCGGTATTGCTACAACGGTTTTGGGATATTTTGTTCCATACATACACCTGGTATGTGAATATTAGAAATGGTCAAAATATATGTAACAACTATAGTACCTGCTGTAGTCACACAGTCTCTGGAGCAGTGCACCCGCTTTACTGCAGTACCTGTTAGCATTCCGCCTTGTCTGGTATTACTGCAGATAAGGGACTGTGATGCCTCTGCACCTATGCTCCTGTATAGTGGGAGTGCCACGGCTGGGATGCGTACCAGAGGTGGTGTGAATCGATTCGCAGGACCCCGTCCATTGGCCAAGTTAGTAATTTGTGATCGTGGACAGGAAACCTAAGAACCACCTCTTACCTGACTGCATCCATAGCTCTTCTGTTAATTACAACCAGGGCACCAATGTGGCCGATGAACCAGGTTCCTACGAATCGATTTGCACCAATTCTAAATTGCCCATCATGCACTCGTATATGATAGCAGTTTAATATAAAATATTTGCCACGCAGTAATACAAACCACTGCACGATGAAAGCTGTTGCTATGGACTATTTAACTGAGTTTCTATTTTTTCAGATAAAGTTTGTGGAGCAGAAGTTTAAGGAAAATTCCCAGGAATGGATACTGTTGGTGTGCATTGGAGCAACATCTGGCGTGGGGCGTCTTGCATCTGGTAAAATTGGTGACTGTATTCCTGGTCTAAAGAAGATTTACTTACAGGTATTGGCATTAAAAAAGTTTTAGGAAATGTATTGGTTCCATATATGAAGCTTAGTTATGGAGCCACAATAATATGGTATAAATGACAGCTGCCTAGAACAGTGTTTATCAAGAGTCGTTCCTTGAAAACTGGGGTTCCCCAGAACGTGGCAGCAGTGGGACTGGTTCCTTCCAGAAGAGGGATGAAAAACGAATTTCCGCCTGCTCATAGATGCTTGGCAAAGCAGTCACATGTAAGCCACAATATAGCTCTAGGAAAGAATTCGAGAAAGACTCACCTTCCACCACATCAAGGCTGTAATGGCAGGGGAGTCCCCCATTGTAATCAGGATGGGAATGCCCTTTTATCATGGTTATTGAAAGAGGTTTTTCTAAAATTAAAGCATCACTTACTGGTCGGATAGGTGCTAAGTGTCTGACTTCTAATGGTTACAAGAATGGGGTGCTGTGTACCCTTTTTTTTATGGAGTACAGGTCCGATCTTCATGCATCCTCCTTATTCAATGTCTATAGGACTGATTTAGGTTGCTGAGCGCTGTACCCTGCTGTCACTCTCATATACTTTTTTATACCTGCACGCTCTTCTGTGGCGCCTCATTCAAATGGGCCATAGGCGATATGTTTGTTTTTACTAACCACATTCATTAGCTGCAGTGCTGCTAGGAATTCGTTGACGAGTTCTACCCATCATATATGGTGCTTGCACATCACCTAGATCTCCACTAATCCTGAGAATGAACCATTATTAGTGTCAGGCTTCTCTCTCCACATGGCAGCCGTCCCTGCCACTTGTGCAGGCACGTGTAGCACAGCCCCACTCTAGTGAGAACTTCATACTCCCGTTCAGTGGGGAACGCAGAGGTTGGATACCCTTTAATATAGTGAAGACCTACAGCGATGGCATATTGTTAAGATATAGCGCTCGCTAGCTCTACTAGCTAGTGCATTGTTTTATGTTCTGCACTAAGTAGCTGATCTGTATTGTACTTTTGATGCTATCCTTTAGGTTGAGGCCCCTTAAGTTGCACTGGAGAATGAGAGCATCTGCAGACTAGGGCAGAGTGGTCAGCAGCGCAGCACTTATTTTGCAAAAGAGTATCCGTAGCAACCATGGCTTTTTTGGGGGGGATTCTGGTGCAGATCAGGATAATGAGTCATCCTGACATTACAGATGTCAGCGGCTGCCCTTGAACATTTGTTCCTTCACAAGAAATGTGCCAACATTTACTTTGTGTCTGTACTTCTCATGGCGCAGGATCATGTAGTTTGTGTAAATATGTAAACTATTCTGGAAAGATAACAGTAGAAAACCGTTATCCACAGAGTTTTTTGGAAAGTTCAGTCGCCCAGTGATTGTTCTGGCTGCTGCTTATGAATTTCCTCCGAATCAAAATCGCCTTATGCTGTAGCGTCAGGTCTAGTCTGCTGACAATGCAGAGGACATCATAAGAAGATTATAGGAACGATTTAATCACTCCAGCTGATTCCATCACATATGTAACCTTGGTGTCACTGCTGAAAAGGATACTGCCTAAACAGGCATGTTATTGTGCTAAATAGGCAGGTCCCCACCCACTGTCAGAGGCGAAGCCAGAAGAAAATAAGAGCCATAACTGGCCACTTTTCACCTGCTGACAGGTTCTCTGACTGCTGACAGGTTCTCTGACTGCTGACAGGTTCTCTGACTGCTGACAGGTTCTCTGACTGCTGACAGGTTCTCTGACTGCTCACAGGTTCTCTGACTGCTCACAGGTCCTCTGACTGGCGACAGGTCCTCTGACTGGCGACAGGTCCTCTGAGTCTTTGATTTTCCCTTCCCCCATGACAGCACACCTGAGAGGGATCCGCCTCTGCCAGGACAGGAAACCTACTGAAAATAAAAGGGCGGTACCTCTCCCTCGCTTCAGTTGGGTTTCCTATCCTGACGGGAAGCCTAGTGCTGAGATGACAGCGTTTTTTTTTCTGAAGACGTCCACTCACCCACTCCTGTCCTGGCACTGGAAGAGCAGGCAGAGCACCTGTATGCCGGCCTTCAGGCTGTGGAAGCGCTGTTCGCAGGTCCTGTGGGGGCTTAGCACACGTGCGGGCGTTAGTTCAGCGCAGTCGGGTGACCCAGGTCTCTTCTGAAGCTGCCACGCCCCTCTCCCTCCTCTGCTGGCCACCCTCGGCTCCATAGCTGACTTCCAGGTGTGCGGGGCTGGCGTCGCGCGCAAGGCACGCTGGGAATGGGCGTGCCCGCGTGACCTCAGTACTGCTCGTTGGATCCAAGATGGCGCCCATAGCAGGAAAGCCGGCCGGGATGCAGGGCCTTTTGGCGGGTCCCGGTGGGGTGCGGAGGAGCATAGAATGGGCACCGGAGGAGGCGGAGAGCGCAGTGGATCCCTCCTTAAATGGAGGGATGACCACAGAGGAAACGCTTATGTCCAAAAGCTCTCATTATGGAGGATCGCATGGAGCAGCAGCAGTCCTTACAGAAGCAGCAGGAGCCTTTACCAGGTGTTATGCTTGGTCACCAGCACACAAAGAGGAGTAGCCGCTCAAGCAGAAGGAGCGGCAGTCGCCCTAACCGGAGGTCACAGGACTCCTCAGCATCTAGGAGAGACATTGTCCGTACTCCTGATCAGCCTCAAAATCTGGTACCCTTGATTGGCAGCGGGTGGTGAGTGATCTTCGTGAATGTCACCTTGGTGGTAATGGGCTACATTTCCTGTTTGCTTGCCAGGCGCCAAGGAAGGCTAGTGCCAAGTTAAAGAGCAAAGAATGTGCCCTCTGTAAAATCCCGGTAGCAGTCCAGTGGCAGATGCATGGACTGTATTCAAAAGACTATTCAGGAAGAAACCCCTGACTTTGCCTTTAGCCTTAGGGCCATGATTAGGGCAGAGGTGAAAGGTTCTATAAAATCAGTCCTTAAAAAGGGAAGCAAGAAAACCCTTGTGCTTGTTACAGGTTTTGAAGCCTCACAATCCAGTGGGGGAGTATCATGGGGATCCTCTGTCTCCCTCCCCCTCCTCTTCCATGTCCTCTGGCTCCTTTTCAGATAGCGATGTAGGGGGCCGATCGTGCATCCTAACGGAAAACACGGATAGACTGGTAAAAGCAGTCAGGACTACAATGGACCTAAAAGACGAACAAGCGACCAGGTCCTTAGAAGATGTTATGTTCGGGGGTCTGGAGGAAAGAAGGAAGCGCACATTCCCCGTTAACGCTAGGGTAAAGGCACTTATAGAGAAGGAGTGGAAGAAGCCTGAAAAATCTGATAGCATTCCCTAATCTTCTAAAAGAAGGTATCCCTTCGAGGAAAAAGGCTCAGAAGGGTGGGATAAAATCCCTAAAATTGATGGAGCTGTAGCCAGGTCATCTAAAAAGTTGTCCCTGCCCTTAGAGGACTCTGGCATGTTAAGAGACCCATTGGACAAAAAAAGGCAGATGGGTTCTTGAGACACACCTGGGAGGTGGCCATAGGGGGTCTAAAACCAGCAATAGCCGGGACATGTACTGTCGTTTCCTTATGGTCTGGCTGCAACAGATAGAGGAACAACTAAAAACTAAGGTACCAAGAGAAGAGATCCTAGCCAATTTGTTGTTGGTACAAGGAGCAGCAGCCTTCCTAGCGGATTCCTCAGCAGATTCCGTAAGACGAGCAGCAGGCTTGTCTAATGCAGCTAGGTGCACCTTATGGTTAAAGGGGTGCCCTGGTGACCTACCTTCAAAGAATAGACTTTGTTCCATCCCGTGTGACGGTCAATTCCTCTTTAGTCAAAAACTAGAGGACATTTTAGAGAAAGCAGGGGATAGAAAGAAGTGATTCCCTCGCTTTCCGGTGGATATTAGAAAACCTTCCTTTCGGAGAGGAAAATTTAATCGAGACCGCCTCCTGGGAGATAGAAGGAACTGGGACTTCTGAGATGGGAAAGGATCTAGTTACATGTTTAAAGGACCCTCTACATTGTCAATAAAGCCCTCCCAATGATGTCAGGCCAGAGGTAGGGGGAAGACTTTCTTTCTTTTTCCCTGCCTGGGTAAATATCTCCTGCAGTCGTTGGGTAGTGAGTGTCATCAAAGATGGCCTAAAAGTAGACTTTATTCATCCACCCCAACAGACTTTTGTTTTGACACCCCACAGAAAATCCCCAGGAGAACAGTTAAGGCCCCGTCTCACATAGCGATTTACCAACGATCACGACCAGCGATACGACCTGGCCGTGATCGTTGGTAAGTCGCTGTGTGGTCGCTGGGGAGCTGTCACACAGACAGCTCTCCAGCGACCAACGATCAGGGGAACGACTTCGGCATCGTTGAAACTGTCTTCAACGATGCCGAAGTCCCCCTGCAGCACCCGGGTAACCAGGGTAAACATCGGGTTACTAAGCGCAGGGCCGCGCTTAGTAACCCGATGTTTACCCTGGTTACAAAAAAAACCAAACAGTACATACTCGCCTTTCGGTGTCCGTAACGTCCCCCGGCGTCTGCTTCCTGCTCTGACTGAGCCGCCGTACAGTGAGAGCAGAGCGCAGTGGTGACGTCACTGCTGTGCTGTGCTCTCACTGTACGGCGGCACTCAGAGCAGGAAGCAGACGCCGGGGGACGTTACGGACACCGGAATGTAAGTATGTACTGTTTGGTTTTTTTTACATTTACGCTAGTAATCAGGGTAAACATCGGGTTACTAAGCGCGGCCCTGCGCTTAGTAACCCGATGTTTACCCTGGTTACCAGTGAAGACATCGCTGGATCGGTGTCACACACACCGATTCAGCGATGTCAGCGGGACCTCAACGACCAAAAAAAGGTCCAGGCCATTCCGACACGACCAGCGATCTCGCAGCAGGGGCCTGATCGCTGGTACGTGTCACACATAGCGAGATCGCTACTGAGGTCGCTGCTGCGTCACAAAACTAGTGACTCAGCAGCGATCTCGCTAGCGATCTCGCTATGTGAGACGGGGCCTTTAGCCTTAGAAGTGGAAGTGTCGGGACTGGTGCTAAAACAGGTTCTAGTAGAAGTCCAGAGGGAGGAGGAAGAGAGAGGGTTTTATTCCCCTCTCTTTTTGATACAAAAACCAGACGATTTGCTAAGGACTATTGTCAACTTGAGGAAACTCAATCAGTCAGTAGTGAATTGCTCCTTCAAAATGAAGTCGGTAAATACGGCGATAAAAATGTTGTTCCAGGACTGCTTCATGGCAGTTATAGACTTGAAAGACGCTTATTATTATGTCCCAATCCATCGGGACTATCAAAAATTCCTGAGGGTAGCACTGTATGTCCAAGGACAGGTCAGGCACTACCAGTATGCAGCCCTTCCATTCGGGTTGTCTATAGCGCCAAGGATATTTAAAAAGCTAATGTCAGAAGTCATGTCCTTCCTCCGTTCTTGAGATGTAGTTATCGTCCCGTACCTGGACGTCTTCCTTATAATAGGGAGGTCGGTGGATCACTGTTAAAACCTAACAGTACTGGGTTGGAAGATAAATATCCTCAAGTTGAGGTTAGTGCAGCGCCCCAGGGTCCTGGCCGTTGCAGTAATGTCATTCTTCCACCAGGGGGAGTGATGTTACGTTTGAAGGCAATAAAGGAGATCTCTTTACCAGGTATCACAAACCATGCAACACACTTCACACACCAGTTCACCAGGAGGAGCTATGCTCCTATTTATTAGGGCACTCTTCACAATTAGGTAAAACTGGTGGCCTGGAAAGGAAGTTAGGCAGTCCCTGTCAGGCAGACAGAGAGGAAGGAGGAACATCTAATAGCTGCTGACAGAGGTGGTCCCTGACAGGGGTGGGATCCTGTCAGAGGCCTAGACAAAAGTCCACGGAGCTGCGCCTGCCCGACGTGCGGCAGCATCCTAAGAAGGAGACACGAACAGCGAATTGTATTGTAGAGGGTGAGAAACAAAGTCATAGCAAAAGGAGAAGAAACCAGATGGAGTTCTGCCCTGCAAAGGCTGCCTCCTTCTGAGGCGCAGGATCCGGTAGCCGGAACACCGAGGGAGCAACAGTCTCTATGCCTTGCTCCAGAGACCGGCAGGACAGCTAATTCCAAGTTACTGATCCGCCCTATACCCAGGAGGCACGGTGGCAACTTGTGGGGGCTAGAGTCCCTGTAAAAAGCCTCAGGCCGTCAGTCATACGGGTTTGTCCTATCCTTACCATCTGGGGGACAGAGAAAGAGACATAACATCTAGAACATCTACAACAGTTGTGAGGACCTTATGAGAGGCTCAGCAGTAAGGTGCTACAACACCCAGGCGCTAGAGGAAGGCTACTGATTTCCACCTGGATAAGGGGACTCTGGATTTGCCTTCAGACCGGCTGGACTCTGCCTGCCCTGTGATCTGGTGCTCTGGACTGTGGATGCTGAAGCCTTCAGTAAAAAGGTAAAGAGACTGCAACCTTGTGTCCTCGTTCTTCACTGCGCCTCACACCATCCACTATCTTCACACTGGGAAGCCCTGGGGATACACTTCACCTGTGGGAAGGTATACCATCTAGCTGCCATAACATCACCCCAGCAGACCCCTAAGCAGCGTCGGTCACCCTGACCGAATACCGCAGGTGGCGTCACGAGCATTATCCCTTTAAAGACCTTTCCCCCTTTTACAACGGACCTCCCGAGGGCCACAGACCGGGTCATCCACCGTGACATCCCCCTTGAGAACCGAAGGACCCGGTACCGAGTACCCCACTGCCCTACGGGGACGCTCCATTAGCACCAGAGAAAGTTCAGTCCTTCCTCGGGTTGGTTCTAGACTCCTACCGGAAAACAAGATAATCAAAATAGAGTCTTGTGTCAACGGCAATACAGCAGCCTGTAATTACACTAAGAAAGGTGATCTCCCTACTGGGATCACTAACATCCTGTATACCCGCTGTGAGTTGGGCACAATTTCAGCTGAGACAACTACAGTGGGAGGTCCTGTCAGCACAATAATTGTTGAAAGAACATTTAGAGGGAAAAGTACACCTTTCAGTGGGCGTGAGAGATTCCCTAGTCTGGTGGACTGTAAGGGATCATTTGGCGTCAGGGATTCAGTGGTTAACACCGGAAGGGGAAGTGATCACGACGGATGCAAGCGGTACGGATGGGTAGCACATCTAGGGACCCTCTCGATAAAGGGGTTCTGGTCCCCGCTAGAAAGAGATCAGATGTCGAATGTAAGAGTTGTGGGTGGTTGAAAGAGCCTTAACCCCTTCACCCCCGGAGCTTTTTCCGTTTTTCCGTTTTTGTTTTTCGCTCCCCTCCTTCCCAGAGCCATAACTTTTTTATTTTTCCGTCAATTTGGCCATGTGAGGGCTTATTTTTTGCGGGACGAGTTGTACTTTTGAACGACATCATTGGTTTTAGCATGTCGTGTACTAGAAAACGGGAAAAAAATTCCAAGTGCAGTGAAATTGCAAAAAAAGTGCAATCCCACACTTGTTTTTTGGTTGCCTATTTTGCTAGGTTCACTAAATGCTAAAACTGACCTGCCATTATGATTCTCCAGGTCACTACGAGTTCATAGACACCTAACATGACTAGGTTATTTTTCACCTAAGTGGTGAAAAAAAATTCCAAACTTTGCAAAAAACAAAACAAAACAAAATAGCGCCATTTTCCGATACTCGTAGCGTCTCCATTTTTCGTGATCTGGGGTCAGGTGAGGGCTTATTTTTTGCGTGCCGAGCTGGCGTTTTTAATGATAGCATTTTGGTGTAGATACGTTCTTTTGATCGCCCGTTATTGCATTTTAATGCAATGTCGTGGCGACCAAAAAAACGTAAATCTGGCGTTTCGAATTTTTTTCTCATTACGCCATTTAGCGATCAGGTTAATGCTTTTTTTTTATTGATAGATCGGGCGATTCTGAACGCGGCGATACCAAATATGTGTAGGTTGGGGGGTTTTTTTATTGATTTATTTTGATTGGGGCGAAAGGGGGGTGATTTAAACTTTTATATTTTTTTTATTTTTTTCACATTTTTAAAAACTTTTTTTTTTTACTTTTGCCATGCTTCTATAGCCTCCATGGGAGGCTAGAAGCAGGCACAGCCCGATCGGCTCTGCTACATAACAGCGATCATCAGATCGCTGTTATGTAGCTAAAATGCAGGTGTGCTGTGAGCGCCGACCACAGGGGGGCGCTCACAGCCACCGGCAATCAGTAACCATAGAGGTCTCAAGGACCTCTATGGTTACAATGGAGGAGCATCGCCGACCCCCGATCATGTGACGGGGGTCGGCGATGCGCTCATATCCGGCCGCACGGCCGGATGCGGTAGTTAAATGCCGCTGTCTGCGTTTGACAGCGGCATTTAACTAGTTAATAGCGGCGGGTGATCGCGATTTCACCCGCCGCTATTGCGCGCACATGTCAGCTGTAAAAAACAGCTGACATGTCGCGACTTTGATGTGCGCTCACCGCCGGAGCGCACATCAAAGCGGGGGTCCCGACATGTGACGTACTATTCCGTCACATGTCGGGAAGGGGTTAAAGCATTTCTTCCCTATCCTTCAGGGTAGTCATACCAGAATCATGTCGGACAATTATGCAATGGCGGCTTATATCATCCACCAAGGGGGAACAAGGTCCCTTTCCCTTATGGAGGCAATATCTGTCCTTCTCCAGTTAGCAGAACATCACCTACTATCCCTCACAGCTCTTCACATAAAGGGTGTCGAAAACACAAAAGCGGACTACCTAAGTCGCAAAAGGCTAAAGCAGGGAGAATGGTCATTGAATCCCCGGGTATTCCAACAGATAGTGCAGGCTTGGGGCAGGCCAGTGATAGACCTATTTGCCACTCTTCACAACAGAAAGGTGGAGAGCTTCTGCTCGTTAGATCTAAGAGAGAAGCCATTTGCGGTAGATGCCCTTCAAATACCGTGGAAGTTCAGCCTCGCTTACGTGTTTTCCCCAATAGCAATGATTCCGGTAGTGGTAAAAAAGATCAGAGTGGAGCAAGTGAGGGTAATTCTCATTGCTCCATTTTGGCCGAAAAGACCATGGTTCTCCCTCCTAAGACGGATGTCAGTGACCGATCCATGGATTCTACCAGAGGTTCTGGACCTGCTTACCCAGGGACCCATATGCCACTCTCAGGTGAAGGGCTTCCATCTGGCAGCCTGGAATTTGAGAGGGTGTTACTAAGTCGGCAGGGATTCTCACCAGGGCTAGTCTCCACCCTGATGAAGAGTAGAAAACAGATCACATCAAAAATCTATGGTAGGACATGAAGAGGTTCCTGGAGTTTCTGAAGCAACCTTTGGGGGACAAGGCTCCAGTAGGAGCTATTTTAGAGTTTCTACAAGCAGGTTTACAACTAGGGTTGGCAACTAGTGATGAGTGAGTATACTCGTTGCTCGTGTGGTCTCCGAGTATTTGTAGCTGCACGGAGATTTAGTTTTTGTTGACACAGCTGCATGATTTACAGCTACTAGCCAGCCTGAGTACATACATGTGGGGGTTGCCTGATTGCTAGGACATCCCCACATGTAATCAAGCTGTCTTGTAGCCGCAAATCATTCAGCTGTGGCAAGGAAAACTAAATCTCCGAGCAGTCATAAATACTCAGAGACCACCCGAGCATGCTCTTGAAAACCCGAGCAACGAGTACACTCGCTCATCACTACTGGCAACCAATACACTCAAAGGACAAGTGTCGGCATTAGGGGACCTATATAATTGCAATTTAGCATCCAATAGGTGGGTGTCCCACATTATTAAATCATCTAGTAGATCTAGACCGGTGGTAATTCAGAAAGTTCCCCCTTGGGATTTAAATCTGGTTTTGGAAGCTCTAACTGGGAATCCATTTGAGCCCTTACAGGAGTTGTCAGCAAAACTTCCCACTCTTAAAACAGTGCTATTAGTAGCTTTAACATCAGCCCATAGGGTGAGTGACTTGCAAGCCCTCTCTATATGTCCCCCATACGCACAGATATTCGAGGACAGGGTGGTTCTAAGACCAGATCCGGCCTATCTACCTAAAGTAGTTCTTAAATTTCATAGGAGTCAGATCATCGTATTGCCCTCATTTTGTGATAATCCTAGGAATGCAGGGGAAGAAAAATTTCATACTTTAGATGTGAGAAGGTCCATGTTACAATGACTGACTAGTCGATGGAGGAAGGATCACTCCCTATTTGTAGTTTTCCAGGGTAGCAGAAAGGGATATGGGGTATCCAAAAGCACCATTGTCAGATTGATTAGGGAGGCCATTAGCTTGTCCTATGCTGCATGTGGCGCTCCGGTTCCTGAAGTCATCAAAGCTCACTCCACCAGAGCTGTGGTTTCTTCCTGGGCAGAAAAAGCAAAGGTATCAATTGATCAGATATGTAAGGCCACCACCTGGTCCTCACCATCTACCTTCTTTAAACACTACCGACTGAATCTGTCCTCCTCGACTGATCTTACCTTTGGTAGAAGGGTGCTGCAAGCGGTGGTCCCTCCCTAAGGTGTTTCATTCTCCAAAAATCTCTCAGGTATGCTGTCATGGGGGAAGGGAAAACACCAAGGTTACTTACCGGTAGGCGTTTTTTCCGGAGCCCATGACAGCACCTGTATATTTCTCCCCCCCCCCCTTTCTTTCACTCTTTGGTGTGCACTTTAGTTGCGTGCTTTTTGTTTTGTTAATATGATGTGGTGATAGTTTGCCATTTGAACTAACCAGGGGGACCTCTCATGCTCTGAAACCCAACTGAAGCAAGGGAGAGGTACCGCTCTTTTATTTTCAGTAGGTTTCCTGTCCTAGCGGGGTGGATCTCTCAGGCCTGCTGTCATGGGCATATGATGCATGGAAATTAAAAAACCCAAACACTGCTGGTTTGTCTTTTTTTTTTTTTTTTTCTTGTCTTTTGATGATGATGTGGCCAGGGAACCGAACAAAATCATCACTTGAAAGAAGGGAAAACCTTAGTATTTATACTCGCGCTTCATTTTTGGGGATGTGCAAATCTGTAAATTCCCCTGACTTTGGACACTAATTTGAAGCAGCCTAAACAGTTTTCTCCATTTTTTCCTCCATGGTAAAATGCATTGACCGCAAATTCATTAATTTGCGCTTTTCAGGTTATCAACACAATGTTTTGGGGAGGGTTTTTTTTTTTTTTTTTTGTTCCTTGCCATGCACATTTTACCCTGATTTTCTCACCAGAGAATACTGATAACTAATCTTTGGAGTGGTTAGGCTTCTTTATCCTCCGTTTTTTGTTAGCCCAGGCAGATTGTGAATATTTCACTTTTATGTGGTGCAGCTGCTGCATTGTAATTTATAGGGTAACATTCATTTCTTTATCCAGCGTTACAACATATAGAAGGTCCCTGCTGGATTTTGGAAATGAAGTGCTATGTTTAGCGAGTTTCTTGGCCAGCCAAAGTCTGAGGTTTTATAAGAGGCTGTATAGGTTACAGGAAATTTTATACCGCTGACGTGTAATGGGTCTAGAGCCCAGACCCTATGTAACAAGACTTTTAAATCATGACATGTGAGTACAGACAGGAGAATATTTTATTGGCTTTCAATTTCCCAGAAATAACTGAATATTCATTAAAAGTATATTTCACGTTGAGAAGTGAGCACTGTTATAAATCAGGTCTGCGTATAAGGTGACGCACACACTCGTTACAATGTGTATAGCAGTATGCAGTCTTTTACACCTGCCCACGGTCTATGTGTAATGTATAGACATAATAGCATGAGGATTCTTTGGTCTCGCAAACAAACATATTTCTCCTTGGGGCCCATTCAGACGTCTGGGGTTTTTTTTCCATACGAGACAAACAGTCCTAGTTAGTTTCATCAGGGGTTTTGTGTAGAGATTCCTCAGTTATTCTTGGATGAGACAAAAAAATAAAAAGTTTCTCCACCTTCTATCTAGCCATCAGTGAAAAACAGACAGCAGTCAGATGGCATCAGAGTGCTGTCCAATTTTAAACGTTGTCTTAAATTTCTTATTGTGTAAATCAGGTTTTTGTGAGATATATTAATTTATTGATTTTTTTTCTGTTACAACCTTTACTCATTTATTTTATTTAAGAATTGTATTAGTTACTCACTGACCACTGGGGCTTTTTTAGACTCCTACTTCCTGTCGTTTCGGGAAGCGTTTTCAGCAGGCTCCTTATCAGCAGAGGCAGGATTACAGTGACAGGTAGCACATCCGATATACAGCTAATAAAACAGGATCCACCAATCACAATAGAGGATGACACAGCGGTCCCTGCTCCCCTCCCTCACAGTGACATTTGCACATACGCATTAGATGCTTTAACCCCTTCATGATCTTAGGATTTTCCGTTTTTCCGTGTTTATTTTTCGCTCCCCTCCTTCCCAGAACCATAACTTTTTTTATTTTTCCATCAATATGGCCATGTGAGGGCTTATTTTTTGCGAAACGAGTTGTACTTTTGAACGACATCATTGGTTTAACCATGGCGTGTACTAGAAAACGGGAAATAAATTCCAAGTGCGGTGAAATTTCAAAAAAAGTGCAATCCCACACTTGTTTTTTGTTTGGCTTTTTTACTAGGTTCACTAAATGCCAAAACTGACCTGCCATTATGATTCTCCAGGTCACTACAAGTTCATAGACACCAAACATGTCTAGGTTCTCTTTTATCTAAGTGGTGGAAAAAAAATTCCAAACTTTGCTAAAAAAAAAAAAAAAAAAAAAAAATTGTGCCATTTTCCGATACTCGTAGTGTCTCCATTTTTCGTGATCTGGGGTCGGTTGAGGGCTTATTTTTTGCATTCCAAGCTGGCGTTTTTATTGATACCACTTTTGTGCAGATACGTTCTTTTGATCGCCCATTATTGCATTTTAATGCAATGTCGCGGCGACCAAAAAACGTAATTCTGGCGTTTCAAATTTTTTTCTCTCGCTACGCCATTTAGTGATCAGGTTAATCCTTTTATTTTTATTGATCGGGCGATTCTGAGCGCGGCGATACTAAATATGTGTAGGTTTGATTTTTTTTTTTTATTGTTTTATTTTGAATGCGGCGAAAGGGGGGTGATTTAAACTTTTATATTTTTTTTTATTTTTTTCACATTTTTTTTAAACTTTTCATTTTTATTTTTGCCATGCTTCAATAGCCTCCATGGGAGGCTAGAAGCTGGCACAACTCGATCGGCTCAGCTGCATGGGAGCTGAATTCCTGCATTGCTATGAGCACCGACAACAAAGTGGCGCTCATAGCAATCCGGCATCAGCAACCATAGAGGTCTCAATGACCTCTATGGTTACTATGCCGACGCATCGCTGATCCCCGTCACGTGACGGGGGTCGGCGATGGGCTCATTTCCGGCCCGATGGCCGGATGCGCCGGTTAAATGCCGCTGCCATCGTTTGACAGTGGTATTTAACTAGTTAATAGCAGTGGGTGGATCACTGTTTTGTACAGCTCACATGTCCCGGCTTTGATGCGGGCTCACCGCCGGAGCCCGCATCAAAGCGGGGGTTCTGACCTCGGACGTACTACGCAGTCACAATGTAAAACACAATTGCCTCTTCGACCCTCAGAGTATGTCAGCTAGAGCTAGAAATTCCCATACAACATAGGTGGCAAAGCTGTGGTATTAAAGTGGTTGTCCCACATTTATAGATTACTTTTCTCTATTAAAACTTCCAAAACTGAACAATTTTTCAATTTAAATAGTGTAAAAAAATGTTCCCATGTCTGTTTTTACGCTGCTGCGAACACATATTTGACTATCTGTAGTGGGAGATTGAAGGGGTGAAGATTTAATTTGGGGCTTACATCTAGGAAATTAAATAAGGTTGGAGTTTTGTGGTAAAACAGATTAGTGTAACGCCTCGTTCAGACAGACATAGGATTTTCATGTACAAGTGCTATCCGTAGTTTTTGTGGATAGTACTCGTACCTATGATGGTCTATGGGGCCATTCACATGTGCGTGGTATTTCGCGGTCTGCGGAAATTCATAAACCTATGTCTAATTTTGATCTGAGTGTCAGATCAAAATCAGCAATGCAAGTCTATGGGTCTGTGGAAAAAATTCAGACTGCACTCGGATGCCATCCGAGTACGGTCCAATTTTCACAGACTGTCAGAAAGGAGAAAGCAGAGAAACGTTCATCTCTCCACATGCAAGAAAAATTAATGACACTCGGACAACACTCTGATCATTGGTCCGTTTTTTTCTCGTACATGGAAAAATTGGACCCCTGATTAAGGCCTAGAAGAGCAGTAAGTTAATGGAAAGAATCAGTAAGACCTTGCTGGGGTACGGCACATCCATTATATTTGTCCAAATAACTTTATTGTAGCGTTGTCTGTCTTGGAACTGCTGCAGATCACTGGTTTGTTCTTGACACGTTTTGTCCCCTCAGGAATTTTGCAGTTGTTTTCCTGTGGGATGAATGAGGGAAACATCTGCACTGCAGTAAAGACCCATTAGGATTAGTGTTTAATCTCGCACTTTTCCACTGCTCATAATTCCAGCAGCTAACACCCTTTCTGCCAGTGCAGTTCTCAGCGCGTTATCGTGTTTGGCCACTAATGCTTGTTAGCTGCATACTTTATGTTATGTAGTATGACATTACCAGCAATCTACCGCTGTATCCTGCCACCTTATCTCTCCTATATTACCAGGTCTATCCCATTCACTGATTACCTTGGATAAGTTGACATTTTTATGATCAGGATTTACTGTTCCATTTTTATGATGTTCACTCGTATTTTGCAGGTGGCCTCCTTTTTACTGCTGGGTATTATGAGTATGATGCTGCCACAGTGCCAAGTGTTCGAAAGCGTGATTGTTGTGTGCCTTTTCCTTGGCTTGTGCGATGGCTTTCTTATCAGCATGATGAGCCCTATTGCTTTTGAGTTGGTGGGCCCAATGCAAGCGTCACAAGCTATTGGTTACGTCCTGGGACTGATGTCCATTCCAATGACCGCTGGACCTCCTTTAGCAGGTTAGTTTTAGGCAGTGATTGGTAAATCTCTAATACATGTAAATCATTTATCCATGTCTTGTAGATATTGATATTCATATACAATCAAGTCAGAAGGGTTATCACAGCGAGCACACATCTGCTGAAGCTTCTGGACACAGTTTGCTTAGCCCTGTCTGGTGTCAGGCAGAGGCTTATCCCCCCCTCCCCCTCATATAATGATTCCACTAGTTCGATTAGTAAATTCATCCATGTTGAAAGGTTCCTTTTATTGATGTAAGTTTCAGATTTCATGAAGAAATGAAGCCAATTTGTTTTAAAGGGTTGTAAATACTTGTACAAATGTCCAAGAAAGCTACATTTAAAGGGTGTCTGTCACCCCAAGACTTGAATTAAACTACTCATACAGTCCTATAGGCACTCAGTCACTGCACACAGGATCACCTTGTATTGAGCAGCCGCTGCAGACAGGAGAGAGGGGTAAGAGCATGCTTGCACTGACACTGTGCGCACACCTGCAGAGTCAGGGCAGGGGATATAAATGTGGCAGCGCTAACTCTGAACAAGCGACCGCTGTCAATCATTTGAGCGATATGTTGATTGAGGTGGCCGTTTTTGTGCAACAAGTCATTGTGCATCGAGGAGCTTTTATGAAGTGTAAGTAGTTTTAATTGATTTTGGGAGTTGTCAGTATTCCCTTAAAGAGGCTCTCACCAAATTTTCATGTTGAGCAGGATACATGATATAATAATGCAGAGCAGAATAATTATTTTTTTTTTTATTTCACCTCTCCACATTATATATCCTTGTATCAGCTGCCTTGCTCTAATAGCAGGATCATCTCTGCTGTACTGTCCTCCCCCCCCCCCCCCCCTACACACAGATGTGTCAGTAATCACACATGTCTGTTGTGTTCAGGGCAATCGCTCTGCAGTCAGATGATCAGATGAGAGGTGGATGTCATTATATCTCACATAGGATTAGTCCATAACAGTATGCTCCTGTGTGAGATGTAATGAAAGCACTGGTTTTACTGCAGAGCTAGTACAAGTTGCTTGAGCACAGCAGACATAAGTGTGATTACATCTCACACACTGAGAATTTTGCTCTAATCTATGGTGGGGGCGTTTTCTTTTTGTACTGTGTTGCTGCTTGCTTATGATTGGTCAGCGTCCTACAGGGAGAAGTACACACTCAGTGAAAGCTCTCTGATAACACCCACTTAGACTTAACAAAAAATAACTCATTAGGTGCCAAATGCTTTGATTGCTAATAGAGGCAAAAAATGTTTACAAAAATGTCTTCCTTGCGGCCATTATTAGTCCAGTTCCACATGATTCAAAATTTTGTTAAGGGTCCTCTTTAATGCAATGTAATTACCACAGTGGTGCTGATGTCCTCATTTAGAAAGTGCAGCCCCCTGTTAGTTTTGTTCTCTGGAACAAGGCCTTAGATGCAACTTTGTGTAACCAGACCCTGCCATTAGCGATATTATATGAATAGTACCACTATGTACAGCACTGCATATGCTCTAGATTCTAGTACTGGGTCATCGGAGACTGCTGACAGTGGGGTCTGGTCAAATGAGCCTCATCAGCCTCCATGTTATACACCATAGAGCCATGCCATTGAGGGGGCAGCACTTTTTAAGTGTAAACATTGGCGCTGCAGTGATAATTATATTAGTAACTGGATTAAGTGGATGTATCCTGGACGTGTGTAAGAATAATTGGAAATTGGCTGAACCCTTGAAGGTGCTGTTGTCCAACAAAACTAGAGAACCTTGTATTTTTATGTGACTCTAATCACAAATATGGCATTTTGTCTCTTGTCACAGGACTGCTGCGGGATCATTTTGGTAATTATAACCTGGCATTTTACCTGGCTGGCATTCCCCCTCTGATCGGAGCTCTGGTCCTCCTGTCTGTTCCCCTGCTCCATGAGAGAGACCTGAAGAAAGCCGAACAGGTTGAGGTCGGGAAGGAGAAGACACAGGATGGCGTGGTGAACGGAGAACTTCTCCCAGGAAGCCCTGTGACTGACGCTTGTGTTTAGACCGCTTCTTAGAATCCAACACCCACAGGGCGTGATGCCAACCTCATGGCAATTCTGGGTAGAAACATATTTTAGTTATTCTGAGTTGCTGTTTAACTGGAAGAGTCTCAGAATCGAGCCTTATATTGTTAGGGAGCCATATAATTGATATGATTTTTATACAAGGCTCATTAGTGATGTGATTTTATCTTTGTACAAAACACGTACGTGATGGAGGATCCTGGCTGTGCTAGTTTTAGACTCCAGGATTAACTGAGGTGACCCTTTATGAAGGTATATGTTCTGTGTCAGTCCTTCGTGTTCCTTAGTGTGAAAGAGACCTGATCGTGCTGCGTGGTGTGTGTCCTCCCAGACATCTTTTCATTGAATGTTCAGTTGTCTTACGCATTTTACATTGCTTGCTCATCATTGAGATAACACATTTGAGGGGACCGGAGACACAAAAGTTACAAGTTTCTGCACTTTCAAGTGTAATGTTAAGATTTGCAATGTGCGATTTTGTTAATTGGCCTCTTCCCGTCTCGTAATTTAGAGAAGGATTAGATTTTTCACGGTTGTATCGGGGCTGGTCACATCACATGTGTTTTTAAATGAAGCATTCGGGTAAAACACAAGAAAAACAAAAGAATTCTGTGTCGTAAAATGCTTCAAAATGTCGAAGAAAACCCATTAATGTATCGCCCCTGACTGAGCGCACGCATTTACATGGGATCTGCTCACGAGAAAGATCAGAAGTTTCATCACGCCATGTAAGCTTATACTCTCTGGTCATTTTTCTGTTGTGTCCATCATTCCAGGATGAACATAACACAGAGGTAACCCATGCACCTTATGTCGAAAGAACGGCAGCCATAGCTCAGACTTGTCTACGTACATGGAAGTGGAAAATGAGGGAACACTGTAGATGGGTCATGCTGCACTTTTTGACAAGTAGGACATGATGGTTCGGGGGCCAATGGCTCTATACGCTTCTGTCCCTGAATAGTAGAATGTGATAGCATGATCTAGCATGCAATGTTTTGTATTGCAGTGGAAAGCTTGGATTTCTCAATAACCAGTGTGCTTGAGCCTAAAAGCAATATAATATAAGGTGCATACAGAAAAAGAGACAAACTGGTAGTTCTTCCTGATAATAATTCAATAAACTGAATAGATTAAAGGGGCTTTTTTCAGGATTTAAAAAATGTATAAAATAGCGCCACACCTGTCCACAGATTATAAGTGATAGTGCAGCTTAGCCCCATTCAATGTAACGTAGCTGTGCTGCAATACTAGACCAATTGGCAACGGAGGCACTGTATCTGAAAGAAAGCTGCCAAGTTATTCTAATCTTAACATGAAGGATTGGACATGGCCTTAGGATGCCAAAACCGGTAGGCTTGCCCAATCTAGGAGTGTAAATCTAATAATGCCATGGCCCATTGGTACAATTAAGCAGCGTTTTCCCAAATCTGTTACCTTGGCCATAAATACTTAATACTAAAAGGACTTATTCCATATTACGGGAGGTTGGAGTGGCATTTGTCCGTGTTTAGTAGCTTTTGGAATGACGATGTCATATGTCACTTAAAGATGCTGTGCATCTACGTCTCTGAGGATGATCAAAGTCAAAGTAATGGGGGGCATAGACCACTTGACTATTCGGATCTATAAGAGATGGTGATCTAAGTTTGTAGGGCTATAAAGCAATATTGCACATGTCCTGATGCTGCAAGTTCTGAAATAGAGGTATTCAGTAAGAACATGCGGAATGTGATGGCCACTGTAGGTAGTAAATGTCTCCACACCTCTGGCATCTTCACCTTGTGCCGGCTGAGTGAACAGATAGATATGCTTGCCTGAACTGGTTGGAGATTTCCAATAAAGTTGGCTTTCCTTCTCTAGAAGACCAGCCCTGTAGTATGAGTTGTAAGCAGACCTGACTTCATACATGAACCTTGCAATGCTCCGTCACTCATCTGCACACAGTCTGTAGGGTCGTACCATTCATTCTTGTGACTGGCTGGTTATGTGATGACAGACGCTTCGTCTACTTTTATTTTTTGCACAAAATCCAACACTATTGTACTACTAAGGTATGTGAGAGTGTGCGTGTCTCCTGTAGGTTAATGCAGTGTTTTTAGTATGTAGCATCCCTGCAGTTGTCTGTCTGAGGCTTTGCTCAATTAGTCTGAAAAGGTATAATTTATCGGGTCAGAGTAGTGACAATAATGGCTATTTAATTGCACTGTATTTAGCTGCAAATGTAATCCGCAATTAGAAAGATAAGTCTGTGGATGGTATTTGCCGCTGCACAATGGAAGCAGCCTAAATGAATTGCCGCGAGGTGAGGACTGGGTCCCGTTCACAGCACAGCGCTCTGCTGTCCCCATAGAGAACGCGCAGCCACCGCACCACTTCAAGCAGGCCTTTCCATGCTCCGTTCTCAGGATTGGTGAGCGTCCTCACATTTGGACCCCCACCAATCTATAATTTATCGCCCATTCCTTGGATAGGTAATAACTTTTAATACATTTTTAAATGCATTTTGGCTAAAAGGAATGGATTCCAAAATGCAAACGAAAGTCTTATACTTCTCTTTTTGTGGATCCAATTGCTTTTAAAGTTCAAAGAAAATGTGTGATCGTGCACTATGTGAACCCGGCCTTCAGGAGTAATGTTTAATATGGCTGCGTTTTTAGGGTGTGTATTACAAGTGCACTTAATGTGCCTACCCCATGGTTCTACCAAACCAAGGTTCAGTTATGATAACACGGTTACGGCTGTAGAAGAGCGGCTCGATGTTGGCTGTATCAAGCCAAGCTAAACTGAAAAAAGGCCCAGTTCACATATTGAATTTTGATTTAGGTTTTCATGTATTTTGTAGCAATAAGACTGGATAAAAGTTAAGCTTAAATTCTGCTCCTAAATCCTTCTTTTAGACCGATGTTCTCAAACATGTGGCTCTCGACCTGTAGGAAAACTACCAATCCCAGTGTGATACGACAACCTCTGGCTGTCTGGGCATGCTGGGAGGTGTAGTCTTAGCATTAGGAGAGCTGCAGGTTGGAGACTATTGTTTTAGAGTCAACTCACGCATTTGAAGAGCAATTTATATAAAAAACCTGCAGTCTGGGAACTGTTACGTTGAGGTTTGTCAAATGGGTCAATACTAAGTTCTACCCAAATATTATATCTGTTACCGACAAGTTAGACTAGGTTCTGTGGTTCGATTGGTTCTTCACTGAATAGTACCATTTACAGATAAAGTATGGGCTTTTCCGAATGCTTAGAGAATCTTTCTGCGAGTGGCCGTCCATCGGGATCAAACGTCGAGCTCTTGTCTTACGAGCCGACCTGGAGTTTTTCATCGAGAGGATCACCACTGCATTGTATGGCTCCTGCGGAAACTGAGGGAAGGTTCATTCTCTTTTCTTTGTGAAGAAATGTATGTCCTGATGTAAATAAGTAGTGCTTTTCCTGCAATATATAGAAGCTGCTCATCATATCTAAGAAGCAATGACAATCATTCATAGGCTGAAACCTTGCCTTAGAGGAGATAGGAGAATCGCTAGAGTATCAACCAAGGAGACGTGAACGCACATTAGCTTTACTATTTAATGGACTCTCGTGAAACTGTGGATATTTTTTATTTGATTTGTGTAAAGCGTGTAATCCAATTTCATAATGCTGACAATATTTTGTAGTGCATGTCTTCTTGCTGTAAGGCTTTTGTGCATTTTATATGTTGTTACTTGGCCTGCAGTACTCACTGTGAAATCCGTGTGGTTAATTCTTGTGGAACCATGGACAAGACTCATCTCTACCCAGTGTCAGCCACTGATATTGGGGGCAAATAGCTTGGCAGGTTCACTTAACGTACTATTCTCCTGCTGTTACACACTTTTCTGACATTATTTTTACTCTAAGTTCAAGACCACAGAAATTCTCTTATGTCCTGCTATAAACTTTCCCCAGTTCCGAAAAGTTTTCAAATGAAAATGACTTGTCTTTGTATGCATAAACCGGTGGTAGATCCATGCGTGAAGTCTGACAGATCTCACAAATCCATGCATTGGATACGACAAATAGATTACAGGAGGATATATTAAGATGTTACTGCCCTGAAATTGGGCTACATTCACACATCCGTGTCAATTTTTACATCCGTATTGCGTGTTTTCTTTCTCGTCAGTTTGTAAAAACAGTGGATCAGTGAAAAGCGAATGAAACACTGAAGTACAAAATCTGTCTTCTGTGTTTTATATGCATCCCCATAGACTTTAATTCCCTACTGTAGATTACAAAACCGATGCGACTAGGACATCCTCAGTCACATGGATCAGTTTTTGAAATGGATATCTTTATGGGTCAGTGAAATTCGATAGGTTTGTGTGGTGTCGGGTTGGGAAAAAAAACCTGACAACACACGGAAAGTATGGCACCCATGTGTGATTGTAGCCTTAGGGCCAAAATTTCTTTGTAATAAGTTGCATTTTAACACATCATAACATTTTAACACATCTGTAATATGTCTGTGCGCAACAATGCTGCACAAGTGATTTAAGGGATTGACTGAAATTAGAAAGGTTCTGCTGCTCACCACTTATTGATCAAGAACATTTCCAACCCAATGATATATCCTATAGAGTAATGTAAAATGTAGACGAAAACCCCAAGTGTATATGGGAGCACAAGTCAAATAACTGGAAATGTGCTCCGATTCCAATATAAAGCATCTTCTTGTATCCTCCTGTGAGAGCGAGTGCCTTTCCACGATCCTGTCTGCTATACTAAGTGCTGCTTGCTGGATTTTCAACCAAAATAACCAATTTGACTATATTAATAATGAAAAGTGCCATTTACCTTGTTGAAACAATCTTATTTCTCAAGATTGTGTTTTTATACTAAGTTTTTCAGTAATGTGAAGTGTTGTCTGATTTTGACACCATGCCTTAAATATACCTCTTGTAGATGCCAGTAATGTGCATGTGCCGGGCACCGATCTGCCCCTGCTTTTAATTTAGTATGAAATGATGTATGAACCTTCACTTTTTTGGATTTTCTGATTCAACCTCCATTTGTCATTTTTAGCTCTCGATGTTGCAATTTGCTACCACATTCCCGGCCTTGTGTTCCTTGTTTTCCCTACGACCTCTGCCAACATGCAGTTCACCTCAATTGAGAATTGCGAAGAATTTGCTGCTTTAATTTGCTTTATTCTAATTGTCCTAATAGAAACCAAATGTGGAATAAAGATGAGTTCACCCCCAAAGGATTAACAATTTTCTATAAAAGAAATGTCCTTGTTATAATTCTTTATAGAATTGGACTCCCTTGTATTGAAGCATGTGGGCGTGAAGGCTCATACTGACTTTACTTCTTTTTTTTTTTCTCTTCATTTTGCTTTGATTTTCGATATTTGTAAAATATTTTCTATATACACTGTACAAGATGAGAAATGATAATTTACTGAACATTAGCAGTAATATTTATAACAAAGAACAATACAATAAAATCGTGTTAACCTGAGAAGTCCCATTTTATTCTTTCTACAACGTTAGACAGACGATTATCAAGAATGGTTGAATTATGTTGTACTATACAGCTTCTATTTCCGTGATAAGACATTGGGGCAAATGGCAAAAAAATGACATCTGAAGGCTTTGTTCTCACTTAACACATGCTGCTGGGTTTTTTTTCGGACAGAAAATACTGTGTTTGATAGTTTAAGCAAAGTTTCAAGAAAACTCATGCCCACTGTATATTTACAGAGACTATCAGAGCAGTGTTTTTTAGTGCATTTTATCCTTATAGGTATCATTGGGGAGCCCGAGAAAAATGCATTGAAAAAGCTTTAGCATTATTTTCAATGGTTTAGGCTGGTTTCACATTTACGGTCGTGTCCACAGCATTTGACGCATACATCCGCATGCGTCTTGATTTCCTATCTTTAACATTGTAGACGCAGATACATGCGTTTGCCCTAGTTTGCTTACGCATGCGTATTTTCGCGGTGTGCGGCTGACGCTCCATGTTAGAATTTTTTTGCCGTCAAATTTCCGCCGTCATAGGCATGCGGACGCTTGCGGAAGGAGTGCGTCAAAACAACGCATTACAGTCTATAGGAACGCAAGTACATGTGTTCGCTTGCGTTTGCACAAGTATATATATACAGAAATCCCAATGAAATGCTCCTTGAAAAATTTGTCATAACAAACGTATGCGCATAAACAATGCGAACCCATGCAAAACGCGTGCAAACGTTGCATTTTTTTAATCCGTCATGCGTAAGTTGATGCAGATAAAAAACGCAGTGTGATCATGCGTTTGCATACGTTTTGCCATGCGTTTGCGGTTGCGTACGAAACACTGCAGACTCAACCGCAAATGTGAACCTAGCCTTAGTTCCTCTTCTTCTTTTTCTTTTTTTAAGTTCAGAAACACAGGGATTCTCCACTTTGTTCCTTTTTTAAATCGGAGCAGATTGCTACTGCATATTTTACTGTGGACAACTGCAGAATAAACCATAAAAAAAGCATGGGAATATGGGTTAAATAATCTGGTAATGTGCAATGGTAGCTCTTGTTGTATGATAAATTTGGTTGACTATGGGCTTATTCAGATGTCTGTTATTCTCATACGAGTGTTATCCATGTTTTTCATGGTAAGAATTAATACCAGTGCCTACAGACTGCCATCCACAGATTACAGGGGTATACAGAATAGAGGTGCACAGCTTTTTCGAACTTTGGGTTGTTTGAAGTACATGAAACTGATCAGCCATACTACTGTGGTGCTGATGCTGAACTGCAACACAAGGCACTAATGAGTATAGTGATATTCCTTGAAGAAAACAGTCATGTTTTTCTCAATTTCAGTACAATCCTGTTGTGCCTTTTTTAGAGCTCCGCCCTGTTGTCTTCAATTTAGTAATATCACACACAATCGGTGTACATGTGGGGTTTTTTTTTTTTTAAGGAACCTGCCATTTTTTTTCTAAATTTAGATAACTCCTTAGACAGAACCGGTCACCATGAAAAACGCCGCCCTATATGTCGGCACAATATTAACCCCTTAGTGACCGAGCCAATTTTAACCTTCATGACCAGGCCAATTTTTACAATTCTGACCACTGTCACTTTATGAGGTTATAGCTCTGGAATGCTTCAACGGATCCCACTGATTCTGAGACTGTTTTTTTGTGACTTATTGCACTTCATGATAGTGGTAAAATTTCATCAATATGACTTGAGTTTATGAAAAAAAATTAAATTTGGCAAAAATTGTGTGATTTTCAAACTCTTAATTTTTTGTGTCCTTAAGTCAAAGAGTGGTGTCACACAAGATAATTAACAAATAACATTTCCCACATGTCTACTTTACATCAGCACAATTTTGGAAACATATTTTTGTTTTGTTGGGATGTTATATAACAGTGTTTCTCAACTCTGGTCCTCAAGACCCACCAACAGGTCAAGTTTTCAGGATCTCTTAGTATTGCACAGGTGATAATTTCATCACCTGCTTCAGCATTAACTGCATCACCTATGGAAATCCTGAAAACTTGGCCTGTTGGTGGGTCTTGAGGACTGGAGTTGAGAAACACTGTTATATAAGGGTTAAAATTTGACCAGCGATTTCTAATTTTTCCAACAAAATTTACAAAACCATTTTTTTTAGGGGCCACCTCACATTTGAAGTGAGTTTTGGTGGTCAATATAACAGAAAATACCCAAAAGTGACACTATTCTAAAAACTGCATCCCTCAAGGTGCGCAAAACCACATTCAAGAAGTTTATTATAACCCTTCAGGGGCTTCATGAGAACTAAAGCAATGTGGAAGGAAAAAATGAACATTTTACTTTTTTCACAAAATTTTTTACTTTGGAACCAAACTTTTATTTTCACAAGGGTATCAGGAGAAAATGGACCAAAAAATTTGTTGTGCAATTTCTCCTGAGTAAGTTGATACCCCGTATGTGGGGGAAAGCAATTGTTAGGGTGCATGGCAGGGCTCAGAAGAGAAGGAACACCGTTTGACGTTTTTGAACGCAAAATTGGCAGGAATCAATGGCGGGCAACATGTCGCGTTTGGAGACCCTCAGATGTAACTAAACAGTGGAAACCCCCCAATTCTAACTCCAACCCTAACATAGCCCTAACCCCAACACAACCCTAACCACAACCCCAACACGACTCTAACCCCCATTACAACCCTAGCTCTAACCCTAGGCCCAACCCTAACCCTAGCTTTAAGCCTAACTGCAGAGAATGGAAAATACTTTTTTTTATTTTATGTACCTAACGAAGGGGGTGACAAAGCGGTGGTTTGATTTACTATTCTTTTTTATTTTGTTCACTGTGATAGACCCTATCACAGTGATCAAAATGAACCAATAGGAAAAATCTTTTGTTGCCGGACGGCAGATCTCGGATGGTGCGCTGCGCATGCACCCGCCATTTTCTTTTGGGAAAATTACACAGAGGGCCGGGGACAGAGCTGGAGGGTCCAGGGATGCTAGAGGTATTGGGGGGGGGGGGGGGAATCAGGGGACCCCATTTCTCAATCCTCTGGTATGCTAGATCACATCAGAGGAGAGAGAAATGGATGGTAAATCAGACTTTTTTTTTTGCGATTGCCGTTATTCGGTGAATAACGGCGATCACAAGACTGGGGACGGTAAAAACCAACCCAAATCATGTTTTCTGACACTAGTGGGCACTATGCACTTATTTCTTGGCACCATTAAAAAGCAGCACTGAGGAATAAGTACCCTTAACAGCTGCCGTTAAAAGGCGTATCGTCGGTCGTTAAGGGGTTAAACAGCATGGGGAGAAGAGTAATTTATATAGGTATGTATACAGAACATATAGAATATAAATACTATATCTCAAAGAAAGCTGTCAATCACTGTTGGGACCACACATTGGACCGAAAGTCACAAAGTGAAATTGTTTAAATTAGTAAACAAATTAAGTCAAATCTTCTCAAGATTACATATTGTGATGGGCGAACCCATGGCTGCTTGGGTTCAGCTGAACATCTAAAAAAAAAAGTTTGGTTCGGGTACCCGAACTCAGACCCCATTCAGATGTCCCTTGTTTGCCACGCTGTCATATGCATGATTGTAAAAAGGACACAGCCAGAATAAAATCCTTTATTTGAAAAAACATTCCTTTTTTAATTTAATAAAAATAAAGTTATACTCCCCTTACACATAATCCATTGAAGCACTTGTCACCTGTAAAAACCGTGGAAACCACAGCTCTCTGACTGGCTGTAATAATCTTACCGCCGATCAGAGCTGCCAGTGTTTTTCACGCTGTCATGCAGATGACCGTGGGAAACACTCGATGTTTGCAGTGCCGAACCCGAACATTAACCCCTTTCTGTCATTGGACGTACTATTCCGTCCATGTGGGGTGGGCCCTACTTCCCAAGGACGGAATAGTACGTCCAGCACGATCGGCCGCGCTCACGGGGGGGAGCGCGGCCGGGTGTCAGCTGACTATCGCAGCTGACATCCGGCACTATGTGCCAGGAGTGGTCACGGACCGCCCCCGGCACATTAACCCCCGGCACACCGCGATCAAACATGATCGCGGTGTACCGGCGGTATAGGGAAGCATCGCGCAGGGAGGGGGCTCCCTGCGTGCTTCCCTGAGACCCCCGGAGCAATGCGATGTGATCCGAGGGTCTCCTACCTCCTTCCTCGCTGCAGGTCCCGGATCCAAGATGGCCGCGGCATCCGGGTCCTGCAGGGAAGGAGGTGGCTTACCGAGTGTCTGCTCAGTGCAGACGCTGGTAAGCCTGCAGCCCTGTCAGTGAGATCGGTGATATGACAGAGTGCTGTGCACACTGTCAAATCACCGATCTGTGATGTCCCCCCCTGGGACAAAGTAAAAAAGTAAAAAAAAAAAAATGTCCACGTGTAAAAAAAAAAAAAATTCCTAAATAAATTAAAAAAAAAAATATTCCCATAAATACATTTCTTTATCTAAATAAAAAAAAATCAAGCAATAAAAGTACACATATTTAGTATCGCCGCGTCCGTAACGACCCCACCTATAAAACTACATAACTAGTTAACCCCTTCAGTGAACACCGTAAAAAAAAAAAAAAAAGAGGCAAAAAACGCTTTATTCTCATACCGCCAATCAAAAAGCGGAATAACACGCGATCAAAAAGACGGATATAAATAACCATGGTACCGCTGAAAACGTCATCTTGTCCCGCAAAAAACGAGGCGCCATACACCATCATCAGCGAAAAAATAAAAAAGTTATAGTCCTCAGAATGAAGCGATGCCAAAATAATTATTTTTTCTATAAAATAGCTTTTATCGTATAAAAGCGCCAAAACATAAAAAAATGATGTAAATGAGATATCGCTGTAATCGTACTGACCCGAAGAATAAAACTGCTTTATCAATTTTACCAAACGCGGAACGGTATAAACGCCTCCCCCAAAAGAAATTAATGAATAGCTGGTTTTTGGTCATTTTGCCTCACAAAAATCGGAATAAAAAGCGATCAAAAAATCTCCCGTGCCCGAGCATGTTACCAATAAAAACGTCAACTCGTCCCGCAAACAACAAGACCTCACATGACTCTGTGAACTCAAATATGGAAAAATTATAGCTCTCAAGATGTGGTAACGCAAAAAATATTTTTTGCAATAAAAAGCGTCTTTCAGTGTGTGACGGCTGCCAATCATAAAAATCCGCTAAATAACCCGCTATAAAAGTAAATCAAACCCCCCTTCATCACCCGCTTAGGCTACGTTCACATTTGCGTTGTGTGCCGCAGCGTCGGCGACGCAACACACAACGCAGGAACACCACATGCACAACGCTGCGTTTTGCGACGCATGCGCCCTTTTTTTGCTTGATTTTGTACGCACAAAAAATGCAACTTGCTGCGTCCTCTGCGCCATGACGCGTGCGCCGCAGTGACGCATGCGTCGCAAAATGCAAGTGCAACGCATGTCCATGCGCCCCCATGTTAAATATAGGGGTGCATGACGCATGCGGCGCCCGACGCTGCGGCGCAGAACGCTAATGTGAACGTAGCCTTAGTTAGGGAAAAATTAAAAAAATTTTAAAAATGTATTTATTTCCATTTTCTCATTAGGGTTAGGGCTACATTTAGGGTTGGGGCTAAAGTTAGGGTTAGGGTTGGGGCTAAAGTTAGGGTTAGGGTTTGGATTACATTTACGGTTGGGAATAGGGTTGGGATTAGGGTTAGGGGTGTGTCTGGGTTAGAGGTGTGGTTAGGGTTACCATTGGGATTAGGGTTTCAGTTATAATTGGGGGGTTTCCACTGTTTAGGCACATCAGGGGCTCTCCAAACGTGACATGGTGTCCCATTTCAATTCCAGCCAATTCAAATTTTTTATTTTTTTATTTTCACGGCTCTGCGTTATAAACTGTAGTGAAACACTTGGGGGTTCAAAGTTCTCACAACACAACTAGATAAGTTCCTTGGGGGGTCTAGTTTCCAATATTGGGTCACTTGTGGGGGGTTTCTACTGTTTAGGTACATTAGGGGCTCTGCAAACGCAATGTGACGCCTGCAGACCAATCCATCTAAGTCTGCATTGCAAATGATGCTCCTTCCCTTCCGAGGTCTGCCATGCGCTCAAACGGTGGTTCCCCCCCAGATATCAGGTATCAGCGTACTCAGGACAAATTGGACAACAATATATAGGGTCTAATTTCTCCTGTTACCCTTGGAAAAATACAAAACTGGGGGCTAAAAAATAATTTTAGTGGAAAAAAAAATATATTTTATTTGCACGGCTCTGCGTTATAAACTGTAGTGAAACACTTAAGGGTTCAAATCTCTCACAACACATCTAGATGAGTTCCTTAGGGGGTCTACTTTCCAAAATGGTGTCACTTGTGTTTTTTTTTTACTGTTTAGGTACATTAGGGGCTCTGCAAACGCAATGTGACGCCTGCAGACCATTCCATCTAAGTCTGCATTCCAAATGGCGCTCCATCCCTTCCGAGCCGTCCCATGCGCCTAAACGGTGGTTCCCCCCCACATATGTGGTATCAGCGTACTCAGGACAAATTGGACAACAACTTTTGGGGTCCAATTTCTCCTGTTACCCTCGGGAAAATACAAAACTGGGGGCTAAAATATAATTTTTGTGGGAAAAAATTTTTGTTTTATATTTACGGTTCTGCATTATAAACTTCTGTGAAGCACTTGGTGGGTCAAAGTGCTCACCACTCATCTAGATAAGTTCCTTAGGGGGTCTACTTTCCAAAATGGTGTCACTTGTGGGGGGTTTCAAAGTTTAGGCACATCAGTGGCTCTCCAAACGCAACATGGCGTCCCATCTCAATTCCTGTCAATTTTGCAGCGAAAAGTCAAACGGCGCTCCTTCCCTTCCGAGCTCTCCCATGCGCCCAAACAGTGGTTTACCCCCACATATGGGGTATCAGCGTACTCAGGACAAATTGCACAACAACTTTTGTGGTCCAATTTCTTCTTACCCTTGGGAAAATAAAAAATTGGGGGCGAAAAGATCATTTTTGTGAAAAAATATGATTTTTTATTTTTACGGTCCTGCATTATAAACTTCTGTGAAGCACTTGGTGGGTCGAAGTGCTCACCACACCTCTAGATAAGTTCCTTAGGGGGTCTACTTTCCAAAATGGTGTCACTTGTGGGGGGTTTCAATGTTTAGGCACATCAGTGGCTCTCCAAACGCAACATGGCGTCCCATCTCAATTCCAGTCAATTTTGCATTGAAAAGTCAAATGGCGCTCCTTCGCTTCCGAGCTCTGTCATGCGCCCAAACAGTGGTTTACCCCAACATATGGGGTATCGGCGTACTCAGGACAAATTATATAACATCTTTTGGGGTCCATTTTCTCCTGTTACCCTTGGTAAAATAAAACAAATTGGAGCTGAATTAAATTTTGTGTGAAAAAAAGTTAAATGTTCATTTTTATTTAAACATTCCAAAAATTCCTGTGAAACACCTGAAGGGTTAATAAACTTTTTAAATGTGGTTTTGAGCACCTTGAGGGGTGTAGTTTTTAGAATGGTGTCACACTTGGGTATTTTCTATCATATAGACCCCTCAAAATGACTTCAAATGAGATGTGGTCCCTAAAAAAAAAAATGGTGTTGTAAAAATGAGAAATTGCTGGTCAATTTTTAACCCTTATAACTCCCTAACAAAAAAAAATGTTGGTTCCAAAATGATGCTGATGTAAAGTAGACATGTGGGAAATGTTACTTATTAAGTATTTTGTGTGACATATCACTGTGATTTAATTGCATACAAATTCAAATTTGGAAAATTGTGAAATTTTCAAAATTTTCACCAAATTTCCATTTTTTTCACAAATAAACGCAGGTAATATCAAAGAAATTTTACCACTATCATGAAGTACAATATGTCACAAGAAAACAATGTCAGAATCACCAGGATCCGTTGAAGCGTTCCAGAGTTATAACCTCATAAAAGGACAGTGGTCAGAATTGTAAAAATTGGCCCGGTCCATAACGTGCAAACCACCCTTGGGGGTGAAGGGGTTAACACGGACTTCCTGCTCCGCCTGACTTATAACTTGGTCCTTGCATATCGGACTGCATTTTCATGGTGACAGGTTCCCTTTAAGTTTATACTCAAGTTGATAGATTTGCCTGTGCACACTGTACACCTCCATACATTGCCGTTACTGATGCAGTGGAAATTGTTTCCGCATGCAAAATACTAAAACTGGAAACAACCCAGATTTGAGTCCTGGTAATAGAACTTAGACTACATTCTATAAAATACGTGTAAACTGATGCGCCGCTCACTTGCTGTTTTACCACTGTTTACCTTACAGAAGTAATGGTTGAATGCATTTTTTTTTTGTTTTAGCAACTCGCTAAGAAAACAGTGTGGTAACACATGACACATTATATAGAACTTTTTGCCGTTATCAAAAGTTATAAGACTCTGCTGGTTTACATAAATGGATATAAGGTGTGACCGCCATTTGTAACTGGTCTTTAAAGTAAACATATGGACGTAAGCTATGCGTAGGTAGTTTACAGCCACTGACGTCCTATTTCTCTGGATGTCCCAGCACACCTCTGCATTACATAAGACATTGATATCACTTGGCAATGTGCAATTATAAGTTTTCTCTATAGTAGCAGCGCGGAAGAATTAAACACTTACCTTGCAGATTAAAAGTGATTGCTTCGGGTCTGAGGATCTTATAACAGTCCTTCGATTTATTTAAATAGAAAATCCAATCCACTTTTCTGTTCATACAGCAAATTTAAGAGTTTTTTCATTTAAGTTTTGAAAAAAAAAGTGACATGTCACTTCATTGAGGCTTATTTCTTGTGAAGTTCATTCCAAACTTAAACCGGTTTTCGACAGAGCCTAAATAAAAAGGTGTTTTAATTACCGCCTTCTCACCAACTTCATCGGCAGCACACCAACATAACTTTTTTATATTTCACTCCAAACTTGACACTGAAAAAAAAAAAGGCTTCAAAATAGTGTGGAATAAAACACATCAAAAAGCTCTTCAAAATCACTTTAAAAAAAGACACCTTCAATAAATAAATGCAGTGCTCTTTTGAAGTGGATTTCCTCCTGAAAAATTCATCAGATTTTTCTGTCTCCAAAAATGTGTGAATATAACCCAAAGTATTTTGCAATACATTTCAAAGTTTAGTTTGCTTCTTCATTGTGCACAAAAAAGTTACCGTACTACTGGCCTAAGTTGACAATTGAAAGAAATCTTGATTCTATTGGACTTGTTTACCCATGCCAAGTGGAAAAACATGATTGGTAACGAAAACATTAATTTGTTCTAAGGCCTTATATTTGGAGCAAGTGTGGCGGTCTGCAGAAGTCACATGGGGCCTCAGGGCTAGAGACGTAACTAGACAAGTATGCCCTCTTTTCCTCCCCTGCGCTCCCATTGGGATCTGTCTAGGCTGCCCAGGTGTAATCGCACACAGAGGATAGACTTTAGAGATTATTCTGCCCAGATTCCTGTCCATTTGAATCTATGGCATGTCACCCTCCTGGTGCGACCATCGCCCCTTCTCTAGTATTCTGCCTACCCGATTACTACATTCTTTAAGTCTGTATACTTTGCTCAGTCTCTTCTTCGTGAACATGTCAGTTTGACATCATTACTTTCACAATAATCTGTAGGAGTTATTTATCAGTGCTCCATGCGAAGATTAAATCACTCACAGGTAATGTACATGACTGTAATTTGATTAGTGCTAAATTCTTGTGCTGGGGCTTCGCTCAAGGAAAATATCGTACCACTCCCCTTCATAAAGACACAGGATAAATTCCTGCCCGAAGCAGTGAAATATGAGAACAGGCAATTTGTTAAAAATAACGAGAGACCTCATAAAATTTTACAACTAATATGTCCATAAAACTAATACACATGAGCCATTTATCGAGGTTACTGTTTCACTGCACTCTCACTGCTGTTGCTTGGTAACATATTTTCATATAAAGAATTTTGTAAATTGTTGCATTTTTGTTACAATGGATTAGTGTAGTGAACATATGTCAAATGTAGGAGGGAAGGTAAAAAGACTGGCGTAGCGCACCACCAGTCTTGCTAGAGTGTACAGGACCAAATGTATTAAGGCGCGCACTACTTAATGAATTTGGCTCATCGTCTTTGTGGCACGTACTTCATGTGCTATGCCTGAAATGCTACTCCAGTCAGGGACTGATACAGCATTTCTGGCATAACAAATGTCGGCATTTTTTAAGAATTTGGCAGGCCTGCATGCCCAAGCCCCTGTCCTGCTCCAGCGTCACCCATTTTAGCAAAACTTATTTAAACGCCGTGAAAACATCAAAAGATGCAAAAATTTTGTGCATCTACTTGCTGCGCATAAATTTTGTATCTTGTCAAAGCTTCGTGTCAGTTTTCTGCCGTTAAAGCTTTGATTAATTGGCCCCTTGGAGTTTTGGAAATCTTCCTTTATAAGGACCTCCTAACATTTTCAGATCCAAAATTCTGTGTGGATTAATTTAATAATAAATCTTTACAGAAGTCAGAGCTTCAAATCTCCTGTGTAGGGCAAGCCATCTCTAGAGAGAGCTTAGGGACTAAATTGCACACAGTCTTATTATCATAGGGCCTCGGTCAGCACAGAATGACTGTTCAAACTAAGTCCCGCCACTCAGTGCTTCACGGCGGGTCCAATAATTTATAGACACCTTCCCACCTGCTTGATCTCCACCTCCTTATTTGATTGAGCGCTCTGGATTCAAAGAGCCAGAGAAGGGGTGGAGATATATGGAAAACAAGCAGGTGGGAGGTGTATATAAATAATTGCCCCCCATCATGATGCATCGACCGGTGGGACTTAGTTTGAACAGTCATTCTGTGCTGACAGTCGCTGTAAATAGACTGTACTATGCTTCTTCTAGTGGTGGTTGCAGACATACAGAAGCATATCGGTAAAGGATTGCTCCACTCCTTTTTTTTTTTTTTTTATTTAGGACTTATCTGCAGGATAAGTCATCAGATTGGTGGGGTCTGACACTCAGCACCTCCATCGATTAGCTGTTCTCCATACTGGGGCCACTGTCACAAACTAATCATCTACTATTCATTTAAACGGGAGGATCTACAGTTCAAGAAGTGGCCACTGTAGGTCATCAATAAAAAAAAATAGTGGAACAACCCTTTAAACCCTATTTGGGGGAGGAGGGGTGGTCAAAACTGGCACGGCATTATGTACAACTGTCTTGAACAAAAACCCTCTAGAGTAAGATGTGCCATATTTATTAAGAGGCAGGCATCTCTTCTCAAATTGGGAATATCTTAGGCTGCCCATAGCAGCAGAAGTAAATATCGTTTTCGCACACTCGATTGAGCATTGATATCTGCTATAATTTATGCCGCTGACATAAATTGGTAGATGTCAATAAGCCTCATCGACTTTTTAGAAAATGGCAGAGTTGATGTATAAACAAAAAAGGCACAGAGCATCATGCGGAAAAATCTGCAACTTTTCAGTTTTCTGGCGGTGATGCATTGATAAATTCCCTCTTATGTCTTTTCTTGACACTGGTCAAATGTCCTGCAAAGAGTGTTCTGACTTGAGAGGAGCAAATATATTCGGAAATCATCGCCAAATTCAATTGTGCCATATTTGTACCATTTTCGTGACGATTTTGTGTTTGATGGTTTCCGAACATATTCACTCATCTATAATCCTATTGATTCCAATGGCGTTCGGCGAGTACTGCAAATAAGGCGATTGTAATCCGAACCAAATATTCGCTCATCTCTAGTTCTGACTGCAATAGAGATAAATTGATGTAATCACAGACGTTTGTATCCTGTTTAAAAGGGGGTATATTAAGTATTACAGAGAATAATAGACCGTGAAACTTGCAGCTAAACCAATTATTAATCTTCTGGGAAAGATTTTCGTAAGATTTAAGTATATCGGGGAATCGGTGATGATCCAGCCAAAAAAAGCATTTGATAGCGTATACTGATGATGTGTAACAGACAACATGCTGTAGACATGAATCAATGGCTAGAAAAGGAGAGACATATAGAAATATGCTAATTAGGTTGAATTTTCACCGCTTGAGACCAAATAACAAAAATTATTAATATTTATAAAAGGGAAATGAAAGGAAACAGAAAATGCAAAATAGACGGAAGAGATTTTAAAATGGGTCAAATTTTTAACAAGGCAATATCAGTTAGCAATATTCCTTATACTGATATTTGTGAAACCGAGACAAGTACAGTTTTGTGACTGAGGAGAAACATTAAAAAAAGAGTTTGAGAGTACAGACACTTACAAAGGAACCTGACAGCTGATACATGATGCATGATCCACATGCTGCATGTCTAAGACACCGGCTGCACAATATCAGCCATTTATATTTATCTGAAAACTGTGGCAAAAAACGTAATGTAACATCCGCTGGGGACCGAGCTGCACAGTAGAGTAGTCAGGCAGGCAGATCCTCGGTGGCTTCCACCCACCTGCTGCCCTTGAGCAACAGGTTTCTCCATATGACAAAAGAGAGACTGGCACTTCCAGGCTAGTGTGAACAGGTGCATACTTGGAGCAACCATCTCCATATACAATACACAAAATAAGTTGCACTCTGTAGTACTACATCAATATGAAATATATGAATAGCAATACTGCTTCTGGATACTAGGAAAAAATTAGATGCTTGGCATATAATTTGGCCTATTCATACATGCCCAGCAGCCAGTGACAAGGCAATCTCAAATCTGCTGGGTCCTAACGTGTCTGGTGTGCACACCTCCCTAAGACTGAAGTCTGAATTCCTGGGTAGATGTGAATAGTGAATACATCTCTTCACAGTCTGATTTTATGGATAGGTGGGACCCTGTTGCAGTTAAAATCTGCGGAGTGCTCGGTCAGAGATCTAATATACAAATGACAAAAGACTGACTGGCCCATCCAAGTTAATGTGAACAGGTACAGGTAACTCCATACAATAAACAAAAAAAGTTGCACTCTATAGTGCAAAGGAAGGTCAATTTCAAGTTTCTTCATATGCACACACTCAGGGAGAGACCTGTCACTCCAGGGGAGCCGATGGGGAGAAGCCACCAAGGACGCCCCTGTCCGACTAGTCCCTCAGTGGCTCGATCCTCGGCTGCTATTAGATTATGGTTTTCTTGTTTCAGAGTCAAACAAATCTACAAGAAATCATACTGCCCTAGTCTGATGCACGCTGCCCGCAGATCAGGCAGCATGTATCAGTGGTCTGGTTCACTTTAAGACTTAAAAATACAGTCAGTAACAAATTTCTCCGATAAGACAGCGGATAATCTAGATCAATAATGCATCCCTTCTCTCCAATATTGAATTGCAAATTTTTATATTTCTCCAGTGATTTTAAATGTGACACAGTTACAACTTCTCAAAAAGGGGTCTGTTCTTCACTTTGATTCCATCTACAGATCAGTTTACACGGGTGCAAGACATTAACCTGTTTTTCCAGGAAATTGCATTACATAAATGTAATAACATAAAGGAGTGTGTATTCAACTTTCTCAGTAAGAAAGAGTATCAAAATCCCGCAAAAGCTTAAGAAGATGAAAACAATCGACAAAACCATTGGGTCAGTTAATGGTTTTGCAACCCCAATATACACTACAACATGGACATATTTATCAAATCTGTGTCGAAAGATATTTACTGTATGCACATAGCAGGAAAAGGATTTTCCTAATTGAATTAATAATAAAAAGACAACCCTATAGGAATTTAGGAAGAATGACGTTAATGGGTGACCCCATGATGCAAACACAATACTGTAGCATTTTGCAAACGTTAAAGTGGTTATCCGGGACTATTTTATTTTGTGTCACAGAACATCACATCAATAGAGCAGCTGCTTCTCTTCTGCTCGCTCTGGTGAGGGGGTGTGAGTGCCAATGTGATGCTGATTGACAACTGGCTCGATGCATAACAGCTGGAAGCTGGCTGTCAATCAGCATGACATCTGCGATCACACCCCATCACCAGAGCAGTCCAGAAGAGGAATATCTGTTCTGTTGACGTGAAGCCGCAAAATCGCTGGCAGGAGCGGTCCGTGATCACTCTGAGCCGGCACCGGATAAAACAAGCAGATAGTTGGCAACAACCTGCCTGTCGGCTCTTAGCCCCATGAGAAAAAAAAAAATAGTCCAGGTTTACCCCTCTAAATATGTGAATTTTGAATTACATCAGTGCTACGAACGCACATTTAAGGTTCTAAGTGTATATTTTGATATCTTTGTCCTCAGACCTCAAACCTTATAAAAAAAATAGGTGGATAGGAAAGCAAGACCAATATTGGTCAACCATTTCTATAGAAACAAATGAATACTCCAACGCACGTTCGCTTTGGTTGCAATATAAACAAAGCAGAGAATAAGGATTTTTTCTAAGTTAAATAGTGATGAAAGAATAACTCTAGAGAAATTTAGGCCAACCATGTCAGGCAGCAATATAGGGGGCTTGTCAGGACTAGGTAGCCATAGATCTTCACGAATAAAGAAATATATCCGATCATGACAGGGGATAGCTAAAAGACTTGAGAATTCTGCAGGTGTTAGCCAAACAAGATAAATTGATTTCAGGAATTGAATGGAAAATTCTGCATCATCGTAATCTACTGCAACTTATAAATCATTACTAAAAAGATGCACAAAAAAATGAATTCAATTCCAGGAAGACCAGTTGTCTCTGCATTTGGTGATCTTGCTGAGAGTGCTGGTCTCTATTTAGATCAAAATCGTCATTAATTCAATCAAGATCTTCTTTTCATCATGACACCAAGGACACAGGAATGAAACCTTCATTGAAACCACAAAAGTATTGGACATTGAATCTCTTTGTTAATAAAACAACATCACTTGGCGGATGGCACACAGCGACCTTAGCACAAAAGGTATTCCATCTTCCCATTTCTTTGCTTATTTGAGGGGATTTATCACCCAATACGTGCTTCAGGTTATGCTCCTACAAAAGCAAAGTTAACTTTGCAGTGGTGGAAATGTTTTTTTAGTTAGTCATTAGAATATTTTGTACACTTGCCTTGGAGACGTTACATGGAGATAATTAGGTTTATTTTTGTACAACCATTTTGTATTTAAACAGGTAGGAATTAATTTTACCTCTGAGATCAATAATGAAGATATTCTTTTTTTTTTTAATTAGAAAATTAACATTGATAAGGTTTTGGGGATCTAAAAATATATTTATTTAAAGGCAATTGCTATAAATAAATTGCTGCCATGGTACAGCTAGCATACCACACTGACAATCCCCACATGTTAGGAGGAACAGTCCGACAGGAATTTTTCAGGTTGAATGCAAAATCTCTTTAATAGATTCCAAACAAGGAAAGTTTCAAAAGAATACCTAAGAAAAACATATAAGAGAGCAAAAGAGTGGGAGAGAATTGGTATTGCCTGGACAGATCAGGAAATCTTAACTCGCTGGATCAGCATCTGATGACAGTGATTATGGACCGATAATGAAAATCATAAAAAAATTTTTTTGCCAATTTCACAAGCTAATAGAGATCCAATAGATTTACAGGTCTGTTTGTTTTGTTTTGTTTTTTTACCAGACTCAATGTTTATTTTGTGCAAAGGCTTGCTGTGTGTAAAAAAAAAATAAAATATAAATATATATACCGTATATACTCAAGTATAAGCTGACCCCCCCTAATTTTGCCACAAAAAACTGGGAAAACTTATTGACTCGAGTATAGGCCTAGGGTGGGAAATGCAGCAGCTACCGGTTAATGTCAAAAATAAAAATAGATACCAATAAAAGTAAAATTAATTGAGACATCAGCAGGTTAAGTGTTTTTGAATATCCATATTGAATCAGGAGCCCCATATAATGCTCCATACAGTTCATGATGGGCCCCATAAGATGCTCTATATTAAAATATACCCCATATAATGCTGCACAAAGGTTAATAATGGCCCCATAAGATGCCCCATAGAAACATTTGCCCCATACAATGCTGCATAAAGGTTGAAGGCCCCATAAGATGCTCCACACATTATGGCCCCATAAGATGCTCCACACATTATGGCCCCATGAGATGCTCCATACATTATGGCCCCATGAGATGCTCCACACATTATGGCCCAATAAGATGCTCCACACATTATGGCCCCATGAGATGCTCCACACATTATGGCCCCATACATTGTGGCCCCATGAGATGCTCCACACATTAGGGGCCCCATGAGATGCTCCACACATTATGCCCCATAAGATGCTCCTCATATATGCCCCATAAGATGCTCCATACATTTGCCGTTGCTGCGATTAAAATAAAAAAAATCACATACTCACCTCTCTTCGCTCAGGCCCCCAGCACTTGCGATAGTCACCTCCCACGTTCCATCGCTGCGCGCTGTTCTGTCTTCCATCCTCGGCACTGACTGTTAAGGCAGAGGGCGGCGCGCACACTAATCGCATCATCGCGCCCTCTGACCTGTACAGTCACAGCCAGAGGACGGAAGACAGAGCAGCACGCAGCGATGGAACGAGGAAGGTGACTATCGTGCAATGCTCCCCCTCCCCTGATATACTCACCTGCTCCCGGCACGGTCCCCTGGCAGCATCTCACTGTCGGATGGTCTCCGGGAGTCGGCGGCATCTTCCTGTGTTCAGCGGTCACGTACCGCTCATTAGAGTAATGAATATGCGTGCATATTCATTACTTCAATGAGCGGCACCACGTGACCGTTGAACACAGGAAGCGCTGCCCGGAGACCATGGGACATGCAGGGACAGTGCCAGGAGAAGGTAAGTATATCACAGCCGCCGCTCCCCCTCACCCGCCGACCCCACACCGACACTGACTCGAGTATAAGCCGAGAGGGTCACTTTCAGCCCAAAAAAGTGAGCTGAAAATCTCGGCTTATACTCGAGTGTATACGGTGTATATACAGTTAGGTCCATATATATTTGGACAGAGACAACATTTTTCTAGTTTTGGTTATAGACAATACCACAATGAATTTTAAACAAAACAATTCAGATGAAGTTGAAGTTCAGACTTTCAGCTTTTATTTGAGGGTATCCACATTACAATCGGATGAAGGGTTTAAGAGTTTCAGCTCCTTAACATGTGCCACCCTGTTTTTAAAAGGACCAAAAGTAATTGGACAGATTCAATAATTTTAAATAAAATGTTCATTTTTAGTACTTGGTTGAAAACCCTTGGCTGGCAATGACTGCCTGAAGTCTTGAACTCATGGACATCACCAGACTCTGTGTTTCCTCCTTTTTGATGCTCTGCCAGGCCTTCACTGCGGTGGTTTTCAGTTGCTGTTTGTTTGTGGGCCTTTCTGTCTGAAGTTTAGTCTTTAACAAGTGAAATGCATGCTCAATTTGGTTGAGATCAGGTGACTGACTTGGCCATTCAAGAATATTCCACTTCTTTGATTTAATTAACTCCTGGGTTGCTTTGGCTTCATGTTTTGGGTCATTGTCTATCTGTAGGATGAAACGACGACCAATCAGTTTGGCTGCATTTGGCTGGATCTGAGCACACAGTGTGGCTCTGAATACCTCAGAATTCATTCGGCTGCTTCTGTCCTGTGTCACATCATCAATAAACACTAGTGACCCAGTGCCACTGGCCGCCATGCATGCCCAAGCCATCACACTGCCTCCGCCGTGTTTTACAGATGATGTGGTATGCTTTGGATCATGAGCTGTACCACGCCTTCGCCATACTTTTCTCTTTCCATCATTCTGGTAGAGGTTGATCTTGGTTTCATCTGTCCAAAGAATGTTCTTCCTGAACTGTGCTGGCTTTTTTAGATGTTTTATAGCAAAGTCCAGTCTAGCCTTTTTATTCTTGATTCTTATGAGTGGCTTGCACCCTGCAGTGAACCCTCTGTATTTACTTTCATGCAGTCTTCTCTTTATGATAGATTTGGATATTGATATGCCGACCTCCGGGAGAGTGTTGTTCACTTGGTTGGCTGTTGTGAAGGGGTTTCTCTTCACCATGGAGATTATTCTTCTATCCTCCACCACTGTTGTCTTCCGTGGACGCCCAGGTCTTTTTGCATTAATGAGTTCACCAGTGCTTTCTTTCTTTCTCAGGATCTACCAAACTGTAGATTTTGCCACTCCTAATATTGTAGCAATTTCTCGGCTTGTTTTTTTCTGTTTTCGCAGCTTAAGGATGGCTTGTTTCACTTGCATGGAGAGCTCCTTTGACCGCATGTTTACTTCACAGCAAAACCTTCCAAATGCAAGCACAACATCTCAAATCAACTCCAGGCCTTTTATCTGCTTAATTGAGAATGACATAACGAAGGGATTGCCCACACCTGTTCATGAAATAGCCTTGGAGTCAATTGTCCAATTACTTTTGGTCCCTTTAAAAACAGGGTCGCACATGTTAAGGAGCTGAAACTCCTAAACCCTTCATCCAATTTTATTGTGGATACCCTCAAATGAAAGCTGAAAGTCTGAACTTCAACTGCATCTGAATTGTTTTGTTTAAAATTCATTGTGGTAATGTCTATAACCAAAATAAGAAAAATGTTGTCTCTGTCCAAATATATATGGACCTAACTGTATATATATATATATATATATATCATATATATGTATACATATGAACCGTGTGTGTATGTATATATATATATATATATATATATATATACACAGTACAGACCAAAAGTTTGGACACACCTCATTTAAAAAATTTTCTGTATTTTCATGACTATGAAAATTGTAAATTCACACTGAAGGCATCAAAACTATGAATTAACACGTGGAATTATATACTTAACAAAAATTGTGAAACAACTGAAAATATGTCTTATATTCTAGGTAATTCAAAGTAGCCACCTTTTGCTTTGATGACTGCTTTGCACACTCTTGACATTCTCTTGATGAGCTTCAAGAGGTAGTCACCGTTAATGGTTTTCACTTCACAAGTGTGCCCTGACAGGTTTATTATGTGGGATTTCTTGCCTTATAAATGGGGTTGGGACCATCAGTTGTGTTGTGCAGAAGTCTGGTGGATACACAGCTGATAGTCCTACTGAATAGACTTAGAATTTGTATTATGGCAAGAAAAATGCAGCTAAGTAAAGAAAACCGAGTGGCCATCATTACTTTAAGAAATGAAGGTCAGTCAGTCCGAAAAATTGGGAAAACTTTGATAGTGTCCCCAAGTGCAGTGGCAAAAACCATCGAGCGCTACAAAGAAACTGGCTGACATGAGGACCGCCCCAGGAAAGGAAGACCAAGAGTCACCTTTGCTTCGGAGGATAAATTTATCCGAGTCACCCGCCTCAGAAATTGCAGGTTAGCAGCAGCTCAGACTAGAGACCAGGTCAATGTCACACAGTTCTAGCAGCAGACACATCTCTACCACAACTGTTAAGAGGAGACTTTGTGCAGCAGGCCTTCATGGTAAAATAGCTGCTAGGAAACCACTGCTAAGGACAGGCAACAAGCAGAAGAGACTTGTTTGGGCTAAATAACACAAGGAATGGACATTAGACCAGTGGAAATCTGTGCTTTGGTCTGATGAGTCCAAATTTGAGATCTTTGGTTCCAACCACCGTGTCTTTGTGCAACGCAGAAAAGGTGAACGGATGGACTCTACATGGCTGGTTCCCACCGTGAAGCATGGAGGAGGAGGTGTGATGGTGTGGGGGTGCTTTGCTGGTGACACTGTTGGGGATTTATTCAAAATTGAAGGCATACTGAACCAGCATGGCTACCACAACATCTTGCAGCAGCATGCTATTCCATCTGGTTTGCATTTAGTTGGACCATCATTTATTTTTCAACAGGACAATGACCCCAAACACACCTCCAGGCTGTGTAAGGGCTATTTGACCAAGAAGGAGAGTGATGAGCGAATATACTCGTTACTCGAGATTTCCCGAGCACGCTCGGGTGTCCTCAGAGTATTTTTTAGTGCTCGGAGATTTAGTTTTCATCGCCGCAGCTGAATGATTTACATCTGTTAGCTAGCGTAAGTAAATGCGGAGGTTGCCTGGTTGCTAGGGAACCCCCACATGTACTTAGCCTGGCTAATAGCTGTAAATCATTCAGTTGAGGAGGAAAACTAAATCTCCGAGCACTAAAAGTACTCGGAGGTCACCCGAGCGTGCTCGGGAAATCGCGAGTAACCAGTATATTCGCTCATCACTAATGAGGTGCTATGCCAGATGACTTGGCCTTCACAGTCACCAGACCTGAACCCAATCGAGATGGTTTGGGGTGAGCTGGACCGCAGAGTGAAGGCAAAAGGGCCAACAAGTGCTAAGCATCTCTGGGAACTCCTTCAAGATTGTTGGAAGACCATTTCCGGTGACTACCTCTTGAAGCTCATCAAGAGAATGCCAAGAGTGCAAAGCAGTCATCAAAGCAAAAGATGACTACTTTGAAGAACCTAGAATATGACATTTTCAGTTGTTTCACACTTTTTTGTTAAGTATATAATTCCACATGTTCTGATGCCTTCAGTGTGAATTTACAATTTTCATAGTCATGAAAATACAGAAAAATCTTTAAATGAGAAGGTGTGTCCAAACTTTTGGTCTGTACTGTGTGTGTGTGTATATATATATATATATATATATATATATATATATATATTTTATATATATTATCAAATCAACGTTACTTACCCATTGTCCTTGGGATAAGCCATCAGTATTCGGTTGATGGATTAAAAACTTTGTTAGTGTAATCCAATTAAAATTATTTTTTAGATAAAATGTTAATAATTTAAATTCCTCACAAAAAATGTTTTTGTCTTCAACAGAAGCAGTGAAGTTGTGATTTGAGTTAACTGTAGAACCTTTTATATTGTCCTAATGTAGCACCCAAACCAATATTTTAGGAATATTTTAGGCGCTACAAGTAGATCACGTTTAAGGTTAACTTATGAAGCCTAGTGCTACTGTAAGTGTGAGACGAAGCATAAGGAAACCAGATTCCCCATGACTCTTTATAAGATTAACTTTATTTATTCCCACATCAAAACTCACTGCTAAATCATGATAAAAAGTATTCTGGAAAGAACAAGCTTTACACTGTGATCAGAATAGGAAAAAAGCTTAGTTGCAGAATAAAATGTAAGGCAGTGAAGAATAATATATACACTTTGAGAGATCATAAATATGTTAAAATCTTTTCCCCACAGTCCATAGTTAATCTGTTTGATTTGTAAGTATATATGCGCCTCAACATTGAACCTGGAACACCATGAAGGAAAGTTTGGGAATTATGGAAATGCCAGGGTCAATAGTCAAGTTAATGATGTGCGAATGGTGAAACATGGAAACAACATTTTCAAAATCATCTCAATTCAGTATGGAGTATGAGCGCCCTGTGCAGAAATCCCCACGTTTACACACCTTGACTGCTATCAGTGAAGTTAAAATGGTTGTCTGAGGACTGTTCTGCTGTGCTGAATGCACTTGGTAACGCAAATCATCAAGATGCACTGATGGTTGCTCCTTTTGTTATTGCTGACCAATGACGTCCCAAATGTGTCTGAAGGCTCTGCGGTCTGCTCACAGCATGATCAACATGGGGCCTGGCATTGTTGGCTTGAAAAACTGTTCCGAGGACACTTTAGGGAGTGGACTATTTCCTTTTTTGTGTTGCAATTTCAATGTTGAGCAGTGCAAATAGTCTATTTAGAGAGGAGAGAACTTGGTCTCTAGTGTCACCTTGTTAGCACCACGCTGGATCCCTGCTCTCACAAGTAGGATCTCCGGCATGTCACTTCACTCACCCGCGCTGCGGTCGGGGCTTCCCTTCCCCATGCTCTGCATGCTTCCAGCAGAGCTTCAAGCCGGGCCTCCAGCCATATCCTTAGAGCACTCCCACTGGGGAGGTGCCAATGCAACCTCCTGTTCTGCAGTCGAAGTTGTGTAAGGTTGGTACCAGTCCTTGCTGCACTCTGGTACAGATCCTGCCTGCTGCACTCTGATTCAAACTGTGCCTTCTGCACCATCCAGTCTGTCCTTCTGGGTCCAGCTGCCGAGCTTCCATTGGTCTGTCCTGAAGTGGCATCTGGCATTCATCGGGGGCCAAGTCTAACCTCACCATCAGATGCTCTAGTGAACAGTCCGGTACTCGTTTAGTCACACCCCTCCAAGCTCTCTGCGGTCCGAGGCAGAGTGGTTGCAAAAACCACGTCCGTGACACACCTATTGAATGTAGGAATCCTAAAAGTCAATATCAACCCTTCAATGAGCCTTGCCATACAACCAAGTCAACCCAGAAATGCTATTTGCAGACACGTGTTTCGGGTTGTTTGCCCCACTACAGTGCAAAGCAGAAAACCTTGGTTGGGTGAGGGTCCTCTGACTAGGGACCGAAGAGTGAAGGTTTCTTATTGTGGAGAGTGACAAGCCAGCATAAGGAGACTCAGGCCTTGCTGTGCTCCTCTAAATATACAAATAGCCTCTTGAGAAATCAATGGGCCACTAGAGATCAAGGCCTCTTTTTAAGATGGCTTGGCACTCTCCACAAGAAGAAACTTTCCCACTTAGACCCCAATCAGAGGCCTCTCGCCTAACCAAATTAAATCTCCTGCTTTACACTAATGAGGAGTAGGGATAAGAGAGTCCAAAGGGGAAAGTTCGGAGTCCATACTGATCACATAGTGTCCGTTACCAAACCACGAACACAGACTGTTTACTGTTTGTCTGGTCTCCTGTTTGCATTTGCAAATCTAATAAAGCTTATTGAATGGCTGCAGCGCAGCCAATTAACATACTTTTAGACTGTGGGCACTTCCAGAGCTATCACAGCCATGACAAGTATTGGCATGGCTGTGATTGGCCGATGCAGCACGAGTTCTCATTAGTGTAGGGATAGGAATCAGCTAGAGTGAGAGACAGATTATGACTGCGATTTGCAAAGAAAATACTCTGTGTACTCTGCAACCCATATCTGTGTTAGTACTGTGCTACTAGTGTGTTAAAAGCCACTGTGTTTACTCTGCACCCATATCTGTGGGAATAAAGTCCTTTAAGCAGCTGTGTTTACTCTGCACTCCCCGACTGTGGGAGTAGTGTCCTTTAAGCTGCTGTGTGTATTCTGCACCTCCCGCCTGTGGGAGAACTATCCTTTAAGCCGCTGTGTGTACCCTGCACTATTGTGTATCAGCTGTCTAGTTGCCATTTCTAGGCCCCAAAAAATAATTTGTCTGGACTAGTATTTGGTTTTTAGTAGTCTAGGAAACAAATAATTGGCATCAGCTGTGTAGTTGCCGTTACTAGGTCCCCAAAAATTTTTTCCAGGAGTTCTGTGTGTTTTCTGGTACTGTTGCAAATTAATAAATCTACTCTTCCTCCATCTCTTTGCAAGTAGTACTTAGAAAAAACATTTCGAAATATGTCAAAAGCATCCAATAGGGGACATGGTCGTGGCCAGATTGGGGTGGTGTAGCTTATGCAGGGAGAGGACATGGTCATTCTGTACATGCTACGTGTTCAAATACAATCCCACAGTTGTTTTTTTTTACCATGTTCACTAAATGCTAAAACTGACCAGCCACTATGATTCTCCTTGTCATTATGAGTTCACAGACACCAAACATGTCTAGGCTCTTTTTTATCTAAGTGGTGAAAAAAAATTCCAAAATTTGTTAAAAAAAAAAAAAATTCTGCCATTTTCCGATACCCGTAGCGTCTCCATTTTTCGTGATCTCGGGTTGGGTGAGGGCTTATTTTTTGCGCGCCGAGCTGACTTTTTAATGACATCATTTTGGTTCAGATACGATCTTTTGATCGCCCATTATTGCATTTTAATGCAATGTTGTGGCGACCAAAAGAACGTAATTCTGGCGTTTTGACTTTTTTTTGTCGTTTAGTGATCGGGTTAATCCTTTGTTTATATTGATAGATTGGGCAATTCTGAATGTGGCAATGCTAAATATGTGAATGTTTGATTTTTTTTTAGCTTCATTTTGAATGGGGCGAAAGGGGGGTGACTTTAACTTTTATGTTTTTGTTTGTTTTTTTTACTTTTGGCATGCTTCAATAGTCTCCATGGGAGACTAGAAGCTGCCATAACCTGATTCTTTTGCATCAATTACTGCATCAATGTGGCGTGGCATGGAGGCAATCAGCCTGTGGCACTGCTGAGGTGTTATGGAAGCCCAGGTTGCTTTGATAGCAGCCTTCAGTTCTTCTGCATTGTTGGGTCTGGTGTCTCTCATTTTCCTCTTGACAATACCCCATAGATTCTCTATGGGGTTAAGGTCAGGTGAGTTTGCTAGCCAATCAAGCCCAGTGATTCTGTTGTTTTTAAACCAGGTATTGGTACTTTTGGCAGTGTGGACAGGTGCCAAGTCGTGCTGGAGAATGAAATTTCTATCTCCAAAAAGCTTGTCGGCAGAGAGAAGCATTAAGTGCCCTAAAATTTCCTGGTAGACTGCTGCACTGACTTTGGTCTTGATAAAACACAGTGGACCTACACCAGCAGATGACATGGCTCCCCAAACCACCACTGATTGTGGAAACTTCACACTAGACCTCAAGCAGCTTGAATTGTGGCCTCTCCACTCTTTCTCCAGACTTGATTTACAAATTAAATGCAAAATTTTTCTTTCATCTGAAAACAACACCTTGGACCACTGAGCAGCATTCCAGTTCTTTTTCTCCTTGGCCCAGGTAAGACGCTTCTGGCGTTGTTTATTTGTCATGAGTGGCTTGACACAATGAATGCGACACTTGTAGCCCATGTCCTGGATATGTCTGTGTGGTGGCTCTTGAAGCAATGACTCCAGCAGCAGTCCGCTCCTTGTGACTCTCCCCCACATTTTTGAATGGCCTTTTTTTAACAATCCGTTCAAGACTGGTTATCTCGGTTGCTTGTGCACCTTTTTCTATCACACTTTTACCTTCCACTCAACCTTCCATTAATATGCTTGGATACAGTACTCTGTGAACAGCAAGCTTTTTTAGCAATGACCTTTTGTGGCTTACCCTCCTTGTGGAGTGTGTCAATGACTGCCTACTGGACATCTGTTAAGTCATCAGTCTTCCCCATGATTGTGGCGCCTACTTAAACAGACTAAGGGACCTTTTTAAACACTTAGGAAACCATTGCAGGTGTTTTCTGTTAATTCTAATTTACTGAGATAATGACTTTTGGGATTCCATTGGCTGTAAGTCAGTCATCAATATTATAATTAAGTAACACAGGGTATGTTCATCCACCCAGCTCTCCTGCTGTCTGTCTATGAAGTGCACATAGTACATCACCCAGCTTTGCACACAGACTTTCCTCTGCTCCTAGCATTCTCATGGTATGTTCATCCACCCAGCTCTCCTGCTGTCTGTCTATGAAGTGCACATAGTACATCACCCAGCTTTGCACACAGACTTTCCTCTGCTCCTAGCATTCTCATGGTATGCCTTTCAGCTAACCCCAGCTTACCCTGTGTTATTTATGACCTTGTTTACTCAGGCTTGATTGTATGTATCTGGTCCACCCTTAATTCTCTGACCAAGATGAGCAGATACCACTCCTCTCTGCTTCACACCTGAACGCACTTAGTTTTACATATATTGCATAGCTAATGTCTGCATGACTTTAGTCTGTAGTGTGATTCCTAGAAGTGTGTCCTAAAAGTGTGTAGATAACAGTAGAATTAAAACCTGAATTGAACCTGAAGGGAACTGAAGGTAACTGGCCAGTCACTGTAAACAATGTTTCTGTTTGTTTTCACTTTCATTCCTATAATCCTTCACTTTCTGCTAACTCCCCTAATCCCCACACCAAGTAAGGGTACTGTCACACAGTGCCATTTTGATCGCTACGACGGCACGATCCGTGACGTCACAGCGATCGTATGATTATCGCTCCAGCGTCGTAGACTGCGGTCACACGTTGCAATCACGGCGCTGGAGCGATGCCGAAGTCCCCGGGTAACCAGGGTAAACATCGGGTTACTAAGCGCAGGGCCGCGCTTAGTAACCCGATGTTTACCCTGGTTACCAGCGTAAACGTAAAAAAAACAAACAGTACATACATTCCGGTGTCTGTCCCCCGGCCTCTCAGCTTCTCTGCACTGTGTAAGCACAGCGGCCGGAAAGCAGAGCGGTGACGTCAGACGTCACCGCTGTGCTCGCTTTCTGGCTGGCCGGCGCTCACAGTGCAGAGAAGCTGAGACGCCGGAGGACAGACACCGGAATGTGAGTATGTACTGTTTGTTTTTTTTACGTTTACGCTGGTAACCAGGGTAAACATCGGGTTACTAAGCGCGGCCCTGCGCTTAGTTACCCGATGTTTACCCTGGTTACAAGCGAACACATCGCTGGATCGCTGTCACACACCACGATCCAGCGATGTCAGCGTGTGATCCAGCGACGAAAGAAAGTTCCAAACGATCTGCTACGACGTACGATTCTCAGCAGTGTCCCTGATCGCTGCTGCGTGTCAGACACTGCGATATCGTAACGATATCGCTAGAACGTCACGAATCGTACCGTCGTAGCGATCAAAATTGCACTGTGTGACAGTACCCTAAGGAACTGTTTATCTCTGCTTCAATCCTCTTCATCCATCTCGCCTCCTCCTCAGAACTGTTCCTTAACATACAATCCTCTGCCTCCAAACACAGACAGCCACCTCATGCCCTCTCCTGCTCCCACCTGCTAACACTTTCTCTGCTCCTTCTCACTGCTGGTGATATCTCTCCAAATCCTGGTCCTCCTCACCACATTCCCACAGTCATTTTTACCTCCCATCCACGCTCTATCACAAACTTCCGTAACCTCTCTAACCTTATACCTATTCGCCCAGCCCCCACTTCCCCAGTCCCACTAACAGGAGCTCTGTGGAACGCTTGCTCTGTCTGCAACAAGCTTTCCTACATCCATGATCTTTTTGTTACTACCAAACTTTCATTCCTCGCCATCACCGAAACCTGGCTCACCCCTTCTGACACAGCCTCCCCTGCTGCACTCTCTTACGGTGGCTTCCACCTTTCTCACACACCCCGCCCCAGCAGCAAATATGGCGGAGGAGTTGGTTTTCTCCTGTCAGATAACTGCTCCTTCACCCCAATTCCACTGCCACCCTCTGTTACCCTCCCTTCCTTTGAGGTGCACTCTATGTGCATCTACTCCCCCTCCAACCTCCAACTGGCTGTCATTTACCACCCCCCATGGCCAGCCACCACCTTCTTTGACCACTTCACCACCTGGCTACTTCATTTCCTTTCCGTGGACATCCCCACTGTCATCATGGGCGACTTCAACATCCCCATTGACACTTCCCTCTCAGCGGCCACTAAACTTCTATCTCTCACTTCCTCCTTCGGCCTCACTCAATGGTCTTCTGCAGCCACTCACAAAGATGGTCACACACTGGACCTCATCTTCACCCACCTCTGCTCCCTATCTAACCACTCTAACTCACCTCTTCCTCTCTCTGACCACAACCTCACATTCTCTTCCCTCTCCACTCCATGTCTACAATCCCCACCCCACAAACTTTCACACCCTCGCAGAAATCTTAAACATCTTTACCTACATTCATTCTCTGAATCCCTCCTCCCTCTCACAGACATAAGTTCCTTACACAATGCGGATGACGCTGCCACTCTATATAACACCACAATAGCTGTAGCTTTGGAATCTGCTGCCCCACTTACACATACCAAAGCACACAAGATCAACAGACAACCCTGGCACAACAGCCTGACCAAAGAACTGAGGCGAGCTTCCAGGGCTGCTGAGCGCAGATGTAAAAGATTCCACTCCAACGAGCACTTCATCGCATTCAAACAGTCCCTCACTACTTTCAAGACCACACTCGCCACAGCTAAACAAACCTACTTCTCATCTCTCATATCCTCCCTGTCTCACAACCCTAAACAGTTATTCAACACCTTCAATTCTCTCCTCCGTCCCCCAGCACCTCCTCCCTCCCCACTTATCTCAGCTGAAGACTTTGCCTTATTTTTCAAGCAGAAGATTGAGAACATCAGAGACAGTTTTGGTCAACAACCCCCAGAGCCCTTCCTCCCGACTTCCCAGCCTTCCATCTTCAAAACCAACTTCTCCACCATTACAGATCAACTCTCCACTCTACTCTCAAAATCGCATCTCACCACCTGTGCACTTGACCCGCTCCCATCCCACTTCATCCCAAACCTCACCACAGTCTTCATCCCAACCCTAACCCATCTCTTCAACCTATCACTAACAACTGGTGTTTTCCCTCAAGTGTTAAACATGCCTCCATCACACCTATCCTCAAAAATCCCTCTCTTGACCCATCCTCTGTATCTAGCTATCGCCCTATATCACTTCTCCATTATGCCTCCAAACTACTGGAACAACACGTCTACCTTGAACTGTCCTTCCCATCTCTCTTCTTGCTCCCTCTTTAACCGCTTACAATCTGGCTTACGGTCACACCATTCCACTGAAACTGCCCTAACTAAGGTCATCAATGACCTCTTAACCGCCAAGAGCAAGTGACACTACTCTGTCCTCCTCCTCCTTGACCTGTCGGCTGCCTTTGACACAGTGGACCATTCCCTATTATTACAGACCCTCTCATCCCTTGGCATCACAGACTTGGCCCTATCCTGGATCTCATCAAACCTAACAGACCGGACATTCAGCATCTCCCACTCACACACCACCTCCTCACCTTGCCCCCTATCTGTCGGAGTCCCACAAGGTTGAGTCCTTGGGCCCCTGCTCTTCTCCATTTACACCTTTGGCCTGGGACAGCTCATAGAATCTCATGGCTTTCAGTATCACCTCTATGCTGACGACACACAGATCTACATCTCTGGACCAGATATCACCTCCCTACTAACCAGAATCCCACAATGTCTGTCCACTATTTCATCCTTCTTCTCTGCTAGATTTCTGAAACTTAACATGGACAAAACAGAATTCATCATCTTTCCCCCATCTCACGCGAACCCCCCCAATGAACTTATCCATTACAGTAAACGGCTGCCCACTCTCCCCAGTCCCACAAGCTCGCTGCCTCGGGGTAATCCTTGACGCTGATCTCTCCTTCAAACCACATATCCAAGCCCTTTCCACTTCCTGCCGACTTCAACTCAAAAATATTTCACGAATCCGTACATTCCTCAACCAAGAATCTGCAAAAACCCTAGTCCATGCCCTCATCATCTCTCGCCTTGATTACTGCAACCTCTTGCTCTGTGGCCTCCCCTCTAACACTCTCGCACCCCTCCAATCTATTCTAAACTCTGCTGCCCGACTAATCCACCTGTCCCCCCGCTATTCCCCAGCCTCTCCCCTCTGTCAATCCCTTCACTGGCTCCCCATTGCCCAGAGACTCCACTACAAAACCCTAACCATGACGTACAAAGCCATCCACAACCTGTCTCCTCCATACATCTGTGACCTCGTCTCCCGGTACTTACCTACATGCAACCTCCGATCCTCACAAGATCTCCCTCTCTACTCCCCTCTTATCTCCTCTTCCCATAATCGTATACAAGATTTCTCTCGCGTATCACCCCTACTCTGGAACCCTCTACCACAACACATCAGACTCTCGCCTACCATCGAAACCTTCAAAAAGAGCCTGAAGACCCACCTCTTCCGACAAGCCTACAACCTGCAGTAACCACCGATCGACCAAACTGCTGCATGACCAGCTCTATCCTCACCTACTGTATTCTCACCCATCCCTTCTAGATTTTGAGCCTTCGCGGGCAGGGTCCTCTCTCCTCCTGTACCAGTTATGACTTGTATTGTTTAAGATTATTGTACTTGTTTTTATTATGTATACCCCTCCTCCCATGTAAAGCGCCATGGAATAAATGGCGCTATAACAATAAATAATAATAATAATAATGACATTAACAGAAATAAACACATGAAATAGATCACTCTGCTTGTAATTACTCAATATATAATGAGTTTCACTTTTTGTATTGAAGAACTGAAATAAATTAACTTTTTGATGATATTCTAATTTTGTGAGAAGCACTTGCACATAAATGAAATATTAAAGTAGGTTTAGATGGTTTAGTGAATGAATACTATATATATTTTGAAGATTGTCCAAAACCATATGTGAGTACGATATTTAAAATGGCCTATAGCCATAAGCTTTTTCCTATCAGTATGCTAAAGGGCAACATCATTATTATTCCCACAGCAGACAAAGGTGGTGATCAGACAGAAAACTTTAGCTGAATATCTCATTAATGGCAGCAGAAGGATACAGCACCTACAAGAAGTTAAAACATTGATTTCAGATAATCAAGTGAGTTTCAAAGAGGGGAGATGTACCAATAGCCACCCACATGCATCTGTAGATTAATTCATTGTATGGTAAAGATGGATGTCACTAGTTCCATCTTGTCAATAAATGCTGAGAAAGCATGGACAAAGTGCACTGGGGCTTCCTATGATTGATTTAATGTGAATGCAATTAAAGCTTTGTATTTCTAATGTGACTTCAAGACCTTTTACAATGACTTCTAATGAGAAGCTTTTTTTTATTACGAACATGACAAGGGTGCCCCTGTTTCCCCACTATGCTTAACCTAACAGCAGAAACATATGCTCAAATCATGAGGGACAGTGTTTGAGTGAAAGCAACATCACATCTACCAACACTACAGCCCAAATTCATTAAAGTTTCCTCATCCAGCTTCTTCTGTATGGAAGGTAATAAGGCACACTTCTCAGTGCCTAGTTCAGACCATAGGCCCCAGACATTACAAGAATGTTTGCAGGAAATCTGGTAGAACCTCATGCTGCCAAAACATTACTCTACGTGTCTCCATTCCTACAAACAAAATGGAAGTAAATGCCGTAGTAGAAAACTAAAATGTATTTTTCTTAAACATATACGTACAATATATTTAAAACTAAGAAGGGATACAATACAAAATAGCTGCTCACACAGTGCATTGCACTCCAAATAATAAATATTTACCAGTTCAAAAAATTATTTTATAGGCAATCATAGGAATTATTCAGCCCTATCAGACTATCGAAAGTGTGTAGAACATTAATACAACCCAATGCCTAGCTCCAGGGCTGGGTAAAAAAATGCTAGTTTACATTTAATAATGAAGTAGTTCACCCAGGCCAAGAGACAGGACAAAAGGCTGCCCTCAATCCATAAAAGGACAATAATACTGCACAATACTTGATAACAATCAACCTAATGACATACTGCCACAAGAATTACTCAAAAAAGCTATAATGCCCAGTATAAAATCCAAACCACAAACGTGCGTCGGGGTCTGCGCTGCAATCACAGGTCATGTATTGCCTCCATTTTCAGCCTCCCTTTATCTATATCTTTAGTACCCTGCATTATCTGCTAATATTGGCTACTTGCTACATCCTGTCACTGGGCACTTTATTTCAATTTCATGAATTGCATTTACTGCTGGTTTTGGCTAGTTATTATATTCCTTTCACTTGGCACTTTAGTCTAAATTTATGAACTGTTTATTTCTGTATTTTGCAGCTTAGGCACTTTCATAGGGCATTGTGCTGCTAACTTGTGGTTTGGATTTTATACTGAGCATTATAGCTTTTTTGAGTAATTCTTGTGGCAGTATGTCATTAGGTTGATTATCAAGTATTGTGCAGTATTATTGTCCTTTTATGGATTGAGGGCAGCCTTTTGTCCTGTCTCTTGGCCTGGGTGAACTACTTCATTATTGAATGTAAACTATTTAGCATTTTTTTTACCCAGCCCTGGAGCTAGGCATTGGGTTGTATTAATGTTCTACACACTTTCGATAGTCTGATAGGGCTGAATAATTCCTATGATTGCATATAAAATAATTTTTTGAACTGGTAAATATTTATTATTTGGAGTGCAATGCACTGTGTGAGCAGCTATTTTGTATTGTATCCCTTCTTAGTTTTAAATGTATTGTACGTATATGTTTAATAAAAATACATTTTAGTTTTCTACTACGGCATTTACTTCCGTTTTGTTTGTAGGAATAGTATAATTGGAAGTGCCTCTTATTAGGCCAGAATAAATTTTGGTTTAATCTACGTGTCTCCAGCCTACTGCATCTTGAACTTTAACTTGTCAAGAACTTAACACTGCATCTCACTCAGACTAACTCAAACCAGGAAGTGTTTCTCCTTTTTGCTTGAACCACCCCTCCCACGCTGGGATGATCCCAAACATTTAACTGTAGCCTATATTATACACTTTATCTTATATGCTCATAAACCCATCACTGCCTATTTTCCCTAATATTTCTATCAGTAACGAAGCCCTATACTATGTCCAATACTGTCCTTACCCCTGAGTTAAGAGTAGCAGGTTACCTTCAGAATTTCCAATACAGTACCCACACAGCAACATCAGTACTTATAACACTCTAAGTATTTTTTACATTATACCATAAAAACATAATGCAACCACATATCTGTATTAACACTGCAATGTAATACCTTCCCTTGAAGACGACAGCACCTTTCACTTACATCCTACAGCGTTTCAGAGTGCAGCATTAATGGGTTAGTTCAAATTAGGAGAGTAGGAATTAGAGATGCAGCCAAGATGTCTCTTGGTCACTCTGGAGGAGCTGCACAGATCCACAGCTCAGGTAGGAGAATCTGTCCATTAGTCATGTATTCCACAAATCTGGCCTTTATGAAAGAGTGGCAAGAAGAAAGCTAGTTTTGAAAGCAAGCCATAAGAAGTCCCATTTGCAGTTTCCAAAAAGCTAAATTGGGGACACAGCTAGCATGTGGAAGAAGGTGCTCTGATAAGATGAGACTTTCTGGGCTAAATGCAAAACGTGTGGTGGAAAACTAACACTGCACATCACCCTGAAAACACCATCCCCACCGTCAAACATGGTGGTGGCAGCATCATGCTGTGGGGATACTTTTCTTCAGCAGGGACAGGGAGGTTGGTCAGAGTTATGGGAAGATGGAAGGAGTTAAATACAGGGCAATCCTGGAGGAAAACCTGTTAGAGAAAAGACTTCTAGTAGTACAACAACCTTAACATACCGCCAGAGCTACAATTAAATGGTTTAGATAACTGTTTCCCAAACTCCAGTTCTCACAATCCCAACAGATCACGTAATGCGACGTGCGTCGTACGACGCTAGTGTGAAAGTAGCCTTAAGAGGGCTGATCCTACTGACTGATTCCCTTTAAATGTTTGGCCACGCCAAGGGTGCACCGAGCGCCAGTAGTTGGTTTAACCCCTTAATCCCATATGACGTACTATCCCGTCAAGGTGGGGTGGGCCTTAATTCCCACCGACGGGATAGTACGTCATAGCGATCGGCCGCACTCACGGGGGGAGCACGGCCGATCGTGGCCGAGTGTCAGCTGACTATTGCAGCTGACATCCGGCACTATGTGCCAGGAGTGGTCACGGACCGCCCCCCGCACATTAACCCCCGGCACACTGCGATCAAACATGATCGCAGTGTTCCGGCGGTACAGGGAAGCATCGCGCAGGGAGGGGGCTCCCTGCGGGCTTCCCTGAGGCGATCGGTACAAGGCGATGTGCTCACCTTGTACCGAGTGTCTCCTCCCTGCAAGCCCCGGATCCAAAATGGCTGCGGGGCTGCATCCGGGTCCTGCAGGGAGGTGACGTCACAGCGCCTGCTCAGAGCAGGCGCCGGGAAGTCTCCCTTCTGTGCACGTCAGATCGCCGATCTGACACAGTGCACAGCAAAGTGTCAGATCAGCGATCTGTCACTTTACTGTGATGCCCCCCCTGGGGCAAAGTAAAAATGTAAAAAAAAAAATTACATGTGTAAAAAAAAAAAAAAAAAATTCCTAAATAAATAATAATCAAAAAAAATATATTGTTCCAATAAATATTTTCCTTTAGCTAAATCAAAAAACAAAACAATAAAAGTACACATATTTAGTATCACCGCGTCCGTAACGACCCGGCCTATAAAACTGTCCCACTAGTTAACCCCTTCAGTGAACACCGTAAAAAAAAAAAAAAACGAGGCAAAAAACAACACTTTATTATCATACCGCCGAACAAAAAGTGCAATAGCACGCGATCAAACAGACGGAAATAAATAACCATGGTACCGCTGAAAACGTCATCTTGTCCCGGAAAAAACGAGCCACAATACAGCATCATCAGCGAAAAAATAAAAAAGTTATAGTCCTCAGAATAAAGCGATGCAAAAATAATTATTTTTTCTATAGAGTTTTTATCGTATAAAAGCGCCAAAACATAAAAAATGATATAAATGAGGTATCGCTGTAATCGTACTGACCCGAAGAATAAAACGGCTTTATCCATTTTACCAAATGCGGAACGGTATAAACCCCCCCCCAAAAAAGAAATTAGTGAATAGCTGGTTTTTGGCCATTCTGCCTCACAAAAATCGGAATAAAAAGCGATCAAAAAAGTCACGTGCCCGAAAATGTTACCAATAAAAACGTCAACTCGTCCCGCAAAAAACAAGACCTCACATGACTCTGTGGACCAAAATCTGGAAAAATTATAGCACTCAAAATGTGGTATCGCAAAAAACATTTGTTGCAATAAAAAGCGTCTTTTAGTGTGTGATGGCTGCCAATCGAAAATCCACTAGAAAACGCGCTATAAATAGTAAATCAAACCCCCCCTTCATCACCCCCTTAGTTACAAAAAATTAAAAGCTTAAAAAAATGTATTTATTTCCATTTTCCCATTAGGGTTAGGGCTAGGGTTAGGGTTAGGGTTGGGGCTAGGGTTAGGGCTACAGTTAGGGTTAGGGTTGGGGCTAAAGTTAGGGTTGGGGCTAAAGTTAGGGTTAGGGTGTGGATTACATTTACGGTTGGGAATAGGGTTGGGATTAGGGTTAGGGGTGTCTCAGGGTTAGGGGTGTGGTTAGGGTTACAGTTGAGATTAGGGTTAGGGGTGTGTTTGGATTAGGGTTTCAGTTATAATTGGGGGGTTTCCACTGTTTAGGCACCTCAGGGGCTCTCCAAATACGACATTGCGTCCGATCTAAATTCCAGCCAATTCTGAGTTGAAAAAGTAAAACAGTGCTCCTTCCCTTCCGGGCTCTCCCGTGCGCACAAACAGGGGTTTACCCCAACACATGGGGTATCAGCGTACTCAGGACACATTGGACAGCAACTTTTGGGGTCCAATTTCTCCTGTTACCCTTTGGAAAATACAAAACTGGGGCTAAAAAATAATTTTTGTGGGGAAAAAAAAGAATTTGTTTTTTCACGGCTCTGCGTTATAAACTGTAGTGAAACACTTGGGGGTTCAAAGTTCTCACAACACATCTAGATAAGTTCATTGGGAGGTCTAGTTTCCAATATGGGGTCACTTGTGGGGGTTTGCACTGTTTAGTTACATCAGGGGCTCTGCAAATGCAACACGACGCCTGCAGACCAATCCATCTAAGTCTGCATTCCAAATGGCGCTCCTTCCCTTCCGAGCTCTGCCATGCGCCCAAACGGTGGTTACCCCCACATATTGGGTATCAGCGTACTCAGGACAAATTGGACAACAACTTTTGCGGTTCAATTTACACTGTTTCCCTTGGAAAAATACAAAACTGGGGGCTAAAATATAATTTTTGTGGAAAAAAAAGGATTTTTATTTTCACGGCTCTGCGTTATAAACTGTAGTGAAACACTTGGGGGTTCAAAGCTCTCACAACACATCTAGATGAGTTCCTTAGTGGGCCTACTTTCCAAAATGGTGTCACTTGTGGGGGGTTTCAATGTTTAGGCACATCAGTGGCTCTCCAAACGCAACACGGCGTCCCATCTCAATTCCAGTCTATTTTGCATTGAAAAGTCAAATGGCGCTCCTTCCCTTCCGAGCTCTGCCATGCGCCCAAACAGTGGTTTACCCCCACATATGAGGTATCAGCGTACTCAGGACAAATTGGACAACAACGTTTGGGGTCCAATTTCTTCTCTTACCCTTCGGAAAATAAAAAATTGGGGGCGACAAAATCATTTTTGTGAAAAAATGTGATTTTTTATTTTTACGGCTCTGCATTATAAACTTTTGTGAATCACTTAATAGGTCAAAGTGCTCACCACTAGGGTTGAGCGACCTTTACTTTTATAGGATCGGGTCGGGTTTCACGAAACCCGACTTTTTCAAAAGTCGGGTCGAGTGAAATCGGCCGATCCTATAAAAAAGTCGGGGTCGGGGTCGGCCGAGACTCGAAACCCAATGCAGTGCATTGGGTTTCCAATGGTTCCCAGGGTCTGAAGGAGCGGAAACTCTCCTTCAGGCCCTGGGATCCATATTTAAGTGTAAAATAAAGAATTAAAATAAAAAATATCGCTATACTTACCCTCTGACGGGCCCTGGTACTAACCGGGAACCTTCTTTCCTTTGAATCAGCCTTCCAGAGCCTTGCGGTGACGTCACGGTGACGTCGCGGCTTGTGATTGGTCCGCGGCCGCCCATGTGACCGCTCACATGGGCGGCCGTGGACCAATCACAAGCCGCGACGTCACCGTGACGTCACCGAAGGTCCTAGAAGGGCTGATTCTTAGGAAAGAAGGCTGCCGGAAAGAAGCCGAGGGTGAGTATATTCCTATTAGGTATATACTCACCCTCGTACATGCTCTGCTTCTTTCCGGCAGCCTTCTTTCCTAAGAATCAGCCCTTCCAGGACCTTCGGTGACGTCACGGTCACATGGGCGGCTTGTGATTGGTGCGAGGCCGCCCATGTGACTGTGACGTCACCGAAGGTCCTGGAAGGGCTGATTCTTAGGAAAGAAGGCTGCCGGAAAGAAGCAGAGCATGTACGAGGGTGAGTATATACCTAATAGGAATATACTCACCCTCGGCTTCTTTCCGGCAGCCTTCTTTCCTAAGAATCAGCCCTTCTAGGACCTTCGGTGACGTCACGGTGACGTCGCGGCTTGTGATTGGTCCACGGCCGCCCATGTGAGCGGTCACATGGGCGGCCGCGGACCAATCACAAGCCGCGACGTCACCGTGACGTCACCGCAAGGCTCTGGAAGGCTGATTCAAAGGAAAGAAGGTTCCCGGTTAGTACCAGGGCCCGTCAGAGGGTGAGTATAGCGATATTTTTTATTTTAATTCTTTATTTTACACTTAAATCTGAATTCCGATACCAATTCCCGATATCTTAAACATATCGGGAATCGGTATCGGAATTCCGATTCCAGATTCAGAAGATCGCCGACTTCATGGCCGACCCCACACAGGGGTCGGGTCGGGTTTCATGAAACCCGACTTTGCCAAAAGTCGGCGACTTCTGAAAATGTTCGACCCGTTTCGCTCAACCCTACTCACCACACATCTAGATAAGTTCCTTAGGGGGTCTACTTTCCAAAATGGTGTCACTTGTGGGGGGTTTCAATGTTTAGACACATCAGGGGCTCTCCAAACGCAACATGGCGTCCCATCTGAATTCCATTCAATTTTGCATTGAAAAGTCAAATGGCACTCCTTCGCTTCCGTGGTTTACCCCCACATATGGGGTATCGGCGTAGTCAGGACAAATTGTACAACAACTTTGTGGTCCATTTTCTCCTGTTACCCTTGGTAAAATAAAACAAATTGGAGCTGAAGTAAATTTTTTTTTTTAAAAAGTTAAATGTTCATTTTTATTTAAACATTCCAAAAATTCCTGTGAAACACCTGAAGGGTTAATAAACTTCTTGAATATGGCTTTGAGCACCTTGAGGGGTGCAGTTTTTAGAATGGTGTCACACTTATTATTATTACACACACATTATACACTTGGGTATTTTCCATCATATAGACCCCTCAAAATGACTTCAAATGAGATGTGGTCCCTAAAAAAAAATGGTGTTGTAAAAATGAGAAATTGCTGGTCAACTTTTAACCCTAATAACTCCCTAACGAAAAAAAAATTTGGTTCCAAAATTGTGCTGATGTAAAGTAGACATGTGGGAAATGTTACTTATTAAGTATTTTGTGTGGCATATCTCTGTGATTTAATTGTATAAAAATTCAAAGTTGGAAAATTGCGAAATTTTCTAAATTTTCCCCAAATTTCCATTTTTTTCACAAATAAACGCAGGTAATATCAAAGAAATTTTACCACTATCATGAAGTACAATATGTCGTGAGAAAACAGTGTCAATCACCGGAATCCGTTGAAGCGTTCCAGAGTTATAACCTCGTAAAGGGACAGTCGGGGCTTAAGGGGTTAAACAGTTATCCTGTGCTGACAGACCATTTATGTTTGCTATGCTATTTTTATATATGAACACTGATTTTTTTTTTGGTTTGTTCTTGAGAAAAGCTCCACATAGTTGATGAAAAATTGCTTGTACAACAGTGGTAAATAAATCAAGCGCATTACTTGCTAATCCGGGATTGCTCCCCTTTTTTCTTCTCTACATTGGATGATGACAGCAGAGTCGTGCTCCCTGAGGCTCCGCACCCAGCCTGAGATACTGTGCTGCCACATTTTCTTTTGTGTTACAACTTTGAGGTTGCACAGAACTGTAACCTGGACTTGTATGTGAGCTTATAAAGTGTCTTTATTATGACTATACAAGTCAGTCATATACAATGGAATCTGTTTGAACTACTGTTACATTATATCACAAAATAGGTTTTTATTTTATTTTTAGCAATGTGTTTTTATAACTCCAAACCATGCTTTTCTATTGTTGTCTGTTTGCTTTTTTCCCACATGGACTTCATTTACGGATGCCTGATATAATGTGTATTTATGCTTATCTGCATGCCAGCAGGAGGGTGTGTCGGCCTTGTCACATCTGCACTATATTTTGTTTAGTCGCCTGTGCAGACACGTACTTAAATTCATAGCAAATCAGACCATAAAAACAAAATCCCCCCATATTTTAAAGAAAACATATACACAATAAATACTATATTTTAAAGTCCGATCTAAAATCTACTGTATACGAGAGATCTACACCTACTCTATGCGAGAGATCTATATCTACTGTATGGGAGAGATCTACATCTACTGTACACGAGAGATCTACATCTACTGTACATGAGAGATCTACATCTACTGTATGCGAGAGCTCCAAATCCACTGTATACGGGAGAGCTACATCCACTGTATGTGAGAGATCTACATCCACTGTATGCAAGAGATCTACGTCTACTGTATGCGAGAGATCTACATCTACTGTATGTGAGAGATCTGCGACTACTGTATGCGAGAAGACCTATGTCTACTGTATATGAGAGACCTACGTCTACTGTATGCAAGAGATCTACGTCTACTGCATGCTAGAGATCTACAGTACAGACCAAAAATTTGGACACACCTCATTTAAAGATTTTTCTGTATTTTCATGACTATGAAAATTGTACATTCACACTGAAGGCATCAAAACTATGAATTAACACATGTGGAATTATATACTTAACAAAAAAGTGTGAAACAACTGAAAATATGTCTTATATTCTAGGTTCTTCAAAGTAGCCACCTTTTGCTTTGATGACTGCTTTGCACACTCTGGGCATTCTCTTGATGAGCTTCAAGAGGTAGTCACCGGGAATGGTCTTTCAACAATCTTGAAGGAGTTCCCAGAGATGCTTAGCACTTGTTGGCCCTTTTGCCTTCACTCTGCGGTCCAGCTCACCCCAATCCATCTCGATTGGGTTCAGGTCTGGTGACTGTGGAGGCCAGGTCATCTGGCGTAGCACCCCATTATTCTCCTTCTCGGTCAAATAGCCCTTACACAGCCTAGAGGTGTGTTTGGGGTCATTGTCCTGTTGAAAAATAAATGATGATCCAACTAAACGCAAACCCGATGGAATAGCATACCGCTGCAAGATGCTGTGGTAGCCATGCTGGTTCAGTATGCCTTCAATTTTGAATAAATCCCCAACAGTGTCACCAGCAAAACACTCCCACACCATCACACTTCCTCCATGCTTCACGGTGGGAACTAGGCATGTAGAGTCCATCCATTCACCTTTCCTGCGTCGCACAAAGACATGGTGGTTGGAACCAAAGATCTCAAATTTGGACTCCTCAGACCAAAGCACAGATTTCCACTGGTCTAATGTCCATTCCTTGTGTTCAAAAGAAGAAACACACTGGCGCTCCTAAGATAAACAAGATGGAAAGCTGCTGGTGCCTAGACAGCCACTGTGCTAAATCTGTCGCGTAATGTGGAGGATTGTAAAATAGATAAGGACACCGCGCTAACCAGCTGGAAATGTACAATAGGATCAAAGTGCCTAAAGAATGAGAAACCTGAGAATGGATACACAGGAGCTGCTAATAGGCAGCTAACAACAATGAGGAAGCGGCTCCGTCCCTACAATAACACTGCTAGTCACAGCTCCACAAATGAAGATAAGCAAATGCCAGACCGCCGTTGCCAGCAATCACCGACCGCCCAATGACTTATTGCCTATGGTAGGTGCAATCTGTATGTGAGTGTATAACAGATGAATTAAAGTTAATACACTTACTGTTAAGTAGCAGGTGCTAGCGTAGTGCTAGTGTGGATAGGAGCAGGGGCAGCTGCCAGCTGTGTGTCCGGAGCAGGAAGGTCCAGACGGTGATGACGGACAGCAGAAGCACTCACTGGTTCGGGAGCATCCTCCCTAGCTAGTGCTCTGCTTACACACGCCTGAAACGCTGTTAGACCGGCACACGTGGGCTGCGAGAATACCGCTAGGCAGAGCGGTGGAGTAGGGGGGCGTGTAGTAAGGGTGACGTCACCAGGATGGAAAAGGGGGAAAGAGCAGAGGACGGGTGCCGATAGGGATCACAGTGCCTACGCGTTTCGAAGGTCTCCGGACCTTCTTCGTCAGCCCTGAAAATACAGAAAAATCTTTAACACTAGGACTACTGGACTCGTGACCCCGCCTAGAACTACTGAAAGGAGTCATTTTGACTCCTTGCTTGTTTTCGTTTATTTTTAGAGTTTCATTTGTGGTTATTTATTAATAATTATATTTTTTGTAATGTATTATTATTGTGAGATCCAACAGTAATGCTTTTGATTGTTTTTTTTCTGCTTTTCTTATTTTTCTACAGAAAATAACAATAATTATAATAGACGTTTTTCAAACATTTTTTTTTATTCAAGTGCACACATATAAACAACAACTGAAGAACAAAAAGCAGAGAAAATGTAGGTGGAGGAGCATGAAAATATGGCGCAGAATTCACCTTCTAAACATTTGGTGTTTCGCATTTTAGGCATTGCCTTTGATTTATGGCAGTACATTGCCCACACAAAGACTTACCACAAGTCTTACAATTGCCGACAGATCTATTTTTCTTGCACTTTTCTTTGATCTGGCAAAATTTTGTTTGAACCATCACTTCTGAACATGTAGAAACTTGGGACGTGGAACCCTTTTCCCTATCTGTGACATAAGGACCACTCAACTCTCTCACAAGCGTTTGCAAAAATGCCTTGCGTGACATTTTTTGGTGGGTAATCTCCTTGAATATTATACATGCATTTATACCCGCAAAGTCTAAGGCATTTTCAAATGCATGAACAGGCCATCTCCTTGTGGATGTTCGTGTGGTATATTTTCGTGCCATCTGATCCACTACATCTACTCCATATTTTGTTTCATTGTAAAACTTTACCGTTTCTGGAGTTTTTTTAGCGGAATCAGACGCAACAACAACATCTGGATGGACGGAACTCAAAATGACAACACTTTTGTTGGGCTTTCCTTGATATACTGTAAGTGTAAAATTGTCTTCATTTCTAAACACTTTAGTGTTGTACAATTCCTCTTTCATGGATTTTATTTCTTTAGGCACTTCTCGCCTTATCTTATTCAGTGTTCCCACGATGGTTGTTCCTTTGCTTTTTAGCTGTTTAGCTAATTTTACTAAAGTAAAATAATTATCGGTTGTAACATTGCGACCTTTTTTCAAAAACGGGTCCAATAAATTCATTACCACATGGTCAGCTAAACGGTCCTCAGCACGGCGTGTGTCATCTTTGCCTAGATAAGGGAAGCCATTTGCCAGATATTTGCTCTCCTTATCAACAGCTAGCCAATATTTGTGGCCATATTTATCTGGTTTGGAAGGCATGTACTGCGTGAATGGACACCTAGTTTTGCTTGGGAAAAGTTGCTCATCCACCGTTATGTATGGGCCAGGTTTGTAACACGCAATACAATTTGCAATAAACCTGTCCCACACAGTAGAAAATAGAGCAAACTTGTCCGTTTGCAGTCTCTCCGATCGAGTAGATTTCTCATCAAATCTGAGAAACCTCATAATTTCAACAAAGTGGTCCCTAGACATTGTCGCTTTGCAAAACGGTATTCCCCAGTCATTACACCAAATACTGCTAATCGAGTGACGGTTCGTGCCAGATATTCCACGAGCATAGAATATCGCAATGAATGCATCTAGCTCCTCATCAGATAGAGTAAACTGTAAATTATTGTTCCTGCATGCTTCTGCAAGCGTACAGTTCTTTATATGTGTCAATATATATGAATCAAAAAATAAACGCCATGCTCTCAAAGGACTATCGATAATGATATTTCTTCTGGCGTATCCTGTAGGGCCAGGTGCTTCTCGAAGAATATTTTGGCTGTCACGCCTACCAGGCAAGTGTTGTCCAATTTCAACAGGTTTCCATTGAATACCATCCGCTGAAACTAGTATTCCTTCAGATTCGCCTTCTCTGGTGTTTGTTGTTGCATTACCTTCGCCGCCATCGTTATCTGTTGTTCTTTCATTTCTGGGACGTTTTGCTGATTTTTTCTGTCCACGACCAGGAGGATGGTCACGAGGCAACATAACTGCATGAGCCCGATCCCCAGTTGATGTGCTTGGAATATCTGGAAAAAAGTTGATGAATATTTAGAATTTTTGTTTTGTAAGGGTCCGTGCACACTGGCTGGATTAGCGGCGGAATATCCGACCAGATATTCTCACCACAATCCGGCCCGTACCTGCCCGCTCAGGTACAGAGCGGAGTTTCATACCTGAAGCTCCGCTCCGAACCCCGGGCTGGAGCCGCTGTCTGGGACGGAGCCGTGCTCGTGCGTAAGCAAGCGCTGCTCTGTCCCTGACAGCGGCTCCAGCCCGGGGTTCGGAGCGGAGCTTTAGGCATGAGCGGGCAGGTACGGCCTGTATTGCGGCAAGAATATCCAGATGGCTATTCAGCCAGAATTCTGCTAGTGTGCACAGGCCCTAACTCAGTGTGTGGAAGAACAAATAAATACACATAACTACTTACCTTCTGGATTTGTTCCTTCTGAGTCTTCAGATTCACTTGATATGTTCTGAGGAATGAAATCTTCATCACTGTCAGAATCAAATACATGTTCCTGCAATTCGGATTCCGATTCATCCTCCGGTATGGATTGCAAAGTAGCCAGAATATCCTGAGGCTTTATCAAACGTCTTCTCTCCATATTCCTCACAAATTCCATAATTCTATATAGTTCCCTGCTGAAAAATAGAAATGAAATGAAAACTAAAAGAAATAATAACTGTTCTGCCACCTTCAAAAGTAGGTGGGCTGAATCAGTTGACAGACAGCTAAACTATTTCATAACAATTCATACCTGTATGAGTCTTCAGAGCTCGTATGTCTGCGTCTGTTCTCTTTGTCTCTTCAGCTGAACTGAAAGTAAAGTTACTATCCAGAATACTGTCTCCTGCTAGGACCTTAGAAAAACACCACCCTTCATTAGCATAAGATAAGAGCCTAGAGTAAACAAGCTATTTTGTTCAGCATTACACAGTAATACAAGCAGGTAAAACACAAGGAAAATGTGAAAAGTTGACATGTAAATTGAACTACATCTATATGAACATCAGGGTAAATAAGACAGAGTGAAAAAATTATGCACAAAACTTTATAGCAACATTTAGTGACAAAAGGACCTCAAAATATAGTAGGGAGTCAAAATGACTCCCTTCAGTAGTTCTTGGTAAATTTTGAAAAAAACGCGCAAATTTTTTACCAAAATTATTTATTCTCACAAAATCTTTTTTCACATCATATTTGAGGAAAAGTCACCGAGTTTCAAGCCGGAATTCTGAAAAATGTAGTCACAGAAGAGAAATAAAAAACGAAAGGAGTCAAAATGACTCCATCAGTAGTTCTAATGAGGAGTGTCCAAACTTATGGTCTGTACTGTACGTCTACTGTATGCGAGAGATCTACGTCTACTGTATGCGAGAGACCTACGTCTACTCTATGTGAGAGAACTACGACTACTGTATGCGAGAGACCTACGTCTACTGTATGCGAGAGATCTATGTCTACTGTATGCAAGAGAACTACGTCTACTGTATGCGGGAGATCTACATCTACTGTATGCAGGAGATTACTATGGCTTGCTGTGAAAGAATTAGCAAATATAAATCTACTATCAAAAAGAAAATGATTGCCAATTCCAAAATATTTCTTGGAGGCCAACAGCAGTGTCAGCCAATTGAGGTTATGGATCATTGACCAGGTACCACAGATGTGGAGGGGTGGTGACATGCAGAAGATTCTGAGACAATAAGAATCATTATGGAGCCAAGATACCTTGAGTTTAAAAGGAATGAACATTGACTTTGCTTTAAACCCTTTTTTTTTGTAAGTCTCTTAGTGAAAGAAATACCTTGGCAAGAGATGCTTGGCATAGTTTGCCAGTTTAAGAGTACACACGTTAACCTATTTGTTTCAGATAATCCTGCCCCCAAAATGTGTCTCTTGGCAAGACAAACAGCATAAAATACAAGAAGTGAAATGGGTGAATAACGCTTCAAGAATGCTAAAGTAATTGATGTGCTGCAGATTTGAAACAGCTTCAAAACTGCAAGGAAAAAATAAGCTGTGTGTGCATGAGACTTAATGAATATCACTCACTTTGTTGGTACTAGGAAATGCTTTAATTTGTGACCAAACTGCGTGGAAAAAAACAAGACAAAAATACATAAAATACTTCATGTGTGAACATACCCTAGTTTTTACCTTTCTTTTCTCATTTTAGGTTTTTGTTCATTTTGAATAATCTACTAGAAACCTGCATTTAAGGGTAATGCAACTATACACACTTATGCATGTGATAATCTTTATCAAATTGTACGCTTTACAGTTGGACGCTATGTGTAAGATCCATCATTATTTAAAGTTTTGATGGAAAAACACATTTTTGTTCATATCGTTTGTTATTTTCATTGTGGATATTTTTCCATTTATAACCAAAAATGGCACTAAAATGTCCTGCATAAAATAATAAGGCTTCATACAACTGTCTAAAAAAAAAAAAAAAACTATGGGCCTCATAATGAGACAGGCACCCCAAAAAATTATGCATTTTTTTATATGCACTGGGATTCCGATGCAGAGCAATAAATCTGACCGGCAACCTCATGATTGGCTCAGGTCTCGATGATGTTAATCCCGTGTTATCTTCTAGATATTTTTAAAAAATAAATGCAAAATATATCAACTAGTGATGAGTGAATATACTCGTTACTCGAGATTTCTCGAGCACGCTCGGGTGACCTCCGAGTATTTTTTAGTACTCGGAGATTTAGTTTTCATTGCCACAGCTGAATGATTTACATCTGTTAGCCAGCATAAGTACATGTGGGGGTTGCCTGGTTGCTAGGGAATCCCCACATGTACTTATGCTGGCTTAGGGTATGTTTCCACGTTCAGCATCAGGATTTGACGCTGGTAAAATCTGCACCTGAGGTCCCTGGCAGGTCACCTGCGTTTTTCATGCGTTTTTTCATGCGGATTTGTGTGTGTTTTTGTAAGCTCAATAAAGATATACAAAAAAAAGAATTGTGATGTCATTTCTTGTCCAACCTCTTCATTTATATACTCCATTGAAGAATATACACACACAGCTAGATAGACAGACAAATAGATACGTTAGATGGATACAATAGATAGATACGATACATATCTATCGTATCTGTCTATCGTATCTATCTATCATATTTATCTATGGTATCTATCTATCGATAGATATATCGGTAGATAATAGATAGATATATCTATAAATATATCTATATATAGATACATCGATATATAGATATATTGATAGATAGATAATAGATAGATACGATAGATAGATTGATAGATATGATAGATGGATCACACAAGAGAGAAACTCGGACGAGTCTCGCATCTTAATACCCGGCACTGCGAGATGTGAGACTCGTCCGAGTTTCTCGCATGTGTGATCCCGGCCTTAAATAAAGATACACACACGAAATCTGCGTTAGGCCGGGGTCACACTCGCGAGAAACTCACACAAGTCTCTCGCTTCAATACCTGGCACTGTTGCGGGCACTCGGGACCAGAGTGTGCGGCTGCATGTATTTCTATGCAGCTGAATGCTCCGGTCCTGAGTGCCCACAGCAGTGTCGGGTGTTTACCCCGGCCTTAAATGCAATATGTTTAATTTAAAAAAAAAAAAAAAAATGTGAAAAAACATGGCGTGGGCTCCCTGCACATTTTCTGCGCCAGAGAGGGAAAGCCAGCGACTGGGGGACTGATATTTGTAGCCTGGGAAGGGGTTAATACCCATGGAGCTTCCCAGGCTATGAATATCAGCCCGCAGCTGTCTGCATAGCCTTTACTGGCTATAAAAATAGGGGGACCCCCCAAAAAAATGATGTGGGGTCCCCATATAATTTATAGCCAGAAAGGCTACGCAGACAGCTGCGGGCTGATATTCATAGCCTAGAGAGGGACCATGGGTATTGCCCTCCCCCGGCTACAAATATCAGCCCCCAGCTGCCCCAGAAATGGCGCATCTATAAGATGTGCCAATTCCGGCTCTTAGCCTCTCTCTTCCCACTCCAAGTAGCGGTGGGATATGGGGTAATAAGGGGTTAATGACACCTTAGGTGACATTAAGCCCGGTTAATAATGGCGAGTCGTCAATAAGACTCCTATCCATTATTAATCCTACTAAAGTGTAAATAAAACACAGACACTAGAAAAAAGTATTTTAATGAAATAATTACACACACTTTTTGACCATATTTTTATTGTACGCTCAATCCACTTGAAGACCCTCGTCCTGCAAAAAAGCAAAAAAAAACAAAAACAAATTCATACTCCCTGTCCGCAGATAACGAGTGTCCCACGATGAGTCCAGCTCTGCTACATCTGGATGCCTGACATCCAGACATAGCAGAGCTTGTAGATAATCGCTGGAGATCACCTACATTCTAGCACTCACGGTCAGCTGTCCGTGAGAATCAGACTAGTGTGACCGGAGATAACTCCCGGTCACGTGCACGGCAGTTCTCGTGTTAAGCTAAGTTATCGAGAGAACTTATCTTAGGCCGGGATCACACAAACGTGAGATACGGCCGAGTCTCGCAGGTGAAAACCCATCTCTGGCGCCGGCACTCCGGAGCAGAGCGTGCGGCAGCACAGCAATACATGGAGCTGCACGCTCTGCTCCCAAGTGCTGACGCCAGAGGAGGGATTTCACCTGCGAGACGCGGCCGTATCTCGCGTATGTGTGATCCCGGCCTTACCGCGAGAACTGCAGTGGACGCGGGGCTTCCGGCGGCGGGACAGGTAAGCCGGCATGTGACATGCGTAGTAAGCTGCATTAACGCAGTTTCTACGCATTTCACTAATGATTAGATGCGATTTTACCGCATCTAATTATTATCTATGGGAAATTTACGGCGCAGCAACGGAGCGTCGCCGCACTATAAACAGACATGCTGCGTTCTGAAAAGAAGCGCCGCATGTTTGTTTACGTGAGTCTGCCACCTGTGTGTTTCATGAAATCCCCTCCACTATGCTGTAACATCTGGACGCTGCGTGTTTGACGCTGCGGCTCTACGCAGCGTCAAACATGCAGTGTTTCCTGAACGTGGACACATACCCTTAGAGATGTAAATCATTCAGCTGAGGTAAGGAAAACTAAATCTCCGAGCACTAAAAAATACTCGGAGGTCACCCGAGCATGCTCGAGAAATCTCGAGTAACAAGTATATTCGCTCATCACTAATATCAACCTAAATTTACCCCTAGCATAAAATACAATGTGTTATGATTATGAAAAAAAAACAATCTCAGAATCAGTGGGACACACTGAAGCATTCCAGTGTATTACTATTTGTGATGAGTGAACATGCTCAAATAACGTCTTATCTGAGCACCAGTGGGTGCTATCTGAGCATCTGGGCGTGCTCCTATATTATGTTCCAGTTTCTGAAGCTGCATGATTTGCAGCTGTTAGGGTATGTGTCCACGTTCAGGATTGCTTCAGGCTTTGGTCAGGATTTTATGCAGGTAAAATCCTGACCAAAAATGCACCCGAGGTCACTGGCAGGTCACCTGCGGTGTTCCTGCGTGTTTTGCTCATTGTAGCAACATGCTGTGTTCTGAAAAAACGCAACGCATGTGCGTTTTTGCGGGAAAAACGCATGCATTTTTTAATGCACAGTGGAGACGGGATTTCATTAAATCCCCTCCACTATGCTGTAACATCTGGACGCTGCGTTTTTGACGCTGCGGCTCAACGCTGCGTCAAAAACGCAGCGTTTCCTGAACGTGGACACATACCCTTAGACAATCCCCACATGTTGTGTCTAACAGCCACAAATCATGCAGCCGCAGGGACTTGAACATAATATACAAGCACACCCAATGCTCGCATAACACCCGAGCATGCTCAGATAAGATGTTATTCGAGCATGTTTGCTCATCACTAATTATTACATAAAGTGACTCTGGTCCGAATTGAAAAGATTGGTCTGGTCACGAAGGAGAAAAAAGTCTCTGGCACGAAAGGGTTAATGGTGCTTTGAAAATGTAGTAATTCTTAAAACCATGTTTGAAGACTGAAGAATAGTTTTATCCTTTTATTTTTGTTGCCATTCATGACCTCAAAACTTCAATTCAATTAGGTGCAAATAAAAAGCTTAAAGGGCCCATACACAGTAGATTACTTCCGGCTGAACCAATGTTTAGCTGGCAGCAATCTCTCCCAGACACAGGAGAGCTCGCTTTGCCAAGAGCCTGTGTTCCTTAAGGCCTGTCCCACACGTCCAGATAATTCCGGTACCGGAAAAATCGGTACCGGAGTTATCAGTGTCCGTGTGCTCACGTGGCACATGAGTGTGGCACACGTGCGGCAGCCGTGTGCCGCCCGTGTGCCGACTGGGTACCACATGGACCTTGCAGGAGACAGCGCTAGAGATAAGCACTGTCCCCTGCATCTGGTGCTGAAGCCGCCATTCATTTCTTCTCTCCAGCAGCGTTCGCTGGAGAGAAGATATGAAAAATCTTTTTTTTTTTTTTTTTGACTATGCGGCTCCACCCCATATTCATCATTGTAATGAGCGGTACTACGTGACCGCTCATACAGGAAGAAGCTGCGGCGCTGAGAGGAAGCAGCGAGGGAGCCGGGTGAGTATTTTATTTCCAGCGGGCGGGCGCACAGGGCGTGGGAGGGGGGGGTGACAGGGATCTTTATTTGAAACACAAAAAAAAAAAAGATTTTTCATATCTTCTCTCCAGCGAACGCTGCTGGAGAGAAGAAATGAATGGCGGCTTCAGCACCACAAGCTGGGGGGACAGCGCTTACTGTAGCGCTGTCTCCTGCACGGCACACGGACGGCATCCGTGTGCGGTACGTGTTTTACACGGACCCATTGACTTTAATGGGTCCGTGTGATCCGTGCGCTCCCACGAACACTGACATATCTCCGTGTTTTTCAAACAGACACACGGTCCGTGAAAACACGCTGACATGTGCAGAGACACATTGATTTTAATGTGGCTACGTGAGTCAGTGTCTCCGGTACGTGAGGAAACTGTCACCACACGTACCGGAGCCACTGACGTGTGAAACCGGCCTAAAAGAGAGCCACTGTTAGACATCTTTAGCAAAGCCTTAGAGAACAAAGGATCTTGCAGTCCAAAGTCAGACGTGCTGGATACTTATCTCCTCCGACAATCTGTCGGTGGAGAGTCGGGAGACCTCAATACACGTTAGGCTACTTTCACACTTCCATCGGTACGGGGCCTTCGCAAACCGTCGGCCCGACATACCGACGGACGTTGTGCTAAATGTAGCACAACGTGGGCAGCGGATGCAGTTTTACAACGCATCCGCTGCCCATTGTGATGAGCGCGGTCGGAAATGGCGGACACGTCGCACAAAAAAGTTGCATTGAACTTTTTTTGTGCGTCGCGTCTGCCAAAACACGACGGATCCGTCGCACGACGGATGCGATGTGTGCCCATCCGTCCCGATCCGTCGCTAATACAAGTCTATGGGCAAAAAACGCATCCTGCAAGCACATTTGCAGGATCCGTTTTTTGCCCATAACGGCGGATTGTGTCGGAGCCCAGAAGACGGAAGTGTGAAAGTAGCCTTAGACTGTCTGCTGAAGCCACCAATATTGATAGTTTTGCCAGAATACTAGTAATCTAATGTGTATATGGACCTTTATTTTGTTCTGTTGCAGTTAAGACAGGCTGAATGTGGGTGTAATTACAGATAGGAAATGCAGACCATTTCATGAGGAGCAATTGTGGTTGCCTTTTGTAGTTTCCATTTATCTTATCTGTATTTTACGGTTCCTGTCATGTCCATTGTCACTGGTTTACTGACTATTATAAAGAAAGACTCAGAGGTTTACAAGACTTTCTCCTACAGAGTTATACAACTGACTACGTCCTTTGTAACATTTTATATACAGGGCCACTACTAATGGATTTTTATAGAATCCATTTTGTGTAATAAAGTCACACACAATAGGACTTGTGTGCTGGAAAACAGATCCAAAGAAATGGCTCCTTCATTCAGTTCATCCACTCAACTGCTGCTTCTGTAGGCCTCATTCACATGTCCATATTTCTTTCTTATTTTTCATCAGCGTTTGTCTGCCGAAATCAGGAGTGGAACTTACAGAGAAAAGCTATCATTGAAAGATTTACACCTCTTCTGTGTTTTGGAGACACTCCTGGTTTGGGCATCCAAATACTGATGAAATACTGATCCAATATACCAATGTATGAATGAAGCCTTAGTCTGGAGTTCACATGTCCAGTAATCACTCGTTGACTCTAGTAACACTGGCTCAGTTTTAGGCCACGTTCACACGTTCAGTATTTGGTCAGTATTTTACATCAGTATTTGTAAGCCAAAACCAGGAGTGGGAACAATCAGAGGAAAAGTATAACAGAAACATATGCACCACTTCTGTATTTATCACCCACTCCTGGTTTTGGTTTACAAATACTGAACATGTGAATGTGCCCTTAAACAGATCTGTTCACAATGATTTGAATGATTTAACAAACGGATGCGGCAGCAATTAGTTATTTTAGCTGGTCAAAAAAGTTGTCTGCACCAGGGACGGATACAGACAGAAGAGGACCCCTGTACGAGAATAGTATATGGGCACTTTGAAGTTCAATAACTTTGCTTTGGAGGTGAAGGTGGGCCGCCTTACCTCTTGGGCCCTCTTTTTGTGGCTTCACAGGTTGCACCAATGTCTGCCCTCAATCTGCTCAACATATGTGTCTGGCTAAAAAACAACAACTGATTGCTGCTGCATCATTGAAGTCAATGTGAAAGGATCAGTCACAGAAAACAAAGTAGGTGGGAAGGTGCACATTTGGCTACGCCAAAGGTTCTTCGAGCGCCTGTGTTTGATTTGGACAGTCATTTTGTGCTGACAAACTCAATTTCAAATGAAGCAAAAAAAAGAAAAGAAATTGCAACCAATCAGAAAAGTCCATCAAAGATTAAAAGTACAAAAAACTTTATTGAAGATGAAGAAGATAACAAATAGATATGCACAAATGCTGAAAAAGGGGGTGCACATCCAGAGGTACTGTATGAAAAGCAAAATACATGTGTGGGAAGCAATTATTGTATACAAGAGGATATAATAGCCGTAGGTGTATAGTACCGTAGATGAATGTACATGTGGGAATGGGAATAGCATTCAAAAGGCAAATGACATATATAAACGTATTTTTGATGACATTTTAAAATGACACATATAAATGTCACATATGGTATGTATTTTGGCTTTTATACCATGGGATCAGCATGTATAATATATTCAATTGATACTTTATTGATCTTCAATAAAGTTTTTTATATTTTTAATCTTTGATTATATGAACTTTTCCAATCGGTTGCTCCTTCATTTTTTCTTTATCAATTATTCTGATTGTCCTATTTTTGCCACTGTTAGTCCTTTATAATTACACATGTAGTTTAATAATTATTCTGCATAGTCACAGACTTACGTCATAAAGCTACCACCAGAATATCACTTCTACATATTATTTCCTTCGTCATTCATCATTTGTTTCCCCTTAAAATGGCAGAGTCTATTGACTTTGCACTAGCAGCAGTCAATGAAAATATGATTGTGCATTTTGTTTAATGTCAAAACGCAAAATCTCGGAGTTTGCTACAAGTAAAGTGCCCTGTATTTCAAATGGAGTTATATTGTATAAGATTTCCTATCCCCTCTAGAACAGACGTGAGAAAACGATCATGTAATACAGGACAGACCTTATTATGTAAAGGTACCATTAAATAATCCATTGTGTTTATGATGTTTATTTGGGAAGTGAAGGAAATCATGCAATGCGCCTCTGGAGCGAAACAACAGACCACATCAAAACACAGGAAGAGGCCGCTCGGCTGGACAAGGCTGACCCAATATTACATCTACAGTAATATTATGGAGGAAACCAGTTTGCTTAATGGCCATTTCAATAAAATTCCCTGTGCAATACATTATATCCTTCAATAGCAACAAGACAATTCAAGAGAAAGTATTCATTTATGAAACCGGAAAATAAACAAGGTTCTTACGGCAATCGCAGGCTCTCCAGGAACCCTGACGTGTGTTTGATCAGTCCTGGAAGACATTCCTTGTGTTAGTCACCATACATTGGTGTTTCCTGGACAAGGTCATGTAATGTCCATTAAGGGATTTTTTTCACACTTGAGTATGTTTTGCAGTATTATTATTCGTCATAAACCAATATACTCTACATGACTGTTACTAATTTCATTACCTTATCAAAGGAGACGTGTAATCTTCTGAATGTAAATGTAAAATGGTTTCCCAATAGATATGAATTGAAGACTTGGTTATTGAAACCCAAAAATGTATCCAGAAAAATAATACAAAGCAAAAGACATTTATTTTTTTTAAAGTTGAGTTTTAATTGAAGACGACGATGTTAATTGATATACAATATAAGAGAATAGTCAGATCACTATTTGCCTGTATAGTGTAATTTTTAATTTACGTCATTGCATGCATTTAATTATTCATTATATGACGAATTCCTAATCTCTTGCAATTCCCCCCTCACTTACTTTGTGTTTATACTTTTGTTTAAAAGTGATGTTCAATTTTTAAATTTGAATTGTCAATAGGATTTCACTGTTCAACTTAGCTTTTGACACAAACTGCAAGGTTTAGTCTACTTTGGCTGCAGTGATCATGTGCTATAGACGAGATGTCACCGCAGCAGCGTCAAAGCCCGGGGAGCCTCGAAGAAAAAGCCATGCAGAATCAGGTGAATTTTGTTACTTTTGTCATATTAAAGAGAGCAAGCGTACAGACAATGAAATGTAAGAGTGGACATCCCCTTTAACTATTTATGATTATTTAAATCATGAATATAGGGTAAATAAAGGGTTGTCCAGTCAAGAAAAAAAGCCAATAGGGAGAAATGGTTTGCACTTAGGAAGAATGGAGAGGTGCTGGAGGAGTGGCTGTTGTCCCAAATCGTCTAAGCTATGTCCACTGCTCTCTCAAAATCAATTTTGCAAGATGATTTTATTCACTAACGTATATACATTAAGGTAAGGGAATCAAATGAGACAATAAGCAATAAAAAAACATATTTAGTCAGGCACCAATTGTGCAAGCTCTCCCACTTAAAAAGATGAGAGAGGCCTGTAATTTACATCATAGGTAGACCACAACTATGAGAGTCAAAATGAGAAAACAAATCCAGGAAACCACCTTGTCTGATTTTGGAAAATTTATTTTGAAAATTATGGTGAAAAATAAGTATTTGGCACCTAAAAACATGCAAGATTTCTGGCTCTCACAGACCTCTAACTTCTTTTTTAAGAGGCTCCTCTGTCCTCCACTCATTAGTAATGGCACCTGTTTGAACTCGTTATCAGTATAAAAGACACCTGTTCACAACCTCAAGCAGTCAGACTCCAAACTCCACTATGGGGAAGACCAAAGAGCTGTCAAGGACACCATAAACAAAATTGTAGCCCTGCACCAGGCTGGGAAGACTGAATCTGCAATGGGCAAGCAGCTTGGTGTGATGAAATCAACTATGGGAGCAATAATAAGAAAATGGAAGACATACAAAACCACTGATAATCTCCCTCGATCTGGGGCTCCATGCAAGATGACAAGAACGGTGAACAAAAATCCCAGAACCACATGGGGGACCTAGTGAATGACCTGCATAGAGCTGGGACCACCATAACAAAGGCTACCATCAGTAACACACTACGCCGCCAGGGACTCAGATCCTTCAGTGCCAGACATGTACCCCTGCTTAAGCTAGTACATGTTCAGGCCCGTATGAAGTTTGCTAGAGAGCATTTGGATTATCCAGAAGAGTATTGGGAGAACGTCATATGGTCTGATGAAACCAAAGTAGAACTGTTTTGTAGAAACAAAACTTATGTTTGGAGAAGACAGAATGCTGAGTTGCATCCATGAACACCATACCTACTGTGAAGCATGGGGCTGGCAACATCATGCTTTGAGACTGTTTCTCTGCAAAGGGACCAGGACGACTGATCCATGTACATGAAAGAGTGAATGGGGCCATGTATCAAAAGATTTTGAGTGCAAACCTCCTTCCATCAGCAAGGGCATTGAAGATGAAATGTGGATGGGTCTTTCAGAATGATAATGATCCCAAGCACACTGCCAGGGCAATGAATGAGTGGCTTCGTAAGAAGCATATGAAGGTCCTGGAGTGGCCTAACCAGTCTCCAGATCTCAACCCCATAGAAAGCCTTTGGAGGGAATTGAAAGTCTGTGTCGCCCAGCGACAGGCCCAAAACATCATTGCTCTAGAGGAGATCTGCATGGAGGAATGGGCCAACATACCATGAACAGTGTGTGCCAACCTTGTGAAGACTTACAGAAAACGTTTGACCTCTGTCATTGCCAAAAAAGGATATCTAACAAAATAGTGATGAACTTTTATTAATGACCAAATACCTATTTTTCACTATAATTTGCAAAATAAATCTTGCCAAATCAGACAAGGTGATTTTCTGAAATTAAAATGTCAAACACCCCGCTGCAAATAGGGAAGGAAACACTATGTGAGACCTATCGGAACACAAAGGTTCTGCAAGGGTTAAAACAAGGAAAGCCGTCGGGCAAACAACTTACTTGATAGAGTTGGTACTGATGTGCTGCACGTGTACCTGTCCTGATGGGAGCACAGAGTGGCCAAAAAAGGGGGAGCGTCCTCCCGTGGTTGCGACTCTAGCAGACCCAGGATGGGAAGTACGAGGTGCGAGTGTTCCGGATTAGAAGCTGGTGGCGGGCCCTGGCCGGAAGCACCGCCTCAGTAGAGCAGGTTTGCCAGTTGCCACGGAAACATGACGTCACGTGGTGCAAGGATGGGTGCGTGGAGGGGACAGCAGCCAACCAACGCGTTTCGAAGGACAGCGGTCCTTCATCAGGGTTATGGCTGCTGTCTATAGTCCATCCATATATAGTGTCACGGCAGATGCGTGCACCTGCTTACTATGATATGCTAATGTAATCAGACAGCAAAGGTTTAGAAGAGCTGAGGTGGCACGTATTGGGATGAGACTGGAGTGTGAAATATAGTTTTAATAAGAAGAGACAATGTTGTCATGTGTATGATTTAACATATATGATTTGATATTTGATGATTTAGCCATATATGATTTAACATAAAGTAAACCTTCCCCTCCCTTCTTGTATAAATGCAGTGAGTTAAATGAGCTACCAGGAGACAGGCATATACATATGGAGCACATGGGTCCATATATGGACCGATTATGATGTTAAAAATAGGTTATTCTCATTTTTATTGGGTGGACATATAATAAGGATTAAAAATATTATTTATTAGAATACATTTAAAATAGAATATAGAGAAGATAAAAAATAAATGAATAAAACCATAAGGTACTATTTATGGAAAAATAAATACGTAAATGAATAAATACATTTATATATGGATATTTAAGCTAAAAAAAATAAATAAATGCTTATTATAGAAAGCATTGAATTCATTCTGACCCATAATTTATTTTCTGTATGAGCACCAGTATTATTTACAGACATGGGGCATGGCAATGGGGACACGTTTTGCGCCCAGCTATGCTAATTTATATGTAGGAAAACGGGAGGCATCTTGCATCTATACAGCTGGCGAGTTACATAAAGGATTAAAACTATGGCGCTGCTTTATTGACAACATTCTTTTTGTTTGGGAAGGAATGGAGGCAGATCTGAATAAATTCATTTTAGGCCTCTGACAATCTGTTTGGCTTAGAATTTACACCAAACATCAGTCAGTCCAATGTCCACTTCTTACACCTCACTATTTATATTGAGGACAACCATCTACTAACTAAAGGTTACAAGAAGGATGTGGACTCTAACAGTTATATACATTTAAACAGTTGCCTTTTACCTATATGGATCACAAATGTCCCCAGGGGCCAATATACCAGAATCCGGCGCAACCGTACCAAGATTGAAGATTATGAAAAAGAAGCACAAATACTTACTGAACACTTCATAGAAAAAGGATATTCACCATCCATATTGGAAAAAAACAAACAAGATGTGAAAAATATCCCTAAGGAAAAACTTATTCACAAGGCCATACCAAATGATGATGTACCCAGTCTGGAGCAACAAGTACACAAATTACAATTAGTAACTCAACACCATTCAGGATGTGGGAAATTCAACATGATAATCTTCAAATACTGGCCTATTCTTCAAGGCGATAGAATCATAGGGGATTTATTGCCCCCACATCTGAAATTTGTATACAGAAAAGCTCAAAATTTGGGTCTTCTTCTAGCTCCTACAACCAAATCAATCAATCCAACAAGAAGACAAATTGCTAAACGTTTTTTAGCAGCCAAAATAGGTTTTAGTCCGTGTGGCAAATGTTTTTGCTGCATATGTACATCTATGAGGCAAACGCTCCAATCTACATTTACAGATTCAAATAAAACCATGGTATATAATATTAAATCTGCCATTACATGCCTATCTACAGGGATGATCTACATGCTCAAATACCCCTACGATAAAATGTATATAGGAAGAACAAAGACGTCTAACTGACAGAATAAAAGAACACCTGAACAATATTAATAAGGGCTTCAAAGGTCACCCCCTTTCTTGCCATTTTTTGGAAGTCCATAACCAGTCCCTATAAGGGGACCACTTTCTGTGGCATTCAACTATTCCATCCAAATTTAAGAGGGGGAGACTTTTTAAAACAGATGTCAAGGCTCGAATCCAGATGGATATTTTTACTAGACAGCTTAGCCCCAAAAGGGCTGAATCAGGAAATTGAACTATGTGCTTTTTAATGGATTTTTTTAACTCTCAATATCTAATATACAGTATATCCCTTTTAGGCCAAATTTTTCCTTATTTTTTACTCATTTATTCTTAACCCTTTAACACAGTCTATCTATATACCTCTGTGGTACTATAAGTTTTTAGACCCTTGAGGGACTTACGACAGAATAGTGGATATACATATTTCTTAACGCAGTATCAGGAATAAGCATTTATTTATTAAAAAAAGAAATTGAGTTTAAATATGCATATATTAATGTATTATTACATGTATCTATCAACTAAGTTGTTTGCCCGACGTCTTTTCTTGTTTTAACCCTTGCAGAACCTTTGTGTTCCGATAGGTCTCACATAGTGGGTCCTTCCCTATTTGCAGTGCGGTGTTTGACATTTTCATTTCAGTATTTCTACCTTACTTGACAGGGTTTGCACAGAACCTGTCATCACACTTGTGGCTACAAAGCTTCTAATCTCCCTGGTGCGCCAGTGTGTAATTATTTGCATGATTTTCTGGATTTGTTTTCTCCTTTTGACTCTCATAGTTGTGGTCTACCTATGATGTCAATTACAGGCCTCTCTCATCTCTAAGTGGGAGAACTTGCACAATTGGTGGCTGACTAAGTACTTTTTTTTCTCCACTGTATATCTATATGTGTATACACACACACAATAATTGCATAGATATATAGCCCATATTCAGTAAATATGCATATAATGGGAAAATAAATGTAACTAAATAAGTATCACATATAGTAGTGCACCCGCTGATGTAAAGATGAGGATGCCCAGAGAAAATGAGAATGTTGAAATAGCCAAAGTCTATAAAACATATAAGGAAAACTAAGAGATTATACCTGAATCACTTAAATGCAAAGTTTGGTGGCACAGCCTTGCATGGTTGAGTACTATTAAAATAATAAGGAAATATTATAATGCATACGACATGGAATAATAATCACCATCCCTCATAAATATAAGTCCTATCCTTATTTGGATGTACTCCATTCAGGTGAGAAGCAATTAATAGTAGCGCAGGTGCATCCCGAACCTTCACAAAGTGTATTGAGATTGTTGGTGAGGTGGTTCAAGTCTTTTGCCCCAAAAATACTTCCGGTGCCAAAAGGTCTCTGTGCTGGTCAGCTGATGCATAGTAGGTCAATGGCTGAACTCGGGCATCTATGTGATGTCATGGTGGTTGTAGCAATTGGGAATTATATTGAATAGGAATCTAGGTGGTGTAGATGTCAATGGTGAGTTACACAAGTATCATATTAAGTGTGTCACTGAACAGAACATATAGGACTTAGAGGGGATAATTAAATGACGTGAAGGCGTCATAGTGGGCGTGTTATGCCGAAGTTTACAGATGGTAATGTCATCACATAGAACAAAAATTAAGATCAATAGACCAAAGTTAATATGTGGTAACGTCAGCACATACATGTAGAAGGAACTATAAGGTAATATACAGTTGTGTTCAAAAGTTTACATACCCCGGAAGAGTTTTTGCTTTCTTGGCCTTTTCAGAGAATATGAATGATGACACCAAAACTTTTTCTCCACTCATGGTTAGTGGTTGGCCGAAGCAATTTATTGTCAAACTACTGTGTTTTCTCTTTTTAAATCATAATGACAACCAAAACATCCAAATGACCCTGATCAAAAGTTTACATACCCCATTTCTTAATATCGTGTATCGCCCCCTTTAACATCAATGACAGCTTGAAGTCTTTTGTGGTAGTTGTGGATGAGGCTCTTTCTTTTTCAGATGTTTAAAGAAAGCCTCCAGTTCCTGTAAATTCCTGGGCGGTCTAGCATGAACTGGGCGCTTGAGATCTCCCCAGAGTGGCTCAATGATATTGAGGTCAAGAGACTGAGATGGTCACTTCAGAACCTTCACTTTGTTCTGCTGTAGCCAATGACACGTCGACTTGGCCTTTTGTTTTGATTCGTTGTCATGTTGGAATGTCCAAGTACGTCCCATGTGCAGCTTCCGGGCTGATGATTGCAAATTTGTCTCCAGTATTTGCTGATAATGTGCTGCATTCATCTTTCCTTCAATTTTAACTACGTTTTCTGTGCCTTTGTGGCTCACACATCCCCAAAAACATCAGTGATCCACCTCCGTGCTTTACTGTAGGAACGGTTTTCCTTTTATCATAGGCCTTGTTGACCTCTGTAATGTTTATGGTTGTGGTCAAAAAGTTCAATTTTGGTTTAATCACTCCAAATTACCTTGTTCCAGAAGTTTTGAGGATTGTCTCTGTGCTGTTTTGCATATTGTAGGTGAGATACTTTGTGGCATTTGCGCAGTAACGGCTTTCTTCTGGCGACTCGACCATGCAGCCCATTTTTCTTCAAGTGCCTCCTTATTGTGCATCTTGAAACAGCCACACCGCTAGTTTTCAGAGAGTCCAGTATTTCCGCTGATGTTATTTGTGGGTTTTTCTTTGCATCTCAAACAATTTTCCTGGCAGTTGTGGGCAACATTTTTGTTGGTCTACCTGACTGTGGGTTTGTTTTTACAGAGCCCCTGATTTTCTGTTTGTTAATCACAATTTGAACACTGATGACTGGCATTATCAATCCCTTGGATATCTTTTTGTATCCCTTTCCTGTTTTATACAGTTCAACTACCTTTTCCCGTAGATCCGTTGACAATTCTTTTGCTTTCCCCATGATTCACAATACATAAATGTCAGTGGCTGGATGAAGGATGCAAGAGTCTGTCTGGATCTCAGAAACTCACTCAGCTTTTAGGCACACACACTGATTACAAGCAAACAGGTCATAGGTGAGGATGTCGCCTTTAGTAGCCAGTCAAACCCATTTGTGTTAACTTCAGTGCATGTTATCAGGCCAAAATCACCGGGGTATGTGAACATTTGATCAGAGTCATTTGGATGTTTTGGGTTGTCATTATGATTTAAAAAGAGAAAACACAGTAGTTTGACAATAACTGGCTTCACCCAACCACTAACCATGAGTGGAGAAAAAGGTTTGGTGTTATCGTTCACATTCTCTGAAAAAAGGCCAAGAAAGCAAAAACTCTGCCGGGGTATGGAAACTTTTGAGCACAACTGTATATAGTATGAAAAATAAATAAATAAATAAATAAATATATATATTCACCAGATATTGGCTATAAAAATGAGATTTAAAAAAAATAGAACCCACATATTCCAAAAAAAATTCAATATCTGAACTAGAAAAATGTTTTAAAGCTTTTAAAACTATACGTACGAAAAAATAAATGTGCTATGTCAAAAACAAGGGAAGTGGGCCAGTCTTGAACTAGTTAAGGCTTTCAACACTACAGTTCATTAGTGTTTCATTCATATGTGTAGACAAAATGTGATGCATCACTCTACAAGAACCTGGAACCTGAACTCACCGCTGATCTGTAGTATTGCAGGCTAGGACACATCAGGGATGCCACAATCATTTCTCTCTAAGCTTCTAAGACATTCTATGTTTTGCACCACACACAAAGTTGTGCCAGTTTCTGCTTGCATTGGCAACCTTGTGATTTGTTGAGTTGGCATCAAGATAGCACTTACTAAGAAAAAAGGATTAGTACTTTACGTTAGTAAATAGAAATAGTATGACACATCTATTACACATACACAAAAATGCCAACAGGAAGGTAGTGGCTAGTTTTCTTAATCCGACTCTGGGAGAAAATTAAAATACTAGCTGTTGGCATTTCGCGTTACTTCCTGCAAAGTTAAACTTGCCTTAAAGAGTTTTTCCCATTAGAAATATTTATGACATGTAATAGGAGTGAGACCTACACACATCTCAAGAAGAATCTCTCTGATCACCTTTCTGCCTGGCAAGGTGGCCACCAGCCATCACGTCCATGCATGGAATGAATGGACAGGTCCTCGGTCGCGCATGTGTGCAGCACTGCCCATTAATTTATATGGGAATTACAAAAATGGCCAAGCAAGCATCCTTACAGAGCCTAACCGTGCCATTCTAGAATCGATTTTGGAATGTTGCTGGCTATGCTTTACGTGTGTAAATATGTTACATTCAGTTATTACTATAGATGAATAATAAAAAAATATAAGACACGAGCTTGTAATGCGTGATTGACCATTATTCCAAAAATGATATTGCAATGCAGCGTACTGCTTCATGCTTCAAGTGTTATCACTATAGTTTATACTGCTGGGTGTATGTCAGCGATATTCTCTACTAGAAAGCATATTTTTGTAAGATTATATAGAAATCGGCAGAAAATAAATTTTGTACGATTGTGTACAAACAGCATGGCCTCATTCAGCTCTCTCGGTGTTTTGTATTGCAATATGGTAATGTAGATGAGGCCTAAGGCACTGGGCAAGTAATTTCATGTACAAAAGATTCTATACACTTGTATTCTTAGAGCGGCTGTTTAGCAGTGAGTACATATGTAAGTCTGTGCCTGTAGGTACCACTTCCCTGAGATTCATCATCCTCAATGTTTGCTGCTTTTCAGCTCAGATCCAATAGCAGAGAACTGTGATCTATGACAGCTTCGATATAGTGTGTACATGGGGTCTGAAATACACATTCTGTCTGCAGCGGTCTCCCTACTCACTACACCTCTGCTGCCTCTGAACAGTGTCAATCACAATCTGCACAGTGGTCCATACCTGTAATAAGGTTGTATATGTGTCTTACCCATTTTCATCAATTTCTATGGATGGACCATCTGGTTCAGTTACTTACTCTTTAGTGTATTGTGCCCAACCTAATATACAAAGTGGTTCTCTGCTTAAAAAGTATTGGAGCATATATTCAATACTAGGGATGAACGAACCCTAACGATAAAGTTCGAGGTCTGTACCGGACACCCAGTGTCCAGTACTGAACACTAAACATGGACTTTTTAACGTACATCCGTTTTCCTGTTCAGGTTCGCCAGACTAATAAAGCTTGTTGAAAGGCTGCAGCGCCGCTGTGAGTACTCTGTAACCCATATCTGTGGGAGTACTGTGCCTATAAGCCACTGTGTGTACTCTGCAACATTGCCTGTGAGAGTACTGTACATTTAAGCCGCTGTGTATACTCTGCACCTCTCACCTGTGAGAGAACTGTTCCTTTAAGCGCTGTGTGTACTCTTCAGTAGTCTGAGAAATAAATAATTGTCATCAGCTGTCTCTGGCATTTGTAGGCCAAAGAAATATTTTTTCTGGGCCGCTTTGTGTTTTCTAGTAGTCTGAGAAATAAATAATTGTCATCAGCTGTCTCATTGCCATTTGCAGGCTAAAGAAATAATTTTTCTGCAACTTTTTTTTCTATTAGTGTTGCAAATAAATAATTGGCATCAGCCATCTCCTTGCCATTTATAGCCTCAGGCATTTTTAATTACAGCAGGATCCTACCTTCCCATAGAAATGTAGACTTTAGTCTAAAAGAGGATTCACGTTAGGCAGGTCCCAGCAATGAGAATCGCCTTATCGTGGCTGCTGGGTACACATGAATTGGCCAATTTATGCGCTAAGCATTCTCAATTTTTCATATTTTCTAGTGCAGTAGTGCAATGTAAATTTCATATTTCACGTTTGCATGCTATAGCACTACTTTATTTGTAGGTTATATATGGAGATGGCTACTTTTAGCAAGTACCTGTTCACACCTGATTTCTGTTTGGAAGGAGACGGTCAGTCTTTTGATAGTTAAATAAATAATTGGCATCAGCCGTCTCCTTGCCACTTATAGGCTTGTTCACCATCATCGTTAGAAAAGCCAGGTGATGCAAATTTCCTAGCTTTATAAAAACCCAACCTACTCTAACCTTGTGCCAAAAAACAGCAACCATGGATTCTTCTAAGCAGCTGCATAGTACTCTAAAAATGATGAAGGCACACAAAGCAAGAGAAGGCAATAAGAAGATAGGGTTTTCAAGTTGCCTTTTCCTCAGTTTGAAATGTAATTTAGAAATGGCAGTTAACAGGCATAGTGAAGGTCAATATAAGGTCTGGAAGACCAAGCAAAATTTCAGCGAGAGCTACTCGTAGGATTGCTAGAGAGGCAAAGCAGAACCTCTGTTTTACTGCAAAAGAGAAAAGACCTTCATACAGATTTAGCAAACCCTGAAGTTGTGGTACATTGTTCTACTGTTCAGAGACACCAGCACAAATATGGCCTTCATAGAATCAGCACAAGGAAACCCCTTCTGCATACTCACCATAAAATTCAGCATCAGAAGTATGCAAAAGAACATCTAAACAAGCATGATGCATTTTGGAAACAAGTCCTATGGACGATAAGGTTAAAATACTGCTTAAAAAAATAAAGGGAACACTAAAATTCCACATCCTAGAAATCACTGAATTAAATATTCCAGTTGCAAATCTTTATTCATTACATAGTTGAATGCGTTGAGAAGAATAAAACATAAAAATGATCAATGTAAATCAAAATTGATATCACATGAAGGTCTGAATTTGGAATGATACTCAAAATCAAAGTGGAAAATCAAATTACAGGCTAATCCAACTTCAGTGGAAATGCCTCAAGACAAGGAAATGATGCTCAGTAGTGTGTGTAGCCACCAAGTGCATGTATGACCTCCCTACAATGCCTGGGCATGCTCCTCATGAGGCGGCAGATGGTCTCCTGAGGAATCTCCTCCCAGACCTGGACTAAAAGCATCCGCCAACTCCTGGACAGTCTGTGGTGCAACGTGACATTGGTGGATGGTGCGAGACATGATGTCCCAGATGTGTTCAATCGGATTCAGGTCTGGGGAATGGGCAGGCCAGTCCATAGCTTCAATGCCTTCATCTTGCAGGAACTGCTGACACACTCCAGCCACATGAGGTCTGGCATTGACCTGCATTAGGAGGAACCCAGGGCCAACCGCACCAGCACATACTCCCATAAGGGGTCTGAGGATCTCATCTCGGTACCTACTGGCAGTCAGGCTACCTCGGGTGAGCACATGGAGGGCTGTGTGCCCCTCCAAAGAAATGCCACCCCACACCATTGCTGACCCACTGCCAAACCGGTCATGCTGAAGGATGTTGCAGGCAGCAGATCGCTCTCCATGGCGTCTCCAGACTCTGTCACGTCTGTCACATCTGTCACATGTGCTCAGTGTGAACCTGCTTTCATCTGTGAAGAGCACAGGGGCGCCAGTGGTGAATTTGCCAATCCTGTTGTTCTGTGGCAAATGCCAAGCATCCTGCATGGTGTTGGGGTGTGAGCACAGCCCCATCTGTGGATGTTGGGCACTCAGACCATCCTCATGGAGTCGGTTTCTAACCATTTGTGCAGACACATGCATATTTGTAGCCTGCTGGAGGTCATTTTGCAGGGCTCTGGCAGTGCTCCTCCTGTTCCTCCTTGCACAAAGGCTAAGGTAGCGGTCCTGCTGCTGAGTTATTGCCCTCCTTCGGCCAACTCCATGTCTCCTGGTGTACTGGCCCATCTCCTGGTAGCGCCTCCAGCCTCTGGACACTATGCTGGCAGACACAGCAAACCTTGCCACAGCTCGCATTGATGTGCCATCCTGGATGAGCTGCACTACCTGAGCCACTTGTGTGGGTTGTAGAGTCAGTCTCATGCTACCACGAGTGTGGAAGCACAACCAACATTCAAAAGTGACCAAAACATCAGCCAGAAAGCATTGGTACTGAGATGTGGTCTGTGGTCCCCACCTATAGAACCACTCCTTTATTGTGTGTCTTGATAATTGCCAATAATTTCCATCTGTTGTCTATTCCATTTTCACAAGAGCATGTGAAATTGATTGTCAAACAGTGTTGCTTTCTAAGTGGACAGTTTGATTTCACAGGAGTTTAATTTACTTGGAGTTATATTCTGTTGTTTAAGTGTTCCCTTTATTTTTTTGAGCAGTGTAGAACTGTTTGGCCACAATGATCAAAAGGTATGTGTGGAGAAAAAATGGCACAGAATTTCAGGAAAATAACATTTCGGCAACAATTAAACATGGGGGTGGATGAATCATGCTTTGGGGTTGTGTTACAGCCAATGGCATGGGGAACATTTGATGGGTAGAGGGAAGAATGGATTCAATGAAATGTCAACAAATTCTTGATGCAAACATATCATCTGTAAGAAAGCTGAAGTAGAAAAGAGGATAGCTTCTACAAATGGATGATAAATGATCCTAATCACAAGTAAAATTCCACAATATACTTCCTCAAAAGGCACAAGCTGAAGGTTTTACAATGGCCCTCACAGTCCCCTATCTGAACATCATTGAAAATCTGCAGTTGGATGTCAAAATAGCAGTGCATGCAAGACAACTGAGGAATTTCACAGAACTGGAAGAATTTTCCAAGAAAAAATGGATAAAAATCCCTCAAACAAGAATTTAAAGACTCTTGTCTGGCTACAAAAAGCATTTACAAGCTGTGATACTTTCAAAAGGGGGTGCTACTAGGTACTAACCATGCAAGGTGCCCAAACTTTTGCATTGGCCCATTTTCCTTTTTGTAATTTTTAAAATGTAAAAGATATATATTTATTTTTGCCCAAATTAATCAAATTTGCAGACGATGCAAAGCTAGGAGGGTTTGCTAACACTAGAGAGGACAGAGAAAGGATTCAGAAGGATCTAGATTAGCTTGAACAATGGACGATGACTAATAAAATGATATTTAACATGCAGAAATGCAAAATTCTACACCTGGACAAGAAAAACAAAAATTACATCTACAGAATGGGAGGAATAGAACTAAGCAACAGCAAGTGTGAAAGACTTTGGTATAGTAATAGATCACAGACTGCTCATGAGTTAACAGTGTGATGCAGCAGCAAGAAAGGCAAACACAGTTCTAGGATGTATTAAGAGAAGCATAGAGTCTACATCACGGGAAGTAATTATCCCCCTATACTCCTTGTTCACGCCTCATCTGGAATACTGTGTCCAGTTCTGGGCACCACATTTTAAAAAAGACATTGAAAAACTGGAGCAAGTTCAGAGAAGAGCTACCAAAATGGTAAGCGGACTGCAAAGTGTGTCCCACGATGAATGATTAAAGGATCTGGGAATGTTTAGCTTGCAAAAAAAGAAGGCTAAGAGGAGACATAATTAGAGTTGAGCGACTTTTACTTTTTTCGGATCCAGTCGGTATTCGCGAAACCCGACTTTGTCAAAAGTCGGGTCGGGTGAAATCGGCCGATTATTGCGAAAAGTCGGGGGCCGACTGAAACACGAAACCCAATGCAAGTCAATGGGGAATCAAAGTCGGCAGTGAGTGGAGGACAGGAAAACACCTACAGTGCCCATTTTAATGCCAAAAATATCAATTCTTATTACTTAAGCTTGTCAATCTTAATTTACTTTATAATAATAGTTAGGCATTGAAAACTGGGGGTCATTTGGCTAAAGTTGTGGGGGGTAGGGCTGGCTCAAGATTTTCGTGGGCCCAGGAATCGCGGAATACATCACGGCGGTGGAGCAGGGAGAGGTAAGCATTTCAACTTTGCAAGTGCTGTGATCCTGAGCAAGCAGGGGAGCCCACTCGTTGGCTCTGGCACAGGGTCCCTCATAGTACCGTGGTGTGTTTGACGGCGGGTGGTGCCTCCCGCTGGCAGAGACACTTTTGCGTACTATGAGGGGCCCTGTGCCAGTGACGTCGCCAACGAGTATGCCCCTCCCACCTGATGAAGGAACCTGCACTTTCATCTGCACCTTCCTCTTTGTCCCCGTGTAAGGTGGTATAGTATGCGGGAAGGGGAACCTGACTTTCAGCAGGGTCAGATTCTGGCTGTGTAGAGTGCAAGGGGAATGTAGTGGTCTGGGTCAATGTACCAGCAGACTCATCTAGCAGTGGCTGGGCAATGGGCAGGATGAGGAGGAAACACAGATATAGGCCCAAATAATAAAGTAGGCTAAATACAGTTCTAAATTGGTAACAGGACTAAACAGGCGGCATTGCTTTGTTCAGTGGAGGAAAACTGTAATGAGTGGCAGACAGTTAGTAGGCCCAAATAATAAAGTAGGCTAAATGCAGTTCAAATGTGGTAACAGGACTAAACAGGCGGCATTGCTTTGTTCAGTGGAGGAAAACTGTAATGAGTGGCAGACACAGTTAGTAGGCCCAAATAATAAAGTGGGCTAAATGTCTGCCAAAAAATTGTTCATAAATAAACAGGTGGCATAGCTAGGTACAGGGGTGAGCTCCTCTGCTGAGTAGCAGACAGTGGTAGTAGGCGCAAAGTATTAACTGGTCTAAATGGAGGCCAGGGCCCCTGTATATTTTAACTATCATCTATCATTTCAACAAATTTGTATTGGCAGTGCCATTGAAGGATTTAACAGCACAGACTACACAGTGGTGGAGCAGGGAGAGATAAGTATTGCAAGTGGTAGAGCACTGTTCAAGCTGGGGGGGGAAACACTCTCTTGTGGGCGGCGGTACTGGCACAGGGCCCCTCATATTACGACGGTGTGCCTGATGTTGGTTGTGCACCACCACCGTCAGAGACACTTCATTGTACTATGAGGGACCCTGGGCCAGTGCCGTCGCCCAAGAGTGGGCCCACCCACCTGTCCAGGCAAACGGCACTCGCACGGGTGCTTGCGCCAGGTGGTGACCACGGACCTGTGGGGAGAGTCAGCCCATTTAGGGAGGTATAAAAATGGCCTATGGTGGACATTCAGCAGCGGCAAATGGAGGAATTGGAGAAGTCAGTAAGAGGAGGCCAAAAGCAAGACATTTTTCAGGCAAGCTACGTGTCAGCAGGGGAAGGTGGGGCAAAATAATTTGAAATCCATGATTGGTTCATTTTAATGAAGGTTAGATCATCAACATTTTGGGTAGCCAGACGTGTCCTTTTTTCGGTCAGTATTGAACCAGCAGCACTGAAGACACTTTCTGATAGCACACTAGCAGCAGGGCAAGCGAGTTCCTGTAATGCATAGTCTGCCAATTCAGGCCAGGTGTCTATTTTAGATGACCAGTAATCAAAGGGGAATGACCTGTGAGGGAGAACATCGATAAGGGAGGAAAAGTAGTTCTTAACCATACTGGAGAAATGCTGTCTCCTGTCACTTTGAATCAATGCAGCAGTACCTGTCGTGTCAGCGGTCATTGCAAAATCACTCCACAACCTGGTCATAAAACCCCTCTGTCCAACGCCACTTCGGATTTGTGCACCTCTAACACCTCTGCCATGTTGCCCCCTATGGCTCGTGTGAGAACCATCACCGCAGCTGTGTGCTGGGAATGCCTGAACCAAACGGTCTACAAGAGTTGCTTGTTTGGTAGCCAATATTTGCTCAAGGTTCTCATGTGGCATGATATTTTGTAATTTTCCTTTATATCGTGGATCCAGGAGGCAGGCCAACCAGTAATCGTCATAGGTCATCATTTTGATAATGCGGGGGTCCCTTTTTAGGATTCGCAAGGCATACTCAGCCATGTGGGCCAATGTTCCAGGTATCAATTCACTGCTTGTGCTGGGTTGAGGAGCACTTTCTTGCAAATCCACATCACTTGTGTCCCGCAAAAACCCTGTACCTGACCTTGCAACGCCACCAGTTTCTATTGCCCCTTGAGAAGCATCCTCCTCCCATAAATATTCATCCCCATCATCATCCTCCTCCTCTTCGTCCGCCACCTCGTCCAGGAGAGTTCCCTGAGCAGACAATGGCTGACTGTCATCAAGGCTTCCCTCCTCCTCGGCTGCAGACGCCTGCTCCTTAATGTGCATCAAACTTTGTATCAGCAGACGCATTAGTGGGATGCTCATGCTTATGATGGCGTCGTCTGCACTTACCAGCCGTGTGCATTCCTCAAAACACTGAAGGACTTGACAGAGGTCTTGTAGCTTCAACCACTGCACACCAGACAACTCCATGTCTGCCATCCAAGTGCCTGCCCGTGTATGTGTATCCTCCCACAAATTAATTACAGCACGCCTCTGTTCGCACAGCCTCTGAACCATGTGCAGTGTGGAGTTCCACCTTGTTGCAACGTCGATTATTAGGCGGTGCTGGGGAAGATTCAGCGATCGCTGATAGTTCAGCATATGGCTGGAGTGTACGGGCGACCGGCGGATGTGCGAGCAAAGTCTTTGCACCTTCAGGAGCAGGGCTGGTAACTCCGGATAATGTTTGAGGAAGCACTGCACCACCAGGTTCAAGGTGTGAGCCAGGCAAGGTATGTGTTTCAGTTCTGAAAGAGCTATGGCAGCCATAAAATTCCTTCCGTTATCACTGACTACCTTGCCTGCCTCAAGATGAACACTGCCCAGCCATGACTGAGTTTGTTGCTGCAAGTACTCGGCCAGTACTTCCGCGGTGTGTCTGTTGTCGCCCAAACACTTCATTTGTAACACAGCCTGCTGACGCTTACCACTAGCTGTTCGATAATGGGACACCTCGTGTGCAACACTGGCAGCTGCGAACGCCTACAGCCGACTGTTTCCTAGACCGTGGGATAGGCAGAACTGTCCCACTATGGCTGTCCCCTGTGGACCCTGCATCCACCACATTAACCCAGTGCGCCGTGATGGACACGTAACGTCCCTGGCCATGCCTACTGGTCCATGCATCTGTTGTGAGGTGCACCTTTCTACTGACTGATTGCCTGAGTGCATGGACAATGCGGTCTTTGACATGCTGGTGGAGGGCTGGGATGGCTTTTCTCGCAAAGAAGTGCCGACTGGGTAGGTCATAGCGTGGTACTGCATAGGCCATCAAGTCTTTGAAAGCTTCGCTTTCAACCAACCGGTAGGGCGTCATCTCTAACGAGATTAGTATAGCAATGTGGGCGTTGAAACCCTGTGTACGCGGATGAGAGGATGAGTACTTTCTTTTCCTAACGAGAGTCTCTTGTAGGGTGAGCTGGACTGGAGAGCTGCATATGGTGGCTGGACTGGAGAGCTGCATATGGTGGAACTAGCGGTGGTGGTGGTGGACATGGCGGATTGAGTGAGGATTGGTGATGGTATTCTTGATGTTGGCCTACATACAGTGTTTCCTACCAATAACCTTGTGATTCCCTGACTGCTTTGGCCTAGCGACGATACCTCCACATTTGCTGCTAGTGGTGTCCTAACCGGAGGGCTTACAGTGAGGGAAGCAATGTAGCGTTGCTGACTACCTTCATTCTGAGCAGGTGCACCAACGGTACGGGACGTTTGGTAGTTAGTCCAGGCTTGCAAGTGCATGCTGGTTAAATGTCTAAGCATGCACGTTGTATTTAAATTTTAAAGATTCTTCCCTCTGCTAATGGTTTTTGAGCATTTCTTACAGATAACTTTTGACTGATCATTCGGATCTTGGTTAAAAAATTGCCACACTACACTCTTCCTACTATGGAATACCTTTTCAGGCATTGCACGCTGTGCTACTTTCACCGGATGGCCACGCTGTCCTAAAACTGTTTTTGTTTTTGACAATTTTGGCCTGATACGGGCCTGCCAGATGACAGCTGTTGCGATGTAGATGGCTGCTGCGGATCATCCTCCTCCGCTTCTGAGCTACTAGCAGCGGCACCCTCTTCCCCCAATGGCTGCCAATCTGGGTCAACAACTGGGTCATCTATCACCTCCTCTTCAATGTCATGTGCACCTTCCTCTGTGTCACCGTGTAAGGTGCTATAGCGTTCGGGACAGGGCACCATAGTCTCATCAGGGTCAGATTCTGGCTCAGTACACTGCGAGGGCAATGTTGTGATCTGAGTCGATGGAACAGCATAATAATCTAGCTGTGGCTGTGCATCAGTGCCCTCCATGTCCGATTCATCTTGTAATGGGCAGTTAACAATTTCCCTTTCTAACCCAGGCACGGTATGTGTAAAGAGCTCCATGGAGTAACCTGTAGTGTCGCCTGACGCATCCTTCACTTTTGGTTTGGGTGAAGGACACAAGGAAATGTCTTGTTTCTGGCCGGGAGCATCCACTGACGACTCGCTGCTTTTATATTTGGAACTTTCTGAGGAGGAGGCGAAAGAGCTAGAGGCTGAGTCAGCAAGGAAAGCCAAAACTTTTTCCTGCTGCTCCGGCTTTAAAAGCTGTTTTCCTACTCTCAGATAAGGGAGCCTTCGAGGCCTTGTGTAGCCAGACGATGACGCTGGCTCAACACCTCCAGCCTTAGGTGCTATTGTGCTTTTGCCACTACCACCAGATGCACCACCACCACCATCAGTACCAGCTGGCAACCACGGCCCACGGGCTCTTCCACCAGACTTCCTCATTTTTTGGAAAATCTAACCAAAATAACAACCGTTATATGGTACTGTAAAACAAGGTAGAAGGTGTATATAAACTTGTTGAGAATTTAAATCTCCCTTTTTTGGGGGGGAGACTGAACCAAAACTCAGGCCCTGTGCATAAAACAACACAATGTAAGTGGCAGAAAGTGGCTGGCTGATATACGACAAACTAACAGGACTGAAGTATATCCACTTTGTGAGAATTTGACATCAGACAGGAATGTGACAACATTCTTCTTCCAAAACTTTGACAATTAGTCTCTTCACTTCCCAGAAGTTCATAGTCTGATGTAAAAAGAAGAGATGATGCCACACAATGGTAGGCATGGTCCTGTCCCAACTTTTTTGAGATGTGTTGCTGCAGCCATCAATTTCTAATATTGTTTTTAAACAAAATGGAAAAGTGTCTGACCTTCGACTTCTGATCTGTGTTCTTTTTTTTGTTCTGAATAAAATATGGCTGTAGTAGATTTCTAAATCATTGCATTCTTGTTTTCATTACACTTTTCACAGTACCTCAACAACATTATTGAAATTGGGATTGTACATTGCACTCTTGGCTATACCATTTTTCAGTTAATCCATGCCCAAGCCTTAACCCATTCTTGAGCAAACTGCAAAAAAATGTCTAAAAGCACATAATAAATGTGATGTAAAAAAAGATGTAGCTTAGTAAGTCTCCCCCATTATATTGTTAGCCTTGCCTTTGTCTTTATCAATATGCAGCATGGACCATCTGTGCGAGGGCTTGTGGTCGAGGGAAGGGACCTTGTATTTTTGCCCACCCTACATATGTGTTTGAGACAGTCAGAGCCCAGTTTAGGACATTCTTACAGTGTGAATGTATTACATCTACTATTTAGTGCGTTACGTACCTAAGAGGGCATATTTGCAGTGGATTTTTCCTCCATATTAACTGTACACAAAATCACCATGTACCAACATCATGGATGAGACTTCACAAAATCTAATTCACACACTGCAAAGATAAGTCACAGTGTAAATTGACTCGTGCAGGTCAATTCAGGGTTTATGTGTAGGTGGATTGGCAACAAAATCTGAAACAGGCTATGGCCCCACGCAGTGTAGAGACACCATTGCATGTGTGGTGCACCAAGACCGATTCTCTTCAATTGTTTTCATTTATATTACTTCTAGAAAACATCATGAAGTCCTGGTGATAAGAAACAGGGAAGAGTAGATGGACTCTGCTCACCTGGTGGAGTTCTACATTTCTATTACTAATGGACTTTAGATGTCCAAATTTGTGTCAATGTCTGTGACAGTAATAAAGACATGTAGTCTAAGGGGTGAACTTTTCCTTTGTGCAGAGCACAATGTTGGCATAAGGAGACTTAGGTAATGCTCCTCTGAGAGGAAGAGAACTGGAACAATAGTGCCACCTATTGGAAGTAGCAATCCTAAAAGTTGATAATTTAAGGGTCAATATTAATTTTTAGGATTGTTACCTCCAAGATGACTAGTTCCTGTCGTCTTCCTCTCTGAAGAGGCTATTTGCATATTTAAAGGACATTGCATAGCCTATATATCTCCATATGCCAACAAAGCACTATTTCAGAAGCCTCTCTCATTTAGCCACACCAGTTCTCCTGTATTGCACTGATGAGGGAGCAAACACCACAAAATACATCTGGAAATGTAGTTTCTGGTTTGGATTCTTATCCGACGTCACGTGTCAAGCCCCTTTTAAGGGTAGATAGTGACTTATAACATTGCTGCTCCAATAGGAGGTATTATAGGTCCTGTCCTCTTCCTCTCTGATGAGGCTAGTTGCATTGTTAAGACATTTCATACGGTTATCTGGATCAGCTCTGTTATTGAGCAGCACAACTTATTTTGTTATTTGCGAATCTGAAATTGCAGTATGTGATTGGATCATCATGAATGGAGCTTACAGAAAGGGCAAAACGTTATAAAGTACAAAATACTAAAGTAAGGCCTACCTGGGTAGTGGATTTTCTGAGTCATCATGGATGGTGGTCTGAGCCTTCAGTCTAAACTCATTAAGCAAAGACTGACTAAACCTCAGTAAGTAATGGCCTCCTGTTCGCAATGGTGACCAGTGAGCGGATTATAAGGTCATTGCCACATAGACACGAGCCATCGAAAGGAAGGAGACTGCAGAGTCAGGTTAATAATAATAATAATAATAATTTTTATTTATATAGCGGCAACATATTCCGCAGCGCTTTACAACTTATAGAGGGGACTTGTACAGACAATAGACATTACAGCATACAGGTTAGGGTTTATCCACACATCCGAGCTGTTTGCATGGAGCTAGTGCAGCATCCTAGCATGTTGCCACACAGGATCTGCTGGATGTTGTATATACAGAAATAGTCTCTGCTAAAAGCAATACTGTGGCAGCTAATGGAGCATGTCCTGTTTGTCGGTATGAAATTCAATGCATACACTGGTATTTATGGAAACATGTTTTTTGCTCTATGCAGAACAGAGCCACGATATGGCGATTGCCTGAGGATCTACATTGTTTTCTTGTAGCAAATCTCATTTGTGTGCTCCAGCTACTAAACATGCATCCATTTTGCTACTATCTCCAGAAGTTATATATGTTCCAAGTCTTAAATGGGTTATCCTCTACTCATTCCTCATGTTTGGCTCAGTTAAAATAACTTGTGTTCCTGGGACTCACGTGAGGTTGTTATGACAGGTGAGCCTGGTGCCCAGTCAATGGCGACTTCACTGTCCCCGCCTTCAGACAAATCGAACATCAACAGGCAGTCAGGTCTGTGGCTGCTCTCTGACCTCCTCTTGATGTTCGATTTGTCCAAAAGCACTCAGCCTCCTATTATGTATTTGTCACATCAACATGTCTATTAATCTATTCTTCCCACAACTATGTTTGCTACTGCTACCCAGCTTTCCCCACCTGTGATATCCCTTGTCTACTGCTTGTATCCATCTGGTATGTTTGCAAGTGACCACTCCACTACCCCCCCTCCCCACTTTTCTTCACGACCTACTTGTTTACTCTGCCTATGATATCCTTCATCTGGCTCTTCCTTCTGTTTCTCACCTAAATGTATTTCTAAGGATATATATTGTGAGTAACAAGCCTGCATAGACTTAGTCTGCGCTGCATCAACCAAGTGCATCATATAAGTGCACTGCAATGAATTAGACCAGAATTAAACTACAAGGGAACTGAAAGTAACTGGATACATAGTCGCTGTAAACAATGTTTCTGTTTTTGTCTCAGTCTCAGCTCCATAGTCCTTCATTTCCTACTAACCCCCCTAATTACTGCACCTAGTAATGAACTGCCCATCTTTCCCCTCCATCCTCCCCATCCATCTCACTTCATCCTCAGAACTGTTCCTCAACATAAAATACTGTGCCTCCAAACACAGACAGCCATCTCATGTTTTCTCCTGCTCCCACCTAACATTGTCTCTGCTCCTCCTCACTGCCAGTGACATCTCTGAAAATCCTGGTCCTCCTCGCCACATCCCATCAGTCACTTCTACCTCCCATCCACTGTGGAACGCTCGCTGTCTGCAACAAACTTTCCTACATCCATGACCTTTATATAAATAACAAACTTCCCTTCCTCTGCTTCACCTAAACCTGGCTCACCCCCTCTGACACAGCCTCGCCAGCTGCACTTTCTTATGGTGGATTCAATCTTTCTCACTCTGCCACCACAACAGCAAGCATGGTGGAGTAGTTGGTTTTCTCCTGTCAGATAACTGCTCCTTCACCCAAATTCCACTGTCACTCTCTGTTACTCTCTCTTATTTTGAGGTGCACTCTGTGATCATCTACTCCTGCTCCAACTGGCTGTCATTTACCGCCCCCAGGGCCAACCACAACCTTTCTTGACCACTTCACCACCTGGCTACTACATTTCCTTTCTGCTGACATCCCCACTGTCATCATGGGTGACTTCAACATCCCCATTGACACTTCCTACTCTGCTGTCTCTAAGCTTCTAACTTTCACTTCCTCCTTTGGCTTTGCTCAGTGATTCTCCACAGCCACTCACAAAGATGGCCACAAACTGGACCTCGTCTTCACCCACCTTTGTTCCCTAACTAACATCTAACTCATCTCTCAATCTGTCTGACCACAACCTACTCATATTATTTTCCCTTTTCTCTGCAGGTGCACAATCCCCTCTTCACAAACTTGCACACCCTTGAGAAACCTCAAACACATTGATTTACGTCAACTTTCTGAGTCCCTTCTCCCTCTTGCAGACATAGGCTCCTTACACGATACAGATGCTGCCGCCGCTTTACATTACACCACAACAGCTACAGCTCTCAAAACCGTAGCCCCCTCTCACACATACCCAAGCTCGCACAATCAACAGGGAACTGAGCTGAGCAGAGATGGAAAAGGTCTCGCTCCAATGAGCACTTCCTCACATTCAAAGAATCCCACACCACTTTCAAGTCCACAAACTTTTGTCATCTCTCATATCCTGTGTGTCACACAACCCAAAACAGCTATTCAACTCTCATCTCTGTCCCCCAGCACCTCCTCCCTCTCCTCTCAGCTGAACACTTTGCCTCCAAAACCAGCTTCTCCACCATTATAGAAGATCAACTTTCCACTCCCAAATATCACTACAGTCTTCAACCCAACCCTAATCCATCTCTTCAACCTATCACTAACGACTGGTATCTTCCCCTCAAGCTTTAACCCCTTTCAGTCATAGGGCATAATAGTATGCCAATGTCAGATTCCCTCCGTTTGATGTGGGCTTTGGCGCTGAGCCCACATCTTTTCCTGCACATGTCAGCTGTATTGAACAGCTGACATGTGCCTCTAATAGCCTTGGGTGGAATCGCGATCCACCCACGACTGTTAAAGGGAACTTGTCACCAGTTTCTTTGCCTATCAACTAAAAATATCATCTTAGGCTGGTTTCACACTTGCGTTTTGATTTGCAGCGTTTGTACTGAAAAAAACGCATGCGTTTTTTTTGTACGCGTCTGGCCGCGTTTAACGATGCATGCGTTTTTTAGCTGCACGCGTTCTGTTGCAGAAATGCAACATGTAGTAATTTTCAGAGGTGTTTTTTGGACGCATAGAAACGCATGCGTTCATTTGCGTTTGTTTTGCGTCAAAAAATACATTGATGTCTATGGAAACGCATGTGTTTTTGCGTACATGCGTTTGCATGCATTTTTGAACGCATGCGTTTCAATTAAGATAACCATGTCTAGACACTGATAAGACAACCCCTGCCAACAAGGTGATAAAAGGGAGGTTGGGGAAAGTTTCCAGACACTTCTCATCAGACTCTCAAGAAGACAAGACACTGGCGGACCGCATTTTGGAGGACAAGACCCAGATCAATGTGAGTATATCCTACCAATGCCTTTATTTTCTATTTTTTGGCCCTACATGTCCTAATTTCTTCCATTTCTTTCTTTCTACATGCCTCAGAATGTCTTCTTCGGAGTCTTCATCTGGTGAGGAGTTTGAACCACGTCAGTCGGAAGTGGAGCATGTCAGTGAGGTGAGCATTTGCCTCGTCAGATTGGTATGTATTCACTGTCACATCGACACATGTGACAATTTGATTTTTCCTTTTTTTTTAGAGCACTTCTACTGAGGCACAGACCGGGCAGGAGCAGCGTAGTCAAGGTCCGGTGGGAAGACGGCAGCGGGTATGTATACATGGCTGACTGTCCTCATTGTAAAATTCTTGAATCTTCCTTTCTTTACACTCGTATTCCTTTAAATTTTTCTTATGGAATCAATTTGTATGTTTGCTTTCGTATTCATGCCATTTCTCATCATCTGTTCTCTTTCTTTTCCTTATGTGATTGAGCAAACTGTAATGATTGTCTTTAATTATTAGGTTTCACGACGGGACGATGACCTTATTGACAACGACCTCCTAATAACCCTGGTCCAGGAGCGAGTTCCGTTGTGGGACAGTCGGGATCCACTGCATTCGATGAACACCACGCTCCGCCGTTTATGGAATGAGGTGGCCCAAGCGTTGTGGGATGGATGGGACAATGCCATGCCAGGGGTCCGTAGTGCATTTGGTAAGTATTGCACTGCAGTGTGAAGCAGCAGAGACCTTTGCCATGCTCTCTTGACTGTGTGTGATGAAAGAAACTCTCCGGAGTTTCTCTCATCACACACAGTTGTCTTTGAACGTCAAAAATTCCATGTCCTGACCATATATTTATTTTTTTTAACAGTGGACAAAGTCAAAACGCGTTGGCGTTCCATGAAGGACCGCTTCAACAAGGACCTGCGCCAAGAGAGGCGTGCTGCCAGTGGTTCAGGAGCAAGGATCAGACTGTACAAATATCATCGCGTGCTGTCATTTTTAAGACCGGTCCTTGTCCAGAGAACGTAAGTTTTTCTCACATGCTTTCGGTTGTATTGTATTGACATAATCTGTATTTTAAAATTCCACAGGATTTAGCGTCTGATTATTTTTTGGTATTAATTTTCTGTTTCCTTTTTTCACAGCACACACAGCACGACTGTCGGCCCAGGTTCTGGAGCGGTCCTTCATCCGGCAGCCACGGACCCATCCCAGCCATCCAGCAGAGCAGCAGCAGGTGGGCCTTCCACACTAACTGGAGACCAGGGAGCTGGCCCATCAGGTCTTCCCCTTTCGCAGTCCTCTTCAACTGCACCCTTTTTTTTGGGCTCATCCCGGCAGCGACAGAGGGCTTCGGACAGGTCACTCATGCCCGAGTTTTTGCACTTGAGCTCGGTTTTACACGAAGCAATCAAGGCTTTAGGTGACCGAATGGATGTTTCTCATAACCTCTTGAATTGCCGTATCCAGGAGGTCGCCAAAAGCCTTGATCAAGTTAAAGCCGACCTCCAGAGGCCAGCTCATCATTTTTTCAACCAAATTGAGCAGGGCATGTCGAAACACCTTAGCCCTGATCTCCAGCTCAGTTTTATGCAGGCCTGCAATGCTGCTTTTCTGCAGGCTATGCAGCAGAGTCGTTATTTACAGCAGACAGTGGCGGCATATCCAACTGTGCCATCACTGTCACGATTAACCTCCATGCCGACCTCTGCTGCATACCACTGCACGGCCATCTCAATTCCTTCCACAGGCGGACTCCACTACAGCGCCAACACCATGACGAGTGCAGTTGGACATCCCACCGCCACCACCGTGACAACCGCTGCTCCGGCTTGGACCTCCTCCACTGACACCACGATGCAGCAGGACCCTGGCGTGGCTTTCAGGACCGGCCCCACCACGATGCAGCAGGACTCTGGCGTGGCTTTCAGGACCGGACCCACCACGATGCAGCAGGACCCTGGCGTGGCTTTCAGGACCGGACCCACCACGATGCAGCAGGACCCTGGCGTGGCTTTCAGGACCGGCCCCACCACGATGCAGCAGGATCCTGGCGTGGCTTTCAGGACCGGACCCACCACGATGCAGCAGGACCCTGGCATGGCTTTCAGGACCGGCCCCACCACAATGCAGCAGGACCCTGGCAGGGCTTTGTTTCACCCCCACCACTACGCAGCAGGACTCTGGCATGGGCGAGCGCTCAACAAGCGCAATGGACTGTGAGACAGTGCAGCCAGACCCTGACGGGTCTCCCGCCACCACGCTACAGCGTATGAGCCCACGAAGACGTCCCCCTACCAGGCAAAGCCAAAAAAAAAATCAGAAAAGAAAAAAACAAAAAACTCTTAGTATTCCTCCCCTTTCACCTACCGATGTGTCTGTATTGTCAGTTTTGTCTCACCCTTCCAGTGCGTCTCAAGCCTCTCATGTGTCAAGCCCCATCCCTGAACTTCCAGACCCTTCTAGTTTCATTGCCCCTTCTCCTGCCTCCTCTGCGTCGTCCACGGTTAGCCAGGCCTCAGTTCATCACACCCCCCGTTTACATCACTCAACCCCAAGCCGGCGCGGTTCAAAAAAATAAGTTTTTTACATTGTTAACAAAATAAAAAAAGTTTGATTTGCCACAATTATGTTTGGTTTATTGTGTATATCGCCACCGCCAACACACACCGTGCGCCAAGAAACTTGGCCACACACTTACTTTTTGGGCCACAACATATCTCCAGTAGTTAAAAATACAAGACTGCAGCTATATGTGTGTCTTTAGTATACAGATATGAGGTGGCCCCAAAAATATAACATGTATCTCCATAATCTCTTTTTGTATATGCCTAGTGTGGCAGTATTAAGAGAAAATGGTGGAAATACAGTGCAGTCCTCTACTGAACAGGTCAGGTGTCCAAAAACTCAAAAGTTATGACACCTGACCTGTTGAGTAGATAACTGCCTTGTATAACCACTAGGGTTGAGCGAAACAGATCGGCCAATTTCAAAAGTCGCCGACTTTTGGCAAAGTCGGGATTGGTGAAACCCCACCCGATCTCACTGTGGGATCGGGTTGGCCGTCGGCGATCTTCGCTCCAAAGTATGGTTTCTTTTTATATATATATTTATATATATATATATATATATATATATATATATATATATATATATAATGTGTCATTGAGACACATATATATATATATATATTTATATTTACTTCAGCGCGATATATGTTAAAAGCCGGAAATTCAATTGCCGGCTTTTCAAACCGAACATGATATGAGACATGGTTTACATACAGTAAACCATGTCATATTCCCCTTTTTTTGCATATTCCACACTACTAATGTTAGTAGTGTGTATGTGCAAAATTTTGGCGCTGTAGCTTTTAAAATAAAGGGTTAAATCGCGGAAAACATTGGTGTGGGCTCCCGCACAATTTTCTCCGCCAGAGTGGTAAAGCCAGTGACTGAGGGCAGATATTAATAGCCTAGAGAGGGTCCATGGTTATTGGCCCCCCCCCCGGCTACAAACATCTGCCCCCAGCCACCCCAAAAAAGGCACATCTGGAAGATGCGCCTATTCTGGCACTTGGCCACTCTCTTCCCATTCCCGTGTAGCGGTGGGATATGGGGTAATGAAGGGTTAATGCCACCTTGCTATTGTAAGGTGACATTAAGCCAGGTTAATAATGGAGTGGCGTCAATTATGACACCTATCCATTATTAATCCAATAGTACGAAATGGTTAAAAAAACACACACACATTATTACAAAGTATTTTAATGAAATAAAGACACAGGTTCTTGTAATATTTTATTATACTGGTAATCCACCTGAAGACCATCATTCTGTAACAAAGGAAAAATAATAAAACAACAATATACATACCTTCCGTAGATGTGTAACGTCCCACGATGTAAATCCATCTGAAGGGGTTAAATCATTTTACAGGCAGGAGCTCTGCTATAATGCAGCTGTGCTCGTGCCTGTAAACCCCGGGGAATGAAGGAAATGTAGGTCAATGACCTATAGTTACCTTCAGTCGCAGTGATGCGCCCTCTGCTGGATGTCCTCATATGAACTCCAGTGTGGGAACTTTTCCAAGGCTCAACTTCATGAGGACATCCAGCAGGGGGCGCATCACCGCGAATGAAGGTAACTACAGGTCATTGACCTACATTTCCTTCATTCCCCCGGGGTTTTGCAGGCACGAGCACGGCTGCATTATAGCAGAGCTCCTGCCTGTAAAATATTTTAACCCCTTCAGATGGATTTACATCGTGGGACGTGACAGATCATCGGAAGGTATGTATATTGTTGGTTTATTATTTTACAGAGCGAGGGTCTTCAGGTGGATTGAGAGAGCAATAAAATATTAAAACAACCTGTGCGTTTATTTCATTAAAATACTTTGCAATATTGTGTGTGTGTTTTTTTTAACCATTTCATACAATTGGATTGATAATGGATAGGTGTCATAATTGACGCCTCTCCATTATTATCCTGGCTTAATGTCACCTTAGAATAGCAAGGTGGCATTAACCCTTCATTACCCCATATCCCACCGCTACACGGGAGTGGGAAGAGAGTGGCCAAGTGCCAGAATAGGCGTATCTTCCAGATGTGCCTTTTCTGGGGTGGCTGGGGGCAGATGTTTGTAGCCAGGGGGGGCCAATAACCATGGACCCTCTCTAGGCTATTAATATCTGCCCTCAGTCACTGGCTTTACCACTCTGGCGGAGAAAATTGTGCGGGAGCCCATGCCAATTTTTTCCGCGATTTAACCCTTTATTGTAAAAGCTACAGCGCCAAAATTTTGCACATACACACTACTAACATTTGTAGTGTGGAATATGCAAAAAAAAGGGGGATATGACATGGTTTACTGCCCGTTTTTGGGTAACCTTGGTTTGGAGAGGAAAAAGATAGGAGACACAGTCAACACAACCAACACTAAAGTTTATTAATGTGAAACATTATTTTCATTTTAGAAAATTACTGGTACAGATAAAGATACAACAGGACATTTACACAACATTGTCCTGCCATGACACCCGTCCAATATCTGAATCAAAATAAGCAGCAAATTGGTCCCGCATGAAACCAACGGCTGCAGTTGACCGCAGCGGGTGATGCTGGAAATCAGGCAGAGGGTGTGCAACTGGTTCATCCAGTTCAATGTGGGGTCGTTCCTTAGTAATTATGTAATTGTGGAGAACCACACAGGCTTTGACCACCTCGTCAACTGTTTCCACTTTTAGATTTATGGCTGAGGCAAGAATGCGCCATTTAGCGACCAGAATGCCAAAGGTACACTCTACTGTTCTTCGGGCCCTCGTCAGTCTGTAGTTGAAGATCCTTCGAGTGTGGTCCAAGTCACGACTGGAATAGGGCTTCAGTAGATTTTCACACATCTGAAAGGCCTCATCCCCAACCATAAAAAATGGCAGCGGTGGGCCTTGAGTGTTGGGGAGAGGCTGTGGAGGGGGAAAATTAAAATTGTTCCCATACACACGCCGGCCCATATCCGAGCTCTTGAAAGTCTGGGAATCGTTGCCACGGCCAAAAGCTCCAATGTCCACAGCGATGAAGCGACAGTCCGCATCAGCTATTGCCATGAGCACTACAGAAAAATATTTCTTGTAGTTGAAAAACTCCGATCCGGTTCTGGCAGGTTTGATAATCCGGATGTGCTTTCCATCCACCGCTCCTAAACAGTTGGGGAAATCACACACATTCCAGAATTTTACAGCAATTTCACGCCACATGTCCGTGGTGGGCAGTGGTATAAACTCATCACGGAGTACATTCCATAAAGCCCGACAGGTGTCCACAACTATTCCGGACAGGGTGGATATTCCAAGCCGGTATTGGAAGTGGAGGGAAGATAAACTCTCCCCTGTGGCAAGAAATCTAGAAGAAAAACACAAACAAAAAACAACATTACAATCTACTCTTTTTATGGTGTGGTTAAAAATTGAAAAAAAAAAAAAACATGTCAGAATAACCAAAATTTGGACTGTCATTGGTTTAGATTTTGAACGTACCTTAATGTCACCAGCAGACGTTCCTCGGGTGGAATCGCTCTACGGAGCTGGGTGTCCTGTCGCCGTATGGCTCCTTGGACACGAGACAGCAAATCCCGGAACGATTCTTGCGACATTTTCGTGTACTCATGGAATTTCTCCGGGTTGGCATTCAGCTTGGCATAGAGCGTGTGATAGGCTCCACGCCTCTCACGCACTTCAATAATGGGGTGCCTCCAAAAACGCCTACGTTGTCTCCTTCTCCATCTTTCGCGGTTTCGGTCTTGCTCCCAAGCAAAAGCACAGGCCAGAAACATCTTGAAGCTGAAATCCAGGTTGAAATAAAAGCTCTCCATGCGAAGATCCATCATGACACAGGATACAGTAGCAAGCTGTTAAAATTTAAGTAGCCGTAGGGTCTATATATAGAGAGCCCATCATATACGCCCTCTGTAGTACCATTGGTGGTGTCTGATTATCTTGTTTTTGCTATTGTGAAATTTCTCTTCTTGCGCAAAAAAGACGCAAACGCATGAAAAAACGCATGTAAACGCGGTCAAACGCTGCGTTTTTTTAAACGCATGTGTTAACGCATGCGTCTAAAAAACGCTGCGTTTGTACACGTTTACATGCGTTTTTTCATGCGTTTGCAGATGCGTTTAAAACGCTGCAGATCAAAACGCAAGTGTGAAACCAGCCTTATACAGTGAGTTATACATTCCCCAACTACTTGTGAAACCCCCCGACTCCACATGAATCCCCCATAAGAACCTTTTACATTGCTCCCACGCTGTTAGGCAAAAAAACTGGTGACAGGTTCCCTTTAACTAGTTAAATGCCGCTGACAATCTCTTGACAGTGGCATTTAATGCATGCTTCTGGTAAGCATGCTGGAAATCCCACCCATTGGTGACCCCATCACATGATCGCGGGTCACCGATGGGTTGGCATGACAAATAGAAGTCTCCAGCAGACCTCTATGGTTGTCACTGCTGGATTGCTATGAGTATGTGCGCTGCCCGGTGGTCGGCGCTCATAGCAAGTCAGCAATTCTGCTACATACAGGCAATCTGATCATCGCCTGTATGTAGCAGAGGCAATTGGGTTATGGCATTTTCTAGTCTCCAATGGAGACTATTAAAGCATGCCAACATTAAAAAAAATGTTTTTACAAATATTTAAAAAAATATATATAAAAGTTCAAATCACCCACCCATTTGCCCCATTCAAAATAAAACAAACAAAAAAAATATCAAAACATACACATATTTGGTATCACCGCATCCAGAATTGCCCGATCAATATAAAAAAAAATAACCCGATCGTTAAACGGCGTAATGAGAAAAAAAGTAAAAATGCCAGAATTAATTTTTTTTTTGGTCTCTGCAACATTAAAAAAATGCATTAACAGGCGATCAAAAGATTCTATCTGCACCAAAATGGTATCATTAAAAATGCCAGCTCAGCATGCAAAAAATAAGCCCTAACCCAACCTGAGATCACGAAAAATAGAGATGTTAAGGGTATCGGAAAATGTCGCAATTTTTTTTTTTTTAAACAAACTTTGTAATTTTTTTTCACTACTTAAATAAAAAAAAGAACCTAGACATGTTTGAGGTCTATGACCTCGTAATGACCTGGAGAATCATAACGGCAAGTCAGTTTTACCATTTAGTGAACATGGTATGAAAAAAAAAAAAAAAAACAACAACTGTGGGATTGCACTTTGTTTTGCAGTTTTCACAGCATTTGGAATTTTTTCCCCATTTTCAAGTACACAACATGGTAAAATCAATGGCGTCGTTCAAAAGTGCAACTCATCCTGCAAAAAACAAGCCCTCACATGGCCATATTGAAAAAAAAAAAGTTATGGCTCTCTTGGAAGAAGGGGAGCAAAAAAATGAAAGTGCAAAACCAAAAATATCTCTGTTCGTTAAGGGGTTAAACATGTCTTGATCACACCCATCCTCCATATTGGAGTTCAGGTTTTGCTGGAATGGCTTGAAGGTGCCATGTTACATTGGCAGAACTCCCATAACTGACCCCATTTTACAAAGTACACCTCACAATGAATTTATCTAAGGCTGCAGTGACACCATGGGGGTGTCCCAAAACTTTATAACATTAAGCAGTGAAGAAAAATGAATTACTTTTTCACACAAATTTTTTTAAAGCCACAGATTTTACATTTTCAACCAGGGAAATGGGTAAAAATGGCACCAAAATTTGTCACACTATTCCTTCTGAATGTGTCTGAGTCACCCACCAGGGCAGTGGGGATATTCAGTACCGTGTCCAGTCGCAATTAAAGGGGTATGTAGAAAAGCCGCGGAGACACTGAAGGGCAGCATCCAATAAAGGAAAACCACCTATGCCAAAACATGGTATCCATCCACAGACAGCTGTTTCGGGGTATTTGCCCCTCATCAGTGTGGAGTAGGAAACTGGCTATTAGGAGCAGTGCCTAGTGAAAAGACTATAAAACATAAGGATGAATGACCTTGGGGAGATCAAAACATCCAACACCGCGGAGACACCATCACGTGTTCTTGGATGCTGCCCTTCCCGTGGTTGTTCCTTCCCGGTGAAAGACCTGGTTATTTATTGCTTGTGTTGAGATACACGTGATGGTGTCTCCGCGGCTTTTCTACATGCATTTGCATATTTCCCTTTAGGGATAGGGGCAGTGTTCTGGATCACTGCATTGAGAAACACGTGATGGTGTCTCCACGGTGTTGGATGTTTTCATCTCCCCGAGGTCATTCATCCTTATGTTTATAGTCTTTTCACTAGGCACTGCTCCTAATAGCCAGTTTCCTACTCCACACTGATGAGGGGCAAATACCCCGAAACAGCTGTCTGTGGATGGATACCATGTTTTGGCATAGGTGGTTTTCCTTTATTGGATGCTGCCCTTCCCGTGGTTGTTCCTTCCCTGTGAAAGACCTGGCTATTTATTGCTTGTGTTGAGAAACGCGTGATGGTGTCTCCGCGGCTTTTCTACATGCATTTGCATATTTCCCTTTAGGGATGGGGGCAGTGTTCTGGATCACTGCGTTGAGAAACACGTGATGGTGTCTCCGCGGTGTTGGATGTTTTGATCTCCCCGAGGTCATTCATCCTTATGTTTATAGCAATTAAAGGGGTAGTCACAGTGGCAGCAACCCGGTCCGTGGCCCTGTGCACTCAAGTAAAAGGGGAAAGGTCTTTAAAGGGGTTTTAATAAAGTTTGTTTCCGCGACGCCACCTGTGGTTCTCGGTCAGCGGGGACCGACGCTGCTTAAAGGGGTCCTCTGGGGCGATGTTACTGCAGCAAAGATGGCGACGCATCCCATAGGTGAAGCGAGGTCCCCAGCACTTCCAATGTGTTTGGCAGGAATGATGAATGCCGGCAAATAAATGGAAGACACAGGGTTGCAGTCTTTACCTGGTTTACTGATGTTGTCGTCAGCCTCAGTCCAGGGTACTGGCAACTGGTGTCGATGTAGTCCATGCAGCCTGAAAGCAAGTGGGAATCCCTTTGCCAGGTCAGTTTGGGATCCTTTCCCTATGCGCTGGTTTCTAATCCCTTGCTGCCTGTGGTTGTCTAACAAGGTTCTCTTGCTCTCCTGTCCTGGGACAGTATCTGCATGGTAGGCAACTCGAGCAGTTTCTCTGGGGTCTCTTTACACAGTGACTCCGGGCTCTGGAATGCTGCTGTACCTCAGGTTTAATGTGGGCAAGTCACTTTTAGCTTCCTGCCCTCCGGTTCTGCTGTGGGACTTGCAGTTCCCCACAGCCTTGGGCTCCTGGTGCCCGGTTTCTGCACTCTGCTGAGAGGGGCCCAGTCGCAGCCCTCCTCTAGCTCCTAAGTTCCTCTGTGCCCCTCCACTGTCTGCTACCAACTGTCTAACTCCTACTCCAGACCAGGATGTATGTCTCGGGGAAGCTCCCCTTAAACCCGGTTTTGAGCTCCCCTTTCCGGCCTGGAGTCAGAATGTGTTGAATGGAAGATTACCTGCCAAAGGGATCCCTCCTGTTTCCAGGCATGGCATTACCCTCCCCGAGAAGAAGGCAGCACCACTGTGGTACCCGAACTCCTGGGGTGCCACATGTCAATATCCCATATGTGGCTGTACAGTACTACTTAGCAACATAGCGAGACTCAGGAGGCAAGGAGCACTATTTGACTCTTGGAAAATAAATTATTGCAGCGTAGTCTGTGAACTCCATATGCTGATCCCTTAAGTGCCAAAAGAGCAGACCCTCCCCCTTCTTCAAGTGACCCCATTTTGGAAATTGCAACCCTCTGGGAATTTATCTACAAGTGTAGGGACAATTTTGACTCCATGGGTGTTTTTCAAAAACAAGCAGCAGTGGATGTTGCCGAGTGAAAATTTGCAGTTCTGACATTGCAGTGCCCAGTACATTGTAGTACTCGTAAATTGTGCCCAGCTCATGCTTCTGTTGAAATGCACACGAAAATTAAGCAGTGTCTCATCACCACAGAAATGCCAAACATGTGGATGCTAAATATGGTTTAGGAACACTGGGGGTCATAAGGGTAGGGGGCGTTTGGACATGGGAGCGCAGAATTCACTGGATTTCTTTTGGGGGGGGCGAGGAGCCATAGCATTTTTCCAGAGCATTTGTACCACCAGTAACATGAAAGCCCCACTATGTTTCCATTGACAGAGGACAGACCCAAGTGAATTGCTTTTTTGTGGATTGAGTTGAAGCTTTACGCTGAGCATTTACATGGGGTTTTGTCTGAATTGCTTATTTCAGAGATTTACTCGGAAACACTGATGCAAAAAGCGCAGGATAAATGCAAGCCGAGCCTTACTGCGATCTTTGGGAGGCAGAATGAACAAATCACCAGCAGGTGAAGAATTGGTTTTATTTACTTTTTACGCCGTTCCTCGTGCGGTATAAGCGATTAGATTAGATGGTTATTATTCGGGTCAGTGCTATTACAGTGATACAAGTTTTTTTTCTTTGGCTGCTGTCACACACTAAAAGACAATATTTTTACAGAAGTTTTTGCATTGCCATATTTTGAGAGCTATAAGGGTATGTGCACACGTTGCGGAAAGGTGTGCGGATTTTTCCGCATTGATTTTGGTAAATCCGCAGGAAATTCGCACTGCGGATTTACCGCAGTTTTTGTGCCGATTCCATCTGCGGTTTTACACCTGCAGATTCCTATTGAGGAGCAGGTGTAAACTGCTGTGGAATCCGCACAAAGAATTGACATGCTGTAGAATAAATAATGCAGTGTTTTGGCGTGTATTTGTCCGCAGCATGTGCACTGCGGATTTGGTTTTCCATAGGTTTACATGGTACTGTAAATTCATGGAAAACTGCTGCGAATCCGCAGCAGCCAATCCACTGCGGATGCGCAGCAAAATCCACAACGTTTGCACATACCCTAATTCTTCTATATTTCTGGTGACAGAGTCATGTTATGGCTTGTTTTTTGCTGGATGAGTTGATTCTTTTATTGGTACCATTTTCAGGAACATGACATTTTTTGATCACTTTCGATTTCGATTTTTGGGAGGCAGAATGAACAAAACCAGCAATTCAGGAAGTTATTTTTTTTCAATGCTGTTCCGCATGTGTTAAAAGTGATAAGGCAGCTTTATTCTTCAGGTCAGTACGATTACCGCAATGCCATATTTATATATTTTTTTATGTTTTTACCGCTTTTATGCAATAAAATCAATTTTATAGAAAAAAAAGAATTGTTTTTGCATGCGCTATATTCCAAGATCTACAACTTTTTTTTTTTACAGTAATCCGCTGATGGAGCTGTATGGCAGCTTTTTTTTTTTGCCGAACAATCATAGTATACCATGATTGAGGCTCTTCACTGAAATGCGTCGGTTTATACCATATGGAATCTCTTTTGGTGTCCAGCATGCTCATGTTTTGCACTTTGGTTTATTAAAAGTTATTTTTTAAATTACTTACTTCTTGGACTTTATCAGCCCTGGAGAAACAATGAAGGTTTATGGTTCAGTGTATTATCCGAGAAAAAAATGGACATCACTAGGATATGTCACACGGATGTGTGAATGCAGATTAAAATAATATGTACTCCCCCATTTAATCTCTGTTGTTAAAGCAGCTTGTCACTAATTCTGACTACTGGTCATTTATTTACTGGACTCATTTTCATATTAATCTCTAGACGACCATAAAGCACTCACCACCCCTAATACACAGGGAAGAACGTTCAATGGGATATTTCTGGCGTTGACTGTTACTTTAGCAGGTGCATCTGTATTATGGCTGTGCAGCTGGATGACTTCCCTTCCACCACACAAACCTGCAGCACTAATCTCCTGCTAAATGAAGACACACAACAGTGCAGATCATACAGTTTGAGGAATAGAAACCTTTAATTTTGTATTTTCACAAGACTAACTTTTTTGTTTAAGTGTTTCAGTGTGCCACCCAATTTTCACTCCTTAAGGACTGGGCAATTTTTTGAGCTTTTGTTTTTTATCTCCCCTTCTTCAAAGAGCTATAACTTTTACTTTTTCATCAAAATAGCCACGGGAGGACTTTTTCTTTTCCATAAGAGGAGTTATAGTTTTGAATGACACCATTAATTTTACCATATAATGTATGTAAAACAGATGGTAAAAATGTAGCTGCCATATTGTGAGAGCCATATTTTTTTTATTGGTGCCTCTCTGAAATCCACTTGACTTTATGATCTCTTATATATATATATATATATATATATTATATATTTTGAGAGCTGATGTGAAGAGGGGAAAAAAAAGTAAAAAAAAAAAAAAAAAAAAAGCTATTTTACATTTTTTTCTTTTTGGTGTTCATGGTACTTCTTAAGTATATTTGTGTACATAGTTCAGACAATTCTGCGCCCAACAATTCTTTAGATTTTGCCATTTACATTATGAGAAAATGGGATGATTCACACTTATATCTGTTGGAATTTTATAATGTTTATATTGTTTTATATTTTTAATTAGTTTTTACTTGTATTGTATTTCCAAATATTCTACTAGTTGTGTTTATTTTACTTGCATTTTTTTTGTCCTTACAAACCATGTGATTCATTGATCACATTATACCAATATTTCTCTTAAAATTTGAGTTGTGATATAAAAAAAAAGCTCACATTTAGGCTGGAGTCACACTAGCGAGTTTTACGGACGTAAGAGCGCAGAAAATACGTCCGTAAAACTCGTCAAACAAACAGCACAATTATTCTCAATGCGTCTGGTCCTATCAGCCGTATATTACGGTTCAGTATTATACAGCGTTCTACGGCCGTAGTAAATCGCAGCATGCTGCGTTTGTCAGCGTATTGCGCAAATAATACGCCAATGAAAGTCTATGGTGGCGAGAAAAATACGGATTCCACACGGACCAGCAGTGTGACTTGCGAGAAATACGCAGCGGTGTTAGTGACAAGCCGGTAATTCAATTGCCGGCTTTTCATTTCTCCTTCACAAACCCGACATGATATGAGACATGGTTTACATACAGTAAACCATCTCATGTCCCCTTTTTTTTTGCATATTCCACACTACTAATGTTAGTAGTGTGTATGTGCAAAATTTTGGCGCTGTAGCTTTTAAAATAAAGGGTTAAATCGCGGAAAACATTGGTGTGGGCTCCCGCACAATTTTCTCCGCCAGAGTGGTAAAGCCAGTGACTGAGGGCAGATATTAATAGCCTAGAGAGGGTCCATGGTTATTGGCCCCCCCCCGGCTACAAACATCTGCCCCCAGCCACCCCAAAAAAGGCACATCTGGAAGATGCGCCTATTCTGGCACTTGGCCACTCTCTTCCCACTCCCGTGTAGCGGTGGGATATGGGGTAATGAAGGGTTAATGCCACCTTGCTATTGTAAGGTGACATTAAGCCAGATTAATAATGGAGAGGCGTCAATTATGTCACCTATCCATTATTAATCCAATTGTCTGAAAGGGTTAAAAAACACACACACACGTTATTAAAAAGTATTTTAATGAAATAAACAAACAGGTTGTTTTAGTATTTTATTGCTCTCTCAATCCATCCGGAACACCCTCGCTTGGCAAAATAATAAACCCACAATATACATACCTTCGGATGAACTGTCAGGTCCCACGAAGTAAATCCATCTGAAGGGGTTAAATCATTTTACAGCCAGGAGCTGCGCTAAAGCACTCGCTCGTGGTTGTAAAAACCCCGGGTGCTGAAAGGAAATCAGGGTGATCTGTAGTTACATTGAGTTGCGGTGAGGCGCCCTCTGGTGGATGTTCTCATGAACTGCAGCCTTGGAAAAGTTCCCACGCTCGAGTTCATATGAGTTCATCCACCAGAGGGCGCCTCACCGCGACTCAATGTAAGTACAGATCACCCAGCTTTCCTTTCAGCACCCGGGGTTTTTACAACCACGAGCGAGTGCTTTAGCACAGCTCCTGGCTGTAAAATGATTTAACCCCTTCAGATGGATTTACTTCGTGGGACCTGACACTTCATCCGAAGGTATGTATATTGTGGGTTTATTATTTTGCCAAGCGAGGGTCTTCCGGATGGATTGAGAGAGCAATAAAATACTAAAACAACCTGTTTGTTTATTTCATTAAAATACTTTTTAATAACGTGTGTGTGTTTTTTAACCCTTTCAGACAATTGGATTAATAATGGATAGGTGACATAATTGACGCCTCTCCATTATTAATCTGGCTTAATGTCACCTTACAATAGCAAGGTGGCATTAACCCTTCATTACCCCATATCCCACCGCTACACGGGAGTGGGAAGAGAGTGGCCAAGTGCCAGAATAGGCGCATCTTCCAGATGTGCCTTTTCTGGGGTGGCTGGGGGCAGATGTTTGTAGCCAGGGGGGGCCAATAACCATGGACCCTCTCTAGGCTATTAATATCTGCCCTCAGTCACTGGCTTTACCACTCTGGTGGAGAAAATTGCGCGGGAGCCCAAGCCAATTTTTTCCGCCATTTAACCCTTTATTTTAGCAGCTACAGCGCCCAAATTTTGCACATACACACTACTAACATTAGTAGTGTGGAATATGCAAAAAAAAAAGGGGGATATGAGATGGTTTACTGTATGTAAACCATGTCTCATATCCTGTCGGGTTGGGGAAGGAGAAATGAAAAGCCGGCATTTGAATTACTGGCTTTTCACTAACACCGCTGCGTATTTCTCGCAAGTCACACTGCTGGTCCGTGTGGAATCCGTATTTTTCTCGCCCCCATAGACTTTCATTGGCATATTATTTGCGCAATACGCTGACAAACGCAGCATGCTGCGATTTTGTACGGCCGTAGAAAGCCGTATAATACGGATCCGTAATATACGGCTGATAGGACCAGTCCCATTGAGAATAAGTGTGCCGTTTGTTTGGCGAGTTTTACGGACGTATTTTCTGCGCTCTTACGTCCGTAAAACTCGCTAGTGTGACTCCAGCCTAAGAAATTAGGAAAAAAACAGTAGAGGTCTATGGTAGAAAGATATTATCAATTCACAAAAAAATGACAAAAATATGTCAAAACCTGAGGATGGTTGTATTTTTGAACAAATGACACAATTTAAACATAACCTGAAAAAAGTATACAGAATGTGAATTCAATTTTATATTAAAAAATACTGCAAAAAAAAAAACCTGACAGATCGCTCAGGAATTAAAACTGGTTCTACGTTTTTTTCCCTAAAAACAGTGCCAATTCTGTTGATTGGATATGTCATAGAAGTGTAGAACTGTGCTAAAAATCATAGCTCGTATATAAAAAAAACCCACTATTTCTGTTGCGAAGTTCTCCAGCTTTTAATGTGATTACAGGTCTAATTCCGTAATGAGATGCCGAGCTTTGCATCCCATGCCGTACACCTGTCATAATAACTGGGAAGCTCCATCTCCTACCACACACACACAACCTGCCATATGTTATACGGTCTTTCCTTGCCTTATAAATATACACATTGTTCCAGGTAAAACACAAGGGAGACACGGCAAGAAATAACTTATTCAACTCTCCATAGCTCCTACTCCCGGCTAATGCATAGAAATAAGTCATTTCACAAAGTACATTGATATAATTTGTATAATAAGCACAGTGGCAAGAGCCTGAATAATTAATAAGACGTGGATCATAATTGGATAATAATTCATAGACGTCCTCTACCGCCATAAATAAATCAGCATCCGGCGCTTTCAAATAGGTTAAAGCTGATTTCTAAGCTGTGGAGAGTACTTAAGGAGCTGTAAAGATATCTTCTGCGCACAAAGTAGGTCTTTAATCTAGAACAGCTGTGGTACCTTATAATAAATTCTATTTATTGTACTAAAACAAATGTGGGAGTTTAGGGATTACTGTGCAAGGGAACACACAGGCTACATGGTAACAGGCCTTGGAGAAACTCCAGGACCTAATAAAAAAAAAAAGTAACAAACAAGATGAATTTCGTGTTCCGTAACAAGTTGCCGAGGAACATTCATCTCAACATAAAATAACGTTTAGTTCCCCTATAATGACCCCAAGACGTGAACATCTAGCCTCCCCCAACACCAATAAGATAAATGATGACCATGTGGGAGACGGTGATCCACCCCACACACCTTCTCTACCCCAAATCTGGTTTGATGTGTAGTGCAGCCATGACTCCTCCAGTACTTAAGCAGTTAACTGCTCATACATACCCATGTGTTTTCAGATGTTCCTGAAAGAGGCAGACAGAATGTACTGCCAAATTATATTTCACCTCCCATGCTCCTATGATTTGTGGAGAGCATTTTCATAGATGAATAAATTCCTATTTCATCCACTATTAAGATATCGGCTCAGTGATTTACTACTACCTACCGTAAAGTGCGGAGGTCCGCAGCGATTAGCAAACATCTCAAAGTCAACACAAGATTAGTATTAGGCTACGTTCCCACAACGAGCTTTTGGTAAGTTTTTGATGTTGCAGATTTTCTGCACATTCTTTTGGCATCATTGCGGGAGGTTTGGACGTAAGACCAGATGGGACCAATGAACAGGAGTCAAAACGCAATGTGGGGGTTGTCACCCTTACTGTCCAATCCCTTCTCTGTCAGCCACAACCTCCTCATTCTTATGAACTTGTAACACCTGAATTCGTCTCTATCCCTGGTTGCCTCATTCACACCACATATGATGGTCCCACATAGTGGTCATTGCACAAAGTTTCTATGTTAACGACAAGCAAATAAATTCATTTAAATTCCTAACAATCCATTTGAAATCCACTGTCACTTTCATGGTAGAACCACAGTTGGGTAGAAAAGTGACAACTGTATAGAGCAGGACACTAAATTAGGACCCAATCCTAAATTTCCATTTGTTTGAAGTTAATTTCTTCTTTATATTGTTGTAGAAGTTAGTTATCTGTACCAAGATCTTCAAAATAGCACACAAGTTTAATGAATTGAGCACAAAATCAAAGATGCTCTTTTTGTCCCATTTTTTTTTTTCACCTTTTTATAGAGTAATAATACTTTGAAAATGTCACATGTTATTTTCAACTGCACAGAATTAAAAATGAGACATATTTTACTCCACCAGGGTAAAATTGCTCAAACATATTGCGATATTTAGAAAAGTTGCAAATGATGAATTCGGCTAGTACATCTGGATAGCTAAAATCACTGATGAACAGAAACCAGACGAACCCAAGTAACATTAATGTAAAAAAGGCACAAATTGCATAAAGGATAAGGTGCAAACATAAAAGATACTATTAGAATAGCTTTTATTCCAGTAAAATGGGCAAAGACAGTTGTGAATTGGTGCCTAAGAGTTTATTCATAACAAGTCCATTTGGTTGAGCTTATGTTTTCTTTTTTATGATGCATTTTTCCAACTCAACATTTTTTCTGGCATAACAGCTCCAAAAATGAATATTGCATTTTTTTCCTCCACGAGGAAAAAAACAGCACCACGTGCACTACAAAACGATTTTTATGTGGATTATGGAGCAGAATCTACTCAAAAATCCACATAAACAACCTCTATGACCTTACAGCTTTAGGAACTAATCATTTTCTTGTTTGCAGTTGAGAAGTATAAGGTCTCATTCAGATGTCCATTTTTCACGGATATTACTCGAACCTGTAATTGTCTATGGGGCTGTTTACATGTTCAGTTTTTTTCCTCATACCGAGTGGTCCGCTACAGGCTACGTGCACAAATTGCAGAAAGTCTTGCGGATTTTTCCAGACTGATTTTGGTAAATCCGCAGGTAACCCGCCCTGTGGATTACCTGCGGAATTACAGCGGAATTACCACGGTTTTTCCGTGGTTTTTGTGCGGATTCCACCTGCGGTTTTACACCTGCAGATTCCTATTATGGAGCAGGTATAAACCGCTGCGGAATCCGCACAAAGAATTGACATGCTGAGGAATAAACAGCGCAGTGTTTCCGCGCGGTTTTTTTCCACAGCATGTGCACTGCGGATTTTGTTTTCCATAGATTTACAAGATACTGTAAACGCATGGAAAACTGCTGCGAATCTGCAGCGGCTAATCCACAGCAAAATCCGCAGCGTGTGCACATACCCTAAGAAAACAGAGACCTGTGTAAAAAAAAAAAAAAAAAAAAAAAGTGGACATGAGGTGTCTATAAATCCCATTCACTTTGTTGGAACTAAAAGATGCTGTTTTTTTGTATAGCAAAAATATACAGTTCCAAAAGCTCACCGAAAACTTCTCGAGCATACAGCGTTAATGTGGTGGTCCAAAATCAATATTGATTTTCATCCTTAATGTCTCCCTATTTATTTTAATACTATAATAATTTGTCTCATACGGTTTAATTTAAAAGTCCCTTCCCTTGCTAATCTTTTTTGTTTGTTTTCTACACATTTCCAGTCTGTTAACAGTTTGCTTGAGAATCCCCTATGGGATACCATCAGGGGGCAGAGGTTGTGGCTACTGATGTAGCCTTTGTCAAATCCTGAAAAAGCATCATCAGTGACATCCGTTTTGGGGGTGGGTAGTCCCTGCTCTACCGAGCATGTGTGGGTTGTCAATTTTGACATATGCTCAATACAAGCTCCCTTATCACTGTGCAATATTACTTTCAATGCACAATGACAGTGCACTCCCTCACCGGCACTGATGAGGACTGACGAGACAGCAAGAGAGAGCATTGTTAGGCTAGGTTCACATTGCGTTAATGTGTGCACGCTAACGGACAGCATTGCACGGCAAAAATGTCGCAATTAACGCCGTGCAACGGGTCCGTTAGCGCACCCATTGACAGCAATGTAAATTTCGCCTGCAGCGCATCGCTAGCGCGTGCCTTTTTCGGCTCGCGCTAGCGATGTGCCGTTCTTCTGTGGTGCACCTCGGACGCTGCTTGAAGCGTCCGCGGCGCGCCTGAGGTCCGTTCCCCGCTCTCGCAGATCGGGGATCTGCGAGAGCGGGGACGTTAACGCGACCCCTAACGCGGCCCCTAAATAAACATTGCGTTAGCGTAATCCGCTAGCGCTAAACGGATTGCCCTAACGCAATGTGAACCTAGCCTTAGGCCACGTTCACACGTTGAGTATTTGGTGAGTTTTTTACCTCAGTATTTGCAAGCCAAAACGAGGAGGGTTAGAAATATAGAAGTGGTGATGTGTTTCTATTATACTTTTGCTCTGACAGTTCCACTCCTGGTTTTGGGTTACAAATACTGAGGTAAAAACTCACCAAATGCTGAATGTGTGCACGTGGCCTAAGGCTGCTGTCACACATTCAGTATTTGGTCAGTATTTTTCATCAGTATTTGTAAGCCAAAACCAGGAGTGGAACAATTAGAGGAAAAGTATAATAGAAACATGCACCACTTCTGCATTTATCACCGGCTCCTGGTTTTGGCTTACAGATACTGATGTAAAATACTGACCAAATACTGCTAGTGTGACGGCAGCCTAAGGCTAGGTTCACATTGCGTTAGTGGGTGGTCGCTAACGGACAGCGTTGCACGGCGAAAATGTCGCAATTAACGCCGTGCAACGGGTCCGTTAGCGCACCCATTGACAGCAATGTTAATTTCGCCAGCAGCGCATCACTAGCACGTGCCTTTTTCGGCTCGCGCTAGTGATGTGCCGTTCTTCTGTGACGCGCCTCGGACGCTGCTTGCAGCGTCCGCGGCGCGCCCGAGGTCCGTTCCCCGCTCTCGCAGATCGGGGATCTGCGAGAGTGGGGACGTTAACGCGACCCCCAAACGCGATCCATAAAAATACATTGCGTTAGCGCAATCCGCTAGCGCTAGCGCTAAACGGATTTCCCTAACGCAATGTGAACCTAGCCTAAGTGTACTGTATAAGGAGAGAATGTGGTGAGCTAAGAGCATTGAGACCAGCAGAGACAGACCCACCCCTGAACAGACATTATGACTTTTGGAATTCCATATTAAAAAAAGCTACAATCTAAAAGGATTCACAAAATTCTGATGACCCATCCTTTGAAAAGGTCATGAATGTTAAATGGGTGGAGGTCTGACACAAGGCACCCCCACTGATCAAATGTTTTAGGCACTTTAATAGGAGCTGTACTGCAGTACCTTGCAGCGGCTGCTACACAATGAATGGAGCTGTGGACTGCAGGTTCATTCAATGTGTCCATATCTGGCTACTGCTGCCAAAACTAATCACAGCTGATCAATGGTGTCGGACGGCCATCGATCTGATACCGATGAGGATCTTTCCTTACATCTTGTGACTGGACAACTCAACCAAGGAGTAATGGAGATAGCCAAGAAAAACAGAAATAATGACGGGTGTAGTGGACGGATTGGTTCCGTTATTACCTGAAAATAATATTGAAACATCAATGCCATATGAACAACATTACATTATCCCGACCCTCCAAGATATTTACTCCCCGTCTCTATAAATTCTAGGACTAACGCCCAAACTGTTGTGAAGGGCAAATTTTGCATAAACTCGCCCTTTTGTAATCGTGCTGCTGGAATCGCCCCCTCAAAATTGAGGCTGTTGGCAAGTCAAGTAATCATGACAATTGCAGTTAGCTGCAGGGAAACCTAAAAAAAGTTTAACTTTCAAGAAATCTTTGCTGAAAATCCACAAGAGATAAAATGCTTGTTCTGCTGAGGATCGTAAAGCAATAGAAATGCATAGGAGCAGACGTGGAGGAGAAGCCTCGGGAGAGCACTTGCCATGTTTGCATTTCATTTCCCATCAGTGATATAGATGTAGTTAGAATATTAGATTTCTGGTGACGCTGTGGAGGGTCAGCTGTATTCATGCTCTTCAATTAGTCTAGATTTACACCTCGTAATGTTTAATGCAATCCAACCAAGAACGTCCGACTACAGCAATGACCAGTATATGTAATTCTATGCCACGCCTGATCAATATTTCCAGGCTCACGAGCGTCTCCGTATAATAGTATACGTGTATACTGTAAGTTATCGTGTAAGTTATAGTGTAAGTTATCATCAGAAAAAATGGATTTATCTAAAATAACATTTTTTTTCTCCTGTCTAGCAAAATATTCTTTTGTGTGTGCACGATGACAGCTCAGAAAAGGTGCCTTATAAGTAATGGAAGGCTTATCTGATTGTGGTTACAAGAAATCTTCCTTATAATAATCTTTATTTTATATAATAATCTTTATTTTTATATAGCGCTAACATATTCCGCAGCGCTTTACAGTTTTGCACACATTATCATCGCTGTCCCCGTTGGGGCTCACAATCTAAATTCCCTATCAGTATGTCTTTGGAATGTGGGAGGAAACCGGAGTACCCGGAGGAAACCCACGCAAACACGGAGAGAACATACAAACTCTTTGCAGATGTTGTCCTTGGTGGGGTTTGAACCCAGGACTCCAGCGCTGCAAGGCTGTAGTGCTAACCACTGCGCCACCGTGCTGCCCACACTTCCTTCAGAAAGTACTAAATACAGAGCCATACGAAGGGGTTGTTCAGGTTACCAAAACTCAGACCGCTTTCCCCTAAAATCAGCACCATGCTTTCTTCAGGTTTTTGGCATTGCAAATCAGTCAGATTCAAGTCAATGGGGCAGAACTGTAATTTCTGACATTACCTATGGACACGTGTGGTGCTGTTTCTGGAAAAAAAAAATGATTTTTTTTATAATCCTATACAACCCCTTTAAAGAGGTTGTCCAGAACTTTATCTTTATCAAATATGATGTAAAACATATTGACTAGGATATCTAGATGTAGTTTGATTGTTTGGTCGTCAAGATTGTTAGTCCTTTAGCGTTACCCAGGGTGCACCACGTGGAGGCAGACTAACGTTGCACCCCCACTTTAACATTGATTGCCTATTATTACGATAAGTCATCAATGCCTGATAAGTGGGGGTGCGACACCCAGCACTGTTGAGGAGCTTCACAGCTCTATTGATGGAATAGTGGCCGCGGCTGGGAAAAGCACATCCGACCTTTATTGATTTGAATAGAGGGCAATTGTGCAGTTCCCTGGCTGCGGCCACTATATAGTCGCGAACAGTTCTGGCCGACTCCGATAACAGCTGATTGGCGGGGTGTCATATGCTCACCGATCAGACATTGATGACCTATCCTAAAGATATGCCATCATTGTTAAAGTCCCGGACAGGCCCTTTAAGCAGGGCTGTGGAGTCGGAGCACATTTTGATGGAGTCAGAGTCATTGAAATTGAGGAGTCGGAGATTTGACTTACCAGAGGTTTGGCCCTACCTTTAAGGGCTTAGTCAGAAATCCATATAACACGGACGACAATTGCATCGCAATGCACGGAATGGCTGGTGGCTTTCCTGACCCAAGCGTGAGAGCTGCATAGAAATACGTACAGTCACACTTGGGTGAGGAGAGCCGCCGGCCAGTCCGACCATTGCGATGCGATAGTCGTCCGTGTTATATGGCTGTGTGACTGCACTCTGAGGCGACAATCAGCATTGGATTCTTTCAGGGCAAAGTAGGAAACCTTTCCCTGCTGTCTCATTCTCCCAGAGAGTCCCATATAGAATGAATGGAGCGGAGGTACGCATGCCCAACATCTGCTTTATTCAGACAAGGCTCTGCAAAGCCATGTTCTCAGGAATAATGGGGGTCCCAGTGATCGGACCACCAGTGGTCAATATCTTAATTTGTATCCTTCATACAACCCTTTTATCTACAGGTGTGAACTCAGTATAATTGTTAGAACCAATTCTTCATCGCCTTTGTGACTGTTTTTGTTTAGTTTTGTGCCTTTTTTTGGTCGCACCCAATTCATTACTCTATTTTCTCCTATTTTTAAGTCTGTTTCATATGTCCGTTCCCATTTCATTTTATTTTACGCTTTGTGGGTGAAGTTTTTCAATTCCAGATGTTTTCACCTGATTCATTAACTGGAAAAAGTAGCAAAATTTGGCACAATTTAACTCCAGCCACCCCTGATGTATTTCTTGAGTATGTCAGTATTTTGGTGTAATCTTTGAACCATTTTGCTACACATGCAACTCAAGGTGCCAAAGTCACAAAAATAGTTCAGGACGGGAAGAAAAAAAAAAAAAAATAAAGACTTTTTTAAAAAAAATTTGAGCCAAATTTATTGTGTTCGCCATTTTAAAGAATTTGGCATCGAAAACGGCAACAAATACAACAAGACAAGAAAGAGAGTGGCTTAAAAAAATAAATAAAAAAAAACTGCCAACAATGAATTGGGGCCATAGGCTCCGCGATTTACCAAGACTAGCGATTTTCCCAAAAATTTGGCAACTTTTAAAAGCAATTGATGCCAGAATTCTGGAGAAATTGCTTTGACGAATCGAGGCCTGTGGCTTCCACCACATATTGTTATAGAAGACCGCGTCCCAGAGAGTTTCTCAAAGTTCCTGGTTCGTGGCTGCTGGTGCCGAGCAAGAACTTGCTCATAATTGTGCAGCTGTAATCCTCGTCTTGGATTATATGCATAATTTCATTTATTCTTACCTAATTGAATGTTTTAATAACAGTGTGCATAGACAAAGTGTTCCATTATGCATTGGTTCATTTAATTTATACAACTATGCCTTGAAGTGAAATCTTACTAGTCATGTTTCATTTATTCATGTGTTGCTGCATGTTACATAATTAAATCTGGTCACAGACATCTGGATAGCGGAGGCTGCGCATCCAAAGAGGCCGCCAGAGTCCAAATAACTGGTGTTCGTGAGCCCTCTAGTGGTGGTAATGGAAATGACATGTGTCATATGGTAGCCTATGTGCTCCAGTTTAGTAAGGTACTATCCATCATGTAAGTTATAAAGGAGTTTTCCACCAATATAATGATTACAAAGCCCTAACTCTTCGAGTGGCTGTGTGTCATTATTGCCGCTCAGTCCCATTAAATAGGAGAGGGTAGAATTGGCAGCTGTTCCACTACAAAATGTACAGAGTGGTGCCTGGTAAACAATGGAGATGGGACATGCACTTAAGCGCTGCAGACCCTTTTAATGGGAGTGCCAGGAGTCAGACCCATATAAGTCTAAAATAACGTTCTGGATCACCCAAAATTTTCCATAAGGCTAGGCAGTAGCAGCACCTAGCAAACGTTGGCATCACATCAGCGGCCAAAGTCATAGTGAAGTCCCAGCCTAACAGTTGGAGAATAAAAATTGAACTCCGATTCATTGCGAAGAGGATACTTTTTGGTTAGAGAGTTTTGAAAAGAAAGTGACAAATTTCTTCAAATTAGGTACGTTATGTTCATATGAATCCTTACATGTATTTCTGCGTGGGAAGCACATTCACGGGATGTGGATTTCACAACGTCGCCCCATTAATTGGACATTTTTAGAAGCTTGTCACTTAGTTCTCATGAAAATAAATGACAAGAAGATACAAATTTCGCAGCACATCTTAGTCATTCTTGGATTTCTGCTATAGAAAATACACCAAATCCATTGTGTAAACATAGTTTTAGCATAGGAGCACATGGGTCATATACAGCGGGCAAACTAAATATTGAATATACACCAATTGAATTACACCAATTAAGTTATGTGTAATAATGAGAAATTATACAGAGAAAAAGCATTGAACATATAAAGAAAGAGGGGCAAAAAGCCATGGACATGTCATGACACCAGCTGAAATATATCTAATTAGAAAGCAATCCTGCCACTGGGTGAAAAATATCAGCTGGTTCAACTGATAGCCTATAAAAAGGAGTCTCATTACCAAGGTGCCACACATCTGAGAAACATCTCGTGATGGGTAAAACCAGTGAGCTGTCTCAAGACCTTCACAACCTTATTGCTGCAAAACATACTGATGGCATTGGTTACAGAACAATTTCTAAACTACTGAAGATTCAATACTTATTTCACCTGCTGTCTGCAGCAGATTATATGGACTGATTTTCAGCTGGATTACACGATCAGCATGCTGTATAAGGTTTACAAATCTCATCCGCCGCAAATGAAATCTGGAGCATAAATTCGACATCATCAAGTGAATTTTTGCTCAGGATTAAACTGGGATTCACCATTTACAATGAAAAAGGATGAAATGTGCCACAAATCTGCATTTCTACAAATGAATCTGGAGAGGTTTTTGCCGTCCTCTTAGGCTACTTTCATACTTCCATCTTTATAAAGACGTTGCAATGCATCGTTCTGTGCAAAAAACGCATCCTGCAAAGTTGCCCGCAGGATGCGTTTTTTACACATAGACTTGTATTATCGACGCATCGCGGCGTATGGACACATTCCATACGTCGTGCACTGTATGCATCGGTAATTGGTGGACCGTCATCACAAAAAAAGGTTCAATGTAACTTTTTTTGTGCAAAGGGTCCGCCATTTCCGACTGCGCATGCACGGCCAGAACTCCGCCCCCTCCTTCCCGGAACTCATAATGGGCAGCGGATGCGTCTGAAACCTGCATCCGCTGCCCACATTGTGCAATATTTGCACAACGTCCGTCGGTACGTCAGACCGACGGTTTGCGACGGCCCCTGTACCGACGGAAGTGTGAAAGTAGCCTTACAGGAACACATGCTTTTACTGTTTGCTAAGTTTATTACCGTAAATTCTATTTTTTAGTTATCTGTATTAGAGAATTTAAAGAAAAAGAAACTGTAAAAATCCTAAACAATTGCAGTGATGAATTTATTTTTTACCATTTTTTTTCATAAATTTGGTTCCATTACGGAACTGTATGCTAATACATTATGTCTGTGTATTATAGTAATATTCACCAACATCTATAAGGAAAAAGCTACAAAAAGGTGCTAAAATGCAGTTCTTTGCGACCACTAGGCAGTGTGCGGGGTTGCCGTGTTCCACCCCATACATCACCAGCCACTGCTGATTGTTAGGGCGCTGGTTAGACCCCCAATGAATGTCATTCTAAGCACTGGTCTCCAAATATGATGTCATGAACGACCGCTTTGAAGGGGTATTCCCATTTCCAAGATCTGATCCCATTATGTAGTAGTAGTAGTAGTAGTAGTAACAATAAGAACATTATAGCGAATACCTCCAATTAGAAATGTAGTATAGTTCTTCTGATTTGCTATGTGCAGGACATCCATGGTTACGACCACTAGCAACTGTCACTATGAGTGTTTGTAGCCATGGATACATGGATGCCTAAGCTACTGCAATGCCCTGCACATGGGGTAAGAGTATGTGCACACGTCCGGATTTCTTGCAGAAATTTCCTGAAGAAAACCGGAAATTTTCTGCAAGAAATCCGCATTTTTTTTTGCATTTTTTTCGCGGTTTTTTTAGCATTCTGCAAGCGTAATTAGCTTGCAGAATGCTAAAGTTTTCCAAGACACCTGTAGCATCGCTTGGAAAACTAACTGACAAGTTGGTCACACTTGTCAAACATAGTGTTTGACAAGTGTGAGCAACTTTTTACTATAGATACTGCTTATGCAGCATCTATAGTAAAAGATAGAATGTTTAAAAAAAATAAAAAAAATAAAAAATGGTTATACTCACCCTCTGCAGACAGCCAATCTCCTCAGCGGCGTCCATTCCTATAGATGCCGGTGTGGTTCAGGACCTTCGATGACGTCGCGGCTTGTGATTGGTCGCGTGAGTCACATGAGCGGTCACGCGACCAATCACAAGACAGCGACGTCATCACAGGTCCTGAACCACACCATCTATAGGAACGGAAGAGAGAGCATGCACCGGAGAGGCGGGAACACTTCGGGGGCCATCAGAGGGTGAGTATATCACAATTTTTTATTTTAATTCTTTTTTTTTTTTACCAATTATATGGTGCCCAGTCCGTGGAGGAGAGTCTCCTCTCCTCCACCCTGGGTACCAACCGCACATAATCTGCTTACTTCCCGCATGGTGTGCACAGCCCCGTGCGGGAAGTAAGCAGATCAACGCACTCCTAGGTGTGCGGAATCCCCGCAATTCCGCATTTTTAATGAACATGTTGCTTTTTTTTCCGCGATGCGATTTTTTCGCGGAAAAAAATGCAACATTTGCACAAAAAATGCGGAATACCCTGTAAATAATAGGAGGCTTATGTAAGCGTTTTTTTCGCGTTTTTATAGCGAAAAAACGCAAAAAAAAACGCAAAAAATCCTGAACATGTGCACATGGCCTTAGAGAGACATTACATATTAGAAGAAAGATTTACATTTTTAATTGGAGGGATTTGCAAATATAATTATTAATTACACATACTAGATATTAGGATAGGAATACCAAGTCTTCTCAGTAACATGACTAAAAATGCATAGAATTTGTTTTACTTGCCTCGGTTATTAAAGAGAAATGCATTGAATAGATTTTTTTTCCCCATCTACAAAGAAGTATGAAATGATTAACAAAAACTTCACGTGCACCCCCGGCCTGAAATAGTGGAGTAAGAAATGTGCTAGAACCTCTCAATCCTGACTGCAAAAATGATGCAGTTGAAAATGTAACATTGAGTTTCTGATCCTGAATCTATGTCCATTTGTGTATTTGGGCATCCAGTCTTAGTAGGGGGAGGGGACACCTCTGTAAACCCAAGGATTTGTGCCCATGATGAGATTTCGCAGCACCAAAACCACAGCGTCTTACAGTTCCAGCAAAGTGGATGAGATTTATAGAAATCTCCTGCCCACTGTGCTTCTTTACTCAGTGTAAACTGACTTGCGGTGCGAGTTTCAAATCGGGAACATGTAAATTTCTCTTGCGGCTACGCTGAGTTTTATGTGCAGATTTTCTCCATAGACTTACATTAGATTTGGAAAATCTGCAGGGAAATAATCCACATTCATTTTCAGTGTATGTCTGTTGTAGAAATGCGTAAAAAAAATTGCATGTAATCCACACACACGACAGTCAAAGTTTTGTTAAAGCCACATACCAGGAAGTATCAAAAACAAAGCAGCTTTATTTATAACATGACACAGCAACAGACAAACAGCAAGAGACAAAAAAAATGGTGATTACTTACCAGTAATTGGATTTCCCAGAACCTATGACAGCACCATGGAGAAAGAGGATCCGCCCCAAGGACAGGAAACTGTACAGCTTTAAAAAGGCGGAGCCCTCTAGTACGCTTCAGTGGTTTACAGAGAATAAGAGGAACTCCGTTTGATTAGTTTGATAGACAAATAAATACAAGTTTGGTAATACGTGTCACATCCGTAATATAGCACCGAGCCTCATACACAATTATAATAATAATTTTGCGACATCCTGTGAGTCAATTGTGCGCCATCCATCAGAGAAAAGTGAAAAGGGTGGAATAAGGAAGGGTGCTGTCGTGGGTTCTGGAAAATCCGATTACCGGTAAGTAATCATCATTTTTCCCATTCCCCACTACAGCACCATGGAAAGAGATTACAGAGGAATCCCCTAGGGAGGAACCACCATTTGTAGGACTTTTCCCACTGAAAGCAAGATTCCAATCACCAAAATTCAACCCACCGTGCTTGAAAAAAAAAAAAGTGAAGGGTGAAGACCATGTGGCTGCCAGATTTTTTCTAGAAAAGCTTTAGCCCTTTCTGCCCACGATGTTGAAACAGCCCTTGTGGAGTGTGCCTTATCAGTGTGGAGTGGAGCCTCCTGATGCGGAGGCCAAAAAAATCCCTGCCTTGACCCACCTGGCTATAGACCCTTTGGATGCTGCCTGGCCTCTACTGGGACCCTGAAAGAGAACAAACAGGGATGTAGCTTACTGAATTCCCTAGTTAACCCTAGATATGGTAAGAGGCATCTCTGAACATCTAGGGTGTGAAATCCTTTTTCCCCCTAGTTTTTGGAGTTATCACAGAAATATGGAAAAACTATTTCCTGGATCCTGTGAAAGATTGGTACTACCTTGGGGAGAAAGGGTCATACTCAGTCCTGAGGCAGCCTATCTGACAAGAATCGTGTAAAGGGCTGGTTTACCGACAGGGCGTGCAGCTCCCTCACCCTCCTGGCTGATGTAAGGGCCACCAGAAGGGCTGTTTTCAGTGTCAAGACCTTAATCGGGCAGTCTGATAAGGGTTAGAATGGAGCTCTGGTTAGGGCTTTTAAAATCAGGTTGAAGTCCCAAGGGGCGGGGGCTCGAGGATGGGAAGGTATACCGGTGAGCCCAACAACTTTAAATAATCTAGTTATTAAAATGTGGTCAGCAATTTTACAGTCATAAAGGTACCTAGCACTGCAGCATGAACTTTAAGGGTAATCTTTTTCAGCCCTTTCTCCCACCCTTTGTAAGAACTCCAGAATAGACACCCAGAGGACCTGGCTTTTCAGAGGTCAGAGGAAGCAGACAGATCTAATCTGTAGTGTCTATAAAAGGTAGACGGAGAGGACCAAGTGGCCGCCTTACAGATCTGGTCGATGGAAGAGTCTGCGCTCTCCGCCCAGGATGCTGCCATGGCTCTCGTGGAATGGGGCTTCAGACCTAAGGGAACATCCCTGCCTGCACTACCATATGCTAGCATAATGGCCTCTCTCACCCATCTAGCTATGGTTTGTTTAGAGACTTTAAGGCCCTTTCTCGACCCGTGAAACGAGACAAATAAGGCCCTCTGCTTTCTCCTGGGTTCTGTTACCTCGAAATACTGTAGGAGACACCTCCTAACATCCAGCAATGAAGTCTCTCCTCCTCCTGATTTTTTGGATTAGGGCAAAAAGATGGTAAGACTATTTCTTGACCCCTATGGAATTTCGACACTACTTTGGGGAGATAGGCTTGGTCTAACCTTAGTACTACCCTGTCGTCCATGACCTGAATGTAGGGAGGGTCTGCTGAAAGTGCTTGCAAGTCACCTATCCTACGGGCCGAAGTGAGTGCAACTAATAACGCTGTCTTTAACGTGACTATCTTTTCTGATACCGTGTTCAATGGCTCAAAGGGACTCTCTGCTAGAGCTGATAACACTAGATTTAGATCCCAAGGAGGAGGTGTAGGAGATGGGACAGAGTTCTTTCTACTACATGCTTTGATAAACCTTGCCACCCATCTGTCATTAGCCAGGTCAGTGTTAAAAAAGCTCCCAATGCCAAAACTTGCACCTTCAGGGTGCTAACCACCAATCCCAACTCTAGTCCCTTCTGCAGAAGCTCTAATATGGCCACTATCAGAATTTTCCCTTCCCGTATTGGCCCTGCAACGGACAAAAACTTATTCCATATCCTTCCATAACTCCTGGTGGTTATCGGCTTCCTGCTACTAAGCAGTGTGGATACTAGTTTTGCTGAGAAGCCCCTACTTTCTAGTAATAACCTCTCATATTCCAAGCTGTTAGGTGCAGCCCGGATTACTGAGGATGACAGAAGGGGCCCAGGTTAGAAGGTTCTGGTCATCTGGGAGTACCGAAGGATCTGTTATGGACATTGTCCTCAGCCAGTAGAACCAAAGCCTCTTTGGCCAAAATGGAGCCATCAAGATTACCCTGGCTTTGTCCTCTCGGATTTTCCTCAGCACTGTACAGGAGACCTGATGACCATTCTATTCTGAAGGCATCTACTGCCACTGGCCTGTCTGCTGGACTCAGGGAACAAAAACTTTGAACTTCCCTGTTGGCCCTTAAAGCGAAGAGATCCCTCCTGTGACAACCCCACATGTCTACTATCTGACTAAACTGCTTTCTTCAGGGACCATTCCCCTGGTCTCAACTGATTACAGCTTAAAAAGTCCGCCTTCAGGTTGTCTACACCTCTGATATGCAGGGCCAATGAGAGGAAATAGTTTTCTGCCAGATATAGAATTCTCTCTGCTATCCGCATCAATGTTCGAGAGCGAGTGCCCCCCTGATGATTTATGTAGGCCAATGTCGACTGGTTGTCCGACAGGACTCTCAAATGTTGTCCGACAGGACTCTCACATGTTGTCCCTGCAGATGTAGCAGTAACCCGATCAGAGTCTTTTTTACCGCCAGCAGTTCCCATTTGTTTGATAAATCTCTTTCTTCTTGAGCCCAGGGATTCTGGAGCCATAGAGTATCTAAATGTGCTCCCCACCCCCAGGGACTGGCATCTGTGGTTACTATCTTGGAGGCTTTGTGTACCCAGGAAACTCCTCTTGGGATTTTATCTGATCTGCCACCCTTAAGGCCCCGTCTCACATAGCGAGATCGCTAGCGAGATCGCTGCTGAGTCACAAGTTTTGTGACGCAACAGCGACCTCAGTAGCGATCTCGATATGTGTGACACGTACCAGCGATCAGGCCCCTGCTGCGAGATCGCTGGTCTTGTCAGAATGGCCTGGACCTTTTTTTGGTCGTTGAGGTCCCGCTGACAGCGCTGAATCGGTGTGTGTGACACCGATCCAGCGATGTCTTCACTGGTAACCAGGGTAAACATCGGGTTACTAAGCGCAGGGCCGCGCTTAGTAACCCGATGTTTACCCTGGTTACCAGCGTAAATGTAAAAAAAACCAAACAGTACATACTCACCATCTGTTGCCCGTCAGGTCCCTTGCCGTCTGCTTCCTGCTCTGACTGCTGCCGTAAAGTGAGAGCACAGCAGTGACGTCACCGCTGCGCTCTGCTCTCACTGTACGGCGGCTCAGTCAGAGCAGGAAGCAGACGCCAAGGGACCTGACGGGCAACAGATGGTGAGTATGTAGTGGTTTTTTTTTTTTACATTTACGCTGGTAACCAGGGTAAACATCGGGTTACTAAGCGCGGCCCTGCGCTTAGTAACCCGATGTGTACCCTGGTTACTCGGTTGCTGCAGGGGGACTTCGGCATCGTTGAAGACAGTTTCAACGATGCCGAAGTTGTTCCCCTGATCGTTGGTCGCTGGAGAGAGCTGTCTGTGTGACAGCTCCCCAGCGACCACACAGCGACGCTGCAGCGATCAGCATCGTTGTCTGTATCGCTGCAGCGTCGCTGTGTGAGACGGGGCCTTTAGGGTACTGTCACACTCTGCAACTTTCCAACGATCACGACCAGCGATATGACCTGGCCGTGATCGTTGGAAAGTCGTTGTGTGGTCGCTGGGTAGCTGTCACACAGACAGCTCTCCAGCGACCAACGATGCCGAAGGCCCCGGGTAACCAGGGTAAACATCGGGTTACTAAGCGCAGGGCCGCGCTTAGTAACCCGATGTTTACCCTGGTTAAAAGTGTAAATGTAAAAAAAAAAACACAGTACATACTCACATTCCGGTGTCCGTCAGGTCCCTTGCCGTCTGCTTCCCGCTCTGAGTGCCGCCGTAAAGTGAAAGCACAGCACAGCGGTGACGTCACCGCTGTGCTCTGCTCTTACTTTACGGCCGGCAGTCAGTCAGAGCGGGAAGCAGACTGCGAGGGACCTGACGGACACCGGAATGTGAGTATGTACGTTTTTGTTTTTTTTTACTTTTACGATGGTAACCGGGGTAAACATCGGGTTACTAAGCGCGCCCCTGCGCTTAGTAACCCGATGTTTACCCTGGTTACAAGCGAACGCATCGTTGGATCGGTGTCACACACACCGATCCAACGATGACAGCAGGAGATCCAGCGACGAAAGAAAGTTCCAAATGATCTGCTACGACGTACGATTCTCAGCAGGGTCCCTGATCGCTGCTGCGTGTCAGACACAGCGATATCGTATGGATATCGCTGGAACGTCACGGATCGTACCGTCATAGCGACAAAAGTGCCACTGTGAGACAGTACCCTTAGGAATTTGAGATCCTGCTGGCAGATAGGGACATAGTATTACTCGTCCTTGAGGTCTAGTACCACCATGTAACACTGTGGGAAGAGGAGTGTCACTGGTGATCTTACTGTCTCCATCTTGAATGACGGAATTATCAGATAACTGTTGAGGCCCTTTAGATTTATGATGGTCCTCCAGGAATTGTTCTGCTTCTTTATGAGAAATACGGGGGAATAGAATCCCTTTTTTCTTTCCTCCACCGGAACTTCCTCCAGCACGTGTTTTTTCAGCAGTGACACCACCTCTTCCTCCAGGCTCTGCTGTTTTTCCTGAGAGGGCTGTACCGGAGTTTGTATCTCTGTGGTGGCCACTCGCAGAATCTCAGTTTCAGACCTGATCTTATGATCTGTCGAATCCAGGTGCTGGCCGATATCCTCTCCCAGGCGAGGAGTAAGTGAGAGAGCCTCCCTCCTATCTGGGAGGAGCAGTCACTGGGGGTGCTTCTTAGTGTCTCTGGAGGGCTTACCGAAGTAGAAGCCTCTCCCTCCTCTGATTCGTTTGTTCTGTCTCTGAATTGCTGTCTCCTAGATCCGTGACCCCTTGGAAAGGAGCGCTGAAAGAATGGAAATGGCTGCTTTGGAAACCCGTTCTTCTGGTCTCCGACCTTTTCCAGAACTTCATCAAGTGCTGGCCCAAATAAGAAGTTTCTGTCACAAGGCAGGGAGCAGAGTTTCACTTTTGCCTGCATATCCCCAGGCCAACATTTCAGCCAGACTGCTCGTCCTGCATTGGCCAGTGCCGCTGATCTGGCCGCCAGCTTTGCGGAATCTGCTGAAGTGTCTTCTAAAAATAGCATTGCTGCCGTGATGGTAGGTATTGCTTATGGCTTCTCTAGGGACTCGTTCCAATTGATCTTCAAGATTGTCTACCCAAACTTTCAGAGATCTAGCCACACAGGTGGCCGCAATAGCTGGTCTTATTGCCCCTGCTGAGGCTTATCCTTCTTTTTATCTAATGGCTCCTTTAAAGACCCCGAGTCCTTAAATGGAGGGAAGACTTCCTAGAGACCGTTGAGATTGCTACATCAATTCGCTGTGCTTTATCCCAGGATGAAGATGCTTCCTCATCAAATGGGTATTTCTTTTTTAAAGAACTGTCTGAGTTCTCTTCTCCGGCTTCTCCCATTCTTTTTTAATGAGGTCCTGTAGCTGGTCATTAATGGGGAAGGCTCTACGTCTCTTCCTCTGTAAGCCCTCAAACATGAGCTCCTGGGCTGACTTTTTAGGTTTTTCCTCTATCAGTCCCATAGTAGACCGGACCGCTTTTATTATTCTGTCCATTGCCTCTACTGGGAACGTAACCTCTTCTTCTGAACTGCTATCAGAGTACCTTGTGTTGTGAATTTGGTTTCTGGGCTCCCCCGGTGGTTACTGGTGGTACTGAACTTGTGTGCTTCATCTCCTCTGTTCACCTGTTTCCATCAGGATGTGGGAGTTTCTATTTAGCCTTGCTCCTCAGTCATTTCTATGCCGGCCAACAATGTTACCAGAAGCCTTTCTGTTGCATGTTCCTGCTCCTAGACTACTATCAGCTAAGTTGGACTTGTAGTCCTAAGATTGTTTTGCATTTTTGTTCCAGTTCTCTGTTTTTGAATATTTCTGAGGCTGGAAGCTCTTGTGAGCTGAAATTGCCACTCTGGTGTCATGAGTTGATATTAGAGTCTTAAAGTAATTTCAGGATGGTGTATTGAAAGGGTTTTCAGCTGACTGTGAAGTTCCCTTTTCTGTCTTCCTACTATCTAGTAAGCGGACCTCAATTTGCTAAACCTATCTTCATACTTCGTATGTCATTTTCCTCTAAAATCACCGACAATATATGTGGGGGCTACTGTCTGCCTTTTGGGGAAAATTTCTCTAGAGGTAAGCCAGGTCTGTATTTTCCTCTGCTAGGGTCAGTCAGTTCTCCGGCTGGCGCTGGGCGTCTAGGGATAAAACGTAGGCACGCTACCCGGCCACTGTTAGTTGTGCGGTAGGTTTAGCTCACAGTCAGCTCGAGTTCCCATCTTCCAAGAGCTAGTCCTTTTGTATGCTTACTACGGTCTCTTGCCATTGAGAACCATGACAGTTTGGCCGGCCAAGAGTTAAAATAATTGGCAGAAGAAAGGAGAGAAAAGAAGTCTGCAGAGAATTTTTTTTTTTTTTTTCTGAGTTTGCTCATTAGTTGATTCACTTGCATCTCTGCTTACTGCAGCCTTCGTCTCTCTCTCCTTCTAATCCTTGAATGGTTCTGATTTCACCTGATTAAAATGGATCCTCAGAGTTTAGCTACTGGTTTGGATAATCTCGCTATGAAGGTTCAAAGTTTACAGGATTTTGTAATTCATGCTCCTATATCTGAACCTAGAATTCCTTTACCTGAATTTTTCTCCGGGGATAGATCTCGCTTCCAGAATTTCAAACATAATTGTAAATTATTTTTGTCTCTGAGATCTCGCTCCGCTGGAGATCCTGCACAGCAGGTCAGGATTGTAATTTCCTTGCTCCGGGGCGACCCTCAGGATTGGGCATTTGCTTTGGCACCAGGGGATCCTGCGTTGCTCAATGTGGATGCGTTTTTCCTGGCTTTGGGGTTGTTTATGAGGAACCTCATTTAGAGATTCAGGCTGAAAAAGCCTTGATGGCCCTGTCTCAAGGGCAAGATGAGGTTGAAATATACTGCCAAAAATTTCGTAAGTGGTCTGTGCTTACTCAGTGGAATGAGTGCGCCCTGGCGGCGAATTTCAGAGAGGGTCTCTCTGATGCCATTAAAGATGTTATGGTGGGGTTCCCTGTGCCTACAGGTCTGAATGAGTCCATGACAATGGCTATTCAGATTGATCGGCGTTTGCGGGAGCACAAACCTGTGCACCATTTGGCGGTGTCTACTGAGAAGGCGCCAGAGATTATGCAATGTGATGGAATTCTGTCCAGAAGCGAACGACAGAATTTTAGGCGAAAAAATGGGTTATGCTTCTATTGTGGTGATTCAACTCATGTTATATCAGCATGCTCTAAACGTACTAAGAAGGTTGATAAGTCTGTTTCAATTGGCACTTTACAGTCTAAGTTTATTCTATCTGTGACCCTGATTTGCTCTTTATCGTCTATTACCGCGGACGCCTATGTCGACTCTGGCGCCGCTTTGAGTCTTATGGATTGGTCCTTTGCCAAACGCTGTGGGTTTAATTTAGAGCCTCTGGAAGTTCCTATACCTCTGAAGGGTATTGACTCCACGCCATTGGCTAGTAATAAACCACAATACTGGACACAAGTAACTATGCGTATTAATCCGGATCACCAGGAGATTATTCGCTTCCTTGTGTTGTATAATCTACATGATGTGTTGGTGCTTGGATTGCCATGGCTGCAATCTCATAACCCAGTCCTCGACTGGAAAGCAATGTCTGTGTTAAGCTGGGGATGTCAGGGGACTCATGGGGACGTACCTTTGGTTTCCATTTCGTCATCTATTCCCTCTGAGATTCCGGAATTTTTATCTGATTATCGTGACGTTTTTGAGGAGCCTAAACTTGGTTCACTACCTCCGCACAGAGATTGCGATTGTACTATAGATCTGATTCCGGGCAGTAAGTTTCCAAAGGGTCGTTTATTTAATCTATCTGTGCCTGAACATGCTGCTATGCGGGAATATATTAAGGAGTCCTTGGAAAAGGGACATATTCGTCCTTCGTCATCTCCCTTAGGAGCCGGTTTTTTCTTTGTATCTAAAAAAGATGGCTCTTTGAGGCCGTGTATTGATTATCGGCTTTTGAATAAAATCACGGTTAAATATCAGTATCCTTTGCCACTGCTTACTGATTTGTTTGCTCGAATAAAGGGGGCCAAGTGGTTCTCTAAGATTGATCTTCGTGGGGCGTATAATTTAGTGCGGATTAAGCAGGGGGATGAGTGGAAAACCGCATTTAATACGCCTGAGGGCCATTTTGAGTATTTAGTAATGCCTTTTGGTCTTTCAAATGCCCCTTCAGTCTTTCAGTCTTTTATGCATGACATTTTCCGTGAATATTTGGATAAATTTATGATTGTGTATCTGGATGATATTTAGATTTTTTCGGATGACTGGGACTCTCATGTCCAACAGGTCAGGAGGGTTTTTCAGGTTTTGCGCTCTAATTCCTTGTGTGTAAAGGGTTCTAAGTGTGTTTTTGGGGTTCAAAAGATTTCGTTTTTGGGGTACATTTTTTCCCCCTCTTCCATTGAGATGGACCCTGTCAAGGTTCAGGCTATTTGTGATTGGACGCAACCCTCTTCTCTTAAGAGCCTTCAGAAGTTTTTGGGCTTTGCTAATTTTTATCGTCGATTTATAACTGGTTTTTCTGATGTTGCTAAGCCGTTGACTGATTTGACTAAGAAGGGTGCTGATGTTGCTGATTGGTCCCCTGCTGCTGTGGAGGCCTTTCGGGAGCTTAAGCGCCGCTTTTCTTCCGCCCCTGTATTGCGTCAGCCTGATGTTACTCTTCCTTTTCAGGTTGAGGTCGACGCTTCAGAAATCGGAGCTGGGGCGGTTTTGTTGCAGAAAAGTTCCGACTGCTCCGTGATGAGACCTTGCGCGTTCTTTTCTCGTAAATTTTCGCCCGCTGAGCGAAATTATGATATTGGTAATCGGGAGCTCTTGGCTATGAAGTGGGCTTTTGAGGAGTGGCGTCATTGGCTTGAGGGGTCTAGACATCAGGTGGTGGTATTGACAGACTCAAGATAAATCAAATTCTTGTGGTCGGCCAGGCGCCTGAATCCTAGACAGGCGCGCTGGTCGTTATTTTTCTCTCGGTTTAATTTTGTGGTTTCTTACCTACCGGGTTCTAAAAATGTGAAGGCGGATGCCCTTTCTAGGAGTTTTGAGCCTGATTCCCCTGGTAATTCTGAACCTACAGGTATCCTTAAGGATGGAGTGATATTATCTGCTGTTTCCCCAGACTTGCGACGGGTCTTGCAGGAGTTTCAGGCGGATAGACCTGATCGTTGCCCGCCTGGTAGACTGTTTGTTCCGGATGATTGGACCAGTAGAGTCATCTCGGAGGTCCATTCTTCTGCGTTAGCTGGTCATCCTGGAATCTTTGGTACCAGGGATTTGGTGGCTAGGTCCTTCTGGTGGCCTTCCCTGTCGCGAGATGTGCGAGGTTTTGTGCAGTCTTGTGATGTTTGTGCTCGGGCCAAGCCTTGTTGTTCTCGGGCTAGTGGATTGTTGTTATCTTTGCCTATTCCGAAGAGGCCTTGGACTCACATCTCCATGGATTTTATTTCTGATCTCCCTGTTTCTCAGAAGATGTCTGTCATCTGGGTGGTGTGTGACCGTTTCTCTAAGATGGTCCATTTGGTCCCCTTGCCTAAATTGCCTTCCTCATCCGAGCTGGTTCCTCTGTTTTTTCAAAATGTGGTTCGTTTGCATGGTATTCCGGAGAATATCGTTTCTGACAGGGGAACCCAATTCGTGTCTAGATTTTGGCGAGCGTTCTGTGCTAGGATGGGCATTGATTTGTCTTTTTCGTCTGCTTTCCATCCTCAGACTAATGGCCAGACCGAGCGAACTAATCAGACCTTGGAGACTTATTTGAGGTGTTTTGTGTCTGCGGATCAGGATGATTGGGTTGCCTTTTTGCCCTTGGCGGAGTTTGCCCTCAATAACCGGGCTAGTTCTGCCACCTTGGTTTCTCCTTTTTTCTGTAATTCGGGGTTTCATCCTCGTTTCTCTTCCGGTCAGGTGGAGTCTTCGGATTGTCCTGGAGTGGATGCTGTGGTGGAGAGGTTGCATCAGATTTGGGGGCATGTGGTGGACAATTTGAAGTTGTCCCAGGAGAAGACTCAGCAGTTTGCCAACCGCCGTCGTCGTGCTGGTCCTCGTCTTTGTGTTGGGGACTTGGTGTGGTTGTCTTCTCGTTTTGTCCCTATGAAGGTTTCTTCTCCTAAGTTTAAGCCTCGGTTCATCGGCCCGTACAAGATATTGGAGATTCTTAACCCTGTGTCCTTTCGTTTGGACCTCCCTGCATCTTTTTCTATTCATAATGTCTTCCATCGGTCATTGTTGCGCAGGTATGAGGTACCGGTTGTGCCTTCCGTTGAGCCTCCTGCTCCGGTGTTGGTTGAGGGTGAGTTGGAGTACGTTGTCGAGAAGATCTTGGACTCCCGTGTTTCCAGACGGAGACTTCAGTATTTGGTCAAGTGGAAGGGCTACGGTCAGGAGGATAATTCTTGGGTGACAGCCTCTGATGTTCATGCCTCCGATTTGGTCCGTGCCTTTCATAGGGCTCATCCTGATCGCCCTGGTGGTTCTGGTGAGGGTTCGGTGCCCCCTCCTTGAGGGGGGGGGGGTACTGTTGTGAATTTGGTTTCTGGGCTCCCCCGGTGGTTACTGGTGGTACTGAACTTGTGTGCTTCATCTCCTCTGTTCACCTGTTTCCATCAGGATGTGGGAGTTTCTATTTAGCCTTGCTCCTCAGTCATTTCTATGCCGGCCAACAATGTTACCAGAAGCCTTTCTGTTGCATGTTCCTGCTCCTAGACTACTATCAGCTAAGTTGGACTTGTAGTCCTAAGATTGTTTTGCATTTTTGTTCCAGTTCTCTGTTTTTGAATATTTCTGAGGCTGGAAGCTCTTGTGAGCTGAAATTGCCACTCTGGTGTCATGAGTTGATATTAGAGTCTTAAAGTAATTTCAGGATGGTGTATTGAAAGGGTTTTCAGCTGACTGTGAAGTTCCCTTTTCTGTCTTCCTACTATCTAGTAAGCGGACCTCAATTTGCTAAACCTATCTTCATACTTCGTATGTCATTTTCCTCTAAAATCACCGACAATATATGTGGGGGCTACTGTCTGCCTTTTGGGGAAAATTTCTCTAGAGGTAAGCCAGGTCTGTATTTTCCTCTGCTAGGGTCAGTCAGTTCTCCGGCTGGCGCTGGGCGTCTAGGGATAAAACGTAGGCACGCTACCCGGCCACTGTTAGTTGTGCGGTAGGTTTAGCTCACAGTCAGCTCGAGTTCCCATCTTCCAAGAGCTAGTCCTTTTGTATGCTTACTACGGTCTCTTGCCATTGAGAACCATGACAACCTTGATTGGTCCGAGTCATGCGACTGTGAACCGGAGGAGTCTTCTTGTGATAGGACCAGTCCCTCTGGGGTATCTCTTCTCTTACGGTCTGTATCTGTTGTGGCTTGTAATGCCTTAACGGACTTAAGATCTCTGATACAGTCCGAAGTCTGTATCAGAGATCTTAAGTTTTCAGAAAAGGTGGGAGTCTCTTCTGCAATTGTCCTATCAATGCAGTCCTGACATAACTTCTTATTCCAGGAGGCCTCTAGCTGTCAGCTTCATATGGGACACACTATTTTTAAGCTTAGCTCTACTCTTCTTAGGGACCCCCTATACTGCACCCCACCAATGTATAGAAAGAAGTCACGGAGAGGGTAGGAGACAGGAGAGAAAAGACATTAGTGTGCTGCACTTTCTAGGAGCTCACTCACCACTCGGATGCTTCAAACGGGTACCGGATCCGGAGGTTGCCTGGTCGTCTTAATGTCGGTTATATCGGTTGCTTGTGCACCTTTTTCTACCACACTTTTTCCTTCCACTCAACTTTCTATTAATATGCTTGGATACAGCACTCTGAACAGCCAGCTTCTTTAGCAATGACCTTTTGTGGCTTAGGCCTCTTTCACACTTCCGTTTTTAGGCATACCTCGCAATCCATCGGTTTGGCTGAAAAACGAATCCTGCAAATGTGCCCGCAGGATCCGTTTTTTTGCCATACACTTTTATTGACGACGGATTGCGACGAATGGGCACACGTCAGTCGAATCCGCAATCCGGAACTCCGCCCCCTCCTCCCCGAAACTCATAACAGGCAGCGGATGCGTCTGAAAACTGCATCCGCTGCAGTGGCATTTTTGGCTCCCATTCTTCCCACGGCCACAATTTTTTTTTAATTTCTAAGAGTATATACCATGCCTAGATCCATGGCCCTTCCAAACATTACATAAATTAAAAAAAAAATAAAAAATAGACGGGAAGCTATATGCCAAAAAATTACACAAAACTTTATATTGATGCAATATTAAAAGATTAAAAGTAAAACCAGTTAGTATGGGGGACAGCAATATGCAAGAAAAAAAAAAAAAAAAAAAAAAGCCAAAAAAAAAAAAAGGTACACACATTACAGGTGAATCATCACCTTTAAGAATGGAGTTATTACAATTAAAGTGAAGATTAAGTATTTATAAATTTGTGGAACAATGAAGCTTCCAAAAATCTTATTTATATATCATACCTAGTAGTCAAAATGTAACAAGCCCCATTAGGGTATGGCTCCACGGTCCGGAGACGCGATGTACAGTACACATCCGGGATCATCGCACCCCTCGTCATAGGGCCCTGTGATATGCCTTGCGGGGACGCTGCGTCCCCGCAAGGTGTACGGACATGCTGCGATCTGAAAAGACGCGCAGCATGTCCGGAGTCGCAGGGCCGCCGCGTGCGGGTTTCCACGCATAGTGGAGACTGGATTTCATAAAATCCCCTCCACTATGCTGGAACATCTGGACGCTGCTTGTTTGACGCTGCAGCGTCAAACAAGCAGCGTTTACTTACCGTGGAAACATACCCTAACAGTGTTTGCAATATCCTTATATATATTCCATTGTCAATCCATATAATAGTAACTGCCTCCATGTGATTCAGCCACAAAAGTAGTATGAAAAAGTTTTAAATTAGTGACTAATTATTATGTAAGCAGCAAAAAAATCCATAAGAAGGGGCATGATAGTAAGGAACAGGGATAGGAAACCTTAAGGATGGAAGATAATAAGTACCGTACCTTTAAATAACTGTGGCACCCCTGACGCGCGTTCCGCGTTTTTCCAAGGGAGTGTGAATGGATTAACAATGGAATATATATAAGGATATTGCAAACACTGTTATGGGGCTTGTTATATTTTGACTACTTTACTATGTATGATATAGAAAAAAGATTTTTGGAAGCTTCATTGCACCACAAACTTATAAATACTTAATCTTCACTTTAATTCTAATAGCAGCTCCATTCTTAAAGGTGATGATTCACCTGTAATTTGTGTACCTTTTTTTGGCTTTTTTTTTTGCATATTGCTGTCCCCATACTAACTGGTTTTACGTTTAATCTTTTAATATTGTATCAATAAAAAGTTGTGTAATTTTATGGCATATAGCTTCCAGTCTATTTTTTTACTTTTTTTTAATAATTTGTTGGTCAAAAAATTAGTGCTTGTTTTTTTGTGGGACGAGCACCATTGGTTTTACCATGTTGTGTACTCGAAAACAGGAAAAAATTCCAAGTACGGTGAAATTGCAAAAAAAGTGCAATGCCACACTTGTTTTTTGTTTCGCTTTTTTGCTAGGTTCACTAAATACTAAAACTGACCTGCCATTATGACTCTCCAGGTCATTACGAGTTTATAGACACCAAACATGTCTAGGTTCTTTTTTTTATGTAAGTGGTGAAAAAAAAAATCCAAACCTTGTTAAAAAAAAAAAAAAAAGAAAAAAGAAAATGCGCCATTAACCAATACCCGTAGCGTCTCCATTTTTCGTGATCTCGGGTTGGGAGAGGGCTTATTTTTTTTGCACACCAAGCTAATATTTTTAATGATACCATTTTGGTGTTTTTGATCACCAGTTATTGCAATGTCGCAGCAACAAAAAAAACCCCCAAAAAACGTAATTCTGGCATGTTGACTTTTTCTCGCTATGCCGTTTAACAATCAGGTTAATCTTTTTTTTTTTTTTTTTTAGTGATAGATGGGGCAAATTCTAAACGCGGCAATACCAAATATATGTATGTTTGTTTTATTGTTTTATTTTGAATGGGGCAAAAAGGGGAGTGATTTGAACCTGCACCAAACAGGGGAAGGCGTCCAATGACGCTAAGTGGTTAATTGATAGACTCCTTTAGTAATCTTAATTAAACCATACTTACAACCTTGCCCATTCCCCCGTCATCTGCAAGAGTTAAAAACAAACAAAAAAAAAAAACAATATTCCTCACCTTTCCGCAGAGATGCTGCCAATCCATTTGTCCCACGACGGTTCATGCTCTGCTACATCTAGATGGCAGGCTGCATGATGCGACCATACAGTGTCATCCAGCAGCCACTGAGCCTTCATTGCTGTTCAAAAACACATGCAAAAAATGTGCGTTTTTGCTGCGGATTTTTACTGCCAAAAGATGCAGAAACCGTGCTGAAATTTCTGCAAGCAAATACTGAACATGCGCACATAGCCTAAAGATGAGCTGAAAATTGTCTCCCATACCAACCGATGCGGCATGACTAGTGATGAGCGAATATACTCGTTACTCGAGCATGCTCGGGGGTCCTCAGTATTTTTTAGTGCTCGCAGATTTAGTTTTTCTTGCCACAGCTGAATGACTTACATCTGTTAGCCAGCATAAGTACATGTGGGGATTCCCTAGCAACCAGGCAACCCCCACATGTACTTATGCTGGCTAACAGATGCGTACTCGGGAAATCTCGAGTAACGAGTATATTCGCTCATCACTAGGCATGACCAATCTGTTACATGGGCAGCACGGTGGCTCAGTGGTTAGCACTGCAGCCTTGCAGCGCTGGGGTCCTGGGTTCAAATCCCACCAAGGACAACATCTGGAAGGAGTCTATGTTCTCCCCATGTTTGCGTGGGTTTCCTGCGGGTTCTCCGGTTTCCTCCCACATTTCAAAGACATACTGATAGGGAATTTAGATTGTGAGCCCCATCGGGGACAGCGATAATAATGTGTGCAAACTGTAAAGAGCTGCAAAATATGTTAGCGCTATATAAAAAATATAGATTATTATATAATTATTCTTTCCTTTGGGTGAAATATGAGCAGCCGCAGGTTTCTCACCTTTCATCATAGGAGGTGAAAGTTGATCAGGAGATTGCTGCGGAGGCTCAAAGTGAGAGGGTACCTCTAAACTGCAACCAAAACATTCAGAAATTTCAGTCACATTCTTTTCAAAAATACTTTTGGTTCCTCCCATATTTGGATCATAATACACCATGATGATCTTTTCCTCGGGGGGGGGGGGGGGGGGGGGATGGAGGACTTGCATATTTATTTTTACCATCTATTTATTCCTGCTATTCAGTACATTTTATGGTAATCTACAAACTAAACTACAACTCATCTCATAACACAGGTCAATTAAAAAAACTAAAAAAGAAAAACAAAAACAACCCCAAGTGTGTGCAAAATTAATTTTTTTTTTTTTACCTGGTCATTAATACTGCGGAGGGGAATGATACATTTTGTTGTAGCAAAAATAAAAACTGCACGGCTGTTGCAATATGTGAAGATACCCTTAGGTTTTGTAGAGTAAATATGAGAAAAGCAGAGCCAAGGGTTGGATGAAAATGAAACTGTCCTTATTATATCAGTGATACAGGTGCTTAGCATATACTTGTAGGTCTTGGACATACGGACCCCATCCCGTGGTTGGTTTTTCAACCAGATGGGGCCATTTTTTTGTCCCCAAAACATGTAAGCTAAACACCTGTATCAAAAATAAAATGGAGGAGTTTAATGGTCTTCTGATCCTTGGAAGTGAGGTGCCAACAGCATGAGCGCCCCACGTGTCAAAGCGTTCTCCTGTCACTTTCTATACAAGTGCACCCCCCTCTGAAATAACCAGTGGCAGAGGGGTTATGGCAGCAGCTCTCTGGGGGCCCCCAATAGCGCTCCTCCGTCCACACTGCATGCTTCGGATTTCTTCTAGAATCAGGGCAGGGGAAGGATATGCTAAGACATTGGTGGAGTGAAACCATTTCTAGTGACAATCTCTGTAGCTCTAACTGGAGGTAATCGGAAGGGACAACACAATGATCACATATGTTGGGGATTTTACCTTTAGGTTCTAATCTTGTAGGATCACATTTTGCTTTGCTCTGGTGTTGCCACAGTGATGCTGACGTATGTATGTCGTTGCCTTCCTGTCATGTGACCTTTACTCATAAGGACACATTCATAGAAGGGGAGGTCACCTGACAAGTAGTGCATTCCCGGAATAGTTTCTTGTGTTTACATGGCTGAGGCACTAATACCAGGAAAAGACGAGAACATGGTGTACAGCAGACAACGCAGGCCTCAAATGAAAAGCGACTGAGCTGGTGCAATGCCCCTTTAAAAAGTGAACAGGTGTAAAAGGGAAAACAATGAGCTTACAGATTATTTAAAGGGAAGCAGACAATCTGTGGGCAGCAAGTATAAGGCATTGTGACCTCAGGTATGTTTGACTCCACACTGCAGCATTTCAGGAGAAAAACCTTATAAAAGCCACCAGGAACCATGCAGTGCGTGAGACTAGTCAGACAGGCAGGTACTCAGCGGCTGCTCCCCGCCTCGATTGACAGGTCTCGATCTACGTGAGCGTAGAGGCAGAGACCAGTCAACCCAGGGGAGCAGACACCTGTCTGACTAGACTAACGCAAGCCTGGTCTCCAATGGCTTTTAAGATATTGTTTTGCACAAATGCAGTGTTTCCGTCAAACATACCTGGTTGAGATCATATAACCAGTGACTAGGCTACATGGTGCCCATGGATTGGCAAGCATCTATCAGCTGTCAGGTTCACAAGATTATACAGGATATTCAGAGATTTGGCACCATTGCTTTTTGCACACAGCAGACCCCCCAACACCCAACTGCTACGGTATTCTTATTCAAGAAAAAAAAAAATCCTTTTGGTCTAAGCTGACAAAAAAGGGCATCTTAATGAACACACTGGCCAGATTTGGACAACATCTTGCAAGAAGTGTTTATGAGCTCAGGACCACTTAACGATGGGTTCAAACAGTGCAGACAAAAGAAGGTGCTGTTCTCTAAGGCATGAGCTAATCTAATACATCAAGCAACAGTAGCACCCGCTAAGATTTGATCCGGAAGGATTCTTATATGCTCCGGCACATTGGCTACACTTTATTCCATGAATGTAAATATACAGTCGTCTGAAGGAGTCCAAAGAGCAAAAGTAGTGCGGCACGGCCTCAACCCCCACCCCTGTACTGCACAGGACGATTTGCAGGTTGCTCACACATTGTCAAGACTAATGGAAAGCAATTGTGTGGTATGGGTTGTGCATTATTGTACCTCTAGTCATGTTTTCTCTGACACTCCATACATAAGGATGTCCAGCTATAGCCATGGGTGGAAGAGGCACAATATTTACCCCCTAATGGCACAAGAGTTAACCTCACAGTAAATCTCAGTTATAAAAACACATTACAGACCATTAGCATTCAGGTCACTCACATTGCCATTTTAAAGGGAATCAGTCACCCCATTTGACCTATCTAAACTATTAATATGGGAATACAGGTTATAGACTGCTGAAATCAGTCCTCTCTATGTGCCTCTATTCAGATGCCTTGTTGTGGAGAAACCATCTTTTATCACTTTATATAAATGACCTCTTCCAGTATCTGGGGAAGACGTGGCCTGGAAAATAACTCTGCCTCCAGAGCTTACTGTATATTACATGAAAGCAAGTTACCAGCAAGACAAGTAACTAACAAGGAACAGGAGAACAGAACTTTGTCTTCTTGCAGACACGCTTTGCTTCTCTCTGAGCTCTGTTGTATTGTAACAATATTGTAATCCTATCTGCCTGTGAGCTGAGGGGAACCTGCAGATGTGTCAGGTGTAATCACACACAGCTCTGTAGTGAGATCAGGAGAGAAGCTATATAACAGTGGTAACCATTACACATAACAATGGTAACTCCCCCTTATATTTAAAGCAAGCTCTGGAGGCAGAGTTATCTTCTTGGCAGCATCCTCCCCACAGCCTGGAAGACGTCATTGTTAAAAGATGATTTCTCCACAACAAGGCATCTGATATGAGGCACACAGGGAGGAGTGGTTTCAGCAGTCTATAACCTGTATGCCCATATTAATAGTTTAGATAGGTCAAATGTGGTGATGGATTCCCTTTAAAGATTCCCCCATCCCTTCAAAGTGGTCAGAGTAAAGGAATTGTTGTGACCAATTAATAAATCACCACTTCAAATCCAACCCTACTCATTCATGCCCTGCCATCTTACCCTTTCCATACTACAGTGGGCATACCAAAGACCCCTGTGTACATAGTCTTAGGCCATGTTCACACTTTGCGGTTTTGATGCTGCGGGTCCGCAGTAGTTTCCATAGCGTTTCCATTTACATGTAAACCCTATGGAAACCGCAAACCGCTGTGCACATGCTGCGGGAAAAAACGCGCAGAAACGCAGCGGTTTAAAACCCGCAGCATGTCACTTCTTTGTGCAGAATCGCTGCAATTCTGCACCCATAGGAATGCATTGAACCGCTTACTTCCCGCATGGGGCTGTGCCCACGTTGCGGGAAGTAAGCGGTTAATGTGCGGGTGGTACCCGGGGAACCATTATTTGGGGTAAAAAAAAAGAATAAAAATAAAAAATCATGTTATACTCACCTCTCAGCGCTGCACGCGGCCGGCCGGTCAGAGTTGCTGTGCGAACAGGACCTGCGGTGACGTCGCGGTCACATGACCGTGATAACACCCGGGTCACATGACCGTGATGTCACGAAGGTCCTTCTCGGCACAGCATCTTTGGAACCGGAGCGCCGCGTGCAGCGCCGAGGAGATCCGGACATCAGAGGGTGAGTATAACCAGTTTTTATTATTTTTAACATTATTATTGATGCTGCATATTGCTGCATATGCAGCATCAATAGTATAGGCGGAAACCCGCAGCGGAAACCGTGGAACAAACCGCGATAAATCTGCAGGGATAACCGCAGCGGTTTTGCCCTGCAGATTTATCAATTCCGCTGCGGGAGAACCCGCAGAGGGACGCCGCAAAGTGTGAACATGGCCTTACTAGGGTTTCTAGACCTCTGGTGGGAGACTATGTAACTCTGACCTTGTATAGACATGAGGCAATGTGCACAAGGCCATTAAAAACAATTACAACATGCTGGCTCCCACTCCAATTCTTAATATACGTACACTTTGCATATGTTCAAAAAGAATGGACACAAACCACTACAGGAAGTTAAAGCTTTCCAAAATAAACTGATTTTCATTTAAAAACAAAACAAAAAAAAAAAAAAAACACTTGTAAACAAGAGTTTACATGGGTTGCCTACTCCTCAGTTACTTAGGTAATGTATTCCCCAGTTGTAAAAAAAAAAAAAAAAAGTTACTCATCCAGTGCACCATTCCATCACTCATTGCCAGATCCCAGTTAATGGTTTCTAATGGGTTACTCCGCTCACATTTCCTTAATACAAAATATGGACATACGAGAGAAAAGTGTGAACGAAGCAGCCATTAGCGGTTGCTGACTGGCTGCAGCTCTCATGTAGCACATCGTCACACATCAGCTTGATAATATACTTCAACCTCACTAGTACAGCATGCGGGTAGTTTTTTTTTTTAATTTTTTTTACAGTAAGTACAGAATTTAAAGAGATGGCCCACTACATTGCACAATGCCCCCATTGTTTTACACCTTTTAACTATTTTTGTAAATACCTTCTGCTGCATATATGTGCCTGTAAGTGGCACAATTGACGCTCGCTCAGTATTCAGCACGTGACCACGGCTGCAGCCGCTGCTGACATTCGCTAATGTCAGGTCAACTTCCAGATCTCCTGGATTCACCCAGCGTGACCCAGTAGCATGCACCTCCCGAATGACAGGGCTGTGGGCGGCATCTCACTGCACGTCACAGTCCACTATCCAGCACACACTTTCCATCTCTCCTCGGCCTTCACTGGCTGCAAGCACGAGCTGGATACTGGACTGTGACGTGCAGCGAATCCTTAAGCTTTATATGGAAACAAAGTCTATTTTCCCTGCATAAGGTAAGTCACTGCAAAGTTCCCTGGCAGTAGCATAGCAGCAGGTCAGGAGTTGAAGATGGGGATGATAAATGCAGGGACAAGAGACTATGTTTCTACATAGAGCAGGGAAGAATTAACTGGGAAGAAAGGCAAAATGAGCAATTGTAAGTACACAGTGCTATATAATATGATGACTGCAATATATTAAGGAGGATAAAATCTTTGACAGCAGTGCTTCTTTAAGACAGAAAAATATTTCAGTAGTCCATTCTTAAAAGATTTTGCAAGCCAAACCCTAAAGATGTAGTAAGAGACATGGGGAAGGTTGGGGACAAATCTCCACACAGCTTAAAGTACACCATTTATTAGAATACTTGCAGAACCTGATGAATGGGTCATACAGTTATGGACATGTTACTCTCACAAAAAAAAAACATTATATAGGTTCATTTATCAAAATTTGGGAATGTGTAATGAAACAAAGGAAAGCTAATGAAACGGGAACAAGAGTCAGCAACCTGATATACAGTGGACTATGCGGCAGCACATGTACAAGTCCTGACCGGACAAGAAATAGAAGCATCGATCCGTTTCATGGTTCAGCTTTAAAACCTTTATTCTTATTTGAAGTTAGCAGCCTCAGGTTTATATTTGACATAATAAAAACAAGAACGACGTCCCCCGCTGCACGGTCAGATACGGATAGCCATGTGTATATGTGAATTATGAGCAAGCGTCATGTCAGACAGATTGTCTGCTACACATTACAAACACTGTGCAGGGACAGTGGCCGGACGATGGAGCCATCGCTGCTGCTGCTGCTACAAAAAGCTATATTTTAAAGAAAAAGTTTTCTTGTATTTTTATTTTATTTCAACAAGCATAGACATTTGCTATATTTCACAAGATAAATATCTCAAATTGAAACTAAATCAACAATTTCTACAGTATGTCAATTAAAATGGGCCATCAGACATACAGAATGAGAAAAAGAAAAAAAAAAAATCTGACAAGTGTCTTTATTTACAGAAATCCTAACGTGAGTTTTACACATGTATATTTTGTCCTCGGGTTTTCAACAAACTAAATCTCAGACATTTAGAATCGTTTTGTGGCCATTTCACCCTTTGGTACTGGAAGGAAATTTTTTTTTTTTTTTAGGTTTTTTTATACCTCCCAGCAGCTTTTGTAAATAAGAATACCCCAACCCCCCGACCCCCCCCCCCCACAGAAGTTTAGGAATTATATACAAACATAAAATGGATTAAATTCTGTGCAAAAGGAAAACCCTCTTAAAGAAAATAAAAAATGGTCACTTGTTAGATAAAGCTATGCTGAGTCATGTACTTGATGCGTATTCACTACCACAGAGTAACATCTAGAATGCAAGGCACAGATGCATCCGACACCCCATGCTACAGTGCAGAAAGACCCTAACCGGATGATAGGGGGCAAGTTGTTTTAGAGGAGAAAAAAAACGTATGACTGTTGGCATTAAACGTTAGCTTTCTCCTTGAAGAGTTCATATATTTTACCATATGGAGGAGGGTACCTTCAATGTCTGAGCGGTGCTAACTGACCATTTAGTTGTCACACCCTAAAAAGAGTTTTTAAAAATACTAAAAAAAGAATATTTACCTGCTGCTTTCAAGATAAACCATGTAATGAACGGATTTACAAAAAAAAATGCGAGGACTAGGACATTAGCATCTCAATAATTTATAAGTGCTAAGCACAAAGGATTCAGAGAGCGGCATGTTGCTTTCTCAAAGACGACTGCTCCAACCCAACGCCTACTATGTTGTTGGAACAAGCAAATGACCGGCCATTGTCGAAGGTTGCCCTGGGCACAGATCGAGCGAGCTGCGCCCCTTTACGGTTTTGGCAAAGTGCTGCAATGTCCCCTACCTGCTGGGGTGATTTCAGACACAATGTCTTCTATATTCCAATAGTGTCATCTCAGTGCCACCAGCATAGCCCTGGCATATGTATGTGGGGCATCATGGTTCTGCAATGTTAGAAACTGACTATTCAGGGTGGAAAAAAAAAATCCAAAACCCCGGCAACGTATTGTTTCAACCTAAACTGATTTTTTTAGTACAGCGCTACTTACTGGGCACGTCCTGTGCGGTTTGATTAAAGCACCTTGTAGTGAAAAAGGAAAATACAAGAGAGACCTCAACCCTTATGTTCTTAGATGATCAGAGTTCACTTTAGAGCTGAGGATGCTTCACTGCATGGGATCATGTGGGTGCTGGGCACATGCCCCGAAGTTTAGGTGTCTTACCAGTTAAGCGCACACATAATGCAACTAGAACCCAGGAAAGCACAATGTGAGCAATTAACTGGTGCCTATTTACAAGTATTTGCTATGCTGGCAATGCTGTCATATGGCCAGAGGATTTACGGAAGTCTAACCATCACAAACTGTCAAAAAAAAAAAATCTGTAGGCAAAGACAATAAGCATAAAATATACCACTGCATATATTTAAGGCTATTCCTGTAATTAAACTTTGACTTAAAATACAAGTGATTCTCACAATGATTCCACTTGAAAAGTCCAGTACTGAGGCGCTCTTCCTAGGTATCATTCCAGCACTGAGTGTTTCAGCTTCTGCTCCTGCAGGGGGTGTAAGGAAAGCCATCCTCACAAAATAGATATTCCGGCTGTCGTGAAATGCAATGTTTCCATAAAGTTACTCTTTTCCTCGTGGACCACGTCTCTTAACAGGTTGTGAATTGTGGAGATTTTGGGAGGGAGAATTAGAAATGTTTAATTTCAACAGGACAACTCACTCAAAGCCAAAATCCTATTTTAAGCACCACCCAAAAAGTGGTCATAAAAAGCAATTTTCTCCTTCTCCGAGCCTAGAAACGATGGCGGCTTGGTAGACAGTTCGTAGCAACCAGTTCACACAACACTTTCTCGGTTGCCAGGCACCAGAACTGCACGGCGACAGATGGGACAAGTAGAGTTTTCAGAAAGCCAGCGATCGATACAGTGGACGTGGTACTCGTGTGAACACGGGAGCTTGCGGAGCTTGTTACCTTCTGTGTACTCCGTTATGCACACACTACACGTTTTCAGGGCGTCGTTTTCACCATAATTACGGGTTGACAGGTTGTCAATTTGCTCTTTGGTGAGTCCCCTGGGTTGATCATCATCATCTTCATTAAGCAAAAAAAACTGGGCCAGCCTAAGAAATGGCAGAGATCCACTTTCTTCAAACGTTACAGATCCTCTGTTATTTCGAGCTTCTCTCCGACCTCCCGATGTCGAAACGATTTCTGCATTGGCCTCTTCAGGTTCCACCACAGGCATGGGAGGTTCGACGGGCTCTGGCACAGGAGCGGGTTGTTGGACACTTTCTATAACGGGTTCACTGGGAGCTTCTACTCCCACAGTGACTGGCTGAGAGGCAGCTGCTGGGGCGCCAGGCTCTGCATCGTTATCACTGTACATGAAGTAGCTGAGCTCCCCAAAACCAGTCATTATCTGCCGAAGCATGGTCTGGATGGCAACAGAGGTGGTCTCGCTCAGGCCTGTGTTTAGAATCCGACGGATTGGGATTCTGATAGTACTCACATATGTCCTGACTCCAGCTCGCTCTGACCGTGAGAAAGTGCGACGGAATCCTCCACGTTCACTCTCATAAGTGACAGTATTGTTAGGGGTCTGAGAGCGCGAGCGTGTCCTGTTTGCAATGCTATCCCGTTGACGATACTCGCCTGGTCGTACCCTCCTAACCTGAAGGTCTAAAACTATGGTTGGTGGCCTCTGACCAGTACCTGCACCTTCTGCATTTTCTGGAGTCTCTGTGGCAGGAGGCTGAGGGGAGGCTGTGGACTCTGGATTTGAAAGTACTACACTAGGATTCTGAGCTTCGGGGGCTAGTACTTGTTGCCTGGAAATTACATGCTGTCTAGTTCTCGAGCTTCCCTCGGCCTCAGATGAGGAACTGCTCAGGTACGCAGTCACAAGCTGCCTGGTTCTAGAGCTCCCCTCTGCTTCATCAACAGTGGGAGCTTCAACAGTCTGTGATAAACTATGTAGAGCCCTGCGAGTGGGCGGCTCCACAGGTCTATTCAGAGGTGACCTGCTTCTATCAGTCCTTGCCCGCATCCTTCGCTGGTCTGGGCTGCGACTTCTTGCCCTCCTTTGACCTCTCTGAGGACTTGGTTCCTCGGTAACTACTTGCTCTTGTACCACAACAGGGGGTGTAATTTCAGGTTCCGGTTCAGGCTCGGGTTCCGGCTCGGGTTCCGGCTCGGGTTCCAGCTCTAGCTCTGGTTCAGGCTCTGGTTCTGGGTCAGGCTCAGGTTCTGGGTCAGGCTCAGGTTCAGGCTCTGGTTCCACCTCTGGCTCTGCCTCGGGCTCTGCCTCGCCTTGGCTGACAACTTCCATATCTTCAGCTGCATTGGTTTCTGACGATTGCTCTCCTGGAGGCAGATTCTGATTAGCAGCATTACGGTTCACATTTATCTCCAAACTAAACCTAAAATCTCCACTATTCGGATTGGTTCTGCTCACTGCCCTCCATGACTGGTTGCCACGCTGGCCACTTCTTGTTGTATTTCCTGTCTGTCTGACTGAATTCAACCAGTCAATTATTGAATCGCCATTGGAAGAGTCCTCAGTCCCCTCTCCTGTAGGAGCTTAAAAACAGAAGAAAATGCATTAAAATAGGTTAACGCTGTATAGAAATCAAGGAGAAAAACAAAACAAAACAAAAACACACCACAAAACGGAATTGCAAATCTTAAATCAGGATACACCCAAGGTCGGGTTCACGTCACATTTTGCGCTACAGCCAGTGGCTCAGTCAGGGCTTACATCTGAAGCCCAGAAAAACAAGGTTTGGACATTTGCACAGACAGAACCAATGACTAATGATGCAGTCGAGGTCACTGTGCTCTGTCAGACATCAATTCGGCCATATACGCCTATTTGTGATGGGCTCCAACATGCAGCTGATCACATCCTGAAGCCGGCTTAAAAAAAAAAAAAAATCCAACAGAGCACCCATCAATGCAATCGCCCAAATTCCGTTTTCCAGGGTTACAGACGTCAGCCCTGACAGTGGGCTAAAATGCAATGTGAACCCGACCTAACAATATATCAAGTTACTTTAAGGCAAGGAGAAATTCTCTCTTTATGGTAGAGACCCTTTCCACAGAATCTCCCTGCACTGTGGACGGGAGCGCAGAGTTCGGAATCTGCTAATACGTTCTACTGAGTTCGCACACTGCTCTGTGTATAGCTTTAAAGGAGGTGTCCAGGACTTTAAAGCCAACCTGTTAGGCCATGTTCACACGCTGCGGTTTTTACCGCGGAACCGCCGCGATTTTGATGCTGCGGGTCCGCAGCAGTTTCCATAGCGTTTACATTAACATGTAAACCCTATGGAAACCGCAAACCGCAGTGCACATGCTGCGGGAAAAACCGCGCAGAAACGCAGCGGTTTACAACCCGCAGCATGTCACTTCTTTGTGCAGAATCGCAGCGATTCTGCACCCATAGGAATGCATTGAACCGCTTACTTCCCGCATGGGGCTGTGCCCACGTTGCGGGAAGTAAGCGGATAATGTGCGGGTGGTACCCGGGGTGGAGGAGAGGAGACTCTCCTCCAGGCCCTGGGAACCATAAAATAGTGTAAAAAAAAGAATTAAAATAAAAAATGAAGCTATACTCACCTCTCAGCGCTGCCCGCGGCCGTCCGGTCTCAGTTGCTGTGCCGAACAGGACCTGTGGTGACGTCGCGGTCACATGACCGTGATGACGCCGCGGTCACATGACCGTGACGTCACGAAGGTCCTTGTCGGCACAGCCGCTTGCAGCGCCGGGGAGATCGCGACGTCAGAGGGTGAGTATAGCCAATTTTTATTATTTTTTACATTACTATTGATGCTGCATATGTAGCATCAATAGTACAGCAGTAATCCCGCAGCGGAAACCGCGGAACAAACCGCGATAAATCTGCAGGGATAACCACAGCGGTTTTGCCCTGCAGATTTTCAATTCCGCTGCGGGATTAACCCGCAGAGGAACCCGCAGCGTGTGAACATGGCCTTAGCAGGATTTTGCGAAGTAAACTACAGTCAGTCAGGTTGGCGCTGTTACACTGTTTAAAATGATACCCGGGTTGAAGAAATTGGTCTTGTAGTTGTTTAATCTGTGTTAATATTGTGGCTTAAAATCAAGGTCACTGAGCAGTCAGTGACCTGCCTCCTATGTAAAAAAAAAAACAAAAAACGCAACTCCAGCCAAATGGCGCTGTCACGTGCCCAGTGCCATCTATCGCTAGTTGGTAGATGCTACCGAGCATGCGCCGCCATTTTGCTGGAGACAAATTTTGTATTTTTTGTTTTTCTCTAATAAAATGGCGGTGGCGCATGCGCAGCAGCATCCATCAACAAGTAATGTTCAAAATTTGCACAAGCGTCGCACAAACAGTGGGCGGGGCTTGCACACATTAAGAGCTTTGCTTGCTGACAGATGCTACAGCACAGACGCAGCCATTTTGCTGGAGTCACATTTTATTTTTTAAAGCCTACAATATTAACTGCGCAAGCGCAGTATTTACAATACAAGGCAGGTCACTGAAGGTTCAGTGACCTGTAATTTAAGCTCACAATGATGAAGATGGACAGAGCACAAAAAAAAAAAGTCACCCCCACAGCACGAGAAGCTCATTAACTCAAAACTGGAAACACATTAACCCCTTTCTGATCTCGGACGGGATAGTACGTCCGAGGTCAGAAGCCCCGCTTTGATGCGGGCTCCGGCGGTGAGCCCGCATCAAAGCTGGGACATGTCAGCTGTTTTGAACAGCTGACATGTGCCCGTAATAGGCACGGGCAGAATCGCGATCTGCCCGCGCCTATTAACAAGTTAAATGCCGCTGTCAAATGCAGACAGCGGCATCTAACTACCGCTTCCGGACGGGCGGCCGGAAATGATCGCATCGCCGACCCCCGTCACATGATTGGAGGTCGGCGATGCTTCTGAATAGTAACCATAGAGGTCCTTGAGACCTCTATGGTTACTGATCCCCGGCATCTGTGAGCGCCACCCTGTGGTCGGCGCTCACAGCACACCTGCATTTCTGCTACATAGCAGTGAACATCAGATCGCTGCTATGTAGCAGAGCCGATCGCGTTGTGCCTGCTTCTAGCCTCCTATGGAGGCTATTGAAGCATGGCAAAAGTAAAAAAAAAAAATAAAAAAAAAAATATATATATATAAAAGTTTAAATCACCCCCCTTTCGCCCCAAACAAAATAAATCAATAAAAAAAAAAAAAAATCAAACCTACACATATTTGGTATTGCCGCGTTCAGATTCGCCCGATCTATCAATAAAAAAAAAGCATTAACCTGATCGCTAAACGGCGTAGCAAGAAAAAAATTCTAAACGACAGAATTATGTTATTTTGGTCGCTGCGACATTGCATTAAAATGCAATAAGGGGCAATCAAAAGAACGTATCTGCACCAAAATGCTATCATTAAAAACGCCAGCTCGGCACGCAAAAAATAAGCCCTCAACCGACCCCAGATCATGAAAAATGGAGACGCTACGAGTATCGGAAAATGGCACAATTTATTTATTTATTTTTTTTAGCAGAGTTTGGAATTTTTTTTCACCACTTAGATAAAAAATATCCTAGTCATGTTAGGTGTCTATGAACTCGTACTGACCTGAAGAATCATAATGGCAGGTCAGTTTTAGCATTTAGTGACCCTAACAAAAAAGCCAAGCAAAAAACAAGTGTGGGATTGCACTTTTTTTGCAATTTCACCGCACTTGGAATTTTTTTCCTGTTTTCTAGTACACGACATGGTAAAACCAATGATGTCGTTCAAAAGTACAACTCCTCCTGCAAAAAATAAGCCCTCACATGGCCAAATTGACGGAAAAATAAAAAAGTTACGGCTCTGGGAAGGAGGGGAGCGAAAAACGAACACGGAAAATCCCAAGGTCATGAAGGGGTTAAACAAGAACCACAAGACAGATTTCTTCAACCCAGGTATTATTTTTTTCAGTGTTAGGCCGGTTTCACACGTCAGTGGCTCCGGTACGTGTGGTGACAGTTTTCTCACGTACCGGAGACACTGACTCACGTAGACACATTAAAATCAATGTGTCTCTGCACATGTCAGCGTGTTTTCACGAACCGTGTGTCCGTTTGAAAAACACGGAGACATGTCAGTGTTCGTGGGAGCGCACGGACCCATTAAAGTCAATGGGTCCGTGTAAAACATGTACCGCACACGGATGCTGTCCGTGTGCCGTGCAGAAGACAGCGCTACAGTAAGCGCTGTCCCCCCAGCTTGTGGTGCTGAAGACGCCATTCATTTCTTCTCTCCAGCAGCGTTCGCTGGAGAGAAGGAATGAAAAATTATCGTTTTTTTTACTTTTTTTTGTTTTTAAATTAAAGATCCATGTCACCACCCCCCTCCCACCCCCTGTGCGCCCGCCCGCTGGAAATAAAATACTCATCCGGCTCCCTCGATGCTTCCTCTCAGCGCCGCAGCTTGTCCTGTATGAGTGGTCACGTGGTGCCGCTCGTTACTGTGATGAATATGCGGCTCCACCTCCCATAGGGGTGGAGCCGCATATTCATCACTGTAATGAGCGGTACCACATGACCGCTCATACAGGAAGAAGCTGCGACACTGAGAGGAAGCATCGAGGGAGCCGGGTGAGTATTTTATTTCCAGCGGGCGGGCGCACAGGGGGTGGGAGGGGGGTGGTGACAAGGATCTTTATTTAAAAAAAAAAAAAAAAAAAAAAAAGATATTTCATTCCTTCTCTCCAGCGAATGCTGCTGGGAAGAAGGAATGAATTCCGGCTTCAGCACCAGATGCAGGGGACAACGCTTATCTCTAGCGCTGTCTCCTGCACGGTCCGTGTGGTACCCAGTCGGCACACGGCTGCCGCACGTGTGAAACACTGATGTGCCACGTGAGCACACGGACACAGTTAACTCCGGTACCGATTTTTCCAGTACCGGAATTATCTGGACGTGTGAGACTGGCCTAACAGTGCAAACCTGACAATGCCTCTAGTTTACTTATCAAAATAAGGATGACAGGTTCGCTTTAACACTGAGGACTATCCTTAGAATAGGTCATCAATATCTGATCAGTGGGGGTGCAACACCCACCATCCACACCCATCAGCTGTTCCCAATGATGTGCGTAACTGCTCAGTTGCACAGCTCCATTAACTGTATAGCCAAACCAAACCACTGCACGACCAGCTCTATCCTCACCCATCCCTTGTAGATTGTGAGCCCTCCCGGGCAGGGTCCTCTCTCCTCCTGTACCAGTTGTGACTTGTATTGTTCAAGATTATTGTACCTGTTTTTATTATGTATACCCCTCCTCACATGTAAAGCGCCATGGAATAAATGGCGCTATAATAATAATAAATAATAGTAATAATAGTGGCCGCAGCTGGGTACTACATCTCTGTCCCCTATTCGAATCAATAAGGGCAGAAGTGCAGTACCTGGCAGTGGCTACTATTCCACTGAAAGAGCTTTGCAGCTCCGCAACTGAGCAGTTCCAGCTGCCAATGAACAGTTAAATCGGCGGGGGTGCCGGATCTCTACTGATCAGGCATTGATCTTAGGGATAGGCCATCAATGTTAAAATCCCAGACAAGCCCTTTAACTAAAAGTGACATTTATTACCTGTATGACTGACATGCTTTTACTCTCCCCCCCCCCCGTCTCAGGGGTCAAATGTGTCAATTAACAAAAGGTTACATTTTAATACATTTTGTGCTTTAACTGCCTCCTGCGGGTCTTCGTAATGTGCCAATGTCTGACAATACTGCACATGAAATCAAGCTTAGCCTGTGATAAATGGCCAGTTTCTTTACACTATCCAATCACGGTACAAATATATCTTCTGGATTTATGCAGATAGAAAGTCATACAACAAGCTGCACGGTAAGGCCCCCATACACAGACCAATATTGGCTGAGTCTGCAAACGTCAACGAGTTCGGCCCATGGTCTAAGGCAATTGGGGGCACCGGCTGACTGGTGGTCAGGAGGGATGTCAATTGTGCATGTCCTATTTCAGGATGCTGATCGCAATGTTTTCCCAGCTATCAGCCACACAGCTCAACTAAAAAACAGATTTCATATCCCCCCTGCAATATTAGTATTTGCTGGTGCTGGTTAATATGCTATGTGAGTTTATTTGTTAAGTACCTCTGTTTTCAGCATTCGTTTGAGGTGGTCCTTCTTTAATTTGCTGCAACCTTCTCAGCAGCTCCTCCTTAGTAATTTCACCTAAAGTGAGAAATAAAAAAAGTCAGATATGAACCAACAAGCAAAAACAACAACAAAAAAAAACCTATAACAAAACAGTTCCACTTCCAGATGAGAAGTGCAAGATTTTGCTTTAAAAACACATGAGAATTATTTCAAGCTCATTTTTCAGCTGATTTAAAAAAAAAAAAAAAAAAAAAAAAAACGACAAGCAAAAAATTAGACTAATACAAATTACAAAGAAAGTCTCACACATGGTTTTAGATCATCAGAAATTGCACGTTTCTAGTGACAAGCCATTTTCACGAGGAGAGGGGGGGAAAAAAAAAAAAAAAAAAAGAGCTCCTAACTGGGGGGAAGGCAAAAATCCCCACTTATCGATCACATCCCAAAGAGCGGGGGGTGCGGATCTGGGGACACATGTACAGGAGCTATTGTTACTGAAGGAAGGGTCAAGAGCACTCATGTTCATGAGGCTAAGGCTGGTTTCACATTTGCGTTTTTTTGCCGCTGCGTCTTAGCGCAAAAAAACGCATGCGTTTTTCTTCCTATATTTCACATTAAAAACGCATGCATTTTTTTGTATGCGCTTTGCCGCGTTTGACGACGCATGCGTCGTTTCTATGCTTGTGTTTTGTTGCAGAAATGCAACATGTAGTAATTTCTATTGCTGTCTATGTAAACGCATGCGTTTTTAAGCACATGCGCTTGGTTTCATTTTAAACGCATGCGTTTCAATAGAAAAAAACAAGAATACACACTGATAAGCCACCCCCCACCATCAAGGTGATAAAGGGATCCAAACCCTAACCCTACCCCTAACCCTAGGGATCCTAACCCTAACCTTACCCCTAGGGATCCTAACCATAACCCTAACCCTACCCCTAGGGATCCTAACCATAACCCTAACCCTACCCCTAACCCCAACCCTAGCTATTTCTATTTATAGTGGGTTTTCTAGATGATTTTGATGATTGGCAGCTGTCACACACTTCTCACTTCTTTCAAAAACGCAAACGCATGAAAAAACGCATGTAAACACGTCAAAGCGCCGCGTTTTTTTACCGCATGACAAAACGCATGCGTCTAAAAACCGCAGCATTTGCACGCGTTTACATGCGTTTTTTTCACCACCTGCATTTGCGTTTTTAAACGCCAATGTGAAACTAGCCTAAATTCCTATGAGTATTTGAGGAGCATTTCGTATGTAAAAACACAGCATGTTACACTTCTAGGAAGTTTATGGAATTTATAGACCTCTGACCCAATGTGCTTTTTTTTGCGCTGAAGAAACTAACCTGGGGTGTGATTTTTAAATCTGCAACATGTCAATATATATTCATGTCTTTCAGGAAATATGCATTTTATTTGTGGATTATTCTCCATTGACTTGAATGAATTTTTATTACTAGACTTCCTGTAGAGCATTCGTATTGGGATCAGGTATTGGTACAGATGGCTGCTTTTTCCATGATAATTCCCATGACTAACTATGAATTCATACCCAGTATACTTCATCTAGAGCAAAGAGCAAAATCCTGTTGATTAAACATTTAACAGCAAGAAGCAAGCAGGCAATACTAAGATTATTGTCTGGGGCAATGAAACGCTGAACCCACCAGCAACTTAACCCAACCTGCTTATTATATTTTTCAAATTCAGAAAACTTCTTACAGGTCCAAGCGAAGTTTGCAGAAACAGCGCTACAAGAGTAACAATTGTTATGATGGTTTGCTCAGATTGACCAAATTGGCTGTACCTGGAGTTCCTAATAAATTATTATCCCTCATCAACCGGTAGTCCTCTTCATTCAGGTTATTCACAAACTGATAGAAAGCTTCTTCTCTGTCCAGCCGATCCATCTGACTCTGACGCTGAGAATCAGATTGTTCAGAACTTCCCTTCCCAGGTGAATCCGTATTTTCCATGTTGATTTATGGATGTAAAGGTGAATCTGTCTAAGAGACAAGTTATGTAAGAAATGAGACTTGTTACATCAGCAACAATCCATGTAACAATAGCAAACGTGCAAGGAAATATACTGGGGAAATCTCTGTCCTCTCTAAGGATGAAAACACAGCATTTTCTGTGGAAATGTCACTCTCGCTGCTCTGTGGTCACAGGTTTTTTTTTTATACATAACTATGTAAAAGCATTTTTCCCCCTCTGTTCGCAGCTGTTACACCTTGTTGTCAATCACTGACCAAGAGCTTTAACACGCACCACGGAGTCACAAATACCACCCATCTGCACCCATCACATGTTCCAGTGGGTTGCCATAACAGCCAGTGGTCTGCAGAAGAACCCTGTGCCTGTCATTATGAATATCCTGTGAACGCCGGCTCGTGGCCAGCGTTCATAGATCACGATTTCTATACATAGCATAGGCGATTGGACGATCACAGCTTCAAGTCCCCTAAGGGGACAAATCAGTAAAAAGTGCATGAATAAAAATAAAACCAACACATTAAAATAGCCTTCTTTTGCCTCATTGAAAATAAAACAAATAAAAAAAAATTATATTTGGTTCAGAAATATCCAAACTATAAAGTAAATTAATCCGATTGGTAAAAGGCATAACGAAAAAAACAAACAAATCAAAGCCAGTTTTTTGTTTGTTTTTTTTTTTTAAATCACCACAACATTGCAATAAAGTACACAGCGCAGCTTAAAGGACAGTACTACCACAAGTGGGTGGGTGTACACACAGTGGCTTAAAGAACAGTACTCCCACAGATATAGGTGCAGAGTACACACAGCTGCTTCAAGGACACTACTACCACAGATATGGGTGCAGAGAACACACAACTGCTTCAAGGACACTACTCCCACAAGCGGAGGGGGTGGAGTACACACAGTGGCTTAAAGAACAGTACTCCCACAGGTGGTGGGGAGGAGTTAGCAGTACACACAGTACAGAGGTGATCAAAACATTCCATCTACCCTAAAATGATAATAAAAAAAGTCAGCTCAGGGCGAAAAAAAAAAAAGAGCCTTCACCCAGCCCCATAAAAATGAAAATGCTACAGGTTTTGAAAACTGCCGACAATACAAAAAAACACAACTTTTTTCTTACAAATTTCGGAAATGTTCACCTTTTGACCCCTTAACGATCACCGATACGCCTTTTAACGGCGGCAGTTAAGGGTACTTATTCCTCAGCGCCGCTTTTTAACAGTGCTGAGAAATAAGTATATAGCGCCCCCAGAGTCAGAAAATCTCCAGGGTAGCCATGACCCCGGAGAACATGATTCAGGTCAGTTTTAACCATCCCCAGTCTTCACTGAATAATGGCGAACGCAGAAAAAAAAAAAAGTCAGATTTTCAATTAATTTCTCCATCCTCTGATATGATCTAGCATACAAGGAGAGAGAAATTGGGTCCCCCCTTTGTTAGGTATAAATAAAAGGTTTTTTTTTTCTTTGCATTTAGGGGTAGCATTGGGGCTAGAGTTGGAGTTAGAATTGGGGGGTTTCCACTGTTTAGGTAAATCAGGGGGTCTCCAAACGCGACATGGCGCCCGCCATTGATTCCAGCCAATTTTGCATTCAAAAAGTCAAATGGTGCTCCCTCCCTTCCGAGCGCTGCCGTGCGCCCAAACAGTGGCTTTCCCCCACATATGGGGGGTATCAGCATACTCCGGAGAAATTACACAACAAATTTTGTGGTACATTTCCTCATGATACCCTTGTGAAAAAAAAAAAAAGTTTTTGTCCAAATTATTTTTTGTTTGAAGAAGTAAAATGGTAATTTTTTCCTTCCACGTTGCTTTAGTTCTCGTGAAGCACCTGAAGAAGGGTTAATAAACTTCTTGAGTGTGGTTTTGGGCACCTTAAGGGGGTGCAGTTTTTAGAATGGTGTCACTTTGGGGTATTTTCTGTCATATTGACCCCCCAAACTCACTTCAAATGTGAAATAGTCCCTAAAAAATGGTTTGGTAAGTTTTGTTAGAAAAATGAGAAATCGCTGGTCAACTTTTAACCCTTGTAGCGTCCTAACAACAAAAAAAATTGTTTCCAAAATTGTGCCGATATAAAGTTGACATGTTGGAAATGTTATTTATTACCTACCGTATTTTTCGGACTACAAGACGCACTTTTTCCCCCCAAAAAAAGGGGGGAAAATGGGGGGTGCGTCTAATAGTCGAAATGCAGGCTTACCCGTGGCGGCAGAGGTGCGGTGGCAGAGGTGCGGCGGCAGACGTGCGGAGATGAGGAGGCGCAGTGAGCGGGGTCCTTTCCCCGGTGAGGTGATGCAGCAGCCCGGTAAGCAGCAGAGCCGGGTGAATGCTGTTATCGGTGGTGGCGGCCATCTTCCGGGGGCCGCGCGTGCGCAGATGAAGCGCTCTGCTTCCCGGGGCTTCAGGAAAATGGCCACGGGAGGCCGCGCGTGCGCAGATGGAGATCGCGCGGCCATTTTCCTGAAGCTAAGAACTTCAGAAAAATGGCCGCCGCGATCCCCATCTGCGCATGCGCGGCATTCCGCGGCCATTTTCCTGAAGCCCCGGGAAGCAGAGCGCTTCATCTGCGCACGCGCGGCCCCCGGAAGATGGCCGCCACCACCGATAACAGCATTCACCCGGCTCCGCTGCTTACCGGGCTGCTGCATCACCTCACCGGGGAAAGGGACCCTGTCCCAGCCCCTCCTCATCCCAGCCCCTCCTCATCCCAGCCCCTCCTCATCCCAGCCCCTCCTCATCCCAGCCCCTCCTCATCCCAGCCCCTCCTCATCCCAGCCCCTCCTCATCCCAGCCCCTCCTCATCCCAGCCCCTCCTCATCCCAGCCCCTCCTCATCCCAGCCCCTCCTCATCCCAGCCCCTCCTCATCCCAGCCCCTCCTCATCCCAGCCCCTCCTCATCCCAGCCCCTCCTCATCCCAGCCCCTCCTCATCCCAGCCCCTCCTCATCCCAGCCCCTCCTCATCCCAGCCCCTCCTCATCCCAGCCCCTCCTCATCCCAGCCCCTCCTCATCCCAGCCCCTCCTCATCCCAGCCCCTCCTCATCCCAGCCCCTCCTCATCCCAGCCCCTCCTCATCCCAGCCCCTCCTCATCCCAGCCCCTCCTCATCCCAGCCCCTCCTCATCCCAGCACCTCTGCCGGTAACCAGTGCTGCAACCCTCCCATGGACACCAGGCCGTAGCGTCGCCCACCTAAGCAGGAAGGGACCCTGCTCAGGTGCACGCCGTACCGCATCACCCCACCTCTGCCGACACCATGCCTCCTGTGACCCTGCTCTGCCACCGCCAGCCTTCAGGTAAGATACTGTAAATTCGGACAATAAGACGGACCCCCATCTTATAAAAAAATCTTTTTTTCTGCAATTTTCACCCCAAATTTGGGGTGCGCCTTATGGTCCGGTGCGTCTTATAGTCCGCGAAATACGGTATTTTGTGCAACATAACTGATTTAAGGGCACAAAAATTAAAAGTTTGAAAATTGCAAAATGTTCTAAATTTTTGCCAAATTTTGCTTTTTTCATAAATAAATGCAAGTCATATCGAAGAAATGTTACCATTAATATAAAGTACAACATGTCACGAGAAAACAAATATCAGAATCAGTGGAATCTGTTGAAGCATTCCAGAGCTTTAGGCTATGTGCACACTCTGCGGCGTGCTCTGCGGGTTCTCCTGCAGCGGAATTGATAAATCTGCAGGGCAAAACCGCTGCGGTTATCCCTGCAGATTTATCGCGGTTTGTTCCGCGATTTCCGCTGCGGGATTACTCCTATACTATTGATGCTGCATATGCAGCATCAATAGTAATGTTAAAAATAATAAAAATTGGTTATACTCACCCTCCGATGTCCGGATCTCCTCAGCGCTGCACCGCTGCACGCGGCGCTCCGGTTCCAAAGATGCTGTGCGAGAAGGACCTTCGTGACGTCACGGTCATGTGACCGCGGCGTCATCACGGTCATGTGACCGCGACGTCACCGCAGGTCCTGTTCGCACAGCAACTGAGACCGGGGACGGCCGCGTGCAGCGCTGACAGGTGAGTATAACATCATTTTTTATTTTAATTCTTTTTTTTTTTACACTATTTATGCTTCCCAGGGCCTGGAGGAGAGTCTCCTCTCCTCCACCCCGGGTAGCAACCGCGCATTATCCGCTTACTTCCCGCAACGTGGGCACAGCCCCATGCGGGAAGTAAGCGGTTCAATGCATTCCTATGGGTGCAGAATCGCCACGATTCTGCACAAAGAAGTGACATGCTGCGGGTTGTAAACCACTGCGTTTCTGCGCGGTTTTTCCCGCAGCATGTGCACTGTGGTTTGCGGTTTCCATAGGGTTTACATGTTAATGTAAACGCTATGGAAACTGCTGCGGACCCGCAGCATCAAAATCGCCGCGGATCCGCGGTAAAAACCGCAAAGTGTGAACATGGCCTAAACCTCAAAGTGACAGTGATCAGAACTGTAAAAATTGGCTTGTTCACTAAGGGGTTAAGTACCGTATATACTCGAGTATAAGCCGAGATTTTCAGCCCAAACTTTTGGGCTGAAAGTGCCCCTCTCGGCAGTGGCGTAACTACAAAGTTATGGGCCCCGGTGCGAACTTCCAAATGGGGCCCCCCCCTACCCCCCCACCTTCCCCCGCCCCCGCAACCCCCCCACCCCGCTTCCCCTAGATACGCCTCGGACTGTTGCAGGAATCTCCTGCACTGCAACATGGTGTTGGGTGCCAGCACAGCCCGCACAGTGGTATATCCAGCACAGCCCGCACAGTGGTATATCCAGCACAGCCCGCACAGTGGTATATCCAGCACAGCCCGCACAGTGGTATATCCAGCACAGACCGCACAGTGGTATATCCAGCACAGACCGCACAGTGGTATATCCAGCACAGACCGCACAGTGGTATATCCAGCACAGACCGCACAGTGGTATATCCAGCACAGCCCTCACAGTGGTATATCCAGCACAGCCCGCACAGGGGTATATACAGCACAGCCCGCACAGGGGTATATACAGCACAGCCAGCACAGGGGGTATATAGAGCACAGCCCTCACAGTGGTATATCCAGCACAGACCGCACAGTGGTATATCCAGCACAGACCGCACAGTGGTATATCCAGCACAGACCGCACAGTGGTATATCCAGCACAGACCGCACAGTGGTATATCCAGCACAGACCGCACAGTGGTATATCCAGCACAGACCGCACAGTGGTATATCCAGCACAGCCCTCACAGTGGTATATCCAGCACAGACCGCACAGTGGTATATCCAGCACAGACCGCACAGTGGTATATCCAGCACAGACCGCACAGTGGTATATCCAGCACAGACCGCACAGTGGTATATCCAGCACAGCCCTCACAGTGGTATATCCAGCACAGACCGCACAGTGGTATATCCAGCACAGACCGCACAGTGGTATCCAGCACAGACCGCACAGTGGTATATCCAGCACAGACCGCACAGTGGTATATCCAGCACAGACCGCACAGTGGTATATCCAGCACAGACCGCACAGTGGTATATCCAGCAGAGACCGCACAGTGGTATATACAGCACAGCCCGCACAGTGTTATATACAGCAGAGCCCGCACAGTGGTATATAGAGCACAGCCCGCACAGTGTTATATACAGCAGAGCCCGCACAGTGGTATATACAGCAGAGCCCGCACAGTGGTATATACAGCAGAGCCCGCACAGTGGTATATACAGCAGAGCCCGCACAGTGGTATATACAGCAGAGCCCGCACAGGGATATATACAGCAGAGCCCGCACAGGGATATATACAGCAGAGCCCCCACAGGGGTATATACAGCAGAGCCCGCACAGGGATATATACAGCACAGCCCCCACAGGGGTATATACAGCACAGCCCGCACAGGGGTATATAGAGCACAGCCCACATCTCATCTCATCCCCCCCCGATAATGGCCCCACAGTCCGGTTAAAAAGAAAAAAAAAAAAAAAAAAACTCTCCTCACCTTTCCTTTTGCCCGCGCTGCTCCTGGCGGCTGCAGTCTGCCCAGGACACTGCAGGTGCGCGATGATATGACGTCATCGCGCACCCGCAGTGTACTGTCAGAGGCAGAGCGGGGAATGATGGGAGAGGAAGCGTCAGGTGACGCTCTCTCCTCCCATCATTGCATTGAACTATACCGGTGTCATAGACGCCGGTATAGTTAAATGCGGCGGCGGCACTGGGGGGGTTCCGGGGGAGGAACAGTGCAGCGGCCCACTACTGGCATCGGCTCTTCTGGCATTTGCCAGAAGTGCCCGATGGCCAGCCTGGCCCTGCTCAGACCTGCCAGCCCGGGGCCCCTGACCTGCGGGGCCCGGTCGCAATGGCGACCGCTGCGACCGCGGTAGTTACGCCCCTGCCTCTCGGCTTATACTCGAGTCATGATCGGTGGTGGGGTCGGCGGGTGAGCACTGTCATATACTTACCTGCTTCCGGGGCTCCTGGCGCTCCCCCTGCCTGTCCCACGGTCTCCGGGTGCCGCAGCCTCTTCCCCTGAGCGGTCACGTGGGACCGCTCATTAGAGAAATGAATAGGCTGCTCCACCTCCCATAGGGGCGGAGCCGCCTATTCATTTCTCTAATGAAGCGGTGCCGGTGACCGCTGATAGAGAAAGACTGCGGCACCGAAGACAGGCAGGGGGAAGGAGCGGGACGCCGGGAGCAGGTAAGTATCGCATATTCACCTGTCCGCGTTCCACACGCCGGGCGTCGCGCCATCTTCCCGGCGTCTCTCTGCACTGACTGTTCAGGCAGAGGGCGCGATGACGCATATAGTGTGCGCGCCGCCCTCTGCCTGATCAGTCAGTGCGGAGAGACGCCGGGAAGATGGCGCCGAGGAGCTGCAAGCAAGAGAGGTGAGTATGTGTTTTTTTTTTTTTTATTGCAGCAGCAGCACAGATTTATGTGGAGCATCTATGGGGCAACGGTGCAGAGCACTATATGGCACAGCTATGGGGCAACGGTGCAGAGCACTATATGGCACAGCTATGGGGCAACGGTGCAGAGCACTATATGGCACAGCTATGGAGCAAAGGTGCAGAGCACTTTATGGCACAGCTATGGGGCAACGGTGCAGAGCACTATATGGCACAGCTATGGGGCAACGGTGCAGAGCACTATATGGCACAGCTATGGGGCAACGGTGCAGAGCACTATATATATGGCACAGCTATGGGGCAACGGTGCAGAGCATTATATATATGGCACAGCTATGGGGCAACGGTGCAGAGCATTATATATATGGCACAGCTATGGGGCAACGGTGCAGAGCATTATATATATGGCACAGCTATGGGGCAACGGTGCAGAGCATTATATATATGGCACAGCTATGGGGCAACGGTGCAGAGCATTATATATATGGCACAGCTATGGGGCAACGGTGCAGAGCATTATATATATGGCACAGCTATGGGGCAACGGTGCAGAGCATTATATATATGGCACAGCTATGGGGCAACGGTGCAGAGCATTATATATATGGCACAGCTATGGGGCAACGGTGCAGAGCATTATATATATGGCACAGCTATGGGGCAACGGTGCAGAGCATTATATATATGGCACAGCTATGGGGCAACGGTGCAGAGCATTATATATATGGCACAGCTATGGGGCAACGGTGCAGAGCATTATATATATGGCACAGCTATGGGGCAACGGTGCAGAGCATTATATATATGGCACAGCTATGGGGCAACGGTGCAGAGCATTATATATATGGCACAGCTATGGGGCAACGGTGCAGAGCATTATATATATGGCACAGCTATGGGGCAACGGTGCAGAGCATTATATACACTCACCGGCCACTTTATTAGGTACACCATGCTAGTAACGGGTTGGACCCCCTTTTGCCTTCAGAACTGCCTCAATTCTTCGTGGCATAGATTCAACAAGGTGCTGGAAGCATTCCTCAGAGATTTTGGTCCATATTGACATGATGGCATCACACAGTTGCCGCAGATTTGTCGGCTGCACATCCCAAAGATGCTCCATACAAGGCAGGATGGATCCATGCTTTCATGTTGTTTACGCCAAATTCTGACCCTACCATCCGAATGTCGCAGCAGAAATCGAGACTCATCAGACCAAGCAACGTTTTTCCAATCTTCTACTGTCCAATTTCGATGAGCTTGTACAAATTGTAGCCTCAGTTTCCTGTTCTTAGCTGAAAGGAGTGGTACCCGGTGTGGTCTTCTGCTGCTGTAGCCCATCTGCCTCAAAGTTCGACGCACTGTGCGTTCAGAGATGCTCTTAGGCCTACCTTGGTTGTAACGGGTGGCGATTTGAGTCACTGTTGCCTTTCTATCAGCTCGAACCAGTCTGCCCATTCTCCTCTGACCTCTGGCATCAACAAGGCATTTCCGCCCACAGAACTGCCGCTCACTGGATTTTTTTTCTTTTTCGGACCATTCTCTGTAAACCCTAGAGATGGTTGTGCGTGAAAATCCCAGTAGATCAGCAGTTTCTGAAATACTCAGACCAGCCCTTCTGGCACCAACAACCATGCCACGTTCAAAGGCACTCAAATCACCTTTCTTCCCCATACTGATGCTCGGTTTGAACTGCAGGAGATTGTCTTGACCATGTCTACATGCCTAAATGCACTGAGTTGCCGCCATGTGATTGGCTGATTAGAAATTAAGTGTTAACAAGAAGTTGGACAGGTGTACCTAATAAAGTGGCCGGTGAGTGTATATGGCACAGCTATGGGGCAACGGTGCAGAGCATTATATATATGGCACAGCTATGGGGCAACGGTGCAGAGCATTATATATATGGCACAGCTATGGGGCAACGGTGCAGAGCATTATATATATGGCACAGCTATGGGGCAACGGTGCAGAGCATTATATATATGGCACAGCTATGGGGCAACAGTGCAGAGCATTATATATATGGCACAGCTATGGGGCAACGGTGCAGAGCATTATATATATGGCACAGCTATGGGGCAACGGTGCAGAGCATTATATATATGGCACAGCTATGGGGCAACGGTGCAGAGCATTATATATATGGCACAGCTATGGGTCAACGGTGCAGAGCATTATATATATGGCACAGCTATGGGTCAACGGTGCAGAGCATTATATATATGGCACAGCTATGGGGCAACGGTGCAGAGCATTATATATATGGCACAGCTATGGGTCAACGGTGCAGAGCATTATATATATGGCACAGCTATGGGTCAACGGTGCAGAGCATTATATATATGGCACAGCTATGGGGCAACGGTGCAGAGCATTATATATGGCACAGCTTTATGTGGAGCATCTATGGGGCCATAATGAATGGTATGGAGTATCTATTTCTAATTTTGAAATTCACCGGTACCTGCTGCATTTTCCACCCTAGGCTTATACTCGAGTCAATAAGTTTTCCCAGTTTTTTGTGGCAAAATTAGGGGGGTCGGCTTATACTCGGGTCGGCTTATACTCGAGTATATACGGTAAAAGAAAAAAAAAAAATTTGTATATGTTTGGTATCTGCATACTCATACTGACCTGGAGAATCACATTGCCAGGTCAGTTCTACCATATAGTGAACATGGTAAATAAAACCCCCAAAAAACAATTATGGGAATTGCACTTTTTGTTATTTCACCGCACTTGGAATTTTTTTCCCTATTTTCCAGTACACTATATGGTAAAAATCAATGGTGTCATTCAAATATACAACTTGTCCCACAAAAAACAAGCCCTCACATGGCCATATTAACAGAAAAGTAAGAAAGTTATGGCTCTGAAGAAGGGGAGCAAAAAAAAAACAAAAAAAAAAACAAAAAAAAACAGAAAATCAAAAGGTGGTAAAGGGGAAAAATGTAAGGTTATGTTTAGGCTGTGTGCACACATTGCATTATTGCTGTGTTTTTTACAGCGCAGATATGTCACAAATCCTAAAGTGTTTCCTGGTGCCATCAAAGTGAGAATCCTGAAGTCTCATGTGCACGTTGCTTCTCTGTGATTTGCAGATTTGGCAAAAATGTAAATCTGCAAAATAATTATTTCAGTGTTTTGCTGCAGATTTTACCCATGCTAATGAGTGGAAAAAAATCTGCACCAAAAACACAAGTAAAGAAAACACAGGAAAACCGTGCCAAAAACAAGAGATGCAGGAATTTCTGCAAATACTGAAACGTGTGCACAGGCTCTAAGGGTACCTTCACACTGGTCGATTCTGCTACGATTACGACGCATTTGCGTCATATTCGACATCGCAGTACGAGCTCGTAGCCAGCGGTCACACTCTACGATGTTAACTCTTTTTCTGACGTAGTTGCGATGTGAACGTCACGCGTCGCAATCGTACGCTACCCTTCACACCGCCATAGTCCTACGACTCCGAGCGTGACGTATTACCAGCATGGGCGTGCTAAAACGTCACGCCCAATCAGGAGACAGGTATGCGGAAGCCCAACCCACGTAGTCGCATTACGAGCTCGTATGACCGCCGTCACATACTACGATTTCGACCGCCACAGCGGGACATTTACGACGAAAGAAAGTTCTGCTCTTTCTTTCACATCGTACGATGCTGGGCTGCGTCGCAAATCGTAACGCCATGTCACACTTTGCAACCTCGGAACGAGGACGGATAAACGTCACAAATCGAACGCTCGTTCAGACTTTGATTGCACAGTGTGAAGGGGCCCTTACTCGTTGTAAACTTAGAAGCGGATAGACCTGCAATGCTAATTTAGCTGCGAAATAAAACGCAGATTTCTTCTGCAATTTTAATCTGGTGTAATCTCTCCATTATACTTAATATAAACCATCTGCAGCTACTTGAGGACAAGCACTTGTGGTGCTGATGAGGTTTGCACAACCTGTAGCATGTATATGGTCACTAATATGCTGCAGATTGGAAAAAGCATCACAAACTTTTGTCTGCTTGGGGCTTAGTGCTTAGGGCTCAACATCTGAACAATTCTGGTTACATTCCAATCTAATCAATCAAACACAGTGAATACTTTAAGGACATGTGCACACGTTGAGGAAAATGTCAACACCAATTCTGCATCTCTTGGCAGGAAAAAAGCAGCTGCAAAAATCCATGTTTTTATTGAGCTTTTGCCGCAGTTTTGGTGACTCATGTTTTTAGTGCATTTTTTTTTGCGTCTTTGATTTTAGTGAAATGAAGGGGGAAAAAAATGCAGAGCAAGACTCAAAATTGACTTGATGCAGATTATTTTCTGCACCAAATCTGCAAGTCAAAAATACTCAACGTGTGCATGACACTTCAGGTTTCTCATTCACTTTGCAGGCATCAGGTTTTGCCACAAATTTGCGCATAAAAATAGCGACAAATACACATCAAATCTGCAGTGTGTGCACACAACACAGCAAGTCTGCCACATCTGAATACACTTTGAGGGTATGTGCACACGTTGCGGATTTCTTGCAGAAATTTCCTGAAGAAAACCGGAAATTTTCTGCAAGAAATCCGCATTTTTTTTTTTGCGTTTTTTTCGCGTTTTTTTAGCATTCTGCAAGCGTAATTAGCTTGCAGAATGCTAAAGTTTTCCAAGCGATCTGTAGCATCGCTTGGAAAACTGACTGACAAGTTGGTCACACTTGTCAAACATACTGTTTGACAAGTGTGACCAACTTTTTACTATAGATGCAGCATCTATAGTAAAAGATAGAATGTTTAAAAATAATTAAAAAAATAAAAAAATGCTTATACTCACCCAGACATCTCATCAGCGGCGTCCGTTCGTCTTCCTATAGCTGGTCTGTGCGCACAGGACCTTCCGTGACGTCACGGTCACGTGAGCGGTCACATGACCGCTCACGACCAATCACAGGACAGTGACGTCATCGGCAAGGTCCTTCGCCGCACATCAGCTACAGGAACCGAAGCGACAGCGTGCAGTGGAGGCGGGAAGACATCGAGGGTGAGTATATCGCTATTTTTTATTTTAATTCTTATTTTTTGACCACTTATATGGTGCCCAGTGCGTGGAGGAGAGTCTCCTCTCCTCCACCCTGGGTACCAACCGCACATAATCTGCTTACTTCCCGCATGGTGTGCACAGCCCCGTGCGGGAAGTAAGCAGATCAATGGACCCCTAGGTGTGCGGAATCCCCTGCAATTCCGCATTTTAATGAACATGTTGCTTTTTTTTCCGCGATGCGATTTTTTCGCGGAAAAAAAGGCTACATTTGCACAAAAAATGCGGAATACACTTAAAATAATGGGAGGCATATGTAAGCGTTTTTTCGCGTTTTTATAGCGAAAAAACGCGAAAAAAACGCGAAAAATACTTAACGTGTGCACATGGCCTAAGGCTGAGTTCACATTAGGTGTTTTTGCTCTTTTTTATGCTAATTTTCAGCTGCGTTTTACACTACCAGCAAAGCCTATGAGATTTCAGAAATCTCATGCACACACTTTGTCATCAGTGTTTTGTGCTTTGGTTTTTTGGACATAGAGCATGTCACTTTCAACGTTTTTTTTCACCCATTGAAAGCAATGGGTAATGAAAAAAAACAAGTACAGCAGTATATTAAACCCATTTACCTTATTTGTGACTTTCCCAGGTTTACCATCTTGTCTTGGTCACCGGAGATGGCAGTTGGGATTAGTACACTTTAATTACATTAGAGATGCGTACAAAGTAAACATTGGCCGACAAAGGGGCGAGATTGAACAATGCCTGTAGCTGACCAAGGTGTGAGACTGCACAATGCCTGAGCAAATCAATGGCAGACCAAAGTGTGAATGCACTGCCAGTGTCCTAGGTAAATTATTCCAGACCAATTCACCTCTCCCCGCTGTTACATTTGTATGTATATTGTTTCATGAACATGTCTTGTATTGGTGACCTGTGTTTATTCTTCTGTGGTGGAAGCAAAACTGAACTTTGGGGTTCTAAAAAACGCAGCCAAAAACACACCAAAGCATGCAGTTTTTTCTTTTCTGCAAAAAGTGCAGGTTTTGCAGCAGAAAAAAAAAACGCAGTAAAAACGCCTAGTGTGAACTTAGCCTAAAACTACTTGAGAGCTAAATCATCAGTTCAGCACTAAATGCAGAGTAATGATAAACACAATTTGTAATCTCTACATAACCAGAATTAAAAAGGTTGTCCATGTTTAATCACAAAAGTCTGAACTCACTCTGTGGCTGTAGACTTGTGAATCCTCACAGACAGTGCAACTCACCGATGGAGAGACCAAGCGGTCACGTTAGGGCATGTTAGGTTAGGATATGGGTTGAACTAGATAGACTTAGGGTATGTTTCCACATTCAGGAAACGCTGCGTGTTTGACGCTGAGTAGAGCCGCAGCGTCAAACACGCAGCGTCCAGATGTTACAGCATAGTGGAGGGGATTTCATGAAATCCCATCTCCACTATGCATTAAAAGACGCATGCGGCACACCTGCGGAAACGGACATACGGCGCATCTTTTCAGAACGCAGCATGTCCTTGCATTGCTGAAACAACGCAAGGACAACGCAGGTGACCTGCCAGTGACCTCAGGTGCAGATTTGGTCAGGCTTTTACCTGCATAAAATCCTGACCAAATCCTGATGCAATCCTGAACGTGGACACATACCCTTAAAGTCTTCCTTCAACCTTAAAAACTATGTGACAGCAAATATGCAATATTTACTATACATACGCAGCCTCGCTCAATTCACTTGTATTAAGCAAGGCCCTGCACGTAGTTTGGTGTTACATTGACTTGGTAGCGGAACCAGTGGTATGACCATTCACCAGAGTGTCCCAGGAGCCATTTTTCAATAGGACAACATCAGACTGCACGTTTCTCATACTACTGTGTAGCCTAAACCTGCAGCGTCTCCAGATTTGTCTTCTATCGGGTACATCTGGGACATCATTGATCAGTAATTACAAATGGAGCTAACAGCAGCAGATCTTGATGATTTGCGTGACCAAGTGCATTTAGTGTGACAAAACACTCCTCAGACATCCATTAATACCTTCATTGATAGCAGCCAAGGCTGTAAGTGTCGGGATTTCTGCCATGTAGCACTCATACTCTATAATGAACACTGTTGCTTTAAGAAGGTTCTCGCTTTTCATCAATAGCATATCATTAACATGTCTATCCATTTCACAGTTTCTACAACTTGTGCCCATACAATGTGTGTGTAAAAATGAACTTACAAACCAACAGATTAAATTAAGTTGATAGGATCAATAAACTGTTAGACAGGCATTGGGAGGCGCCACAATCAGATGTTGTGGAAGATACAGATTGGGCAGTTTTATTTTAACCCCTTAATGACCACCAATACGCCTTTTAACGGCGGCAGTTAAGGGTACTTAACCCCTTCACCCCCAAGGGTGGTTTGCACGTTAATGACCGGGCCAATTTTTACAATTCTGACCACTGTCCCTTTATGAGGCTATAACTCTGGAACGCTTTGACGGATCTTGGCGATTCTGACATTGTTTTCTCGTGACATATTGTACTTCATGTTAGTGGTAAAATTTATTCGATATAACTTGCGTTTATTTGTGAAAAAAATGGAAATTTGGCGAAAATTTTGAAAATTTTGCAATTTTCCAACTTTGAATTTTTATGCCCTTAAATCACAGACATATGTCACGCAAAATACTTAATAAGTAACATTTCCCACATGTCTACTTTACATCAGTACAATTTTGGAACCAAAATTTTTTTTTGTGACGGAGTTATAAGGGTTAAAAGTTGACCAGCAATTTCTCATTTTTACAACACCATTTTTTTTTAGGGACCACATCTCATTTGAAGTCATTTTGAGGGGTCTATATGATAGAAAATACCCAAGTGTGACACCATTCTAAAAACTGCACCCCTCAAGGTGCTCAAAACCACATTCAAGAAGTTTATTAACCCTTCAGGTGTTTCACAGGAATTTTTGGAATGTTTAAATAAAAATGAACATTTAACTTTTTTTCACACAAAATTTATTTCAGCTCCAATTTGTTTTATTTTACCAAGGGTAACAGGAGAAAATGGACCCCCAAAGTTGTTGTACAATTTGTCCTGAGTACGCTGATACCCCATATGTGGGGGTAAACCACTGTTTGGGCGTATGGCAGAGCTCGGAAGGAAAGGAGCGCCATTTGACTTTTCAATGCAAAATTGACTGGAATTGAGATGGGACGCCATGTTGCGTTTGGAGAGCCCCTGATGTGCCTAAACACTGAAACCCCCTACAAGTGACACCATTTTGGAAAGTAGACCCCCTAAGGAACTTATCTTGATGTGTGGTGAGCACTTTGACCCACCAAGTGCTTCACAGAAGTTTATAATGCAGAGCCGTAAAAATAAAAAATCATATTGTTTCACAAAAATGATCTTTTCGCCCCCAATTTTTTATTTTCCCAAGGGTAAGAGAAGAAATTGGACCCCAAAAAATGTTGGCCAATTTGTCCTGAGTACGATGATACCCCATATGTGGGTGTAAACCATTGTTTGGGCGCATGGCAGAGCTTGGAAGGGAAGGAGCGCCATTTGACTTTTCAATGCAAAATTGACTGGAATTGAGATGGGACGCCATGTTGCGTTTGGAGAGCCCCTGATGTGCCTAAACATTGAAACTCCCTACAAGTGACACCATTTTGGAAAGTAGACCCCCTAAGGAACTTATCTAGATGTGTGGTGAGCACTTTGACCCACCAAGTGCTTCACAGAAGTTTATAATGCAGAGCCGTAAAAATAAAAAATCATATTTTTTCACAAAAATGATCTTTTCGCCCCCAATTTTTTATTTTCCCAAGGGTAAGAGAAGAAATTGGACCCCAAAAAATGTTGGCCAATTTGTCCTGAGTACGATGATACCCCATATGTGGGTGTAAACCATTGTTTGGGCGCATGGCAGAGCTTGGAAGGGAAGGAGCGCCATTTGACTTTTCAATGCAAAATTGACTGGAATTGAGATGGGACGCCATGTTGCGTTTGGAGAACCCCTGATGTGCCTAAACATTGAAACTCCCTACAAGTGACACCATTTTGGAAAGTAGACCCCCTAAGGATCTTATCTAGATGTGTTTTGAGAGCTTTGAACCCCCAAGTGTTTCACTACAGATTATAACGCAGAGCCGTGAAAATAATTTTTATTTTTTTTCTCAAAAATGATTTTTTAGCACCCAGCTTTGTATTTTTACAAGGGTAACAGAATAAATTGGACCCCAAAATTTGTTTTCCAATTTGTCCTGAGTACGCTGATACCCCATATGTGGGGGGGAACCACTGTTTGGGCGCATGACAGAGCTCGGAAGGGAAGGAGCGCCATTTGGAATGCAGACTTAAATGGATTGGTCAGCAGCCGTCACGTTGCATTTGCAGAGCCCCTGATGTACCCAAACAGTACAAACCCCCCACAAGTGACCCCATATTGGAAACTAGACCTCCCAAGGAACTTATCTAGATGTGTTTTGAGAACTTTGAACCCCCAAGTGTTTCACTAAAGTTTATAGCGCAAAGCCGTGAAAATAAAAATTCTTTTTTTTTTTTCACAAAAATGATTTTTTAGCCCCCAGTTTTGTATTTTTACAAGGGTAACAGGATAAATTAGACCCCAAAAGTTGTTGTCCAATTTGTCCTGAGTACGCTGATACCCCATATGTGGGGGGGAACCACTGTTTGGGTGCATGACAGAGCTCGGAAGGGAAGGAGCGCCATTTGGAATGCAGCCTTAAATGGATTGGTCTGCAGGCGTCACGTTGCATTTGCAGAGCCCCTGATGTACCCAAACAGTACAAACCCCCCACAAGTGACCCCATATTGGAAACTAGACCTCCCAAGGAACTTATCTAGATGTGTTGTGAGAACTTTGAACCCCCAAGTGTTTCACTACAGTTTATAACGCAGAGCCGTGAAAATAAAACATCTTTTTTTTCCCACAAAAATGATTTTTAGCCCCCCAAATTTTTATTTTCCTAAGGATAACAAGAGAACTTGGACCCCAGAAGTTGTTGTTCAATTTGTCCCGAGTACGCTGATAACACATATGTTGGGGTAAACCCCTTTTTGGGCGCACGGGAGAGCTCGGAAGGGAAGGAGCACTGTTTTACTTTTTCAACGCAGAATTGGCTGGAATTGAGATTGGACGCCATGTCGCGCTTGGAGAGCCCCTGATGTGCCTGGACAGTGGAAACTCCCCAATTCTACCTGAAACCCTAACCCAAACACACCCCTAACCCTAATCCCAACGGTAACCCTAACCACACCCCTAGCCCTGACACACCCATAATTCTAATCCCAACCCTAATCCAAACGTAAATGTAATCCAAACCCTAACCCTAACTTTACCTCCAACCCTAGCCCTAACCCTAACCCTACCCCTCACCCTAACCCTAAACGTGACTGAAATACGTGTCACTAAAATACGTGTCACTAAAATACGTGGCACTAAAATACGTGGCACTGAAATACGTGGCACTGAAATACGTGGCACTGAAATACGTGGCACTGAAATACGTGGCACTGAAATACGTGGCACTGAAATACGTGGCACTGAAATACGTGATACGTGGCACTGAAATACGTGATACGTGGCACTGAAATACGTGGCACTGAAATACGTGGCACTGAAATACGTGGCACTGAAATACGTGGCACTGAAATACGTGGCACTGAAATACGTGGCACTTAAATACGTGGCACTTAAATACGTGGCACTGAAATACGTGGCACTGAAATACGTGGCACTGAAATACGTGGCACTGAAATATGTGATACGTGGCACTGAAACACGTGGCACTGAAACACGTGGCACTGAAACACGTGGCACTGAAACACGTGGCACTGAAATACGTGGCACTGAAATACGTGGCACTGAAATACGTGGCACTGAAATACGTGGCACTGAAATACGTGGTACTAAAATACGTGGCACTGAAATACGTGATACGTGGCACTGAAATACGTGGCACTGAAACACGTGGCACTGAAATACGTGATACGTGGCACTGAAATACGTGGCACTGAAATACGTGGCACTGAAATACGTGGCACTGAAATACGTGGCACTGAAATACGTGGCACTGAAATACGTGGCACTATGACTGTCAGAAAATGTTCATTAAACGGTTAGGGGTGAGGTTAGGGGTAGAGTTAGGGTTAGGGTTTGGATCCCTTTATCACCTTGATGGTGGTGGGTGGCTTTTCAGTGTGTTTTCTGTTTTTTTTCGATAAAAATGCATGCGTTTTTAACGCAAACAAACGCATGTGCTTAAAAACGCAAGAAAATACTGCAGGTTGTATTTCTGAAAATGAACGCATGCAGAAAAAAACCGCATGCGTTTGAAAACGCGACCAAACGCGTACAAAAAAAACGCATGCGTTTTCAATGTCAAATATAGGGAAAAAACGCATGCGTTTTTTTGTGCAAAAAACGCTGCAGACAAAAACGCAAGTGTGAAACCAGCGACGCTTTTTATAGCAAAAAAGTTTTTGCGTCTCCACATTTTGAGACCTATAATTTTTCCACATTTTGCTCCACAGAGTCATGTGAGGTCTTGTTTTTTGCGGGACGAGTTGACGTTTTTATTGGTAACATTTTCGGACACGTGACCATTTTTGATCGCTTTTTATTCCGATTTTTGTGAGGCAGAATGACCAAAAACCTGCTATTCATGAATTTTTTTTGGGAGAGGCGTTTATACCGTTCCGCGTTTGGTAAAATTGATAAAGCAGTTTTATTCGTCGGGTCAGTACGATTACAGCGATATCTCATTTATATCATTTTTTTATGTTTTGGCGCTTTTATACGATAAAAACTAAAATATAGAAAAAATAATTATTTTGGCATCGCTTTATTCTGAGGACTATAACTTTTTTATTTTTTTGCTGATGATGCTGTATGGCGGCTTTTTTTTTGCGGGACAAGATGACGTTTTCAGCGGTACCATGGATATTTATATCAGTCTTTTTGATCGTGTGTTATTCCACTTTTTGTTCGGCGGTATGGTAATAAAGCGTTGATTTTTGCCTCGTTTTTTTTTTTTTTTTTCTTACGGTGTTTACTGAAGGGGTTAACTAGTGGGGCAGTTTTATAGGTTGGGTCGTTACGGACGCGGCGATACTAAATATGTGTACTTTTATTGTTTTGTTTTTTTTATTTAGATAAAGAAATGTATTTATGGGAATAATATATTTTTTTTATTATTATTTATTTAGGAATTTTTTTTTTTATTTTTTTTTACACATGTGGAAAATTTTTTTTTTTACTTTTTTACTTTGTCCCAGGGGGGGACATCACAGATCATTGATCTGGCAGTGTGCACAGCACTCTGCCAGATCGACGATCTGCTGTGCAGGGCTGCAGGCTTTCCAAGTGTCTGCTCTGAGCAGACACTCGGTAAGCCACCTCCCTCCCTGCAGGACCCGGATGCCGCGGCCATCTTGGATCCGGGACCTGCGGCGAGGAGGGAGGTAGGAGACCCTCAGAGCAACGCGATCACATCGCGTTGCTCCGGGGGTCTCAGGGAAGCCCGCAGGGAGCCCCCTCCCTGCGCGATGCTTCCCTATACCGCCGGTACACTGCGATCATGTTTGATCGCGGTGTGCCGGGGGTTAATGTGCCGGGGGCGGTCCGTGACCGCTCCTGGCACATAGTGCCGGATGTCAGCTGCGATATGCAGCTGACACCCGGCCGCGATCGGCCGCGCTCCCCCCGTGAGCGCCGCTGATCGATGATGACGTACTATCCCGTCGGCGGTCATACGGGCCCACCCCACCTCGACGGGATAGTACGTCAAATGTCGGGAAGGGGTTAAACCACAGCGCCGTTAATTAATGGTGCTGTGGAAAAAGTGTATAGCACCCCCCAGAGTCGGATTTTCTCTGGGGTCTCGGTTGCCGGGGGTAGCCGAGACCCCAGAGAACATGATTGGGGTCGGTTTTTACCAACCTCCAGGTTGTGATCGCCGGTAATTAACCGTTTACCGGCGGCCGCAAAAAAAACCAAAACAAGCGATTTCCCCATTTAATTTCTCTGTCCTCCGATGTCATCGCACATCAGAGGACAGAGAAATGGGGTCCCCGATCGCCACCCGATACTCAACCATCTCCCGCGATGCTCCTCGTGGCTCCCGATGGGCACCGTCATCTTTTTCCGGGAAAAATAACGGTGGGCGCATGCGCAGTGCGCCGGCCGGCCGGCACATGGCAGATCTTTGGGGTCTCGGCTGCTGGGGGTAGCCGAGACCCCAAAGAACATGATCGGGTCGGTTTTTACCGACCCCTGTTTTGCGATCGCTGGTAATTAACCGTTTACGGGCGACCGCAAAAAAAAAAAAAAAAAAAAGCGGTGTGTCATTCTCTGTCCTATGATGTGATCGCACATCAGAGGACAGAGCAATAGGGGGATCGGGGACCCTGTTCTACTTACCGGTGTCCCTGGGTCCTCCTGCGTCACCTCCTGGCCGCCGTGATGTGCCGGCCGGCAGAGGAAGATTCTTCCTCTTGTTTTATTTTGGTCACTGCGAGATCCTATCACAGTGATCAAAATAGAAAAAAATAACAATTAACCCCCCCCCCCCCCCTTTATCACCCCCTTAGTTAGGAAAAACCAATAAAATAAAATAAAAAATGTATGTATTTCCTTTTTCCAATTAGGGTTAGTGCTAAAGTTAAAGGTTAGGGCTAAAGTTGGGGTTAGGGCCAAAGTTGGGGCTGGGATTAGGGGTGTTTTGGCATTAGGGTTGTGATTAGGGTTATGGTTAGGGGTGTTTTGGGGTTAGGGTTGGAGTTAGAATTGGGGGGTTTCCACTGTTTAGGGGCATCAGGGGGTCTCCAAACGCGACAGCCAATTTTGCGCTCAAAAAGTCAAATGGTGCTCCCTCCCTTCTGAGCTCTGCCGTGCGTCCAAACAGTGGTTTACCCCCACATATGGGGTATCAAAGTACACAGGACTAATTGGACAACAACTTTTGGGGTCCAGTTTCCCCTGTTACCCTAGCGAAAAAAAAAATAATTGGGGGCTAAAATCATTTTTGTGGAATTTTTTTTTAAATTTTTATGGCTTTGCGTCAAACTTCCGTGAAGCATTTGGGTGTTCAAAATGCTCACCACATATCTAGATAAGTTCCTTGTGGTTCTAGTTTCCAAATTAGGGTCACTTGTGGGGGGTTTCTACTGTTTAGGTACATTAGGGGCTCTGCATAACATAACAAATAATGTTACATACAATAACAATGTAACATGCTGTCAATGCTTCCCTTCCGAGCCCTGATGTGTGCCCAAACAGTAGTCCCCCCCACATATGGAGTATCAGCGTACTCATGACAAATTGGACAACAACTTTTGGGGTCCAATTTCTCCTGTTACCCTTGGGAAAATAAAAAATTGGGGGCTAAAAAAAAATCATTTTTGTGGGAAAAAACATCTATTTTCACGACTCTGCATTATAAACTTCTGTGAAGCACTTGGGCGTTCAAAGTGCTCACCACACATCTAGATAAGTTCCTTGGGGGAGGTCTAGTTTCCAAAGTGGGGTCACTTGAGGGGGGTTTCTACTGTTTAGGTACATCAGGGACTCTGCAATCGCAACATAACGCCCACAGACCATTCTATCAAAGTCTGCATTCCAAAACGGCGCTCTTTCCCTTCCGAGCTCTGACATGCGCCCAAACAGTGGTTCCCCCCCCCCCCCCCCCACCCACACACACACACACACACACACACACACACGGGGTATCAGCGTACTCAGCATAAATGGCACAATACATTTTGGGGTCCAGTTACTACAAGATGAGGACCAGCATGGGGCATTACTACAAGATGAGGACCGACATGGGGCATTACTACCAGATAGGGACCAGCATGGGGCATAACTACAAGATAGGGACCAGCATGGGGCATTACTGCAAGATGAAGACCGGCATGGGGCACTACTACAAGATAGGGACCAGCTTGGGGCACATTACTACAAGATAGGGACCAGTTCAAAAGATGTATAGAGAAAAAAAAAAAAGGGTATCACTAAAAATGTAATTTTGTCATGCAAATAATGCGACCCCTGAAGCTAAATGTTTTTTTTGTGTGCAGCCCATATACCCAGCCGAGTTTGAGACCCCTGCTCTACATTATAAACTTCTGTGAAGCAGTTGGGGGTTCATAGTGCTCACCACACATCTAGATAAGCTCTTTGGGGGGGGTCTAGTTTCCAAAATGGGGTCACTTGTGGGGGGTTTCTACTGTTTAGGTACATCAGGAGCTCTGCAAATGCAACATGACGCCCGCAGACCATTCCATCAAAGTCTGCATTTTAAAACGTCACTACTTCCCTTCCGAGCTCTGCGAGGCGCTCAAACAGTGCCCCCCCCCCACATATGGGGTATTAGCGTACTCAGGACAAACTGGACAACAAAATTTGGGGTCCAATTTCTCCAGTTACCTTTGAGAAAATAAAAAATTGCGAGCTAAAAAAATCATTTTTGATGAAAAACAGAATTTTTAATTTTCACGGCTCTACGTTATAAATTTCTGTGAAGCACTTGGGGATTCAAAGTGCTCACCACACATCTAGATAAGTTCCGTGATGGGTCTAGTTTCCAAAATGGGGTCACTTGTGGGGGGTTTCCACTGTTTAGGCACATCAGGGGCTCTCCAAACGCGACATGGCGTCCGATCTCAATTCCAGCCAATTCTGCATTGAAAAAGTCAAACGGCGCTCCTTCTCTTCCAAGCTCTGCGGTGCGCCCAAACAGTGGTTTACCCCAACATATGGGGTATTGGTGTATTCAGGAGAAATTGCACAACAACTTTTGAGGTCTAATTTTTCCCGTTACCCTTGTAAAAATACAAATTTTGGGGCAAAAAGATTATTTTTGTAGAAAAAATGCGATTTTTTTATTTTCACGGCTCTACGTTATGAACTTCTGTGAAGCACCTGGGGGTTTAAAGTGCTCACCACACGTCTAGAGGGTCTAGTTTCCAAAATGGTGTAATTTGTGGGGGCTTCTACTGTTTAGGCACACCAGGGGCTCTCCAAACACGACATGGCGTCCGATCTCAATTCCAGCCAATTCTGCATTGAAAAAGTGAAACAGCGCTCCTTCTCTTCCAAGCCCTGCTGTGCGCTCAAACAGTGGTTTACCCCCACATATGGGGTATTGGCGTATTCAGGAGAAATTGCACAACCAATTTTGTGGTTCATTTTCTCTTTTTACACTTGTGAAAACAAAAAAAAAATTGGTTCTGAAGTAAAATGTTTAAAAAAAAAAAAAAAAAAAAAAAGTTAAATGTTCATTTTTTCCTTCCACATTGTTTCAGTTCCTGTGAAGCACGTAAAGGGTTAATAAACTTCTTGAATGTGGTTTTGAGCACGTTGAGGGGTGTAGCTTTTAGAATGGTGTCAAGTTTGGGTATTTTCTGTCATGTACACCCCTCAAAGTGACTTTAAATGTGAGATGGTCCCTAAAAAAAAAAATGGTTTTGTAAATTTTGTTGTAAAAATGAGAAATCGCTGGTCAACTTTTAACCCTTATAACTTCCTAACAAAAAAATATTGTGCTGATCAGGGCTGTGGAGTCGGAGTCGGAGTTAGTTTTGGTTGGAGTCGGAGTCGGTAGAAATGTACCGACTCCAGCTTTAAAAAAAAGTATTAATATTTCATAATTGAACTTTCATATGAATTTTATAAATGTTACTCAAATATATATGTTCAAACTATGAACAGTGATAAGCAGTTCTGCTGGAGATCGAGACATTTCTTACTTCTTGTGTGTCACTGTTCTCCACTGCCCTTATCTAATCTTATACTTGGTTAACCTCATGCTGCCCCAACCCCCCTACTTACAATGTATGAAACTGAAAGTGAAAATGTGTTGCAAATTCTTAGTAGTAAAGCTCCTCCTCTAGACTAGATGTTTACTAGGTGTGCGTCTTCCAAGCATCTCACAGCTGCTACTCAGAAGAGGAAGACTGTAAGAAGTATTATCCTTTCAACAAACTTTGCATCAGTTAACTGAGTACATGAGGAATAACAGTATTACTGACCACTATATCAGTTGTACGACCTGGCAATAATTTTGTACAATTGTTTTTAGGAAAAACAATTGTCATTTGGATTGTGAATGCAGAATTAAAAACTGAGAATGTCAAAGAAGCGTCACATTAAATCAGCTGTATTTGAACACTTCACCATCACTCAAGATAGAAAACATTATGTCTGTCAGTGTATGACAAATGATCCAGACGAAAACAAATGCTGTGAAGCCAAGATTAGTGCATATTCAGGCAAAGATAAAAATGCTCCTACCAGAGCTTCTAATCTAAAGAGACATTGAGGGTATGTGCACACGTCAGGATTTCTTGCAGAAATTTCCTGAAGAAAACCGGAAATTTTCTGCAAGAAATCCGCATTTTTTTTTTGCGTTTTTTCCCTGGTTTTTTTCGCTTTTTTTTTAGCATTTTAGCTTGCAGAATGCTAAAGTTTTCCAAGCGATCTGTAGCATCACTTGGAAAACTGACTGACAGGTTGGTCACACTTGTCAAACATACTGTTTGACAAGTGTGACCAACTTTTTACTAAAGATGCTGCTTATGCAGCATCAATAGTAAAAAGATATCATGTTAAAAATAATAAAAAAATTAAAAAATGGTTATACTCCCCCTCTGCAGACAGCCGATCTCCTCAGCGGCGTCCGTTCCTATAGATGGACGCCACTGTCCTATAGCACATGATCTGCTTACTTCCCGCATGGTGGGCACAGCCACATGCGGAAAGTAAGCAGATCAATGCATTCCTAGGTGTGCGGAATCCCCGCAATTCCGCAAATTTAATGAACATGTTGCTTTTTTTTCCGCGATGCGATTTTTTCGCGGAAAAAAATGCAACATTTGCACAAGAAATGCGGAATACACTTAAAATAATGGGAGGCATACGTAAGCGTTTTTTTTCGCGTTTTTATCACGCTTTTATAGCGAAAAAAAATGCTAAAAATACTCAACGTGTGCACATGGCCTGACAGCGCTTTCATCCAGAAGTACTGAAAGCAGTGGATGAGAAAGACTGCATCCAAACCAATGAACCAGTGCCCAGCTCTTCCAGCCAAACAAAGGAGCAGAGAACTTTGCAGCCATCAGTTGCAAGATATTTTGTCAGTGACAAAGTTACTGTGACAATGACAGTAGATACATTTAAAAAACAGATCATAGAGCTTGTTGTAAAGGATAGTGTGCCTATTTCATTATTTTCACGACCAGCTTTTATGTGTCTGAATGGGGAAATGGCCCCGCAAGCTTGGTGTTTCTCTGGAGAGAGAGAGTATTAGAAAATTAGTAATCGAAGAAGCTTTTAAACAAAAGGAAGAACTTAAAAAAAACTCTCAAGGGACGCTTTGTTTCTTAAAATGGATGCCTGCACACGTCACAGAGTGAACTATTTTGCCATCAATGTCCGATTTGTTTGTGACAAAAATGAAATAGTTACCAAGACATTGGTAGTAAAAGACACCAAAGCTCATCACACCAGTGAGTTTCTCAAGGTCTTTGTGGAAAAGGTTCTGCAAGACTATGAACTTAAAAAAGAGCAAGTTCTTTCTGTCGTAACTGACAATGCTTCAAATATGATAAGTACTATTAAGCTAATGAATGAGAGTAATGATGGTGACCAGCAGCTAGAAGAACATTCTGGGTCCACAGACAGAAATGTTTGAAATAGAGGAACACAGTATTGTAACTGAGGAGCAAACTGCAGTTGCTTCAGATGAACAGCAACATGATAGTTTAGATGATCTTGTTGAAACTGTGTCAGTACGTTCTTTCATTCATCACATGCGCTGTGTTGTGCATACGCTACAGCTGGCTATAAGAGACAGTCTGCAAGAAGGACATGCTGCTGCACTGATTGGCAAGGTGAGAAAATTGGCAACTGTTGCCAGAACCCCTAAAGTTGATCCAATTTTGAAGAGACGTGCTGGAAATGGGGCAATTATTCATCAAGCCACACGATGGGGCAGTACTTAATGATTCAGCACTTGGTTGAACTGAAAACCTTTCTTGTAGACATGGCTAACCCTCAACTGACGCTAAATGAAAGTCAGTGGAATCAGGTGACTGAGCTGGAAAAATTGCTAGAGCACCCATTTACAGTGACTAAAAAATTACAAGCAGAGGACTTAACTCCAGGTATTTTCTTAAAGGAGTGGAAGAACCTGATGTTTCGCCTGTCCCAAACAGGAGGGTTAATTGCAAGTGGCATTGCTACATCAATGAAACGGAGAGAGGAGCTACTATTACAAAATAACATTCTTTTGGCAGCTGTTTATGTAGACCCAATGCATCGGATTCTTCTAGATGATCAACAGCTAACTAAAGGAAAAGAAGCTCTGTTTGAAATAGCAGTAAGGATGAAAGGGTTGCAGAACAGTCAGGAGGAACAAGAAGAATTTGGTCGTCCTGCCACATCTTCACCCTCATCAACTGATGAACAATTTAATTTCGAAAAATATTTGGATCACAAGGACCGTGCAAAGCGTTCCCCGCATAGAAGAAGAGTCATCCCCATCAAAGAACACAGCCAGTACATTTCAGCAGAATTTTTCATGTGCACTAAAAGAAATTGAGAAATTTGACCGTTCATCAAAAATAACAGTGCAACAAGTGATTCCTCTGTATCCTGACATTGTCAGAGATGTTGCCCGAGTGGTTACTGCTTTGCCACCAACCCAAGTTAGTGTAGAGAGGTTGTTCTCTGCTCTCAAAATAATTAGATCAGATTTGAGGGCATCCATGAAGGAGGATCTGACAGAGGCAATACTTTTTCTGAGGACAAATTTATAGATTTCTTCTTATTAACTGCATAACAGTGTTTATTGCATATTTACTTACAAGAGTTTAGAAAAGTTTATAAAAGTTATTTGCTATATTCTAATTGTATTCTAATAAATATAGTTTTTGCTCTAAGTGGTCTGATTACTTATATGATGGTGAGAAACTGAATAAGCACGATGTTAATATTTTACAACAGTAAATTTATTGTTACGGATTGGCCATTTATGAAGGAGTCGGAACCTGATAAAATCCAGGAGTCGGAGTCGCAACTGCGGCTTACCGACTCCACAGCCCTGGTGCTGATGTAAAGCAGACATGTGGGAAATGTTATGTATTAACTATTGTGTGACATATCTCTCTGATTTAAGGGCATAAAAATTCAAAGTTTGAAAATTGCAAGATTTTAAAAATTCGCCATATTTCCGTTTTTTTTCACAAATAATATCGAAGAAATGTTACCACTAACATGAAGCCCAATATGTCACGAAAAAATCTCAGAATCAGCGGGATCCGTTGAAGCGTTCCAGAGTTATAACCTCAAAGTGACAGTGGTCAGAATTGTAAAAATTGGCTCGGTCATTAAGTACCAAATTGGCTGTCACTTAGGGTACTGTCACACTCTGCAACTTTCCAACGATCACAACCAGCGATACGACCTGGCCGTGATCGTTGGAAAGTCGTTGTGTGGTCGCTGGAGAGCTGTCACACAGACAGCTCTCCAGCGACCAACGATGCCGAGGTCCCGGGTAACCAGGGTAAACATCGGGTTACTAAGCGCAGGGCCGCGCTTAGTAACCCGATGTTTACCCTGGTTACAAGCGTAAAAGTTTAAAAAAAAAAAACGTACATACTCACATTCCGGTGTCCTTCAGGTCCCTTGCAGTCTGCTTCCCGCTCTGACTGAGTGCCGCCGTAAAGTGAAAGCAGATCACAGCGGTGACGTCACCGCTGTGCTCTGCTCTTACTTTCCGGCCGGCAGTCAGTCAGAGCGGGAAGCAGACGGCAAGGGACCTGAAGGACACCGGAATGTATGTACGGTTTTTTTTTTTTACTTTTACGCTGGTAACCACGGTAAACATCGGGTTACTAAGCGCGGCCCTGCGCTTAGTAACCCGATGTTTACCCTGGTTACAAGCGAACGCATCGCTGGATCGCTGTCACACACAACGATCCAGCGATGACAGCAGGAGATCCAGCGACGAAATAAAGTTTAAAACGATCTGCTACGACGTACGATTCTCAGCAGGGTCCCTGATCGCTGCTGCGTGTCAGACACTGCGATATCGTATGGATATCGCTGGAACGTCACGGATCGTACCGTCGTAGCGATCAAAGTGCCACTGTGTGACAGTACCCTAAGGGGTTAAACAGATCTCTTTATTGTCCCTGGAGATAAAGTCGTGGCCAGGAGTCTAGCAACCGCTTAGTTCCTTGTCCCTGTGGCAAACACATGAACACTTAAGGTACCTTCACACTGAACAACGATAACGATCCGTGACGTTGCAGCGTCCTGGATAGCGATATCGTTGTGTTTGACACGCAGCAGCGATCATGATCCTGCTGTGACATCGTTGGTCTGAGCTAGATGGCCAGCACCTTATTTCGTCGCTGGCTCACCCGCTGACATCGCTGAGTCGGCGTGTGTGACGCTGATTCAGCGATGTCTTCACTGGTAACCAGGGTAAACATCGGGTTACTAAGCGCAGGACCGCGCTTAGTAAACCGATATTTACCCTGGTTACCATTGTAAATGTTAAAAAAACCAAACACTACATACTTACATTCCGGTGTCTGTCGCGTCCCCCGGCGTCCACTTCCCTGTACTGTGTCAGCGCCGGCCGGCCGTAAAACAGAGCACAGCGGTGACGTCACTGCTCTGCTTTACGGCCGGCGCTTACACAGTGCAGGGAAGCGGACGCCGGGGGACGCGACAGACACCGGAATGTAAGTATGTAGTGTTTGGTTTTTTTTACATTTACAATGGTAACCAGGGTAAATATCGGTTTACTAAGCGCGGCCCTGCGCTTAGTAACCCGATGTTTACCCTGGTTACCCGGGGACTTCGGCATCGTTGGTCGCTGGAGAGTTGTCTGTGTGACAGCTCTCCAGCGACCACACAACGACGAAACAGCGACGCTGCAGCGATCGGCATCGTTGTCTATATCGCTGCAGCGTCGCTTAATGTGACGGTACCTTAAGGGTCTGTTCACACGGACTGACAGAGGCACTAAATAACCGCCGATGAGTAAACATTTACCGATAGGCGACTGTCTAATATAGCCTGTCATTCACAAGAATCTTTCACGGTAAATCCAGCTTAGTCCAGAGCCCGAAAAGTAGGAGAGTGGATAATCATCAGCGATCCTACAAACACTCGTTCTTTACAGACTATCTGTTCATGTAAACATGTCAGAGATCATTCAATGGTCGGGTGATTGGATTGTTTATATCTGCAAAACGTCATGTTCATCAGAAGCACAGTCCTGTATAAAAGGGATGTGCTACCATCAGCACGATACTGTATGGGGGCAGAACAATCGTAAGTGAGAAACGACTTCTGGCCAATTAGTGATCACTAAGCTGCATCCAGGGGCTGAATCAGCACATCAAAGGTATATGGGCACCTTTAGTCCATTGAAGGGTTCTAGTCCTGTCAGACTTTGCATGTGACAAGAAAAAAAAAGGGGAATCAGTGGAAATGGGCTTTAGGCTGCTGGCAACAGCAATGTCTTGAAGGAGTATGTCACAGTTTTCAGACTTTAATCCCTTCATGACCCCAGCTTTTTTTCATTTTTGCGTTTTCAGTTTTTGCTCCCCTTGTTTCCAGAGCCATAAGTTTTTTATTTTTTTGCCAATATGTGTCGGCTGGGCTGACAGTCTAAGTTTCTTAAAATATATATATATTTTGTTTAGCCAAATTAGTTAACAAACATGGATGTTTGTTTAAGCAAATAACTTATTCTGTAATGTTTTTATTGTTTCAGTTGAATAAATCTATTTCAATTGTTATTAAGGTCAGGATTATTTTTCTCCTTTCTAAGTACAACAGAACAGTGGTGTCCAAATATGAATGATTAACCCATTAAACTGGGGAGAAAAAAGTAATATAAAAAGTGATTCTAAAAATCTTCATCTACTTGCATGTTAAAGTAGCAAGAACTAGTTTAGGTAGAAACTTTGATTTAAATCACTGATTTAAATCAAGCCTGACTAGTGATTTAAATCAGTTAGATTTAAATCAAATCCACCCTGCTAGAGAGTACCCCACACAAGCATTGTAACCAGGTAAAGTGTCAGCATATGGTTGCATGAATACAGATCTACAGAAATAGTAACACTAATGGGCCGTTTACCTAGCGGTACCTTTCTAGGGAGAGGCAGACACTAACATCTCCCCACTCGGATGATTTTCCGGTGTTTCTTGTACCCTCGCCTTTTCCTCCCCTTCTTCCTGTACATATGACGGTTTGATTTTTGCTGAATTTGTTGTCGTTCTGAATTACATAAATTTTACCATTTACTGAACTGGGAAAAAAAATCCAAGCGAAGTGACCCCCCCCCAAACACAATTCTATCATTTGGAATGTCTATGCGCACCGTCAGTAGTGGGCTGGGGAGTGTTTGGAGTGTTTTCAGTTTCAGGTCCTGAAACTTGCCTGGTGAAAAAAAAGTGCAAGTAACTTCTAGCAGCTCACAAACTAAGCACCGTCCAATAAGAAGAGTGGGACAAAAAAAAATCTCAACTCCTTTTATTTTTCTAATTTTATAAATCCCTAGCTCAGGTGAGAATAAAACTTGGTTTCTTATATATTATTAGAGAAATCTGGTTCTGTTTCCTCATGGTCTGGATCTTTCATTCTCAAAATCTGTCTTGGGTGAATGCAGGCTTTCATTACTGAGAGAGATGAGAATTGGTGCTCATGAAGTTCTATGGAGAACTGTATTCAGGAGAACTTGCAGCAGAATGTCTGCCTCTAGCTCCTCCCTATATGAGGTGGAGCACCCACGGTCATCTCTCAGCAATAGAATAATCAGCTGTCTTCACGGAATACAGAGTTTACCCAAGAATTGAGAATGAAAGATCAGGAAGAAAAAAGTATCAGATTTCTGTGATAACATATTACAAAAGTTGCTTATTTTCACATGTACTATGGATTTAGGCAATAAAAATGAACATGACTTATTCTTTCAGGAAAAAGCTCTTCAAACCTGCTTTATGAAATAAAAAACTCCCAAAGAAGGAACGTTTCCTGAAGTGGTTTACACTGTAAAGTAATTTTTCACAGCCTCAAAAAATACTCACTCCGAACATGGCTCTAAAAAGTGGAGGGGTTAATGTCACCAATTTCTGTAGTCTAGGGATTAATAGTTAACATGCGGCTCCTGTTAAAGTTCCAGTGTCATTAGACTACGGATCTGTAATGGCACACACCAACATTATTGTATCATCCTATTAAATGTTTCTCCTATATTACTCTGTTGTGTCGCGCACGCAGAAATCTGTGCATCCTTCAGACTTCTCTCCGTGGCAGCAGGATGACCATGATGTGCGTCAACATTAATTCTTGACAAAGTGGGTTGTGCAGTCCCAAAAAAATAGGACAATACTGCAAAAGAAAAAAAAAACAAAATGGCGACAAAAATAAATATGTTGGGCAGTCACGATGAAGACAAGGTGCGGTGGTGTAGGAAAGCAATGAATGTATTAAAATATAGCAACGTGTTTAAAAAAAAAAAAAAGTTGATCCGATTTCTTCTTCAGATCGATTTTGAAATGCGTTGCGGTCTTAATAAATGTTCATGGTATTTCTCACCCTTGTCTTCATGGTAAGAACACCCACAACAACTGTTTCTTTTGTTTGTTTCTTTTACTAGCAATTGTTTTAATGAGCTATTCTGTCGCCTTTAACGGGTGCAGCAGCGATCTATAAGAGTATGCCACTTCACTACCACGCTCATCAGAGTTGTGCCTGACCTGCACAACTACACCAGGTGAGCCGATTCCTTCTACTCTTCCCTGTTTCTTTCCACCAGGTGGACTACGATAAAATGGAAACCGCTCTACAGACTGCACCCAGGAGCAGCAGTGTGGACAATCCGGATCTGCTGTGCTTAAAGGAGGGATTGTAGTATATTAGGCCTCACACACACAGACGTTATACGTGGGGCCTGACTAAGCACCCGCTGTCAAAGGAGGATTTCTCCATCATTCTCTGTGTGGAATAATACTTTTCCCATGCCAAGCAAATATTGTTTTACTATTGTTCTAAAGGAGAATATACCCCCACAGTACACAGTCAAGTAGTATGCTGCCACCTATAAGGTGCCCTGGGTACCGCCACTATTCTGTAATGCTAGAGCTAGATCAGCATGTCCGGGGTCTGCTGGGTACACGGCTCTGCTCAGAGAGGTGCCCCCTACCTCATTCACTGTACACCCCTTCCATGTCACTACAAAACTAAGAGATGGGAATGGAATAAAACATGGGATTAAAGTCTTTTGTGTATCTCAGTTGTGACAGCTATGTACCACGTGGGCACCGTGTCCTGGCCCTAAGGCTATGTGCACAAGACTGCTTTTACTGGCATAACCTGCATTATTTTTGAAGCGGAAGCCGCTACAGGAAAACGTCAGCTGTGTTTTTCCAGAAGCGTAGTCTTGCATTTTTTTTTTTCACTTCACAAAAAAAGATAGTGATGGATTCCAAGCAAAAGCCGCCTGAAGAATGATCAGGTTACTTTGAGCCATTTCACAGCCTTGGAAGCCTAAAGTAGTAAAAATAAGATGGGGGAGGAAACGTTACAAATCAACAGCAATTCATTTTTCAGAATCCTAGTCCCCGGGATTGGTGGGGGCCCCAGGGGTCAGACCCTCAGCAATTAGAAAGTTATATTCTAATCACCTATTAATACAACTAAACTACACAAATGTTTTTAATCTTAAATTATTTTTTTTAAGTTATTTTTTATTCACATTTCTCAATGTTTCTACGTTTTGTACTGAACTGTAATAGTTCACATATGAAAGAAGCAACAGACTTCAAAAGGCAGCCTACCAATCCCAATAATAAAAAGGATGCAGAGCCAAAAGGTGGCTATAACCTGTATGCCCCAAATTATAGTTCAGATAAGTCAAACGTGGGGACAGACCCCCTTTAACCCGAGATTCTTGAATTAAGAAGTTTCCCATAAACCAGGACAGCGGACTCGGAGAGTCGGTATAAAATGGACCAACTCCAAAAGTATATAATTGGGTACAGTAGTTCAGTGCTTAATTTTTTTTTCATGAGAATTTGGGAAAGTTATGCAACGTCCTATAAATGTCTGTTCCTGATCTAAGGATCTGGGCTTTTAGTTGAGACGAATTGTGCTGCACTTTATGTCCAGGCTCAGTAGCGAGGCAGAACTGTAGGGTCGGAGGTTTGTACGTTTGGCTCCCTGTCTCCACAGCGCTGCCATAAACGCCATTAAGGTTCATACTCAAAAACGGATGAGTGTAATCAGATTTAAAAAAAAAAAAAATATTGGATTGCACTCTGACCAATGTTATTCAATGGGTTATGTCTCATATGCTATTTTTCAATTTTCTTTTTCTCAGCTGAAATCGTACTGAGAAAAAAATGCAGCATGCTGTGATTTGCCGCATGTCTCGGACGAGACTCGCCAATGCACGTCAATGGGTGCGAGGGAAAAAAAAAGTGAATAAAAAAAATAAAATCGCACAGCACTTGGACCATGCGAGTGCTGTCCCATTTTCACACCAATGTCCTTTGGAAAGCCAGCAATTCATGTACATGTATTTCTGTACATGTTATTTAATTATTAAAAGATTATTTTTCTGAAAAATATGGCATGGGCTCCAGCTTAATTTTCTTAACCAGCAGAAAGAAAGCCAACAACTGGAGAGTCATTTAGAGCCTGGGAAGGGGATAATACACATGGAGCTTCCCAGGCTATTAAAATCAGCTCACAGCTGTATAATTAGCTTTTACTGGCTATTAAAATGGGGGATCCCAAAACAAAAATAACGTACGGTCCCCCATAACAACCAGCAAAGATTAGGCAGACAGCTGTGCGCTGATATTAATAGCCTAGGAAGGGGCCATTGATATTGACCCCCTCCCGGCTAAAAACATCAGCTCTCAGCCGCTCTAGAAAAGGCGCATCTATAAGATGTACCAATTCTGGTACTTAGCCTCGCTCTTCCCAATTGCCCTGTAACGGTGGCAAGTGGGGCGATAGCTGGGAAAGAGGGGGTGTTGATGTCACCTTTGTATTGTCAGGTGACATCAAGCACCGAGGTTAGTAATGGAGAGGTATCAATAAGACGACCCCATTACTAGCCTCATGCTTTAATTATTGTATCATCTTTAAACGCTGTTATGACTTGTATATGAACTGTTGAATTGTAAAGCACTGCGGAATATGTTGAAGCTATATTAAGATTATTATGGAAATCAGATGCAAAGTCTGAAAGATCGGACTGTACTTGCATGAAAATCGCATGACACGTCCTACTTTTCTGTATCGAAATCTAAACTTATTCCTTTTTCACACATGGGTATAAGCCCTTAATGTGAGATCAGTGTCCACTGCAGGGGTCTCATGTGACCAGTAGGACGGATTAGGCTCAAGGCCACAGCCACTGTGTAATGTGCCTGATTGATGTCAGACAAGACACAGAGGCAATACAGAGCACTTCCTGCATTCCTCACTACCTCATCTTCTCTGATGTCACAGTCCAGCTGGATTATGGCTGTTATTACTTAGGAAAACACTGCAGTCTTTCCTGATGCCTCATTCACGGGCTGGGCCGCCATCAGCACACCAATATTATGGGAGTATCAGTAGCATCGTCACCCATAATGATAAAATCTTGTACAGATTGTAGCAAACACTACAGCCGCTGCCTGAGTCAGAAGAGCTGCAATGGGCTGCATTGGAGATATTTCGCACAAGAGTCCATCCACATGAGCCAGAAATCCATGCAGATCTACGCACAAAAATGTGCAGATATCCTTAGTACCAGGAAAGGGATTGTCACAATTCTTACGGTCTGTGACCGAGGCTCTTAAAAACCTCAGCATCAATTTCTGTTGCAGATCTCACCCTTTTCAAAGTAAAGCAGGCAAATCCCAAGAATTCTGCAGCAAATCATTATTACACAGGCGGATGTTTCGACTGCAGGAAGGAGACATTGCCGTGACACAGATCATGCAGCCGAGGATCACTATGTCCTGCAGATAAATCAGCAACAAGCAAGTCACAAGGAAATCCAAACGCTTCTATTCCGGACTTGCTTGTGGCGGTCATGGTACCCAGCAGATTCACTTGCTCTACGCCGCCCAGAAACTGCAGTATACTGCGATTAAGGCCGCAAGAGCTGCATAGTCCAGGCCTAAAGGTTCTTGCACACAGAAGAAAAATGTATCAGTAAATTTAAAACTGCAATCGCCTACGAATTTCACAGATTTCCCACAACATTGTCCTGCATATACAACGAGATATTTATTCTACTCACTTAAGCAGCGCTGTTAATTCCACAGCACATTACAGACAGTATCGGCACTGTCCGGATAATGGGGCTCCCAATCTACATTCCCTATCAGTATGTCTTTGGAGTGTGGGAGGAAACACACAGGGACACCTTAAACTCCTTGCAGGTGTTGTCCGTGGCACAGGAAGCCACAGTCCTAGCGCCTGCTCTGCTTCGCTGCTCCCCAATCTGCTCCTATGTAAAGAACCCATAGAAAGCCTCAGAAGAGGGCAGGAGCTCTACTGCCACCTGCAGGAGGGAGCAGAACAAGGAAACCTGTAACAGGAGCTGCAGCAGATCCATCCACACAGGAATGTGGAGGAGTCGCCACAACCGCCAATCACATTGCTGCTCTCATTTCTTCTGCATAATGACTGTAAAAAACTGAATTCTGATTGGTTGCCCAGGACACCACCCCCATCTAAGACATATAACGGCGGGGGACATTGAGCAATTCTATAACCGCCACCCAGCCAGGAGACACGGTCACACGGAGCGGCAGTGTGTCATGGCCGTGCGCTGTACAGGAAGGAGCTCCTCACATGACGCCGCACTGCCCTGCAGCACAGTCATGGGCCTCCGTACGGGAGCGCATCACGGAGCAGGGCCGCCCCCTGTACACACGGCCCGAGCGCTCCCCTCCCGCCATAATCCCGCTCCACACGACCCCGGCTGTAAACACCCGCTCCTAACACATTGGGCCTAGTCATCCCCATAAAGCCTGGGCCTCGCGTAGTTTTCCAACCGAAAGTTCGCCACACAGCGAAGCCCCGGTATACGTGACCCGGCCGGGAAACCAACGACTGTTTCATCCCCCACGCCTACTATAATGATTTTTCTCACGGTACAGACCTCACGTAGAGCCCTCTTGCTCCGGTATCCGCTCTATTCCGGCTCCTCCGCCCAGACCTCTCCTTATTCCGCCATCTTCTCCATTGTTACGAAGGCAGCCCGGAAGTAAGAGGAAGGGGTGTGGCCTCAACTAAGCTCAGGATGGTGGAGCACCGCGAGAGAACGCGTGATTCCCTTACGTCACGTCAGTGTGGAGGCGCCATGTTAGTTGTGGCAGGAAAATGGGATCTCGCGCCATCTAGCGGTGGGCTTATATATTATGCCGGGAAAAAGTCGCTTTGTGGATGTGGACAAAATGTAGGTGCAGTGATGGCCTGTATGTCCATGCGCCTCACGTCCAGCAGCCGTTCCTCAGCTATGTAACTGCATATCATGTCATCTGGTAGTAATTATTTCTATCATGGAGGCAGAAGTCACCGAACACGACTGATAATGTATAGGACCGCTAGTCCGGTGCTGGTCGTCATGGAAGGACACTTCTCACATACAGGTCCTTCTCAAAAAATTAGCATATAGTGTTAAATTTCATTATTTACCATAATGTAATGATTACAATTAAACTTTCATATATTATAGATTCATTATCCACCAACTGAAATTTGTCAGGTCTTTTATTGTTTTAATACTGATGATTTTGGCATACAACTCCTGATAACCCAAAAAACCTGTCTCAATAAATTAGCATATCAAGAAAAGGTTCTCTAAATGACCTATTACCCTAATCTTCTGAATCAACTAATTAACTCTAAACACATGCAAAAGATACCTGAGGCTTTTAAAAACTCCCTGCCTGGTTCATTACTCAAAACCCCCATCATGGGTAAGACTAGCGACCTGACAGATGTCAAGAAGGCCATCATTGACACCCTCAAGCAAGAGGGTAAGACCCAGAAAGAAATTTCTCAACAAATAGGCTGTTCCCAGAGTGCTGTATCAAGGCACCTCAATGGTAAGTCTGTTGGAAGGAAACAATGTGGCAGAAAACGCTGTACAACGAGAAGAGGTGACCGGACCCTGAGGAAGATTGTGGAGAAGGACCGATTCCAGACCTTGGGGAACCTGAGGAAGCAGTGGACTGAGTCTGGTGTGGAAACATCCAGAGCCACCGTGCACAGGCGTGTGCAGGAAATGGGCTACAGGTGCCGCATTCCCCAGGTAAAGCCACTTTTGAACCATAAACAGCGGCAGAAGCGCCTGACCTGGGCTACAGAAAAGCAGCACTGGACTGTTGCTAAGTGGTCCCAAGTACTTTTTTCTGATGAAAGCAAATTTTGCATGTCATTCGGAAATCAAGGTGCCAGAGTCTGGAGGAAGACTGGGGAGAAGGAAATGCCAAAATGCCTGAAGTCCAGTGTCAAGTACCCACAGTCAGTGATGGTGTGGGGTGCCATGTCAGCTGCTGGTGTTGGTCCACTGTGTTTCATCAAGGGCAGGGTCAATGCAGCTAGCTATCAGGAGATTTTGGAGCACTTCATGCTTCCATCGGCTGAAATGCTTTATGGAGATGAAGATTTCATTTTTCAGCACGACCTGGCACCTGCTCACAGTGCCAAAACCACTGGTAAATGGTTTACTGACCATGGTATTACTGTGCTCAATTGGCCTGCCAACTCTCCTGACCTGAACCCCATAGAGAATCTGTGGGATATTGTGAAGAGAAAGTTGAGAGACGCAAGACCCAACACTCTGGATGAGCTTAAGGCCGCTATTGAAGCATCCTGGGCCTCCATAACATCTCAGCAGTGTCACAGGCTGATTGCCTCCATGCCACGCCACATTGAAGCAGTCATTTCTGCCAAAGGATTCCCGACCAAGTATTGAGTGCATAACTGAACATTATTATTTGATGTTTTTTTTGTTTGGTATTAAAAAACACTTTTATTTGATTGGTCGGGTGAAATATGCTAATTTATTGAGACAGGTTTTTTGGGTTATCAGGAGTTGTATGCCAAAATCATCAGTATTAAAACAATAAAAGACCTGACAAATTTCAGTTGGTGGATAATGAATCTATAATATATGAAAGTTTAATTGTAATCATTACATTATGGTAAATAATGAAATTTAACACTATATGCTAATTTTTTGAGAAGGACCTGTAGAAGCAATGGTGTAGCCCTGCAGGCCTCTACCACAGGCCGGCACAGTACCGGGCCACACTGCACCGATCAACACCGTTCCTGGCCACACTGCACCTAACCACACTGTACCCGGCCACACCATACCTGACCACACCGTACCTGGCCACACTGCACCTATCCACACCGTACCTGGCCACACTGCACCTATCCACACCGTACCTGGCCACACTGCACCTATCCACACCGTACCTGGCCACACTGCACCTAACCACACTGTACCCGGCCACACCATACCTGACCACACCGTACTTGGCCACACTGCACCTATCCACACCGTACCTGGCCACACTGCACCTATCCACACCGTACCTGGCCACACTGCACCTAACCACACTGTACCCGGCCACACCATACCTGACCACACCGTACCTGGCCACACTGCACCTATCCACACCGTACCTGGCCACACTGCACCTATCCACACCGTACCTGGCCACACTGCACCTATCCACACTGTACCTGGCCACACTGCACCTAACCACACTGTACCCGGCCACACCATACCTGACCACACCGTACCTGGCCACACTGCACCTATCCACACCGTACCTGGCCACACTGCACCTATCCACACCGTACCTGGCCACACTGCACCTATCCACACCGTACCTGGCCACACTGCACCTAACCACACTGTACCCGGCCACACCATACCTGACCACACCGTACCTGGCCAGACTGCACCTATCCACACCGTACCTGGCCACACTGCACCTATCCACACCGTACCTGGCCACACTGCACCTATCCACACCGTACCTGGCCACACTGCACCTATCCACACCGTACCTGGCCACACTGCACCTATCCACACCGTACCTGGCCACACCATACCTGACCACACCGTACCTGGCCACACTGCACCTATCCACACCGTACCTGGCCACACTGCACCTATCCACACCGTACCTGGCCACACTGCACCTATCCACACCGTACCTGGCCACACTGCACCTAACCACACTGTACCCGGCCACACCATACCTGACCACACCGTACCTGGCCAGACTGCACCTATCCACACCGTACCTGGCCACACTGCACCTATCCACACCGTACCTGGCCACACTGCACCTATTCACACCGTACCTGGCCACACTGCACCTAACCACACCGTACCTGGCCACACTGCACCTAACCACACTGTACCCGGCCACACCATACCTGACCACACCGTACCTGGCCACACTGCACCTATCCACACCGTACCTGACCACACTGCACCTATCCACACCGTACCTGGCCACACTGCACCTAACCACACTGTACCTATCCACACCATACCTAACCACACCGTACCTATCCACACCATACCTGGCCACACTGTACCTATCCACACCATACCTGGCCACACTGCACCTATCCACACTATACCTGACCACACCATACCTGGCCACACTGCACCTATCCTATCCTATGCTTGCATTCCTTGTGTGAACACGCCACATACAGTTTTTATCTTAGTGCATTGGTGTACCACACGGCCAATCCCTGATTGAAGGCTGGCTGTTTCATTAGGTATTGCACCTGTGCATTTGCTATTTTATTTGGGTCCGCTGCACCCTGCTTGTGCATTTGTATTGAGGCCTATTCAGACAGGTAAGCATCTCTGCCTGTTTTTGGTGTGTTTTCTTGAATTGTTCCTTTTTTGGTGTTTTTCACACTGCACCTATCCACAGCATATCTAACCACACCGTACCTGGCCACACTGTACCTATCCACACCATACTTGGCCACACTGCACCTATCCACACCATACCTGGCCACACTGTACCTATCCATACCTGACCACACCGTACCTGGCCACACTGTACCTATCCACACCATACCTGACCACACCGTACCTAGCCACACCATACCTGACCACGCTGTACCTGACTACACCGTACCTGGCCACACCGTACCTATCCACACCGTACCTGACTACGCTGTACCTGACTATACCGTACCTGACCACAGCGGACCTATCCACACCGTACTAGGCTACAAAATATCCACACCGTACCTGGCCAGACTGTACCTGGCTGCACCGTACCTATCCACACTGCCTATCCACAGCGTACCTATCCACACTGTGCCTGTCCACACCATACCTATCCACACTGTACCTGTCCACATCGTATGTATCCACACTGTACCTGTCCACACTGTACCTGTCCACACTGTACCTGTCCACACTGTACCTGTCCACACTGTGACTATCCACACCGTACCTATCCACACTGTACCTGTCCACACCATACCTGGCCACACTGTGCCTGTCCACACTGTATCTGTTCACACTGTACCTGGCCACACAGTACCTGTTCACACCGCTTTCAGAGGTTTAGCAGTACATTCACATTCTTAGGTCACCAGACATACGTTTTCCATGTGCATGATCTCTACATGGTTTTCATGTATAAAATACAAACTCATTTAAGCCAATGGGGCTGTTCATATTTCTGGTTATTTTAGAGTCAAGGATGAAAAGTACCGATACAAGTCTCTGGGTCTTTGAAATTCGCATTCAGCACACAAATAGCATCGGTTCATGTGCTGTCCATGATTAATATTCATAGGATAGGAGAACATTTTTAATTTATCCACTTGAAAATCAGTGATGACTGTCACAATCCATTTTTAAATTTGTGGCAGATCTGGTTTCCCTCTGATTAAAACTTTTTTCCTTTCAGATCATCGGGGGGGTTAATGTAGTTCCCCCCAAAGCCTGCTAGTGTAATTGCATTGCTGCTGGGGCAGCTGATGTGGATGTCGACCACTCCCACCATCCTTCAAGAGGTCACCTGATGCATCAGCTGACTGTCGGTGTTAGGTTGCCGTCACACTATCAGTATTTGGTCAGTATTTTACATCAGTATTTGTAAGCCAAAACCAGGAGAGGGTGATAAATGCAGAAGTGGGGACGTGTTTCTATTATACTTTTCCTCTAATTGTTCCACTCCTGGTTTTGGCTTACAAATACTGATGTAAAATACTGACCACATACTGCTAGTGTGACAGCAGCCTTAGAGTTCATTCTGCAGTGACCAAGCTGGGAAAAAGAGCTTGCTGGGAGCAGTTATTCATCAGCTGAGTCTGGTGTTTCATTCCTGCTGTGCTTTGCAGCAGTGAGCTAAGTGTTGTTTTCCTATACCTTGTCTGTCATACCTTTCCTTTGTGTTGTATTAGTGCAGCGGTGGGACCAGTATCCGCACTTGCCAATTCCCTACCTAGAGATAGGTGCAGGGCAAGCGAAGGCTTAGGTATCCTGCTCGGCGACAGGTTGAAAAAACCTGTATAGGGACATCAGGGAGATCAGGGCACATCCTTAGGAGAGTTCAGGAGGTGTCCATTAGCCCATTCCCTATCGCAGGGCCCACCATTGTAATTGTGTCCCTTGGGTCCCCTGGTGTGTTGTTCCGTCTGGTGACCGACCTATCGCGAGGTCGTGTCACACCACTTCGGTCACATCGTGACATTAACACCGACCGTCACATTTTTTCTGGTGAGCCATGGCCCAAATGCAGGCCTTTGCCCAACTGCTCCAGATTCTCACCACTGAGCTTAAGGAACTGCATGGTGAGGTGGTGCAGCAGTTGTTGGGGTTCTGGGTCTCGGCTCAGGTACAAGCTCAATCAGAACCAAAGATATCTCCCTGACAGATTCTCTGGAGGGAGAGATACATTTTTGGTTTATAAGGAGGCCTGCAAGCTATACTTCAGGCTCCGCCCTCGTTCATCAGGGAGTGAGGAAAAACGGGTGGGAATCATCGTTTCCCTTCTTAAGAGTGATCCCCAGTCCTGGGCCTTTTCCCTGCCGACCTGTTCTCCATCTCTACGGTCAGTGGATGAGTTTTTTGCGGCTCTGGTGTATGGTGATCCTGATGGCGTCTCCCTGGCGGAATCCCGACTCCGTAAGATCAAGCAGGGGGGCTGGCTAGCTGAGGAGTACTGTTCACAGTTCAGGAGGTGGGCCACTGACACACAGTGGAATGACCCTGCCCTTAGGAGCCATTTTATGCAGGGTCTGTCCCTAAAGTTGCAGGATACTCTTGTGCAGTACGCCGCCCCCAGGTCATTGGAAGCTGCCATGTCCCTTGCCATCCGGGTGGATAGACACTTGAGGGAGAGGCATACACCAAATGTGCCCCCTGTAGTCTTTGCTAGGGAGGAGGACACACCTGAGCAGGCGGACGAATCCATGTAGATAGGAAGAGTTTGTTCTCAAACGGGGTTGCCTGCGGTTCGCCGTGGAGTGGGGGCATGTTTTTACTGTGGGCAGACCGGTCATTTTATCAATATCTGCCCAGCGCGCCAAAGTACCTGCACCATCTAAAAAGCGGCCTCCTCCTGGTCGTGTGGAGGGAGGCGACCAGGGTGTGTATATTTCCTCCATTTTCTCGTCTCAGTGTACCTTACCTGCTGAGGTGGTTGTTGGTGGGGTAACTGAGAATATTCCGGTGCTGGTGGACAGTGGAGCAGGAGTCAATTTGGTGGATGCTCATTTTGTCCAGACCCATGGTCTGATGAGTGGGACGCTAGCGAGACCCCTAAGCGTCTGCCCTGCTCAGCCAGGGGAGCGTTACCCAAGGCGTAGACAATATACATCTTCGTATAGGGGCTTGCCATGAAGAGTCCCTGTCGTGCTACGTCTTGGAGGGCATGCCAACTCCCATGGTCTTAGGACTTCCTTGGTTGAAAAAACGCAACCCGGTCATAGATTGGAGGTCCAGGGAAGTAGTCAACTGGGGCCAGTCGTGTAAGGACTGCTGCCTGGGAGCTACGATCTCTGCTGTCCTTCTACAACCTACCCCTTCTTCTCCAGTGGGGGCAGCAGAGGTGCTGCCAGGGAGTAGGGGCAAGATTCTACCCTCATTACATGCTAACCTGGTATGTCAGAGACCTGTTAGGAGGAGGGGTCAGAGGAGGGTGGTGGTTCCCCCTGTGCATAGTGGGGGTGTGAGTTTGGTGACACAGGGGGACGCCTCTGTTGTCGGTTCTGTAAAGAGTTTACCATCTTGTGGCAGATGCATGCGTGAAAATAAACGTTCAGGCCCAGACCTGTGTGTGAATGAATACGCATGGGTGTCCACCAAAAACATCAGGTGGAAGTGTGGTACTGGAATCTGGAGTTCGAGGGTAATTGGGCCATATCGGGTTTCGGGCATTCTCAGCCCAGGGATTTACCAGCTGGAGTTACCCACAGTAATGCCCGTACACAACTCATTCCACAGGTCTGCGCTCTGGAGATTTGTACCGCCAACGTTATCTCCATCGTGCTGCGTTCACTGTAAACTTGGGGGTCAGGTGACTGCCAAGGTGAACTCTGGTGAATCGAGACGTCCTCACCTCAGGTTATTGGTGAGGTCCAGTGTTGAGGGTCCAGAGGCCCCTCATTGAAAAGGGGGTACTGTTACAATCCATTTTTGGATTTGTGGCAGATCTGGTTTCCCTCTGATTAAAACTTTTTATCTTTTCAGGTCATCGGGGGTTAATGCAGTTTCCCCCCCCCCCCCCCCCGTGGCCTGCTAGTGTAATTGCCTTGCTGCTGGGCCAGCTGATGTGGGTGGCGACCACTCCCACCATCCTTCAAGAGGTCATCTGATGCATCAGCTGACTGTCGGTGCTAAGTTCATTCTGCAGCGACCAAGCTGGAAAAAGGAGCTTGCTGGGAGCAGTTGTTCTTCAGCTGAGTCTGGTGTTTCATTCATGCTGTGCTGTGCCTTGCAGCAGTGATCTAAGTGTTGTTTTTCTTTACCTTGTCTGTCATACCTTCCCTTTGTGTTGTATTAGTGCAGCGGTGGGACCAGTGTCCGCACTTGCCAATTCGCTACCTAGGGATAGAATGTAAGCCCGCAAGTCTGTCATTGTTAGTTTGCTTACTGTAAGTGATAGCTGTCATTTTTATGTAATCCATTGTCATGTACAGCACCATGGAATCAATGGTGCTATATAAATAAATAATAATAATAGGTGCAGGGCAAGCGAGGGCTTAGGTATCCTGCTTGGCGACAGGTTGAAAAAACCTGTATATGAAGATAAGGGCACATCCTTAGAGTTCAGGAGGTGTCCATTTCCCCATTCCCTATCGCAGAGCCCACCGTTGTAATTGTGTCCCTGGTGTGTTGTGCCATTTGGTAACCGACCTATCGTGAGGTCGTGTCACACCGCTTCAGTCACATCGTGACAATGACACTCTAACGGTGAAAACTGACCAGATACTGATGACACTCAAATCCAAAACCCTGATGACACTCGGACCATTTTTTTTGCATATGTGAGAAATAACTCATTGTCTGAATGAGCACCCATTGTCTCCAACATTTCAATCCTTGAGAGGTAATCTGAATATACATCCGTTCAGGAATCCATGCAGCCAACAATAACTCCACTGTTACCTCACTACAATCGGAGCTGCTCCAACCTACTGTCTCCTTCTCCATTACCCTGTGGATTGTAAGGTCTGAGAGGACAGGGTCCATTCCCCCTCTGTATTTTTTATATAAATATTTTGATGTAAATCCTTTTCACATGTACAGCACTCTGTAATCAATGGTGCTTTAAAATTAAATAATAATTTTGTTGTACATTTGACAATTTGATTAATTTTTATTTCATTTTTTGGGGAGTGGAGATGGCCCACTCATCTTTGTAGAATTGTTGTAATTCAGCCACAGCATCTCAATCGGATTAAGGTCAGAACTTTGACTAGGCTACTCCAAAGTCTTCATTGTGTTTTTCTTAAGCCATTCAGAGGTGTGTTTTACCACTGCAAGTCTTCCAGGTCCTGAAGCAGCCCCAGACCATAACACGACCACCACCATATTTTACTGTTGTCCTGATGTTCCTTTTCGGAAATGGTATATTACCACTACGCCAGATATAATGGGACACACTTTCAAAAAGTTAAATTTTTGTGTCATCAGTCCACAGAAGTCCAAAAGTTTTAGAGATCATCAAGATGTGTTCTGGCAAAACTGAGATGAGCCTTTATGTTCTTATTGCTCAGCAGTGCTTTTCGTCTTGGAACTCTGCCATGCAAGCCATTTTTGCCCACTCTTTCTTATGGTGGAGTCATGAACACTGACTTTTACTGAGGCAATTGAGGCCTGCAGTTCTTTGGATGTTGTTGTGGGGTCTTTTTTGAATGAGTCGTCGCTGTGCTCTTGGGGTAATTTTGGTCAGCTGACCACTCCTGCGAAGGTTCACCACTAGTGTTGAGCATTCCGATGCTGCAAGTATCGGGTATCGGCCGATACTTGCTGTATCGGAATTCCGATACCGGGATTCCGATACTCTTGTGGTATCGGGTATCGGGTATCGGAACAACATTTTATTTTAATTCTCTCTTTTACACATTTTAACATTGTTAAAATGTGTAAAAGAGAGAATTAAAATAAAAAATATCACTATACTCACCTGTCCGACGCAGCCGGGACCTCAGCGCAGGAACCGGCAGCGTTGTTTGTTTAAAATTCCCGCTTTTACATGGTTACGCGAACTCCCGGCTTGTGATTGGTCAGGGCGCCCATGTTGCCGGGCCGCGGACCAATCACAGCAAGCCGTGACGAAAATACGTCACGGCTTGCTGTGATTGGTCCGCGTCCCGGCAACATGGCCGCCATTAACCAATCACAAGCCGTGACGTCACGGGAGGCTGGACTTGCGCGCTTTTGAAAAAGCGCGCGTGTCCAGCCTCCAGTGACGTCCCGGCTTATGATTGGTTGCGCCGCGATCAACCAATCACAAGCCGGGAGGCTGGACACGCGCGCAATTTTAAAATGCGCGCTTGTCCTGCCTCCCGTGGCGTCACGGCTTGTGATTGGTTAATGGCGGCCATGTTGCCGGGCCGCGGACCAATCACAGCAAGCCGTGACGTATTTTCGTCACGGCTTGCTGTGATTGGTCCGCGTCCCGGCAACATGGCGCCGTGACCAATCATAAGCCGGGACGTCACTGGAGGCTGGACACGCGCGCTTTTTCAAAAGCGCGCAAGTCCAGCCTCCCGTGACGTCACGGCTTGTGATTGGTTAATGGCGGCCATGTTGCCGGGACGCGGACCAATCACAGCAAGCCGTGACGTATTTTCGTCACGGCTTGCTGTGATTGGTCCGCGGCCCGGCAACATGGGCGCCCTGACCAATCACAAGCCGGGAGTTCGCGTAACCATGTAAAAGCGGGAATTTTAAACAAACAACGCTGCCGGTTCCTGCGCTGAGGTCCCGGCTGCGTCGGAGAGGTAAAGTATAGCGATATTTTTTATTTTAATTCTTTCTTTTACACATTTATATGGTTCCCAGGGCCTGAAGGAGAGTTTCCTCTCCTTCAGACCCTGGGAACCATCAGGAATACCGTCCGATACTTGAGTCCCATTGACTTGTATTGGTATCGGGTATCGGTATCGGATTGGATCCGATACTTTGCCGGTATCGGCCGATACTTTCCGATACCGATACTTTCAAGTATCGGACGGTATCGCTCAACACTATTCACCACTGCTCCATGTATTCACCATTTCATGATAATGGATCTCATAGCGGTTACCTGGAGTCCCAAAGTTTTAGAAATGGCTTTATAACCTTTTCCAGACTGATAGATCTCAATTACTTTGTTTCTCATTTATTCCCAAATTGCTTTGGATCGCGGCATGATTGGCTTTTGAGGATCTTTTGGTCTACTTCACTTTGTCAGGAAGGTCCTATTTAAGTGATTTCTTTTCTGAGAACAGGTATGGCAGTAATCAGGCCTGGGTGTGGTTAGGGAATTTGAACTCAGCTTCCCAAATATGTGATAAACCATAGTTTAATTATTATTTTTTTAATGGAAGGAATCACTTTTTCACACAGGGCCCTGTAGGTTTGGATTTTTTTCCCTTAATAACAAAGACCTTCATTTAAAAACTGCATTTCTCTAGTCACCTTGGAGGATGTCTCCCCGCCCTAATGGGGGACAGGAAACACAAAGAGGTTAAATAACTCTCCCCTTCCTTCTACCTCCAGTGTTTTTCTGTCCCCAGTGGGGCATGAAGAGGTTCCTCTCAGGTGCTGCCATGGCTAGCGAACGGAGCCCTTGGAATTCTTACCATGCTGGGCAGCCGAGAGTCGGGCGGTTCTCCTCTCCTCCATATGGCTGCTCCCATCTCCATCTTCCGTGGACTCGGGACCCCCTTCCTGCCCCTCCCGCGCCTCCTTGGGAGGTAAAGTGGGGCGGTGATGTGCTGCCAGGGTCCTCCGAAGCTCTCTGGTGTCCTCCTCCCAGCTTGCAGCTGAATTTCCGGGAACCATGCACGCCAGATGTGACATCAGCAGCGCACTTCCGGTTCACGTCCTGGGGCTCCATGCTGGAACGCACACGCCACCTCCTGTGTTCCAGGTGCTTTGATGCCTGGATCACTGCTAGGGTCGTTCATGGGATCCTCCCTACGGACCAAGGGGAGGAGGAGTACACAATTGATGCTTGACCTCGATGCCTTCATATCCTGGTCAGGGGCCTCCAGGTAAGACGCTATGTCTCTGTGTGACTGCTGACAGTTTGACCATGGACGGCGACAAACCCACTGCTACATCTGCAGAACCCAGCGTTCACCCTCCTATCATGAGTAGCCGGGCTGGTCCTTCACTGTCCAGACTTGTTAGTATGGGTCATTTAGTATGCCTTTTCTCTCTTCTAGGGAGAAAAGGTCTCTGCCCCAAAGAACAAACCTAGCCGAAAGTGTGGCGTTTGTGGCTCCAGACTGCCTTCCGCTTATAAGAAGACCCTTTGTCAACCCTGCACGGATGACATTTTACGTGCGGGACAGCCCTCCCTCCTGGACAGCGTTAAAACACTGATTAAGCAGGAGGTACTAACCTCCATGGCAGCCCTTCCCCAGCCCCTGGTGTCACATCGTCCTTCCCCCTAAAAAGAGGAAAATGGCATCGGTTGAAACTGACTCTGACTCGGGCGAAGTTCATACTTCAGGGTCAGAAGATATTTGGGAGAATGAGGGCTCCACATCCACCCCTAAACCTGATGGGGAAAAAATACTATTTTTCTTCGAAGGATATGGATGAGGTGGTTTCCATAGTAAGAAACACCATGGGGTTCGAGGAGGTGGAGGAAAGGCACTCAGTTCAGGATGAGATGTTTGGGGGTCTGAAACCCAAAAGTAAAAAAGGGTTTCCTATCCATGAAAATGTCCAAAATCTTATTTTTCAGGGGTGGCTTCCCCAGAGAAGGGCCTTAGCGTTCCTTCAGCATTAAGGAACCGCTTTCCCCTTGAAGGTGATAATTCTATATGGGAAGTCCATAAGGTGGACGTCCAAGTATCTAAAGTTACTAAAAAGACGTCCATCCCATTCGAGGATTCCTCCCAATTAAAAGATCCCATGGATCGAAAGATAGAAAGTCACCTAAAAAAGTCCTGGGAATCCTCTACGAATTTCCTGAAAGCAAATATTGCTTCCACATGCGTCGCCAGAGCCCTAGTTCTCTGGCTTCGCTAGTTAGAGGAACACCTCTCCCAGGGGACCTCCAGAGAGGAAATCCTGGACTCCTTACCTCTCCTCCAAAAGGCGACTGGGTTCTTAGGCGATGCCTCAGGAGAATCTGTTCGAGTGGCTGCTCGGTCTTTAGTCCTCTTTAACTTAGCCAAGAGAGCCCTTTGGCTGAAATCATGGGGAGGCGATATCACCTCTAAGACCAAACTTTGCGCCATCCCCTTTCAGGGACACCATGTGTTCGGGCCAGTCTTGGATGACATCCTTGAAAAGGTGTCTGATAGGAAAAACTCGCTTCCCGAACAAAAAATCACTAGGAAGCGTTTTTTTCGTCCCCCTCATGAACAGTCCTCCCAGAAGGAGTTCAGGGGTAAAGGTAAATCTGGCCGATGGAGCTAACCGAAGGGGGGTAGAGGCAGGAACATCCTTGTTCCCACAACAACAGCAGACCCCTGATAAACAGTGACTCTCCGGTGTGGGGGCCGACTCTCGAAATTTCTCGCCCAATGGCAGTCTATTTCCATGAACCAGTGGATCCTCCACACCATACAATTCTGGTTGAAGTTGGAGTTCGAGAGTCCTCCCCCCCTCCAATGCCTGAGGATTACCCCAGAACAGCCCCCAGACCTCCAGGACTCCCTTCTCCTACAATTACAGGATCTCTTGCGAGAAAAAGTAATTTCTCAAGTACCTAAGCCAGATTTAGGCAGAGGCCATTACTCATTACTCTCGTCTATTCCTCATAAGGTAGCCCTCCGGGGAAATGCAGAGTGAACATAAATTTATAACCTCTGAATCAGTTCATCAGATACCAGAGGTTCAAGGTGGAGTCAATCAGAATGGCAATCCCACTTATCGGCCAGAACTGGATGATGGCTGCGATAGACCTGAGGGATGCCTATTATCATGTTCCGATCCATCTGGATCACAGGAGGTTCCTCAGGTTCGCAATCTCCCACAACCGCAGGATCACCCATTGTCAGTTCAGTGTGCTCCCCTTCGGCGTATCCTCAGCTCCGAGGGTGTTCTCAAAGGTTATGAGAGAAGCAGTCATCTTCATCCGTCTTCAGGGAATTTGCCTCGTGCCATACTTAGACAACCTTCTTATCATCGCTCCATCAATATCTCAGCTGAACCGGGGGGTGTCGAAGACACTAGGTATACTCGAGTCCCTGGGCTGGATCTCGAATCTCCAGAAGTCGAACCTGCACCGCTCCACAAGAAAAAAATTCCTGGGGTTTCTTAGACTCAGAAAAAAGAACGTCCTTTCTTCCCGAAGATCGTCAGCGCGACCTTCGTCAGAGGATCTCCAGGTTCAGACAACAAAGGTCACCAACCTTAAGAGTCCATGTCCATTCTGGGGTCCCTAACTTCGTGTATTCAGGCAGTGTCCTGGGCTCAGGCACTGTCAGGACTCTGAACATTTTTTACCTTTTGTGTATTACTGCCCTTTTCCAAGATGGCGTCTTTGGTCTCATGTGCACTGTGTCTTCCTGCTATAAAACTCCACCCCAGCCTTCAGTCTGTGCTAGAGTATTCTGCCTTGTATCCAGCTCCTGACCTCTGATTACTCCCTGGCTATACACCTGCTCCTGTGAACCTGTGTGGTGATCCTGCTACTCTGCTCTGAGTTCCTGCTGCATACACAAGTTTCCAGTAATCCTCCTTCATCTGCTGCTCGTGTTTACTTCCACCTGCATTTGCTGGACATGTAAGCTGCTGCTGCTTTGCATTAACCTGAGACTATAAACCAGGCCTCCCTGGTTGAGCTAAGATATGATTTGAACTGCCTATAAGCATATCTATCTGTGTATGGACTAAGACAAGGATTTATTCGTGTCAAGTATCCACAAGAATAACTGTGCTTCATAGACTTTCTGCTTGATTGCATTTTGCTCTGAAGTTTCCTATAGACTGCTAAGCTAAGCTGCGTTTATTATTTGAACCAAGTGTTGTGGACTTGAGTTTCTCTCTGCACCTGTTTGAATCACCGTGTGATAATATAGACTTTACCACTTATAAAACTGAGTCCTGTAGTTGTCTTGTTACACGCAAAGAGTCTCCTGAGTTATCCCCTATAATTATTACAGGATACTCTAGCCTAAAAAAAAAAAGGAGACTGCTGGAACAATGACTGCAGAAAGCAGATTAAAGCAGGTGTTTTCCATAATTAGATCACTGCAGAAAGATGTGGAAGGTCTGCAAAAGAAGTTTGGAAGCTTTGAACTCAATCAACAAGTGTTTGGGCAGACTTGGCAGGACTTGAGCAACCGCATGGCAGCCCAGGAAAACAAACTTGCTGGCATAGAGTCCCAGTATGGACGGGCTTTTCAGGACATAAGCACTCAAATAGCTGCACAAGTGACTTTACCCTCTGGGCAACCGCCACCAGCTAGCCCACCTAAGTTGCCCCTATTCAGATTTAATGGTGATCGTGACAAATTTCGTGGCTTTGTGAATCAATGCATGCTATATTTTGATGTGCATGCTGACCGTTTTCCTACTGATAGATCCAAAGTATTGTGTGTAATAATGCTACTGACCTCACGAGCACTCGCCTGGGCGAATCCGATGATTGAGTCTCGTGACCCACGGTTAAATGACTTGGATGATTTCTTGGCCGCTATGGCATTAATGTTTGATGACCCTAATCGCCGTGCAACCGCTGAATCTGCTTTGTTGTCTTTACGCAAGGCTAAACGTTCTGTTATTGAGTATGCCACTGAATTCAGGAGATTGGCGGTAGATACCAATTGGGACAGTTATGTGTTGTGAATTCTGCTCTTGGGTACCCTCCGGTGGTTGTTGGTAGTAATGCAGTTGTCCCTGGGTTGCAATCCTGGGCAGGTGTCCCTGCTGATTGCAGCTCTGACTGGGATATTTAGGTGTGCAGGATTCATTAGCCCTTGCCAGTTGTCCATTGTTCTTGGAGGTTTTGCATCTCTGTCTGGTTCCTCCTGCCCTGCTGCCAAATCAGCAAAGATAAGTGTCTGGTTTTGTTTCTACAGCACACATGCTGTGTGCTTTACAATTCAGTACTATTCAATGTTTTTTCTTGTCCAGCTTAGACTGTGTTTGGATATTTCAGTCAAGTTGGATTCTCAGGAGATGCAGATATACATTCCATGTCTTTAGTTAGATGGTGGAATTTTTGTATTATCTGCTGTGGATATTTTTAGGGTTTTAATACTGACCGCTTAGTATTCTGTCCTATCCTTTCCTATTTAGCTAGTGTGGCCTCTTTTGCTAAATCCTGATTTCTGCCTGCGTTTGTCTTTCCTCTAATACTCACAGTCAATATTTGTGGGGGGCTGCCTATCCTTTGGAGTTCTGCTCTGAGGCAAGATAGAATTCCCATTTCCATCTATAGGGGTATTTAGTCCTCTGGCTGTGTCGAGGTGTCTAGGATGTGTTAGGTACACCCCACGGCTATTTCTAGTTGCGGTGACAGTTTAGGGTTTGCAGTCAGTACAGGTTCCACCTACTCCGGAGAAAGTCTCATGCGGCTCCAAGGTCACCGGATCATAACAGTACAACTGGCCTACAATGAGTTAAATGCATCTCAGAAGAAGGGAAGAAAGAGCCATTTTTTTTCTGTAGCCTGCTCTGTCTTTTCTTCCCTCTTTTTCTCTGGGTGGCTGAGGAGTCTTGTGCTAGCATGGATGTTCAGGGATTAGCTTCTCGTGTAGACCAGCTTGCTGCTAGGGTACAGGGTATTTCTGATTATATTGTTCAGACTCCAGTTTTAGAGCCTAAGATTCCTACTCCTGATTTGTTTTTTGGGGACAGGTCCAAATTTTTGAGTTTTCAAAACAACTGTAAACTGTTTTTTGCTCTGAGACCTCGATCCTCTGGTGATTCCATTCAGCAGGTTAAAATTGTCATCTCCCTGCTGCGTGGTGATCCTCAGGATTGGGCATTTTCCCTGGAATCTGGGAATCCGGCCTTGCTTAATGTAGATGCCTTTTTTCAGGCTTTGGGATTATTATATGATGAACCAAATTCTGTGGATCAAGCGGAGAAGACCTTGTTGGTCCTGTCTCAGGGTCAAGAAGCGGCAGAATTGTATTGTCAGAAATTTAGAAAATGGTCTGTGTTGACTAAATGGAATGATGATGCTTTGGCGGCAATTTTCAGAAAGGGTCTTTCTGAATCCGTTAAAGATGTTATGGTGGGGTTTCCCACGCCTTTCGGTCTGAGTGATTCTATGTCTCTGGCCATTCAGATTGATCGGCGTTTGCGGGAGCGCAGAACTGTGCGCGCTGTGGCGTTGTCCTCAGAGCAGATGCCTGAGTCAATGCAGTGTGATAGGATTCCGTCTAGAACGGAACAACAGGGATTCAGACGTCAGGATAGGTTGTGTTTTTATTGTGGCGATGCTTCTCATGTCATTTCAGTCTGTCCTAGGCGTACAAAGAGGATCGCTAGTTCAATTACCATCAGTACTGTACAACCTAAATTTTTATTATCTGTATCCTTGATCTGCTCATTATCATCATTTTCTGTCATGGCGTTTGTGGATTCAGGTGCCGCCTTGAACTTAATGGACTTTGGGTTTGCCAGGCGTTGTGGTTTTCTCTTGCAGTCTTTGCAGAACCCTATTCCTTTAAGGGGCATTGATGCTACACCTTTGGCTAAAAATAAGCCCCAGTTCTGGACACAGGTGACCATGTGCATGGCGCCAGCCCATCAGGAAGATTGTCGATTTCTGGTGTTGCATAATTTACATGATGCTATCGTGCTGGGTTTTCCGTGGTTGCAGGCACATAATCCTGTGTTGGATTGGAAGTCTATGTCTGTGACTTGTTGGGGATGTCAGGGGGTTCATAATTATGTTCCTTTGATGTCAATCTCCTCTTCTTCCACTTCTGAAATTCCAGAGTTTTTGTCTGATTTTCAGGATGTATTCGATGAGCCCAAGTCCAGTTCCCTTCCACCGCATAGGGACTGTGATTGTGCGATTGACTTGATTCCAGGCTGTAAGTTTCCTAAGGGCCGACTTTTTAACCTGTCTGTGCCTGAACATACCGCCATGCGGAGTTATGTTAAGGAGTTTTTGGAGAAAGGACATATTCGGCCATCTTCTTCACCGTTGGGAGCAGGTTTTTTTTTGTTGCTAAGAAGGATGGCTCCTTGAGACCCTGTATTGATAATCGCCTCTTGAATAAGATCACGGTCAAGTTTCAATACCCTTTACCTCTGCTTTCCGATTTGTTTGCTAGGATTAAGGGGGCTAGTTGGTTTACTAAGATTGACCTTCGGGGGGCATATAATCTTGTTCGTATTAAGCAGGGTGATGAATGGAAAACTGCGTTTAATACGCCCGAAGGCCATTTTGAATACCTTGTGATGCCATTCGGGCTCTCTAATGCTCCATCTGTTTTTCAGTCCTTCATGCACGATATCTTCCGGACTTATCTTGATAAATTCATGATTGTATATTTGGATGACATTGTAATTTTTTCCGATGATTGGGAGTCTCATGTGAAACAGGTCAGGATGGTATTTCAGATCCTTCGTGATAATGCTTTGTTTGTGAAGGGGTCTAAGTGTCTCTTTGGAGTGCAGAAGGTTTCTTTTTTGTGCTTTATTTTTTCTCCCTCATCTATAGAGATGGATCTGGTTAAGGTTCAGAACGGCCATTCATGATTGGATTCAACCCACATCTTTGAAGAGCCTTCAGAAATTTTTGGGCTTTGCTAATTTTTATCGTCGTTTCATTGCTATCTTCTCCAGTGTGGTTAAACCCTTGACCGATTTGACGAAGAAAGGCGCTGATGTGACGAATTGGTCCTCTGCAGCTGTCTCTGCCTTTCAGGAGCTTAAACGCCGATTTACTTCTGCCCCGGTGTTGCGTCAACCAGATGTTTCTCTTCCGTTTCAGGTTGAGGTTGACGCTTCTGAGATTGGGGCAGGGGCCGTTTTGTCTCAGAGGGATCCTGTTGGTTCCTTGATGAAACCGTGTGCCTTCTTTTCCCGTAAGTTTTCGCCCGCTGAACGCAATTATGATGTCGGCAATCGGGAGTTGTTGGCTATGAAGTGGGCGTTTGAGGAGTGGCGACATTGGCTCGAGGGAGCTAAGCACCGTATTGTGGTCTTGACCGATCATAAAAATCTGATTTACCTCGAGTCTGCCAGGCGGCTGAATCCTAGACAGGCTCGATGGTCCTTGTTTTTTTCCCGTTTTGATTTCGTGGTCTCATATCTTCCGGGTTCTAAGAATATTAAGGCTGATGCCCTCTCTAGGAGTTTTTTGCCTGATTCTCCTGAGGTCCTTGAACTGGTCGGCATTCTGAAAGAAGGGGTGGTCCTTTCTGCCATTTCCCCTGATTTACGACGGGTTCTTCAGGAATTTCAGGCTGACACACCTGACCGCTGTCCAGTGGGGAAACTGTTTGTTCCTGATAGAAGGACTAGTAGAGTGATTTCTGAGGTTCATTGTTCTGTGTTGGCTGGCCATCCTGGTATTTTTGGTACCAGAGATTTGGTTGGTAGGTCCTTTTGGTGGCCTTCTTTGTCGCGTGATGTGCGTTCTTTTGTGCAGTCCTGTGGGACTTGTGCGCGGGCCAAGCCTTGTTGTTCCCGTGCTAGTGGGTTGCTTTTGCCTTTGCCGGTCCCTGAGAGGCCTTGGACGCATATTTCTATGGATTTTATTTCTGATCTTCCGGTTTCCCAGAAGATGTCTGTCATCTGGGTTGTTTGTGACCGGTTCTCTAAGATGGTGCATTTGGTGCCTTTGCCTAAATGGCCTTCCTCTTCTGATTTGGTTCCATTGTTTTTTCAGCATGTGGTTTGTTTGCATGGTATTCCGGAGAATATTGTGTCCGACAGAGGGTCCCAGTTTGTTTCTCGGTTTTGGCGGACCTTTTGTGCTAAGCTGGGCATTGATTTGTCTTTTTCTTCCGCATTTCATCCTCAGACAAATGGCCAGACCAAGCGAACTAATCAGACTTTAGAAACTTATCTGAGATGCTTTGTGTCTGCTGATCAGGATGATTGGGTGGCTTTCTTGCCATTGGCCGAGTTTGCCCTTAATAATCGGGCTAGTTCGGCTACCTTGGTTTCGCCCTTCTTTTGTAATTTTGGTTTTCATCCTCGTTTTTCTTCGGGGCAGGTTGAGCCTTCTGACTGTCCTGGTGTGGATTCTGTGGTTGACAGGTTGCAGCAGATTTGGGCTCATGTGGTGGACAATTTGGTATTGTCTCAGGAGGAGGCTCAACGTTTTGCTAACCGTCGTCGGTGTGTTGGTTCCCGGCTTCGGGTTGGGGATCTGGTCTGGTTGTCTTCCCGTCATGTTCCTATGAAGGTTTCTTCCCCTAAGTTTAAGCCTCGCTTTATTGGTCCTTATAGGATTTCTGAGATTATTAATCCGGTGTCTTTTCGATTGGCCCTTCCGGCTTCTTTTGCTATCCATAATGTCTTCCATAGATCTTTATTGCGGAAATATGTGGTGCCCGTTGTTCCCTCTGTTGATCCTCCGGCCCCTGTGTTGGTTGATGGGAAGTTGGAGTATGTGGTTGAGAAGATTTTGGATTCTCGCTTTTCGAGGCGGAGGCTTCAGTACCTTGTTAAATGGAAGGGTTATGGCCAGGAGGATAATTCTTGGGTTTTTGCCTCTGATGTCCATGCTGCTGATTTGGTCCGTGCCTTTCATCTGGCTCGTCCTGATCGGCCTGGGGGCTCTGGTGAGGGTTCGGTGACCCCTCTTCAAGGGGGGGGGGTACTGTTGTGAATTCTGCTCTTGGGTTCCCTCCGGTGGTTGTTGGTAGTAATGCAGTTGTCCCTGGGTTGCAATCCTGGGCAGGTGTCCCTGCTGATTGCAGCTCTGACTGGGATATTTAGGTGTGCAGGATTCATTAGCCCTTGCCAGTTGTCCATTGTTCTTGGAGGTTTTGCATCTCTGTCTGGTTCCTCCTGCCCTGCTGCCAAATCAGCAAAGATAAGTGTCTGGTTTTGTTTCTACAGCACACATGCTGTGTGCTTTACAATTTAGTACTATTCAATGTTTTTTCTTGTCCAGCTTAGACTGTGTTTGGATATTTCAGTCAAGTTGGATTCTCAGGAGATGCAGATATACATTCCATGTCTTTAGTTAGATGGTGGAATTTTTGTATTATCTGCTGTGGATATTTTTAGGGTTTTAATACTGACCGCTTAGTATTCTGTCCTATCCTTTCCTATTTAGCTAGTGTGGCCTCTTTTGCTAAATCCTGATTTCTGCCTGCGTGTGTCTTTCCTCTAATACTCACAGTCAATATTTGTGGGGGGCTGCCTATCCTTTGGGGTTCTGCTCTGAGGCAAGACAGAATTCCCATTTCCATCTATAGGGGTATTTAGTCCTCCGGCTGTGTCGAGGTGTCTAGGATGTGTTAGGTACACCCCACGGCTACTTCTAGTTGCGGTGACAGTTTAGGGTTTGCGGTCAGTACAGGTTCCACCTACTCCGGAGAAAGTCTCATGCGGCTCCAAGGTCACCGGATCATAACAGTTATGCACAATTGCCTATTTTTAAAAGGGGTCTGTCTAGTATTGTAAAAGATGAACTAGCCCGCTCTGAGTCACCACAAGAGCTAGAGACATTTATACAGCATTGTGTGCGCATAGATATTCGCCTTACTGAGCGTAGGCAGGAGAAATTTGCTGCATATAACCGTGTGTGAAAACAGCAAAAAATAATAATATATAATATATCACATGATCCTACCAAAATTTGGGAAACATAGCTCAAGCAGGAATTAAAACATAACTTTTAATACAAAACCATAAAAAATATTTAGAAAAATTGTCACCAAAAAACGTGTCAATAAAAAGTACCACTAGGTATGCTCAGTAAAATAGCATAACATACATAGGTTAGTACTAATAAGGTAATTATAATTATAATAAACAATTGGAAAAAGATAATAATACTGGAACAATCTCACCAATTGTCGAGGATAGGACAGATGGAGCCCCAATTTTGCTTCAATGGAAGAGTCTGTCATAGCACGACTTCAGGAGACAATTCCCTGTCCATCCCTGAGGGGCTAACAATAAGTCTCAATCCCCGAGCTCCTATCCTCGACAAATGGTGAGATTGTTCCAGTATTATTATCTTTTTCCAATTGTTTACCCCTCTTTTCTTTTCATTATATGATTGACTGCTAATATTAATGCAACCAGGGCACCTGTTTATTTGTATTGGCACTTGATAAATGCCACTGGTTTATGGCATTTTCATCTTTAAACTAGGTTCCTTGGTTTAAGTGACAGGACACTGGACCACTGCCTGTGCCCTCACAGAAATACCTTATTAGTACTAACCTATGTATGTTATGCTATTTTACTGAGCATACCTAGTGGTACTTTTTATTGACACGTGTTTTGGTGACAATTTTTCTAAATATTTTTTATGGTTTTGTATTAAAAGTTATGTTTTAATTCCTGCTTGAGCATGTTTCCCATATAACCGTGTGTCTAACTTTTCCCTTCCTTCCAAAGAGCCTGCAGGTAAAACCTCTCGGGAGGTGGAGGAGGTGCCCATGCAAATTGATTCCGTTCAGAGGCGTGAGATCAATGAGCGCCAGGAGCATCGCCTTCGTGAAAGTCTATGTTTCTACTGCGGGCAGTCTGACCACTTCTTGATCAATTGTCCTAAGTGTCCTAGATGGCCTATCAAGGTGCTATCAGCAATAGGGGAGTATGACAACTGTGATGATGAATCTGACATCTCTGAATATAGCCTGCATTTAAACGCTGTATTCCATTCACTTTCTATGACTTCACCCCCCAAGGAGCTGAAGGAAAAGAACTCTCACTGTTCTCTCCCTATTAAGATCCTGTGTTCAGGACAGTGGATTTCCAGTTCAGCTATGATTGACTCTGGTGCAGGTGGCAATTTCATAGATATTGCATTTGCCAAGGAACATGGTATTAAAATTCAGCAAAGAGCCTCTCCAATTACCATGGAAACAGTGGATGGGTCACCTTTAATCTCTGGGCCTGTGGATCAGGAGACCGTACCCCTTGAAATTTTGTTGGAGCCTAATCATCAGGAGCAACTTTCTTTCTTGCTAATTTCTTCTCCTCATTTTCCTGTGATTTTAGGCATTCCTTGGTTGCGTTCTCAGAACCCAATTATCAACTGGGAGACCAAGGAGATTATCTTAACAACAAGGAGCAACTCAGCGTTAACAGAAGCTGTCCCTGAGTCCACAACTACGGAACCACATGTACAGGTATTTTCTTTACCTCCAGCTTATAAAGAGTTCTCTGACATCTGTGACAAGAAGAATACAGATCAGCTTCCTCCACACAGGCATTATGACTGTCCCATTGAGCTGCTTCCCGGGGCAGCCATTCCTTTTGGTAACGTACACCCTTTGGCGGCACCTGAGCTTCAAGCCTTAAAAGAGTATATTGATGAAAATCTGGCCAAAGGCTTCATACGTCCTTCTTCCTCACCAGCAGGGGCACCTATCTTTTTTGTAAAGAAGAAGGATGGGACCCTGAGACCCTGTGTTGACTATCGAGAACTCAATAAGGTAACCATACGAAACCGTTACCCTTTGCCTCTGATTCCCGAATTACTGGAAAGAGTCCGCCATGCTAAGGTGTTCTCTAAACTGGATCTTCGTGGGGCTTATAATTTGGTGCGTATTTGTCCAGGGGATGAGTGGAAGACAGCATTCAGATGCCGGTATGGACACTTTGAATCTCTTGTGATGCCCTTCGGGCTTTGTAACGCCCCTGCAACATTTCAACACCTTGCTAATGACATTTTCAGAGATTTGTTGGACCAGTTTGTGGTGATCTATTTGGACGATATACTAATCTTTTCTGACTCTCTACAGGAACATGAAGAACATGTCAAAACTGTTTTAAGACGTCTAAAAGAGAACCATCTGTATTCTAAGCCGGAGAAATGCGAGTTCCATCATTCTAAAATACAGTTCTTATATATTTATATATAATCTCTCCCCTGGGGCTGAACATGGAATCTGGTAAGATTCAGGCTATCCTTGACCGGCCGATACCCAAGAACGTTAAGGAGGTCCAACGTTTTATTGGTTTTGCAAATTTCTACAGACGCTTCATTTAAAATTTTTCTGATATTGTCCGTCCCATTACTTCCTTGACAAAGAAGGAAAAGCCCTTTAAGTGGTCATCACAGGCTCAAGAAGCTTTTGATCGGCTTAAGATCTGTTTCACATCAGCACCGTTGTTGATACACCCAGATCCAACACTTCCTTTCATTGTGGAGGTGGACGCATCTGATAATGCTTTGGGGGCTATTCTCTCCCAAAGAACTGGAGAGAAGGGTCTGCTAAATCCTTGTGCTTTCTTTTCCTGTAGACTAACCTCAGCAGAGAAGAATTACGACGTGGGAGACAAGGAATTGCTGGCTATTATGTGGCTTTCAAGGAATGGAGGCATCATCTGCAAGGAGCTGCACAACAGATCATAGTGCTAACTGACCATCGCAATCTAGAGTTCCTTAGATCCGCTAGATGTCTTTCTCCTCGTCAGGCTCGTTGGAACTTATTTTTAAATCAATTTAACTTTGTTATCTCGTACCATCCAGGTTCTCGTAATGGGAAGGCTGATGCTTTATCCCGAATCCATGCTGCGGATTCCGTACCTGGGGCCCCGTCCAAGACCATTCTATCTGATGCCAATTTCATTGGAGTTATCCACGATCAGGACTTGTGGAAGGAGTGCAGGGAGGCCTATGAAGGTGATGTATTTCTGGCCAACCCACCTGTGGATATTAATCTTGTCTTTAAGGGTGGCATGTGGTTCAGAGAGCGACGTATCTACGTCCCGGAGGTCGTCCGTCTGCAGATCCTCAAGTTGGTACATGACTCCAAGTTGGCTGGTCACAGGGGGGTACAGAAGACACAAGAGTTCCTGAGCCGATTCTTTTGGTGGCCAACTTGCCTGAAGGATACCAAGGACTATGTTCTCTCTTGCGAGGTATGTGCCCGTTACAAGACTCCTCATGTGGCACCAACGGGTCTTCTACAACCATTACCTGTTCCGTCCCACCCTTGGGGGTCTATATCAATGGACTTTATTGTGGAGCTGCCTACATCAGGGGGCATGAATACAATCATGGTGGTAGTTGATCGCCTGACTAAAGCTGCTCATTTTGTTCCATGCACCCTCCCCTCAGCTAAAGATACAGTGAGCTTGGTTATACAGAATGTCTTTCGGTTGCACGGGGTTCCGGATGAGATCATCTCCGACCGTGGAGTACAGTTCACTTCAAGATTCTGGAAGGGGTTTTGCTCTGCACTCAATATTAATGTCTGTCTCTCTTCTGCTTACCATCCCCAGACAAATGGTCAGACTGAGCGTACCAACCAGACACTGGAACAATATCTAAGATGCTATGTCAGCCATCTCCAGGATGATTGGTTGGAGTTGTTGCCGTTAGCCGAATTTTCATATAATAATTCTCAGAGCGCCTCCACTAAATTTACACCTTTCTTTGCCAATCTGGGTTATCATCCGTGTATTTTAACTAGGTCTCCAATTAATTATCCGGTTCCGGCAGTGGAGGAAAGGCTGACTGCGATGAGACAAAATCTGGAGGTTCTGAAGGAATCCCTGACCACAGCTCAAGAACGTTATAAGAGATCGGCTGATAGATTCCGTAAACCTGCACCCATGTTCAAGGTAGGAGATTCCGTGTGGTTAGCAACTAAGAATCTGAAGTTAAACGTTCCTTCACAAAAACTTGGACAGAAATTCATTGGTCCTTTCAAGATCAACGGTATTGTGAGCTCTGTGGCCTGCTGGCTGAAGCTGCCTAGGACAATGAAGGTACACCCAGTTTTTCATGTATCTCTACTAAAGTCTGTATCTCCTAATACCTTCCAGGGACGTGTTGTGCCACCTCCGCAGCCTGTGGTGATTGATGGGCAAGAACAATTTGTGGTGGAGGAAATTATTGATTCCAGGATTCGCAGGAATCGGCTCCAATATCTGATAAGATGGCAGGGATATCCCCCTGAGGAAGACTCTTGGGAACCTGTGGAAAACATCAATGCCCAACAGAAGATTTCTCGTTTTCATCAGAGATTCCCTGAGAAACCAGGTCCAGGATCGTCCTGAGGCCGCTTCTAAGGAGGGAGTAATGTCAGGACTCTGAACATTTTTTACCTTTTGTGCATTACTGCCCTTTTCCAAGATGGCATCTTTGGTCTCATGTGCACTGTGTCTTCCTGCTATAAAACTCTACCCCAGCCTTCAGTCTGTGCTAGAGTATTCTGCCTTGTATCCAGCTCCTGACCTCTGATTACTCCCTGGCTATACACCTGCTCCTGTGAACCTGTGTGGTGATCCTGCTACTCTGCTCTGAGTTCCTGCTGCATACACAAGTTTCCAGTAATCCTGCTTCATCTGCTGCTCGTGTTTACTTCCACCTGCATTTGCTGGACATGTAAGCTGCTGCTGCTTTGCATTAACCTGAGACTATAAACCAGGCCTCCCTGGTTGAGCTAAGATATGATTTGAACTGCCTATAAGCATATCTATCTGTGTCTGGACTAAGACAAGGATTTATTCGTGTCAAGTATCCACAAGAATAACTGTGCTTCATAGACTTTCTGCTTGATTGCATTTTGCTCTGAAGTTTCCTATAGACTGCTGAGCTGCATTTATTATTTGCACCAAGTGTTGTGGACTTGAGTTTCTCTCTGCACCTGTTTGAATCACCGTGTGGTAATATAGACTTTTCCACTTATAAAACTGTGTCCTGTAGTTGTCTTGTTCCACGCAAAGAGTCTCCTGAGTTATCCCCTATAATTATTACAGGCACATACACGAACCCTCCAAACTCACGTCCTCCCATACTCACGGAAATATCAGAAGGTTCTATCCAGAAAGATTCCGCTTCCGGGACACGTGAAGCCGGCCCTCTCATGGTGGTTGAATGACCGAAACCTACGGCGAGGGGTAAGCTGGGATCAGCTTCCCCTAAAAGTTCTTCATACAGATGCCAGCCGAAGAGGTTGGGGCGCTGTGGTGGAGGAAACATATTTTCAAGGACTATGGTCCCCGGACATAAGATCCAGACCTTCCAACTTGAGAGAATTAACGGCAGTGGAGGAAGCACTGATAGCCGCTTCATCTCTCATCCAGGGCCATCATGTCCGTGCCTACACCGACAATGTAACGGCAGTGGCCTTTCTCCGACATCAAGGGGGCACGACATATGCCAGCCTGAAACTAATTGCAGCACGGATATTCCTCTGGGAAGAGAAACACCTGCTATCAATCTCAGCAGTACATATGAAGGGCTCGGACAACACCCAGGCGAACTTCCTCAGCAGGAAGGACGTCCATCCCGGGGAATGGTGCCTGAACCAAGAGGTCTTCCTATCCCTTACCTCGAGATGGGGGAACCCGGAGGTTGACTTATTTGCAAACGCCCAAAATGCAAAATCGAAAACATATTTCTCCCTCAGTCACGGCTCAGGGGATCGATGCTTTTGCCCATCCATGGATTTTCAACCTGGCTTCCGGTCAAACCAAGTCACGACAATCTTAATTGCCTCAATGTGGCCGGGGTGGAGCTGGTACAGCGCCTTGATGGATATGGCCCAGGAAGGTGCCCTACTTCTCCCTCAAAAAACCGACCTCCTATGTCAGGGTCCCCTACTTCACCCAGGGCTCAAAAAAATTAACCTTGCAGCCTGGCTACTGAGGCCGGCATCCTAAGAGCCAGGGGCCTCTCAGACAGGGTAATCCAAACTCTCCAAAAGAGTAGGAAACCTGTGACCAATGCCATCTATGGCAAAGTGTGGAAGAAGTTCTCTTCCTGCTGTATTCCCGGTGTCCCTGATCCCTTCCACCCCAACATTGCTCAAATCCTAGACTTCCTCCAGAAGGGTTTAGATCTAGGGCTTACCCCAAGTACGCTAAAGGTTCAGGTTTCAATCCTTAGTTAATACTTTGACCGGGACCTTGCCGATCACCGCTGGATCAAAAGGTTCATAACTTCTGCAAGCAGATTACGTCCTAGACTCCCTAGTCGGGTTCCCCCCTGGGATCTAAATTTTGTGCTCAATAGTCTAACTCAGCCCCCCTTTGATCCCTTGCCAACATTACCCCTTAAAATCCTAACGCTTAAGACTGTGTTCCTTGTGGCAATTACCACGGCTATAGCAAATAGATCAATGGCTGCACTCAATTTTACTGTACTAAAGCAAGGAAATGTGCGATACATGAAATGTGAATAGCATAATGGCTTGTGAAATCTATGAAAAAACACATGAGATTCTTAGCACAAGATTTGGCCAAAAATTGTGAGCCCATCCACCAAATGTCAAGGTAATCTCAGATCGGATGGGTACCTTTCCTGTCTGCCTAGTGTGAACACTTACCTATGGCTAATAACATGGTAAAGCCTGCATTTATAGGAAGGTCGGAACCAACTGTGTTTGGATGTAATTAAAATCACAGCATGGTGAAGGGCGTGGCGTTCAAGTCAGAAAAAATAGTACATAGTAAATATAGGAAAACTGACTGAACAGCAATCTAGTCTGAACTGGTGCATAACCAAAAAAGACTTATATAGCAAATAGATCAATGGCTGCAGTCAATTTTACTGTACTAAAGCAAGGAAATGTGCGATACATGAAATGTGAATAGCATAATGGCTTGTGAAATCTATGAAAAAACACATGAGATGCTTAGCACAAGATTTGGCCAAAAATTGTGAGCCCATCCACCAAACATCAAGGTAATCTCAGATCGGATGGGTACCTTTCCTGTCTGCCTAGTGTGAACACTTACCTATGGCTAATAACATGGTAAAGCCAGCATTTATAGGAAAGTCAGAACCAACTGTGTTTGGATGTAATTAAAATCACAGCATGGTGAAGGGCGGGGCGTTCAAGTCAGAAAAAATAGTACATAGTAAATATAGGAAAACTGACTGAACAGCAATCTAGTCTGAACTGGTGCATAACCAAAAAAGACTTATATAGCAAATAGATCAATGGCTGCACTCAATTTTACTGTACTAAAGCAAGGAAATGTGCGATACATGAAATGTGAATAGCATAATGGCTTGTGAAATCTATGAAAAAACACATGAGATGCACATGAGATTGCACATGAGATTTCTTGAACAGAAAATACACATTTCTCAAGTTTAGCATACAGCTTATTCTCTCTGAGAAGTTGTAACACCTGCCTGACATGATCTAAATGAGTATCACGGTCGCAAGAATATATGAGAATGTCCTCTAGGTACACAATAACAAATTTTCCCCAAAACATGCGAAAACACATCATTAATGAAATGTTGGAACACTGCAGGTGCGTTAGTCAACCCAAATGCCATCACCAAATTTTAAAAATGACCCTCAGGGGTATTAAAAGCCGTCTTCCACTCATCACCTTGACGGACTCTTATGAGGTTGTACGCCCCCCTGAGATCAAGCTTGGTAAACCACTTAGCACCTGCCACCTGGTTGAACAAATCTGGTATTAGTGGCATAGGGTATGAATCACGAACCGTAATCTGGTTCAATTCCCTGAAATCCAAACACGGGTGTAATCCGCCATCTTTCTTCTTCACGAAGAAGAACCCTGCTGCCACAGGCGAGGATGAAGGTCTGATGTGCCCTTTGCTCAAACTTTCAGCAATGTAATCCTTTAATGCTTGTCTCTCCGGACCGGAGATGTTAAACATTCTTGCTTTAGGCAATTTGGCCCCTGGTTTAAATCTGATAGTACAGTCATAGGGGCGATGTGGCGGCAACTCTGAACAACCCTTCTCAGAAAACACATCCACAAAATCCAGAAGTGACTCCGGAACGCTTGAAGTCACAGCAGACACGCATGTGGCCAGGCAATTCTCCTCGCAGAATTCTGTTGTGAATTCCGTTCTTGGGCCCCCTCTTGTGGTTGTGAATGGTACTTTTGTGAGTTCTGCCCTTTGGCTCCCTCTGGTGGTTTCGAGTGGAAGTGCTGCTCCTTGAGTTTTGCTGTAGCAGCTGCTTTCACTGATCGTCTCTCCTGGCTTTGCTATTTAACCTGGCTCTGGTTTTCAGTTCATGCCAGCTGTCAATGTTTTCTGGGTTGGATTCAGATCTCTTCTTGGATTTCTCCTATGGCCTGTCCATTTCAGATAAGATGAGTTTTTGCTAGTTCTTTGGTTGTCCATTTGCTGTGGACTTAATTGCTCTGCTCATGTTATGTTTCTTTTGTCCAGCTTGTCATCATGATATCTTCAGGCTAGCTGGAAGCTCTGGGGAAGCAGATTTGCCTCTCCACACCGTGAGTCGGTGTGGAGATCCTTTTTGTAAACTCTGCGTGGATTTTTAGTTTTTAATACTGACCGCACAGTAACCTTTCCTATTCTGTCTATCTATATTATTATTGGGCTCCTTTGCTAAATTCTGTTTTCATTTCTGTGTATGTCATTTGCCTCTCCACTCACAGTCAATATTTGTGGGGGACTATCTTTCCTTTGGGGGTTTTCTCTGAGGCAAGATAGCTTTCTGTTTTCCATCTTTAGGGGTAGTTAGTTCTCAGGCTGTGACGAGGTGTCTAGGGAGTGACAGGAACATCCCACGGCTACTGCTAGTGTTGGTGTTAGGATTAGGAACTGCGGTCAGTAAAGATACCACCTCCTCAGAGCTCGTCTCATGTTGCTCTTTAACCACCAGGTCATATCAGTGTTGCTCCTTAACCACCAGGTCTTAACAGTACAGCTGGCCCGCAATGTGTTGAATGCATCTCAAAAGAGGGAAAAAAAGTTCTGAGCCATTTTTTTTTCCTTTGCAGCCTGTTTTGTCTTTTTTTTCCCCTTAATCTCTGGGTGGTTCAGGATTCTGGTGCTGATATGGAGGTTCAGGGTCTGTCCTCACGTGTGGATCAACTCGCTGCAAGGGTACAGAGTATCCAAGATTATGTTGTTCAGACTCCGGTTTTAGAGCCTAGAATTCCTATTCCTGATTTGTTTTCTGGGGATAGATCTAAATTTTTGAACTTTAAAAATAACTGCAGATTGTTTTTTGCTCTGAGACCCCGTTCCTCTGGTGACCCCATTCAGCAGGTGAAGATTGTCATTTCTCTGCTGCGTGGAGACCCGCAGGACTGGGCATTCTCCCTTGAGCCAGGGAATCCTGCATTGCTCAATGTAGACGCATTTTTTCAAGCGCTCGGATTGTTGTATGACGAACCTAATTCTGTGGATCAGGCAGAAAAAATCTTGCTGGCTCTGTGTCAGGGTCAGGAAGCAGCAGAAGTATACTGCCAGAAATTTAGAAAGTGGTCTGTGCTCACAAAATGGAATGAGTATGCCCTGGCAGCGATTTTCAGAAAGGGTCTTTCTGAAGCCCTTAAAGATGTTATGGTGGGGTTCCCCACGCCTGCTGGTTTGAACGAATCAATGTCTTTGGCCATTCAGATTGATCGGCGCCTGCGCGAGCGCAAGGTGGTGCACCATATGGCGGTGTCCTCTGGGCTGAGTCCTGAGCCTATGCAATGTGATAGGATTTTGACTAAAGCAGAATGGCAGGAATTCAGACGTCAGAATGGGCTGTGTTTTTACTGTGGTGACTCTACTCATGCTATTTCTGATTGCCCTAAGCGTACTAAGAGGGTCGCTAGGTCTGTTACCATTAGTACTGTACAGCCTAAATTTCTCTTGTCTGTTACCCTGATTTGCTCATTGTTGTCCTTTTCTGTTATGGCATTTGTGGATTCTGGCGCTGCCCTGAACTTAATGGACTTTTAATTTGCCAAACGCTGTGGCTTTTCCTTGGAGCCTTTGCAGAGCCCTATTCCCTTAAGGGGGATTGATGATACGCCATTGGCCAAGAATAAACCTCAGTACTGGACTCAGTTGACCATGTACATGGCTCCAGCACATCAGGAAAATATTTGCTTTTTGGTGTTGCATAATTTGCATGATGTTGTTGTGCTGGGTTTTCCATGGTTACAGGTACATAATCCAGTGCTGGATTGGAAATCTATGTCTGTGACTAGTTGGGGTTGTCAAGGGATACATAGTGATATTCCTTTGATGTCAATTTCCTCTTCCCCCTCTTCTGAAGTTCCTGAGTTTTTGTCGGATTTCCAGGATATATTTGATGAGCCCAAGTCCAGTTCCCTACCTCCTCATAGGGACTGTGATTGTGCTATTAACTTGATTCCTGGCTGTAAGTTCCCTAAGGGTCGACTTTTCAATCTGTCTGTGCCAGAGCATGCCGCTATGCGGAGTTATGTAAAGGAGTCTTTGGAGAAGGGGCATATTCGCCCGTCTTCGTCACCGTTGGGAGCGGGGTTCTTTTTTGTTGCCAAGAAGGATGGCTCCTTGAGGCCCTGTATAGATTATCGCCTTCTCAATAAGATCACGGTCAAATTCCAGTACCCTTTACCTTTGCTTTCTGATTTGTTTGCTCGGATTAAGGGGGCTAGTTGGTTTACATATAACCCCTTAAAACTTCACTTTTATTGTTACCACAATATAAAACCCCGACCCAAAAATAGAGAAAAATAGTCACAAAAATGTAAAATAACCTATTAAGGTCCTAGATACAGCTACTGCTCAAACCTGCCTGTCTGTGGAGGTTGGCACCCTAAGAGACAATTTTTTGGTGCCCCCACTCAACGCAGACTGCCCCTATCTCCCCTGCGCTGTCCCTCTCAGTGCAGGTAGGAAAACAATATAGGGAAAGTGCAGTAGTGAAAAACTAAATTATGTAGTATAAACCATAATCGGGACCTAAATAGGTACCTCCATATGATAGAATTCTTTGGCACAACGCACACAAAATTAGCAAATAGTGCCCCTTACACTAATGTTGTCCTCCAATGGCAACTAGGATAGCGCTCAGACCTATATAATATAATCTAATGCCAGAAAGAAGTCAATGATCTAGTGGCAACAATAAATATATCATTAACTCCACCATTGGGCACATAACCAATCATATAGTACCCCTAATTCGGTAAAGCATGAAAAAGCAGCCATTGGAAAAAATAAGGGTAAACTTAGCGTGTGCCGTCTCTCGAGGAGAGACGGCACACGCTAAGTTTACCCTTATTTTTTCCAATGGCCGCTTTTTCATGCTTTACCGAATTAGGGGTACTATATGATTGGTTATGTGCCCAATGGTGGAGTTAATGATATATTTATTGTTGCCACTAGATCATTGACTTCTTTCTGGCATTAGATTATATTATATAGGTCTGAGCGCTATCCTAGTTGCCATTGGAGGACAACATTAGTGTAAGGGGCACTATTTGCTAATTTTGTGTGCGTTGTGCCAAAGAATTCTATCATATGGAGGTACCTATTTAGGTCCCGATTATGGTTTATATTACATAATTTAGTTTTTCACTACTGCACTTTCCCTATATTGTTTTCCTACCTGCACTGAGAGGGACAGCGCAGGGGAGATAGGGGCAGTCTGCGTTGAGTGGGGGCACCAAAAAATCATCTCTTAGGGTGCCAACCTCCACAGACAGGCAGGTTTGAGCAGTAGCTGTATCTAGGACCTTAATAGGTTATTTTACATTTTTGAGACTATTTTTTCTCTATTTTTGGGTCGGGGTTTTATATTGTGGTAACAATAAAAGTGAAGTTTTAAGGGGTTATATGTGCGTCACATTCATGATTTTCCCCAACAACATTTAGTTTTTGTTTGGCTAGTTGGTTTACCAAGATTGACCTTCGAGGGGCGTATAATCTTGTTCGTATTAAACAGGGTGATGAATGGAAAACAGCATTTAATACGCCCAAAGGCCATTTTGAATATCTTGTGATGCCATTCGGGCTCTCTAATGCTCCATCTGTGTTTCAGTCCTTTATGCATGATATCTTCCGGAATTATCTGGATAAATTCATGATTGTATATTTGGATGATATTTTTTTTTTTTCCGATGATTGGGAGTCTCATGTGAAGCAGGTCAGGATGGTATTTCAGATCCTTCGTGCTAATGCGTTGTTTGTGAAGGGGTCTAAGTGCCTCTTTGGAGTTCAGAAGGTTTCTTTTTTGGGTTTCATTTTTTCTCCCTCGGCTATTGAAATGGACCCTGTTAAGGTCCAGGCCATTCATGATTGGACTCAACCCACATCTGTGAAGAGCCTTCAGAAATTTTTGGGCTTTGCTAATTTTTATCGTCGCTTCATTGTTACTTTTTCCAGTGTGGTTAAGCCTCTGACCGATTTGACGAAGAAAGGCGCTGATGTGATGAATTGGTCCTCTGCGGCTGTTGAGGCCTTTCAGGAGCTTAAACGTCGTTTTACTTCTGCCCCTGTGTTGCGTCAGCCAGATGTTTCTCTCCCTTTTCAGGTTGAGGTTGACGCTTCTGAGATTGGGGCAGGGGCCGTTTTGTCTCAGGGAAGTTCTGATGGCTCTTTGATGAAACCGTGTGCTTTGTTCTCCAGAAAGTTTTCGCCTGCTGAGCGTAATTATGATGTCGGCAATCGGGAGTTGTTGGTTATGTAGTGGGCATTTGAGGAGTGGCGACATTGACTTGAGGGAGCCAAGCATCGCGTTGTGGTCTTGACCGATCATAAGAATCTGATTTACCTTGAGTCTGCCAAGCGGTTGAATCCTAGACAAGCTCGATGGTCTCTGTTTTTCTCCCGTTTTGATTTTGTGGTCTCGTATCTTCCGGGATCTAAGAATGTGAAGGCTGATGCCCTTTCTAGGAGTTTTTTGCCTGATTCTCCGGGAGTCCTTGAGCCGGCTGGTATTCTCAAGGAGGGGGTGATTCTTTCTGCCATCTCCCCTGATTTGCGGCGGGTGCTTCGGGAGTTTCAGGCTGATAAACCTGACCGCTGTCCAGTGGGGAAACTGTTTGTTCCTGATAGATGGACTACTAAGGTAATTTCTGAGGTTCATTGTTCAGTACTGGCTGGTCATCCTGGGATTTTTGGTACCAGAGATTTGGTTGCTAGGTCCTTTTGGTGGCCTTCCTTGTCGCGGGATGTGCGTTCTTTTGTGCAGTCCTGTGGGACTTGTGCCCTGGCCAAGCCTTGCTGTTCCCGTGCTAGTGGGTTGCTTTTGCCTTTGCCGGTCCCTGAGAGGCCCTGGACGCATATTTCCATGGATTTTATTTCTGATCTTCCTGTTTCTCAGAAGATGTCTGTCATCTGGGTGGTTTGTGACCGGTTTTCTAAGATGGTCCATTTGGTGCCTTTGCCTAAGTTGCCTTCCTCCTCTAATTTGGTTCCATTATTTTTTCAGCATGTGGTTCGTTTGCATGGCTTTCCGGAGAATATTGTGTCTGACAGAGGTTCCCAGTTTGTTTCTAGGTTTTGGCGGTCCTTTTGTGCTAGAATGGGCATTGATTTGTCTTTTTCTTCAGCATTTCATCCTCAGACAAATGGCCAAACGGAGCGAACCAATCAGACCTTGGAAACCTATTTGAGATGCTTTGTGTCTGCTGATCAGGATGATTGGGTGACCTTCTTGCCGTTGGCCGAGTTTGCCCTTAATAATCGGGCTAGTTCGGCTACCTTGGTTTCGCCTTTCTTTTGTAACTTTGGTTTTCATCCTCGTTTTTCTTCGGGGCAGGTTGAGCCTTCGGACTGTCCTGGTGTGGATTCTATGGTGGACAATTTAACGTTGTCTCAAGAAAAGGCTCAACGTTTTGCTAACCGTCGTCGGTGTGTTGGTCCTCGGCTTCGTGTTGGGGATTTGGTCTGGTTGTCTTCTTGTCATGTTCCTATGAAGGTTTCTTCCCCTAAGTTCAAGCCTCGCTTTATTGGTCCTTATAAGATTTCTGAAATTATCAATCTGGTGTCTTTTCGTTTGGCCCTTCCAGCTTCTTTTTCCATTCATAATGTGTTCCATAGATCTTTGTTGCGGAGATATGTGGTGCCCATGGTTCCCTCCGTTGATCCTCCTGCTCCAGTGTTGGTTGAGGGGGAGTTGGAATATGTGGTGGAGAAGATTTTGGATTCTCGTTTTTCGAGGCGGAAGCTTCAGTATCTGGTCAAGTGGAAGGGTTATGGCCGGGAGGATAATTCTTGGGTTGTTGCCTCCGATGTCCATGCGGCCGATTTGGTTCGTGCTTTTCACTTGGCTCGTCCTGATCGGCCTGGGGACTCTGGTGAGGGTTTGGTGACCCCTCCTCAAGGGGGGGGTACTGTTGTGAATTCCATTCTTGGGCCCCCTCTTGTGGTTGTGAATGGTACTTTTGTGAGTTCTGCCCTTGGGCTCCCTCTGGTGGTTTCGAGTGCAACTGCTGCTCCTTGAGTTTTGCTGTAGCAGCTGCTTTCACTGATCATCTCTCCTGGCTTTGCTATTTAACCTGGCTCTGGTTTTCAGTTCATGCCAGCTGTCAATGTTTTCTGGGTTGGATTCAGATCTCTTCTTGGATTTCTCCTATGGCCTGTCCATTTCAGATAAGATGAGTTTTTGCTAGTTCTTTGGTTGTCCAATTGCTGTGGACTTAATTGCTCTGCTCATGTTATGTTTCTTTTGTCCAGCTTGTCATTATGATATTTTCAGGCTAGCTGGAAGCTCTGGGGAAGCAGATTTGCCTCTCCACACCGTGAGTCGGTGTGGAGATCCTTTTTGTAAACTCTGCGTGGATTTTTAGTTTTTAAACAGTCAATATTTGTGGGGGGCTATCTTTCCATTGGAGGTTTTCTCTGAGGCAAGATAGCTTTCTGTTTTCCATCTTTAGGGGTAGTTAGTTCTCAGGCTGTGACGAGGTGTCTAGGGAGTGACAGGAACATCCCACGGCTACTGCTAGTGTTGGTGTTAGGATTAGGAACTGCGGTCAGTAAAGATTCCACCTCCTCAGAGCTCGTTTCATGTTGCTCTTTAACCACCAGGTCATATCAGTGTTGCTCCTTAACCACCAGGTCATAACAGAATTCGCTCCACTGAATTATGTCCTGAGTTTTCCAGTCAATTACCGGGTTGTGCATAGACAACCATGGAAAACCCAAAACCACCTGAGCAGGAAGATTCCTGAGCACCTTACATGTAACCTGCTCAAAATGTAGAACCCCAATGTGGAGTTTCACCTCAGCCACAAACTCAGTAATCTCCCCCTGTGAGAGAGGAGCAGCATTGATGGTGACTACACGGATAGGATGAGGCAGTTTTTCGATCTTAAACCAGAAGTGCGCGCAAACTCCTCATCAATGAGATTTGTGGCTGAACCACTATCCACAAACACAGTAATTGGCAGCTCACTGCCAGCGATTATAACCTTAGCAGGAAGCATGCATTGAGAAACCACCATGGAGGATATACATAAGCTCAGATTGGTCTCCTCCACACCCTCTGAGCTTAGAAGTTTTCCGCCGTTGCGTTTTTCTTAGACAGTAGAGGACAGATGTTAATAAAATGACCAGTCTTACCGCAGTAAAAACAGGCTCCCTGCTTCCTGAGCTCAGGGGCTCGACGCTTCACATGTGAAACCCCTGCGATTTGCATAGGGTCCGTGGGCTCACCTGCAGCAACCACACGTGAACCTAAACCCTCTACCATAGGTGGTGTCTCATGCTCCCCCTGACGCAAACGGCGATCAATGCGGACAACCAGACTCATAGCAGAATCTAGAGAAGTAGGAGTCTCGTACATCAGAAGGGCTTTTTTAACCCTTCCAGAAACCCCATGAATAAGCTGACTCCGCAACGCTGGATCACTCCACTGTGTATCGATCGCCCAGCGACGAAATTCAGAACAGTAATCCTCTGCAACTCGCTCCACCTGGCGAATAGCGCGTATCTTAAATTCTGCTAGAGCCATTCTGTCTGGCTCGTCGTAAATATTTCCAAGAAAGGAAAAAAAACTCTCCACAGAGTCAAATGCAGCAGAATCAGACGGCAAAGAAAACGCCCATGCTTGGGGATCCCTGCTTAACAATGACAACACCAGGCCCACACGCTGATCCTCATTACCCGAGGAGATCGGGCGCATACGGAAATATAGTTTGCAAGCTTCACGAAAAGAAACAAATTTACTGCGTTCCCCAGCAAATTTTTCAGGCAAAGAAAACTTAGGCTCAGCAACTCTACCTGTCGTTCCAGGTTGCACATTAGATACTGCTAGTCCCTGTTGTTGCACTGCCCCCCTCAACTCAGTGACCTGTAGGGACAGCGCCTCCATCTGTCGGGTTATGGAAGTCATGGGATCCATGACAAAACAAAAAATGAAACCCCTTTTTTTTTTTTTTTTTTTTTTAAAGGCTGATTATAATGTCACGGGGAGACTAGGTGGGCAAGAGCTAATAACCCGGGCCCCTGCAATTTCCCTCAGACTAGGGAAATACTGACTGACCCTCTACCTGGAGTTTACACTGATGGTGTGCATGTCCAGGCCTCGACCCTCGCCCTGTCTCCTGTTTCAACCCTAGGCTGAAAATACCGCCCACCACCCAGTGAAAAGATAATACACCAATACCCACAGTTAGAACAGACAAGGATAAAGGAAAATATACACCACGCAGTCACTCAGGAATAAACTATAAATGTGCAGGGCAAAATAAATACAAATATAGGAAGGAGTAAATAAGACAAAGGGAAATACACCACCAGCAACGATACTCCAAATACTTGCTCACCACTCCAGACCGAGATAACAAATGCAAAAGACAGAAGCTATAATCGGCGACGCCCAATGTTCAGGACAACTATTTAAAGGCAGTGGGCGTGACCCAGCTTCCAATCCGAGCATAAGGTAAATTAACCCCGGACCAGCTAGATAATCTAGCCGACGCCAATGAGCACATAGTGGTCAAAAGCGGAACTACCGCTGTCTGTCGAACGACCTGGTCTGAACAGCGTCCGACATGACAAAGATTTGGCCAAAAATTGTGAGCCCATCCACCAAACGTCAAGGTAATCTCAGATCGGATGGGTACCTGACCTGTACTATTTTTTACATAGTAAATATAGGAAAACTATAGCCATTATGCTATTCACATTCCATGTATCGCACATTTCCTTGCTTTAGTACAGTAAAATTGAGTGCAGCCATTGATCTATTTGCCATATATGTCTTTATTGGTTATGCACCAGTTCAGACTAGATTGCTGTTCAGTCAGTTTTCCTATATTTACTATGTACTATTTTTTCTGACTTGAACGCCCCGCCCTTCACCATGCTGTGATTTTAATTACATCCAAACACAGCTGGTTCCGGCCTTCCTATAAATGCAGGCTTTACCATGTTATTAGCCATAGGTAAGTGTTCACACTAGGCAGACAGGTCAGGTACCCATCCGATCTGAGATTACCTTGACGTTTGGTGGATGGGCTCACAATTTTTGGCCAAATCTTGTGCTAAGCATCTCATGTGTTTTTTCATAGATTTCACAAGCCATTATGCTATTCACACTTCATGTATCGCACATTTCCTTGCTTTAGTACAGTAAAATTGAGTGCAGCCATTGATCTATTTGCTATATAAGTCTTTTTTGGTTATGCACCAGTTCAGACTAGATTGCTGTTCAGTCAGTTTTCCTATATTTATTAATTACCATGGCTAGGCGCATAGGAGAATTGCAGGCCCTGTCGGTACAAAAGCCCTTCCTATCTATAAACTCTGATAGTATAGTCTTGCGTCTAGATCCCTCCTTTATGCCCAAAGTCGTCTCAGATTTTCATAGGGGTCAGGATGTTGTATTGCCCTCATTTTTCCCAAATCCTTCCAATGCGAAGGAAGAAAATTTCCACACCCTGGATGTCTGCAGGGTGGTCCTCCACTACCTGGAACAGTCCAGGGCCTGGAGGATCGACCAGAACCTCTTTATACAGTTTTCAGGCCAAAATAAAGGTAAGAAAGCTGCTAAAAGCACAATCGCAAACTGGATTAAGCAGGCCATCTGCCTTGCATACTCGGCAAAAGACCTCCCTCCTCCGATTACTAAGAAGGCTCATTCCACTCGGTCAGTCTCCAAATCATGGGCAGCAAGAGGGAACGCCTCATCTGAGTAGATATGCAGAGCTGCCACCTGGTCTTCTGTATATACCTTCATCAGAACAAGAACAAAAAAGACCAAACTCATGCTGTTAGGGTTTGCGGAACGCACCGAATATATTTATTGATGTGATTGGTGCATTCGCAACCCGGGATCCACCGTGCAGGAAATATCCTGCCGCTAAGTAAATGGCGGCACAATATGGCGGTATTAACCAGCTCTGTTAGCTTCACAGAGCGGCCGAGAGAGCAAAGCTCTGTGCCCTGTTAACTCTCACAGAGACACAGGCTAACTACCCAGAAGAGAGCAGTCAGTGGTCATGCATGCACACAACACTCCTCGCCGGAGGGGCCAGCATTCTAGGGGCTTATTTCAGCCGGGTCCCTGAATACTCTCATACACAATCTCCTCGCCGGAGGTGCCAGCATTCTAGGGGCTTATTTCAGCTAGGTCCCTGAACACATTCACGCATATGACCACAGTGGCGCAAAGCATGTAACTTTAGAAGATACTAGCGCATGGCCGTGCGGCCATGCGAGCCTTAAATAGCTGCAGCACGTACAGGACCTTAAAAAAGAGGACCAATGAGAGACTGCTACTGAGTCTGCGTACTTACAGGACCTTCCTAGAAAGACCAATAGACTTGGCTGCAGTACCTGAACATGTGACCCTTGATCTCCACTGAGAGATCTTACCCTGGGCATGCTCAGTGTGTGCAAAGCAGGACTTAGTCCCAGAAAAGCCTGTTCGCCGTAGATCAGTGCAGGGTACAATAGCAGAGCCTGGAGAGGCAGCAAAAACCCTTTGCACTGAATCAGACTCAGTGAGACGCTGGGACCGACGTCTCCGCTGAGCAGGCTCCACTGCGGCCGAAGGAGAATGGGAGACCGCAGCAGAGACAGATCGAGATTCCCCCTGTGCAGCAGAGGAAACTCGACTCCTAACATTACCCCCCCTCCCAGGTCCCCCCCTCTCCTTGAGCCTCGCTACGCTCAAAAGCTGCAATGAGCAGCGGAGCCCGAATGTGCTCTACAGGCTCCCAGGTTCTATCCTCTGGACCGTGACCCTTCCAATCCACCAGATAAAATTTCTTGCCACGTACCACCTTGCACCCCACGATAGCATTCACCTCAAACTCATCCGTTGATGAACCCGATGTCCCGGCAGATGACTCAGAAAACCGGGACAAATGAACGGGCTTTAAGAGGGAAACATGAAAGGTATCGGTGATACCAAGGCGTGGAGGAATAGCCAAACGGTAGACCACAGGGTTCACCTGTTCCAGAACCTTGAACGGACCAATGTAGCGAGGCGCAAACTTAGTGGACTCAACTCGCAGCCTGATGTTACGGGCGGAGAGCCACACTAAGTCGCCAGGAGCAAAGGTCGGAGCGGGGCGCCGGTGTGTATCAGCCAAGACCCTCATTCTCTCCTTGGAGGCCCGGATGGCATCCTGTGTGCGGTCCCAGATGTCACGTGCCTCCACCGCCCAGTCTGCCACCCTAGAATCGGTGGATGACACGGGCATGGGCACAGGGACACGCGGATGCTGGCCGTAATTAAGGAGAAAAGGAGTCTGACCAGTGGAATCGACTACGGCGTTGTTCAAGGCAAATTCCGCCCAAGGTAGCAAAGATGCCCAGTCATCCTGCCTAGCAGAGACAAAATGTCGCAAGTATGTCACCAGAGTCTGATTGGTTCTCTCTACCAACCCATTCATCTCGGGATGATATGCAGAGGAGAGATTCAGCTCTATGCTGAGTAAACGGCAGAGCTCTCTCCAAAACCGAGACGCAAACTGGGGACCCCGGTCGCTGACAACTTTATCAGGCATTCCACGTAAGCGGAAAATATGTTTAATGAACAACGCCGCCAAGGCCCGTGCAGAAGGTAACCGTGGTAGCGGCACCAAATGCACCATTTTTGAGAAATGATCGGTGATGACCCAAATGATGGTACAGCCGCGAGACTTGGGCAAACCCACCACAAAGTCCATCCCGACCATCTCCCAGGGTCTGTCTGCCACCGGCATGGGGTAAAGTAACCCAGCAGGCCGTTGCCGTGAAGACCGATTCTGGGCGCAGGAGACACACGCCCGAATATAGTCCCCGACGTCACGAGCCATATGCGGCCACCAGTATGTCCTCGCCAAAAGCTCAGATGTCCTCTTGGTTCCAAAATGTCCACCCACTCTGGACGAGTGAGCCCAAGAGAGAACCTCCGGTCGCAAATTCGCTGGCACGAAAGTCTTGCCCGGGGGCACGGACTCTAGCGAAACCGGAGCCACAGTTCTCAGGCTCTCAGAGGGGACAATAAGCCAAGGCTCCTCATCCTCCTCCTCAGATGACACTACGGAGCGGGAGAGAGCGTCGGCACGAATGTTCTTCTCCCCAGAGAGAAAATGGAGAGTAAAATGGAACCGGGAGAAGAACAGGGACCATCTGGCCTGGCGAGAATTCAGCCGCTGGGCCATCTGTAAGTATACCAAGTTTTTGTGGTCGGTGAATACTTGGAAGGCAAAGCGAGCTCCCTCCAAGAGGTGTCTCCACTCAGAAAAAGCTAACTTCATTGCTAGCAACTCCCTGTCCCCGATGGAATAATTCCTCTCCGCTGGTGTGAAGGTCTTGGAGAAGAAGAAGCAAGGATGCTTCCGACCTTGAGCATCCTTTTGGAAAAGGACTGCTCCAGCACCAACAGATGAGGCATCCACCTCCATTATAAATGGCTTATCTACATCAGGGCGATGTAGAATAGGAGCGCTAGCGAAGTGTGACTTAATCGAAAGGAATGCTTTGGAGACATCCTCCAACCACAACTTGGGATTTGCTTCCTTCTTGGTGAGGGCAACCAAGGGAGCTACCAAAGTTGAAAAGTGTGGAATGAACTGGCGATAGTAATTGATGAACCCCATAAAGCGCTGCACCGCTTTAAGAGAATGGGGTTCCTGCCAGTCCATCGCAGCCTGTAGTTTGGCAGGATCCATAGACAAACCCTGGGCAGAGATGATATAACCAAGGAATGGCAAGGACTCCTGCTCAAACACACACTTCTCCAACTTGGCGTAGAGGGAGTTTGCCCGTAAGAGGTCGAAGACTTTGCGAACATCTCTCCGGTGGGAGTCAATATCTGGAGAGTAGATGAGAATATCATCCAGATAGACTACGACCGAGGTGGTGAGCATCTCCCGGAAGATGTCATTCACAAAGTCTTGGAAAACGGCTGGGGCATTTCAGAGCCCGAAGGGCATCACCAGATATTCATAGTGCCCATCCCTGGTGTTAAAAGCCGTCTTCCACTCGTACCCCTCACGGATGCGAATCAGGTTATAAGCATCCCGCAAATCTAATTTAGTAAATACCCTTGCTCCCCGTAGCCTATCAAAGAGCTCAGATATCAGGGGTAGTGGGTACTTGTTTTTAACGGTGATGGTGTTAAGACCCCTGTAGTCAATGCATGGACGTAATTCTCCACTCTTCTGCATGAAGAAGAACCCAGCCCCTGCAGGTGACACTGACTTCCTAATAAAACCTCTTGCCAGATTCTCTTGGATATACTGAGACATTGCCTCCGTCTCTGGGAGAGATAACGGATAGACCCGACCCCGGGGAGGCTCAGCACCAGGCAAGAGATCGATAGGACAGTCATATGGGCAGTGAGGCGGAAGGGTCTCCGCAGCCCTTTTGGGAACACGTCCGCATAAGGCCAATAGTGCTTGGGGAGAGAGGAAAGGTCTGCGGGTGCCTCAGTTGTAGCAACCTGAACGCACTCCCTCTGACATCTACCCTCACAGGATTTACTCCATCCCAAAATTTTCCCTGAGGACCACTCTATATGAGGAGAATGAAAACGAAGCCAGGGTATCCCCAACAGGACCTTATCAACTCCCTCAGGAAGGACCAAAAGAGAAATAATCTCCTGATGTGATGGAGATGCAGAAAGAGTGAAAGGGATGGTTTGGTGTGTAAATGTCATGTCGGATGCTGTTCATTCTAGGGCGTTCGACAGACAGCGGTAATTCCGCTTTTGTCCACTATGCGCTCAGTGGCGTCGGCTAGATTTTGTCTAGCTGGTCCAGGGTTAATTTAGCTGGTGCTCGGATTGGAAGCTGGGCCAAGCCCACTGCCTTTAAATAGTTCTTCTGAACATTGGGCGTCGCCGATTATAGCTTCTGTCTAGTGCTTGGTTATCTCGGTCTGGAGTGGTGAGCTAGGAGTTGGAGTATCGTATCTGGTGGTGTATTTCCCTTGGTCTTATTTACTCCTTCCTATATTTGTATTTGTTTTGCCCTGTGCACTTATTGTGTATTCCTGAGTGACTGCGGCTTGGTTCATATTTTCAGTTATCCTTGTCTGTGCTAACTGTGGGTATTGGTGTATTATCTCTTCACTGGGTGGTGGGTGGTTGGTTTCGGCCTAGGGTTGAAACAGGAGATAGGGTGAGGGTGGAGGCCTAGACATGCACACCATCAGTGTAAACTCTAGGAAGAGGGTAAGTCAGGATTTCCCTAGTCTTAGGGAAATTGCAGGGGCCCGGGTTATTAGCTCTTGCCCACCTAGGCTTCCCGTGACATTATAATCGGCCTTTAAAAAAAAAAAACGAAAAAAAAGGGGTTTCTTTTTTTTTGTCATGGATCCCATGACTTCCATAACCCGCCAGTTGAGGGCGCTGTTCCTACAGGTCACTGAGTTGAGGGGGCAGTGCAGCAACAGGGACTAGCAGTATCTAATGTGCAAGCTGGAGCGACAGGTAGGGATGCTGAGCCTAAGTTTCCTTTGCCTGAAAAGTTTGCTGGGGAACGCAGTAAGTTTGTTTCTTTTCGTGAAGCTTGCAAACTATATTTCCATATGTGCCCGATCTCCTCGGGTAATGAGGCTCACCATGTGGACCTGGTGTTGTCATTATTAAACGGGGATCCCCAAGCATGGGCATTTTCTTTGCCATCTGATTCTGCTGCATTTGACTCTGTGGAGAGTTTTTTTTCCTCTCTTGGAAACATTTACGATGAGCCTGACAGAATGGCTCTAGCAGAATCTAAGATACGCACTATTCGCCAGGGGGAGCGAGTTGCAGAGGATTACTGTTCTGAATTTCGCCGCTGGGCGGTCGATACACAGTGGAATGATCCAGCGCTGCGGAGTCAGTTTATTCATGGGGTTTCTGGAAGGGTTAAAAAAGCCCTTCTGATGTACGAGACTCCTGCTTCTCTAGATTCCGCTATGAGTCTGGTTGTCCGCATTGATCGCCGTTTGCGTCAGGGGGAGCATGAGACGCCGCCTATGGGAGAGGGTTTAGGTTCACGTGAGGTTGCTGGAGGTGAGCCCACGGAACCTATGCAAATCGCAGGGGTGTCACATATTAAGCGTTGAGCCCCTGTGCTCAGGAAGCAGGGAGCCTGTTTTTACTGCGGTAAAACTGGTCATTTTGTTAACATTTGTCCTCTGCTGTCTAAGAAAAACGCAACGGCGGAAAACTTCTAAGCTCAGAGGGTGTGGAGGAGGCTAATTTGAGCTTATGTATATCCTCCATGGTGGTTTCTCAATGCTGATAAGGTCATTATCGCTGGCAGTGAGCTGCCAATTACTGTTTTTGTGGATAGTGGTTCTGCCACAAATCTCATTGATGAGGAGTTTGCGCGCACTTCTGGTTTTAAGATTGAAAAACTGCCTCATCCTATCCGTGTGGTCACCATCAATGCTGCTCCTCTCTCACAGGGGGAGATTACTGAGTTTGTGGCTGAGGTGAAACTCCACATTGGGGTTCTACATTTCGAGCAGGTTACATGTAAGGTACTCAAGAATCTTCCTGCACAGGTGGTTCTGGGTTTTCCATGGTTGTCTATGCACAACCCGGTTATTGACTGGAAAACTCAGGACATAATTCAGTGGAGCGCGTTCTGCCAGGAGAATTGCCTGGCCACTTGTGTGTCTGCTGTGACTTCAAGCGTTCCGGAGTCACTTCTGGATTTTATGGATGTGTTCTCTGAGAAGGGTTGTTCAGAGTTGCCACCACATCACCCCTATGACTGTACTATCAGGTTTAAACCAGGGGCCAAATTGCCTAAAGCAAGGATGTTTAACATCTCCGGTCCGGAGAGACAAGCGTTAAAGGATTACATTGCTGAAAGTTTGAGCAAAGGGCACATCAGGCCTTCATCCTCGCCTGTGGCAGCAGTGTTCTTCTTCATTAAGAAGAAAGATGGCGGACTACGCCCATGTTCGGATTTCAGGGAGTTGAACCAGATTACGGTTCGTGATCCATACCCTATGCCATTGATACCGGATTTGTTCAATCAGGTGGCAGGTGCTAAATGGTTTACCAAGCTTGACCTCAGGGGGGCGTACAACCTCATAAGAGTCCGTCAAGGTGATGAGTGGAAGACGGCTTTTAATACCCCTGAGGGTCATTTTGAAAATTTGGTGATGCCATTTGGGTTGACTAACGCACCTGCAGTGTTCCAACATTTCATTAATGATGTGTTCTCGCATGTTTTGGGGAAATTCGTTATCGTGTACCTAGATGACATTCTCATATATTCTTGCGACCGTGATACTCATTTAGATCATGTCAGGCAGATGTTACAGCTTCTCAGAGAGAATAAGCTGTATGCAAAACTTGAGAAATGTGTATTTTCTGTTCAAGAGTTGCCTTTCTTGGGTTATATTGTGTCTGCTTCTGGTTTTAAAATGGACGCCGCTAAGGTGCAAGCGGTTGCATTGGGAACGTCCTGATAACCTGAAAGCTCTTCAGCGGTTCCTTGGGTTTTCTAACTACTATAGGAAGTTTATCAAAGATTTTTCCATCATTGCTAAACCGCTAACTGACATGACTAAAAAAGGTACCAATTTCTCCGTTTGGCCTGAGGCTGCTGTGCGCGCATTTGAATTTCTTAAGAACAGTTTTGTTTCAGCCCCCATTCTTGTGCAGCCAGACGCATCAAAACCTTTTGTTGTGGAAGTCGATGCGTCTGAGGTTGGTGTGGGGGCGGTACTATCACAAGGCTCATCTTTGAGTGACTTGCGTCCATGCGCCTATTTTTCCAACAAACTGTCGCCCGCCGAACGTAACTACGATATTGGCAATAGGGAGTTGTTGGCAATCAAGTTGGCATTTGAGGAATGGCGACACTTCTTGGAGGGGTCGGTTCATCAGGTTACTGTTATTTAACAGTATTGTATCTGTATATTTAATCGATGTATATCCATGATAAACAGGGGACAGATATGGTTATTTTTTGACCCAAGATTTTGTTGTGACATGGTTCGCTATTGAGCGATGTGCTGCAGTAGAATTATTATCAATATCCTAAGTGGGGGTGTTTGTTAATTTTTGTTGGGGTTGTTTTGTTCCACTTTTTTTCACCACTGCTGCCTACTATTTTGTTTTCCCACCTATATTGATAGGGATTCTATAGGGAAGTTAGGGATAGCCTACGTTGAGTGGGGGCGCCAAATAATCGATTCTTAGGGTGCCAACCTCCACAGCAAGGCAGTGGTGAGTAGTAGGCTGTATTGTAGCACCTCAACAGGTTACCTATTGGTGGTATTTTATTATTGGTTATTTTACCAAGGTTTGCTTTGGGTCAGGGTTTTATTCTGATAATATTAAAAGCTAAGTTTTAAAGGGGATTCTATGTGCAATACTGTTATTACCGACCATAAGAATTTGCTTTATTTGGAGTCTGCCAAGCGTCTGTTTCCCAGGCAGGCTCGCTGGGCATTGTTTTTCATGCGGTTCAACTTTGTTGTCACTTACAGACCGGGGTCTAAAAACACTAAGGCGGATGCTCTGTCCAGGTGTTTTCCTGGGGGAGAACCTCGGGAGGATTCAGTACCCATCCTCCAAAAGGGTGTTGTGGTTTCGGCTCTCACTACCGAGGTTGAGGCTGAGATTGCCGAGGCTCAGGAGGAGGTACCATCTGAGCTTCCCATCAACAAGTCTTTTATACCACTTCATCTCCGCTTAAAGGTTTCGGCGGAGCATCATGATGCTGTCCTTGCTGGTCACCCAGGGGTTAGAGGTACCTTGGAGTTGGTGTCACGTCGGTTTTGGTGGCCCAAGATCCGACAGGACGTGGTCTCATACGTGTCAGCTTGCACCACGTGCGCTAGGGCTAAGACCCCCCGCTCCCGTCCTGTTGGCACACTACTTCCTCTTGAGGTACCTAGTAAGCCATGGACAGAAATCTCCATGGATTTCATCACTGATTTGCCCTCCTTAGCTGGGAACACGGTCATCTTGGTGATTGTTGATCGGTTTTCAAAAATGTCGCACTCTGTGTCTTTGCCTTCATTGCCTAACGCTAAGACTCTGGCTCAGGTATTTGTGCAGGAGGTGGTCAGACTTCATGGGGTTCCGTCTGACATTGTGTCTGATAGAGGTACTCAGTTTGTGGCAAAATTTTGGAAAACATTTTGCTCACGGCTGGGGATCAAGTTGTCTCATTCTTCGGCGTTTCATCCTCAGTCAAATGGTCAGACGGAGCGTATGACCCAAAATTTGGAACAGTACTTACGCTGCTTTGCCTCTGATAACCAGGAGGAGTGGTCGACGTTCCTTCCTTTGGCTGAGTTTGCCATCAATAATCACCGACAGGAGTCGTCTGGGGAGTCTCCGTTTTTTTGTGTTTACGGGCTACATCCTCAATTTTGTACTTTGAGTCAGAGGGGCTCTTCCGGCGTTCCGGAGGAAGACCAGTTAGGAGCACAATTGTCATCAGTCTGGAGGAGAGTTAAACAGCGCCTGTTGAGTGTGGGTGGTAGGTACAAACGTGTGGCTGAAACTAGGCGTGTGCCAGGTCCGGACCTGAGTGTGAATGATTGGGTGTGGTTATCCACAAAAACCATAAGACTCAAGATACCATCCCTTAAATTGGGTCCAAGGTTTATTGGTCCATTTAGGGTCGTCGCCGTCATTAACCCTGTAGCGTACCGATTGGAGCTTCGTACGGTGTATAAGATACACAACGTGTTCCACAGATCTTTGCTAAAAAAGACGTTGGGTCTTGTGGACACGACACCAATGCCTTCTCCAGTCTTGGTGGATGGTAATTTGGAATTTGATGTCTCCAAGGTGGTTGACTCTCGCGTAGTGCGTCGCACTTTACAGTACTTGGTACACTGGCGTGGTTATGGGCCTGAGGAGAGGTCCTGGGTACCAGCCTCGGACGTTCATGCGGATCGGCTGGTCAGTATGTTTCACCGCCGCCATCCGGACAAGCTGGTTCCTATAAGTCGTGAGGGCCTTGGGGTCCCTCGTAGAAGGCGGGGTAATGTCATGTCAGACGCTGTTCATTCTAGGATGTTCGACAGACAGCGGTAATTCCGCTTTTGTCCACTATGCGCTCAGTGGCGTCGGCTAGATTTTGTCTAGCTGGTCCGGGGTTAATTTAGCTGGTGCTCGGATTGGAAGCTGGGCCAAGCCCACTGCCTTTAAATAGTTCTTCTGAACATTGGGCGTTGCCGATTATAGCTTCTGTCTAGTGCTTGGTTATCTCGGTCTGGAGTGGTGAGCTAGGAGTTGGAGTATCGTATCTGGTGGTGTATTTCCCTTGGTCTTATTTACTCCTTCCTATATTTGTATTTGTTTTGCCCTGTGCACTTATTGTGCATTCCTGAGTGACTGCGGCTTGGTTCATATTTTCAGTTATCCTTGTCTGTGCTAACTGTGGGTATTGGTGTATTATCTCTTCACTGGGTGGTGGGTGGTTGGTTTCAGCCTAGGGTTGAAACAGGAGATAGGGTGAGGGTGGAGGCCTAGACATGCACACCATCAGTGTAAACTCTAGGAAGCGGGTCAGTCAGGATTTCCTTAGTCTTAGAGAAATTGCAGGGGCCCGGGTTATTAGCTCTTGCCCTCCTAGGCTTCCCGTGACAGTAATCTGTGAAGGTAGTGTCGACCCATTTACCACTCGAATGGTTATTGGCTTGGCGAGCATCACCAGGGGTATTGCGTGTCACTGAGCGAAAGCGGATGACATAAAATTACTCTCCGCCCCAGAGTCCACGCAAAGCTCTACCATAAGAGTGGATGGGCCTATGGTAATTGTCCCCTTGAAGGACAATTTTGAGGTAAACGTCGCTGTGTCTAATGTACCTCCTCCAACTGCCACTAGACGCTGACGTTTCCTCGACCGCTGCGGACACTTGGAGGCAAGATGTCCGGACTGCCGGCATACATGACAGACCTTAAGGGCACGAGCGGCCTGGGACTTAGATCCCGCTCGTGACCCCTCTATGGCCTCATGTGACTCGGGCGCCTGGACCGGAGATTCCAAAGGTCTGGCGAAGGTGGGAGCCAGCCGAAACCTCTGCTTACACTGGGCTCGCTCCAACCCTCGCTCGTGAAAACGAAGGTCTATGCGAGTTGATATAGATATGAGCTCCTCCAGTGTAGCGGGAATCTCCCTAGTGGCCAAAGTGTCCTTCACATGGTCCTGCAGCCCCCTCCAAAATACTGGGATGAGGGTTTTATCTGACCACTCCAACTCAGACGCTAAAGTCTGGAAGAGAATGGCAAATTGGCTGACCATGGTCGAACCGTGAGTCAATGCCAGCAGTTGGAGCGCCGTATCATGGGTGACCTGAGGTCCTACGAAGACCTGCTCAGAGTGCCCAGAAACCGAGGAACACTCTGCACCACATGATCGTTGCGCTCCCACAGCGGCGTAGCCCACTCCAAAGCTCTGTCTGACAGGAGAGAAATTACAAATCCCACCTTTGCCCGCTCTGTGGGAAAACGTGCAGCCAGGAGCTCGAGATGTATACCGCACTGGCTCACGAATCCCCTACAGGACTTACTGTCCCCAGAGAATTTTTCAGGCAACGGAAGGTGGGATAAGGTCGGAACAGAGGTGGCAGTGGGTAAAGCTGCTGCAGCCACGCTAGCAGCCTGAACAGCAATTGCGGTAACATCCACCGCCGAGGTTGCACGCTCGAGAGACGCCAACCGGCCCTCCAGCAGCTGGATGTACCTCTGCAATCGCTGTTCATCCGCCATTACTTAGCCAGATCCTGGCGCTAGTATACTGTTAGGGTTTGCGGAATGCACCGAATATATTTATTGATGTGATTGGTGATTTCGCAACCCGGGATCCATCATGCAGGAAATATCCTGCCACTAAGTAAATGGCGGCACAATATGGCGGTATTAACCAGCTCTGTTAGCTTCACAGAGCGGCCGAGAAAGCAAAGCTCTGTGCCCTGTTAACTCTCACAGAGACACAGGCTAACTACCCAGAAGAGAGCAGTCAGTGGTCATGCATGCACACAACACTCCTCGCCGGAGGTGCCAGCATTCTAGGGGCTTATTTCAGCCGGGTCCCTGAATACTCTCATACACAATCTCCTCGCCGGAGGTGCCAGCATTCTAGGGGCTTATTTCAGCCAGGTCCCTGAACACATTCACGCATATGACCACAGTGGCGCAAAGCATGTAACTTTAGAAGATACTAGCGCATGGCCGTGCGGCCATGCGAGCCTTAAATAGCTGCAGCACGTACAGGACCTTAAAAAAGAGGACCAATGAGAGACTGCTACTGAGTCTGCGTACCTACAGGACCTTCCTGGCTGCAGTAACTGAACATGTGACCCTTGATCTCCACTGAGAGATCTTACCCTGGGCATGCTCAGTGTGTGCAAAGCAGGACTTAAGGTACCTTCACACGAAACGACATTATAACGATATCGCTAGCAATCCGTGACGTTGCAGCGTCCTCGCTAGCGATATCGTTTCGTTTGACACGCAGCAGCGATCAGGATCCTGCTGTGATGTCGCTGGTCGCTGAATAAAGTCCAGAACTTTATTGGTCGTCCGATCGCTGTGTATCGTTGTGTTTGAAAGCAAAAGCAACGATACCAGCGATATTTTACACTGGTAACCAGGGTAAACATCGGGTTACTAAGCGCAGGGCCGCGCTTAGTTACCCGATGTTTACCCTGGTTACTAGCGTAAAATGTAAAAAAAACAAACAGCACATACTTACATTCACGTCCCCCTGCAGTCTGCTTCCTCCTCTGACTCAGCGCCGCAAAGTGAAAGTGAAAGCAGCACAGCGGTGACGTCACCGCTCTGCTCTCACTGTACGGCGCTCAGTCAGTCAGGAAGTGGACGCAGGGGGACGTGAATGTAAGTATGTGCTGTTTGTTTTTTTTAGATTTTACGCTGGTAACCAGGGTAAACATCGGGTTACTAAGCGCGGCCCTACGCTTAGTTACCCGATGTTTACCCTGGTTACCAGGGGACCTCGGCATAGTTGATCGCTGGAGAGCGGTCTGTGTGACAGCTCTCCAGCGACCAAACAGCGACGCTGCAGCGATCGACATCGTTGTCGCTATCGCTGCAGCGTCGCTTCGTGTGAAGGTACCTTTAGTCCCTGAAAAGCCTGTTCGCCGTAGATCAGTGCAGGGTACAATAGCAGAGCCTGGAGAGGCAGCAAAAACTCTTTGCACTGAATCAGACTCAGTGAGACGCTGGGACCGACGTCTCCGCTGAGCAGGCTCCACTGCGGCCGAAGGAGAATGGGAGACTGCAGCAGAGACGGATCGAGATTCCCCCTGTGCAGCAGAGGAAACTTGACTCTTATCACATGCCCCAATGGTTGTGCTGAATAATGATGTTTATTGAAGATATAGAACAACATGGGGTAGGAGGGAAAACACAGTACCAAAAGGAGGGCACTGACCAGGAGATGGAACAAACACTATATACAATATACTGTGATAACCAATAAGGGTAGATTAATTGGAAATATTAAAAAATAAATAACACAGTATGAATCCAAATCCATAAGAAAAGGTATAACAGGTGTATCTATATGGGAAAGTAAAGTGCTAGTGCGATGATGCTAAAGGCTTGGGCAGCAAGTTAGTAAATAACAGAGATTAAACTACATAAAGTTATGTGCTGCTGACTGATAGTAAATCAAATATAAAGCTACATGATAATTACCTGTTAAAGGGACTCTGTCACCTGAATTTGGAGGGAACAATTTTCAGCCATAGGGGTGGGGTTTTCGGGTGTTTGATTCACCCTTTCCTTACCCGCTGGCTGCAATATTGGATTGAAGTTCATTCTCTGTCCTCCATAGTACACGCCTGCGTAAGGCAAGATTGCCTTGTGCAGGCATGTACTACGGAGGACAGAGAATGAACTTCAATCCAATATTGCAGCCAGCATGCAGCCAGCGGGTAAGGAAAGGGTGAATCAAACACCCGAAAACCCCGCCCCTATGGCTGAAAATTGTTCCCTCCAAATTCAGGTGACAGAATCCCTTTAAGTGTATGAGAGCCGTCTCGTGGAAGCGCCCTGCCCCGACCCGTATTTCGGCTTCTGCCTTCATCCGATGATACCATTTCGGTGCAGATATGTTCTTTTGATCACCCATTATTGCATTTTAATGCAATGTTGTAGCAACCAAAAAAAGTAATTCTGGCGTTTTGACTTTTTTTATCGCTATGCCGTTTAGCGATCAGGTTAATTCTTTTTTTTTATTGATAGATTGGGTGATTCTGAATGCGGAGTATTTGTGTAGGTTTGATTTTTTTATTTTACTTTGAATGGGGGCGAAAGGGGGGTCTATTTGAACTTTTATATATATATTTTTTTTTTTCATATTTTTAAACTTTTCTTTACTTTTGCCATGCTTCAATAGCCTCCATGACAGGGTAGAAGCTGCCACAACTTGATCGGCTCTGCTACATAGAGGCGATGCTCAGATCGCAATCCGGCATCAACAACCATAGAGTTCTCAAGGAGACCTCTAGTTGTCATGCCGATGCACCGATGACCCCTGATCACGTGACGGGGGTCACCGGTGCACGCATTTCTAGCCGGATGGCCAGAAGGGTTTGTTAAATGCTGCTGTTAGAGTTTGACAGCGGCATCTAACTAGTTAATAGGCGCGGGTGAATCGCGATTCCACCCATGCCTCTTGCGGGCACTTGTCAGCTGTTAAAAACAGCTGACATGTCCCAGCTTTGAGATGGGCTTACCTCTGGAGCCCACATCAAAGCGGGGGATACTGCCATCGGTGTAATAGTCTATCCGATGGCAGTAAGGGGTTAATCAAGTCCATGCCCATATGTCAGGTAAAAATCAGAAAGTGTCTAAGTCGCCTGTATTTAGCTTGATAAATGTGCCCCAAAGTGTATCTAATTTTTATCGATCCCTTAAATTACACCTTTCAAAATTCCACATCTGTGTTAGCAAATATGGCACTGTGAACCCTGCAGAGAGTGGGATTCCTGGACACGGTCCTCGGCATCTTAGCGTTCAAGCACAGGCAGGATGGCAGGTCTCGTAAGTATTGCTGATGTTCTCAGCCAGTCCTGTCTCCTGCCTCTTCACTGCCTCTGACTGCTCGGAGGCTGTTCCCAGCTGATATCAGAGGTAGATAGGACTGGATGACATCTGGAGATCTGGCCAGTAGTGTTGATGGATGGACAGCCAGAAAACCACCAGGATAGAGCTGCTGAACATAGAAGAATGCACCTGACAGAGGGACATCATATGTATGTAATAAAATGTGTACAGCTTTACTATTATCTATGTGTATTAGTATACCTGTGTGCACCTGTTTGTGTATATATATATGTGTATATATATATACCTTTGCAAAGTATTTACAGTATATGTATCAATGTGTACTGTGGATATCTGTGTATGTATGTCCATTTGTAATTTCTAAAGTACAACTGAGAGGTAGAATTACTCAGACCTCAGTCAGAATTGAACTAAGGACCCCAGCATTGAAAGGTAATCGAGCTAACCACTGAGCCACTATGCTGCCTGAGCATTACCTGATGGCTAGGTCATCAATATGTCTGTCAGTGCCCACCAACAGGTCATGAAAAACTAGAGCATGTCCATTTGCAATTTGTAAAGTACAACTGAGAGGTAAAATTACTCCAACCTTAACCAGAATTGAACTAAGGACCCAAGTGTTGAAAGGTAATTGCTCTAACCACTGAGCCACCATAGAATTGCTTGATGGCTAGGTCATCAATATGCCTATCCGTATACACCAACAGGTCATGGAAAGGAAATGCAGGTTCTCTAGTGGTCACTGATTTCATTTTCTGAGATGTGTCTGAGAGGAGGAATCTCATTGTTCTTGGTCAGAGCGGAACCAATGAAAACAGCAACAAGAAAAAGAAAGCAACAGTGTTACCCTGCTGCCCCATGGGTGCTTAACCACCAGCAACAGCAGGCTGTGCACCGATCTATGAGATGAGAACAAAAGGCTTTTAGTCTCTGTTCTCAGACAAGAGACTGGCGAGGTCGGCTGTTCACTGTGGGACATTTCTGACACAAAATAATAATAATAATCCAACATATTCCGCAGCGCTTTACAGTTAAACAGTTTCAAACACAACAGTCATAAGTAACAACGTTAACAATAATATAATGATTAAAGCAAAATAAAACAACCCTGCTCGTGAGAGCTTACAATCTACAATGAGGTGGGGGAGATACAAAGTACATGTACAGTATGTATTTACAATGTTGTATTTACAGTGAAGGTCTAGCCATCTTCAGGGGGTGGCGCATAGGTGGAGATAGTGAATGGGCTACATACACACACAAACATAAAATGACTTTGATTAAGGAACGTGATAGGCCACTCTGAACAAATGTGTTTTGAGGGAGCGCCTAAAACTGCAAGTTGAGGCTGGTCCTAGTTTCTTCAGGTAGAGTGTTCTAGAGGATTGGCGCAACATGGCAGAAGTCTTGGAGTCGGGAGTGGGAGGTACGGATTAGTGCAGAGGTTAGTCGAAAGTCGTTTACAGAGCAAAGCGATCAGCTAGGCCAATAGAAATGATGGAGAAGATGTAAGGTGGTGCCGCACTGTGGAGAACTTTGTGGGTGAGAACAAGTACTTTGAATTGCATCCTATAATGAATGGGCAGCCAATGTAAGGACTGGCGAAGAGCGGACATGTTCAAGTAACGATTAGCCAGGTGGATGACCCTGGCTGCTGCATTATGGATGGACTGCAGAGGGGAAAGTCGAGTCAGGGGGAGGTCAATTAATAGAGCGTTACAGTAGTCTAGGTGGGAGTGGATCAGGGCGACAGTGAGAGTTTTTGTTGTTTCCATGGTGAGAAAAGGGCGGAGATGTTCTTTTAGGTGTAAGCGGCAAGAGTGGGCAAGAGATTGTATATGGGAGGTGAAGGAGAGATTGGTGTCAAACATAACACCCAGACACCGCGCCTGCTGCCGAAAACATGTAATAATCTCTATGACACGGTCTCAAGAGCTCGGCTCACAAGTGTCCTAGATCCATCCCATTCTTGAATGGAGCAGAGATGTGCAGGCTTATCCCCCACTGTATTTATTGTCTACGGGACTGTCTGGAAATATCGGAGCTCTGCGTTCTCAGACGGTCCCATAAACAATGAATGGAGCAGAGTATGAGCAGCTCAACTTCCAAAGACATACTGATAGTA